>NC_091282.1:11970017-12653636 GCF_032444005.1 Ranitomeya imitator
CTTTTTTAAAGAGAGACAAATCTCAACATCTGCCTCAATATAAAGAGTAAAACAGGCAGCAAGTGCGCGGGAGGACGGTGTTGTGTGGAGCCCCCGGTACGCAGCGGTTATTGCCGATCAATGTGCAGAAAGGACAACTAGAGAGCAGACACCGGGATCATGGGCGCTTACTGATATACACGGGGAGCCAAGGAGAGATTGTCTGGTCAGATTCCACAGAAAACCCCAAAATACATATTGTACTGAACGAACAACCCTTTACGGGAGACTTACACTGATTATTACCAGCATTGTGCGGCCCGATGTCCCTGCGGGGCCAACACCTGCATCATCATCCCTCTTATATCGTTCTGCTCAAACCCCATGAAGAGTAAAGGTACCTTCACATTTAGCGACGCTGCAGCGATACCGACAACGATCCGGATCGCTGCAGCGCCGCTGTTTGGTCGCTGGAGAGCTGTCACACAGACAGCTCTCCAGCGACCAACAATGCCGGTAACCAGGGTAAACATCGGGTTGCTAAGCGCAGGGCCGTGCTTAGTAACCCAATGTTTACCCTGGTTACCAGCGTAAAAGTAAAAAAAAAAAAACACTACATACTTACCTTCCGCTGTCTGTCCCCCGGTGTTCTGCTTCTCTGCACTGTGTAAGCACAGCGGCCGGAAAGCAGAATGGTGACGTCACCGCTGTGCTTTCCGGCTGACCGGCGCTCACAGTGCAGAGAAGCAGAACGCCGGGGGACAGACAGCGGAATGTAAGTATGTAGTGTTTGGTTTTTTTTTACTTTTACGCTGGTAACCAGGGTAAATATCGGGTTACTAAGCGCGGCCCTGCGCTTAGTAACCCGATGTTTACCCTGGTTACCAGTGAAGACATCGCTGAATCGGCGTCACACACGCCGATTCAGCGATGTCTGCAGGGAGTCCAGCGACAAAATAAAGTTCTGGACTTTCTGCTCCGACCAACGATGTCACAGCAGGATCCAGATCGCTGCTGCGTGTCAAACTGAACGATATCGCTAGCCAGGACGCTGCAACGTCACAGATCGCTAGCGATATCGTTCAGTGTGACGGTACCTTAAGAGCGGACCCCCTGACATTTTGCAGTCGTTTAGCCCTTGAGGCTAGGACACCCCGTCCGTGCATTCTGACGTCATGTGATAAAGCTTGTTAACCCCTTCCTGATATCCTATGTTCATGCATGGAGGATGTCAGGTGCGCGTCTGTGGAGCGAGCTCAGATTGCTGCTGTTGAACCACTTGACTGCTGCCGACAACATGACAGTGCCATTTAAAGGGAACGTGTCATGTAAAATAATGGTAATTACCTGCAGACATGGGGTTAACCGGCAGGTTAATAAGATATTGAACCTGTCCGGTGTCAGCAGTAAGAATAAATTAACTTTAGACCCACTCAGCAGCGTTCGGCTTCCAGTCAGAGTTTTGGCTGAAGCAGCTACAGTCACTGCTCAGTGTATAGAGCCGGCACTGACTGACAGCCAGCTCAGCATTAGAGCCGGCACTGACTGACAGCCAGCTCAGGCATAAGAGCCGGCTATGTCTGTCTGTGGCCTCAAGAAGACCCCTGTCTCTGCCGCCAAGGTTTTCCTATGACGTCCGGTATGAACAGGATCTCAGGTTAAAGTCCCCATTAGTTTTACTTTGTTTCCAAGAATGAGATAAAAAAATAAATGTATCAACAAACATATTTGTCATCGTCACATGAGAATTTATCCCACACAGTAAACACATCACAAACACCTCCCCAAAGATGCAATGAAAACACACCGATCAAAAAGTCACAGATGCCCCAAAATGATCCCTAAAGGTCAGCGCTGCATTCAAGAAGAGAAGCCGTCACACCGCTCCGATAACGGAAGATAAAGTGATCGGTCTCAGGGAAACGGCTGATATTATAATCCGGAAAATATATAAAACCACACACAAGATTGGTGTCACCATAACTGACCCAGAAAATCACAGCGAGGTCGTTCTTACCGACCAATAAATGCCGAGAAACTAAACCCGAAAAATAAATGTGGAAATGAATTTTTTTTTCTTTTTATTTACAGTTTAGTCTCATCTGTAATTTTTTTTCCTGATTTTCAGCTCATTATACGGTAAAATGAAAAATCCATGATGCAAAAAAACACAAGATCTCAAACGTCTCAAATGTTATGTCTTATGGAGGACGGGAAGAAAATAATGCAAAAATGGAAATTTGCCCCATCAGGATGAGGCTGAAACATTGATATTGATTCCTAGGATTGCTGCGTCCTATAGGAGGCGCTAGAGACCCTTCTCTGTATCTGGGGAGAGGAAATTTGCATATCTTATTTCCCATGGAGCACACAAGTGTCAGCCAAGAAGGAGGAGCCGGACGCCGACCACGACCGATGATGAGATTCTGAGGGACGGACGAGCGACAGCGGATTAGGGGGAAAATCAGCTGTAAATTAACCCCGACCCTGCTGAGTAACAATCCACGACAGACTTAGGGAAAGAACTCACAGGAGAGAACGGACAGAAGGACGGGACATCTGCAGAGAAAATGTGACCGAGGCTCTAAGGAAGGAGAAAGATTCTGAAAGAGGAAGGAGAAAGATTCTGAAAGAAGAAGGACGAAGACTCAAGACTGATGAAGACGAAACAACAGCGGAGAAACCGCGACTCACAGATCAGAAGGAAATAATCAGGAAATGAAAGCTGTTGTCAGACGGAGAAAATGTAGAGAAAACCGGAGCAAATCTGGAGAAAAATCATCTATTATAGGACGACGCCGGAGAGACGTCATCACATCCACCGGAGCCAACAAGGAGCCTCTCACCTCGTGGTGTAAGAGGCCGGAGCTCCTCCATCATCACATCCTGGTACCGATCCTGGTGTCCTTCTAGATACTCCCACTCCTCCATGGAGAGATAGACAGCGACGTCCTGACACCTTATAGGAACCTGACAACAGCCACACCGTCATCACCCAGAATCCTCCAGTGCTGTATAATGTCCCAGCAGTCACCTCTCCGCTCATCACCCAGAATTCTCCAGTGCTGTATAATGTCCCAGCAGTCACCTCTCCGCCCATCACCCAGAATCCTCCAGTGCCGTATAATGTCCCAGCAGTCACCTCTCCGCTAATCACCCAGAATCCTCCAGTCCTGTATAATGTCCCAGCAGCCACCTCTCCGCTCATCACCCAGAATCCTCCAGTGCTGTATAATGTCCCAGCAGTCACCTCTCCGCTCATCACCCAGAATCCTCCAGTCCTGTATAATGTCCCAGCAGTCACCTCTCCGCTCATCACCCAGAATCCTCCAGTCCTGTATAATCTCCCAGCAGTCACCTCTCCGCTCAGCAGCTCAATCATCTTGTTGCTGAGCTCCAGGATCTTCTTGTTCCTCTCATGTAGCAGGGAGTGCTGGGGAGGCTCTGTGATGGGGCCCGGGCTCCGCCCTCCTGACTCCTGGAGATGGATGATGGGAGTCACACCGTCCCCCGGTGTCTTCCTCACTATTGTGTAATCCTGTGTATGGAGAGAGACACTTAGGGAGAAGAATTCCTTCCCGACTCCAGATCTGACAATCAGTAGAAATCCCAGGATCAATAACCGTCTCCAGTAATCTGGGGCCATAACCGGGAATATTATTCCCCTCCGGACAGACATCCCGGCCCCTCTACAACTCTTATAGGGAATCCCCATGACAACTCCTCCGGGCAGAGAGCTCCACACAATCACTGCTCTTACAGTAAAGAATCCTTCTCTCTATTCTGGATGTCGGACTTGTCACAGAACACAATAAAGCTGATAGAAATGTAGAGGAGTTACCTCTCCGCTCAGCAGGGAGATGATCTCCAGGGCGAAGTGGAATAATCTTCTGGTGGTCTCATCCCTGTCCTCGTCCATCCTCGGGGTCATTCAGGAGGAGGAGGGATGAGCACTGGATCAGCTGGAGGGATCTCGTCCTGCCGGCGTCTTCATGATGAAGGAGAAGATGAAAAATATATGAGACAATATAACGTGAGATCCAGAATGCAAATCTCTCTATTTATACGGCTAGATAAAGGCATTATGAGGCCAAAACGTGCTGATATTTCTGGACTAATAGAGTTACCAAAAATAAAGGACGTCTGCTGCCCTGGTTTCAGGATTTCTATCATTCATTCTGAAGTGAATATGACAATGTAACTAAGGCTCCGATCACATCTACAAGACATCACCGACCACGACCGATGGATCCTGTAACTAAGGCTCCAATCACATCTACAAGATATCACCAACCACGAACGATGGATCCTGTAACTAAGGCTCCGATCACATCTACAAGATATCACCGACCACGAACGATGGATCCTGTAACTAAGGCTCCGATCACATCTACAAGACGTCACCGACCACGACCAATGGATCCTGTAACTAAGGCTCCGATCACATCTACAAGACGTCACCGACCAATGGATCCTGTAACTAAGGCTCCGATCACATCTACAAGACGTCACCGACCACGACCGATGGATCCTGTAACTAAGGCTCCGATCACATCTACAAGATGACACCGACCATGACCGATGGATCCTGTAACTAAGGCTTCGATCACATCTACAAGACGTCACCAACTACGACCAATGAATCCTGTAACTAAGGCTTCGATCACAACTACAAGACGACACCGACCACGACCGATGGATCCTGTAACTAAGGCTCTGATCACATCTACAAGATATCACCGACCACGACCGATGGATCCTGTAACTAAGGCTCCGATCACATCTACAAGACGACACCAACTACGACCAATGAATCCTGTAACTAAGGCTTCGATCACAACTACAAGACGACACCGACCATGACCGATGGATCCTGTAACTAAGGCTCTGATCACATCTACAAGACGTCACCGACCACAACCGATGGATCCTATAACTAAGACTCCAATCACCTCTACAAGATGTCACCGACCACGACCGATGGATCCTGTAACTAAGGCTCCAATTACATCTACAAGACATCACCAACCACGACCGATGGATCCTGTAACTAAGGCTCCAATTACATCTACAAGACATCACCAACCATGACCGATGAATCCTGTAACTAAGGCTCCAATTACATCTACAAGATATCACCAACCACGAACGATGGATCCTGTAACTAAGGCTCCGATCACATCTACAAGACGTCACCGACCACGACCGATGGATCCTGTAACTAAGGCTCCGATCTCATCTACAAGACGTCACCGACCACGACCGATGGATCCTGTAACTAAGGCTCCGATCACATCTGCAAGATATCACCAACCACGAACGATGGATCCTGTAACTAAGGCTCCGATCACATCTACAAGACGTCACCAACCACGACTTCTGGATCCTGTATCTAAGGCTCCGATCACATCTACAAGACGTCACCAACTACGACCGATGGATCCTGTAACTAAGGCTCCGATCACATCTACAAGACGACACCGACCATGACCGATAGATTCTGTAACTAAGGCTCCGATCACATCTACAAGACGTCACTGACCGATGGATCCTGTAACTAAGGCTCCAATCACATCTACAAGACATCACTGACCGATGGATCCTGTAACTAAGGCTCCGATCACATCTACAAGATATCACCAACCACGACCGATGGATCCTGCAACTAAGGCTCCGATCACATCTACAAGACGTCACCGACCACGACCGATGGATCCTGGAACTAAGGCTCCGATCACATCTACAAGGCGTCACCGACCACGACCGATGGATCCTGTAACTAAGGCTCCAATCACATCTACAAGACATCACCGACCACGACCGATGGATCCTGGAACTAAGGCTCCGATCACATCTACAAGGCGTCACCGACCACGACCGATGGATCCTGGAACTAAGGCTCCGATCACATCTACAAGGCGTCACCGACCACGACCGATGGATCTTGTAACTAAGGCTCCGATCACATCTACAAGATGTCACCGACCACGACCGATGGATCTTGAAACTAAGGCTCCGATCACATCTACAAGATGTCACCGACCACGACCGATGGATCCTGTAACTAAAGCTCCGATCACATCTAATAATAATAATAATAATCTTTATTTTTATATAGCGCTAACATATTCCGCAGCGCTTTACATTTTGCACACATTATCATTGCTGTCCCCGATGGGGCTCACAATCTAAATTCCCTATCAGTATGTCTTTGGAATGTGGGAGGAAACCGGAGTGCCCGGAGGAAACCCACGCAAACACGGAGAGAACATACAAACTCTTTGCAGATGTTGTCCTTGGTGGGGTTTGAACCCAGGACTCCAGCGCTGCAAGGCTGCTGTGCTAACCACTGCGCCACCGTGCCGCCCATCTACAAGATGTCACCGACCACGACCGATGGATCTTGTAACTAAGGCTCCGACCACATCTACAAGATGTCACCGACCACGACCGATGGATCTTGTAACTAAGGCTCCGACCACATCTACAAGATGTCACCGACCACAACCGATGGATCCTGTAACTAAGGCTCCGATCACATCTAGAAGACGTCACCGACCACGACCGATGGATCTTGTAACTAAGGCTCCAATCACATCTACAAGATGTCACCGACCACGACCGATGGATCCTGGAACTAAGGCTCCAATCACATCTACAAGATGTCACCGACCACGACCGATAGATCTTGTAACTAAGGCTCCAATCACATCTACAAGATGTCACCGACCACGACCGATGGATCCTGGAACTAAGGCTCCGATCACATCTACAAGACGTCAGTGACCACGACCGATGGATCTTGTAACTAAGGCTCCAATCACATCTACAAGATGTCACCGACCACGACCGATGGATCCTGGAACTAAGGCTCCAATCACATCTACAAGATGTCACCGACCACGACCGATAGATCTTGTAACTAAGGCTCCAATCACATCTACAAGATGTCACCGACCACGACCGATGGATCCTGGAACTAAGGCTCCGATCACATCTACAAGACGTCAGTGACCACGACCGATAGATCCTGTAACTAAGGCTCCGATCACATCTACAAGGCGTCACTGACCACGACCGATGGATCTTGTAACTAAGGCTCCGATCACAACTACAAGATGTCACCGACCACGACCGATGGATCTTGTAACTAAGGCTCCGATCACATCTACAAGACGTCACCGACCACGACCGATGGATCCTGTAACTAAGGCTCCGATCACATCTACAGACGTCAGTGACTGATGGATCCTGTACCGGAGTCTCTGTCGCTCGTCTCCTCGGTGCTGCCGTCACTCAGGTGCTGGTTCTCGCTCAGTACTGAGCCGCCTCCCGCTCTCTGTACATTCGGCCTCTGCTGGGCGCGGTTCTCTGTATATTCGTTAATATTTAGGAGATGAGATTTTCTCTTTTCCAGGACAAATCTGTTGTGGTGGATGATCTGAAGGACCTGTGGTGATGTCACGGTCATGTGATCAGGGGCGGAGCTCAGTGGTGTGATGGGATGAAGAACCTGTGGTGACCTCACGCTCACGGTCATGTGATTAGTAGGTCGCCTTGCTGTGTGCAGCTCTTTGGTTCTCGCTGTTATCAGCCAGTACATAGAGATGAACACAGGGCCGGCTCCAGGTTTTCGGGGCCCCGGGGTAAAGAGTCTCAGTGGCCCCTATAACACAGACCACGATTCATGATGCACAGATAAGTAATCTCGGCACAGGACAATGTAGAGATTTCACAGCCCAACACCGTGCAGGACGCTTGGCATTTGCCACAGAACACCAGGATTGGCAAATTCGCAACTGGCGCCCCGTGCTCTTCACAGTTGAAAGCAGGTTCGCACAAAATCTTTGATTTAGGGGGTGACAGGTTCCCTTTAAAGTAATGATGGCCACTCGTTTTTCTTAGCTGCTTTTTTCTTGCCATAATACAAATTCTAAGGCCGGCTTCACACTTGCGAGTTTTACGGACGTAAGAGCGCAGAAACTACGTCCGTAAAACTCGCAAAAAATACGGCACAATTATTCTCTATGCCCCTGCTCCTATCTGCGTATTTTACTGATCAGTATTATACGGCTTTCTACGGCCGTACAAAATCGCAGCATGCTGCGTTTGTCACCGTACTGCGCAAGAAATACGCCAATGAAAGTCTATGGAAGCGTGAAAAATACGGATTTCACACGGACAAGCAGTGTGACTTGCGAGAAATACGCAGCGCTGTTAGAGAGAAAAGCCGGTAATTCAGTGCGGTGTACAGTAAAATCACACTGACAGCTTACAGTAGAATAGGTAGAATAAATGTGTACACATAGAATAGGTATATATATATATATATATACAGTGGGGCAAAAAAGTATTTAGTCAGTCAGCAATAGTGCAAGTTCCACCACTTAAAAAGATGAGAGGCGTCTGTAATTTACATCATAGGTAGACCTCAACTATGGGAGACAAACTGAGAAAAAAAAAATCCAGAAAATCACATTGTCTGTTTTTTTATCATTTTTTTTGCATATTATGGTGGAAAATAAGTATTTGGTCAGAAACAAACAATCAAGATTTCTGGCTCTCACAGACCTGTAACTTCTTCTTTAAGAGTCTCCTCTTTCCTCCACTCATTACCTGTAGTAATGGCACCTGTTTAAACTTGTTATCAGTATAAAAAGACACCTGTGCACACCCTCAAACAGTCTGACTCCAAACTCCACTATGGTGAAGACCAAAGAGCTGTCAAAGGACACCAGAAACAAAATTGTAGCCCTGCACCAGGCTGGGAAGACTGAATCTGCAATAGCCAACCAGCTTGGAGTGAAGAAATCAACAGTGGGAGCAATAATTAGAAAATGGAAGACATACAAGACCACTGATAATCTCCCTCGATCTGGGGCTCCACGCAAAATCCCACCCGTGGGGTCAGAATGATCACAAGAACGGTGAGCAAAAATCCCAGAACCACGCGGGGGGACCTAGTGAATGAACTGCAGAGAGCTGGGACCAATGTAACAAGGCCTACCATAAGTAACACACTACGCCACCATGGACTCAGATCCTGCAGTGCCAGACGTGTCCCACTGCTTAAGCCAGTACATGTCCGGGCCCGTCTGAAGTATGCTAGAGAGCATTTGGATGATCTAGAGGAGTTTTGGGAGAATGTCCTATGGTCTGATGAAACCAAACTGGAACTGTTTGGTAGAAACACAACTTGTCGTGTTTGGAGGAAAAAGAATATTGAGTTGCATCCATCAAACACCATACCTACTGTAAAGCATGGTGGTGGAAACATCATGCTTTGGGGCTGTTTCTCTGCAAAGGGGCCAGGACGACTGATCCGGGTACATGAAAGAATGAATGGGGCCATGTATCGTGAGATTTTGAGTGCAAACCTCCTTCCATCAGCAAGGGCATTGAAGATGAAACGTGGATGGGTCTTTCAACATGACAATGATCCAAAGCACACCGCCAGGGCAACGAAGGAGTGGCTTCGTAAGAAGCATTTCAAGGTCCTGGAGTGGCCTAGCCAGTCTCCAGATCTCAACCCCTATAGAAAACCTTTGGAGGGAGTTGAAAGTCCGTGTTGCCAAGCAAAAAGCCAAAAACATCACTGCTCTAGAGGAGATCTGCATGGAGGAATGGGCCAACATACCAACAACAGTGTGTGGCAACCTTGTGAAGACTTACAGAAAACGTTTGACCTCTGTCATTGCCAACAAAGGATATATTACAAAGTATTGAGATGAAATTTTGTTTCTGACCAAATACTTATTTTCCACCATAATATGCAAAAAAAATGTTAAAAAAACAGACAATGTGATTTTCTGTATTTTTTTTTCTCAGTTTGTCTCCCATAGTTGAGGTCTACCTATGATGTAAATAACAGACGCCTCTCATCTTTTTAAGTGGTGGAACTTGCACTATTGCTGACTGACTAAATACTTTTTTGCCCCACTGTATATGTCAGTGAGACACATATATGTATATATATTACTATTTATTCCAGCGCTATACAGCTTGAAAGCCGGTAATTCAATTACCGGCTTTTTCTTTCTCCTTCCTAAAACCCGACATGATTTGAGACATGGTTTACATACAGTAAACCATGTCTTCTCTCCATTTTTTTTGCAGATTCCACACTACTAATGTCAGTAGAGTGTATCTGCAAAATTTGGCCGTTCTAGCTCTTAAAATAAAGGGTTAAATGGCGGAAAAAATTGGCGTGGGCTCCCGCGCAATTTTCTCCGCCAGAGTAGTAAAGCCAGTGACTGAGGGCAGATATTAATAGCCTGGAGAGGGTCCATGGTTATTGGCCCCCCCCTGGCTAAAAATATCTGCCCCCAGCCACCCCAGAACAGGCACATCTGGAAGATGCGCCTATTCTGGCACTTGGCCACTCTCTTCCCACTCCCGTGTAGCGGTGGGATATGGGGTAATGAAGGGTTAAAGCTCCCAGGCTTTCTAGGCAAGATCCCACGATCTATAAACAGCCAGCAGAGGGCGCCTCACCGCAAATGAAGCTAAATATAGCTCATTGATCTATATTTAGCCTCATTCCCCGGGGTTTTGCAGCGAGGAGCAGCCTGCATTAGCAAAGCTCCTTGCTGCAAAATGTTTTAACCCCTTCAGAAGGATTTACATCGTTGGACGTTACAGATCTGCGGAGGGTGAGTATATTGTTGGTTTATTATGTTTTTTCTTTCACAGAACGAGGGTCTTCAGTGACTGGATTGGGCGTAGAATAAAATACTCCAACAACCATTGTTTTTATTTCATTAAAATAATTTTAAATAATGTGTTTGTGTTTTATTTAACCCTTTCATTCAATTGGATTAATAATGGATAGGTGTCATAATTGACGCCTCTCCATTATTAATTAGGCTTAATGTCACCTTACAATAGCAAGGTGACATTAACCCTTCATTACCCCATATCCCACCGCTACACGGGAGTGGGAAGAGAGTGGCCAAGTGCCAGAATAGGCGCATCTTCCAGATGTGCCTTTTCTGGGGTGGCTGGGGGCAGATATTTTTAGCCAGGGGGGGCAATAACCGTGGACCCTCTCCAGGCTATTAATATCTGCCCTCAGTCACTGGCTTTACTACTCTGGCGGAGAAAATTGCGCGGGAGCCCACGCCAATTTTTTCCACCATTTAACCCTTTATTTTAAGAGCTAGAACGGCCAAATTTTGCAGATACACACTACTGACATTAGTAGTGTGGAATCTGCAAAAAAAATGGAGAGAAGACATGGTTTACTGTATGTAAACCATGTCTCAAATCATGTCGGGTTTTAAGAAGGAGAAAGAAAAAGCTGGTAATTGAATTACCGGCTTTCAAGCTGTATAGCGCTGGAATAAATATTAATATATATACATATATGTGTCTAATGACATATATATATACAGTGGGGCAAAAAAGTATTTAGTCAGTCAGCAATAGTGCAAGTTCCACCACTTAAAAAGATGAGAGGCGTCTGTAATTTACATCATAGGTAGACCTCAACTATGGGAGACAAATTGAGAAAAAAAAATCCAGAAAATCACATTGTCTGTTTTTTTAACATTTTATTTGCATATTAGGGTGGAAAATAAGTATTTGGTCAGAAACAAACAATCAAGATTTCTGGCTCTCACAGACCTGTAACTTCTTCTTTAAGAGTCTCCTCTTTCCTCCACTCATTACCTGTAGTAATGGCACCTGTTTAAACTTGTTATCAGTATAAAAAGACACCTGTGCACACCCTCAAACAGTCTGACTCCAAACTCCACTATGGTGAAGACCAAAGAGCTGTCAAAGGACACCAGAAACAAAATTGTAGACCTGCACCAGGCTGGGAAGACTGAATCTGCAATAGCCAACCAGCTTGGAGTGAAGAAATCAACAGTGGGAGCAATAATTAGAAAATGGAAGACATACAAGACCACTGATAATCTCCCTCGATCTGGGGCTCCACGCAAAATCCCACCCCGTGGGGTCAGAATGATCACAAGAACGGTGAGCAAAAATCCCAGAACCACGCGGGGGGACCTAGTGAATGAACTGCAGAGAGCTGGGACCAATGTAACAAGGCCTACCACAAGTAACACACTACGCCACCATGGACTCAGATCCTGCAATGCCAGACGTGTCCCACTGCTTAAGCCAGTACATGTCCGGGCCCGTCTGAAGTTTGCTAGAGAGCATTTGGATGATCCAGAGGAGTTTTGGGAGAATGTCCTATGGTCTGATGAAATCAAACTGGAACTGTTTGGTAGAAACACAACTTGTCGTGTTTGGAGGAAAAAGAATACTGATTTGCATCCATCAAACACCATACCAACTGTAAAGCATGGTGGTGGAAACATCATGCTTTGGGGCTGTTTCTCTGCAAAGGGGCCAGGACGACTGATCCGGGTACATGAAAGAATGAATGGGGCCATGTATCGTGAGATTTTGAGTGCAAACCTCCTTCCATCAGCAAGGGCATTGAAGATGAAACGTGGCTGGGTCTTTCAACATGACAATGATCCAAAGCACACCACCAGGGCAACGAAGGAGTGGCTTCGTAAGAAGCATTTCAAGGTCCTGGAGTGGCCTAGCCAGTCTCCAGATCTCAACCCTATAGAAAACCTTTGGAGGGAGTTGAAAGTCCGTGTTGCAAAGCGAAAAGAAAAAAACATCACTGCTCTAGAGGAGATCTGCATGGAGGAATGGGCCAACATACCAACAACAGTGTGTGGCAACCTTGTGACCTTGTGAAGACTTACAGAAAACGTTTGACCTCTGTCATTGCCAACAAAGGATATATTACAAAGTATTGAGATTAAATTTTGTTTCTGACCAAATACTTATTTTCCACCATAATATGCAAATAAAATGTTAAAAAAACAGACAATGTGATTTTCTGGATTTTTTTTCTCAGTTTGTCTGCCATAGTTGAGGTCTACCTATGATGTAAATTAAAGACGCCTCTCATCTTTTTAAGTGGTGGAACTTGCACTATTGCTGACTGACTAAATACTTTTTTGCCCCACTGTATATATATATATAGAGACAGTATATATATATTTTTTTTCTTTTTGGGACACATGGATCACTTCTATAGCGGTATGTTGGTTTTGCAAGCCTGCGAGAAAACCACGCAGTACGGATGCCATACGGATTACATACGGAAGATGCCATGCGCAAAAAACGCTGACACACCCTGCCTACGGAGGAGCTACGGACCACTATTTTCGGGACATTTCAGCGTATTACGGCCGTAATATACGGACCGTATTTTCATACGCTGAGTGTGAAGCCGGCCTAACAGTCTATTCAGTAGGACTATCAGCTGTGTATCCACCAGACTTCTACACAACACAACTGATGGTCCAAACCCCATTTATAAGGCAAGAAATCCCGCTTATTAAACCTGACAGGGCACACCTGTGAAGTGAAAACCATTCCCAGTGACTACCTCTGAAAGCTCATCAAGAGAATGCCAAGAGTGTGCAAAGCAGTCATCAAAGCAAAAGATGGCTACTTTGAAGAACCTAAAATATAAGACATATTTTCAGTTGTTTCACACATTTTTGTTAAGTATATAATTCCACATGTGTTAATTCATAGTTTTGATGCCTTCAGTGTGAATTTACAATTTTCATAGTCATGAAAATACAGAAAAAAAAATAATATATATCTATATATATATATATATATAGATATATATATATATATATATCTACAGTATATATATATATTGTAGCGTGGCTAAAGGTTGTATAGTCGACGGGAGATATGTGTCACATAGGTGGCTTGTCGCTGTAACATAACCCTGCCTATCTATGTGTGTTTCCGCCATCCAGGGCAAGACGAGCGCCCCAACCCCAGGTCTGGCTCATGACACCCACGTCCGGAAGACGGTAAGACGCGCATTGCAGAAAATGACCCCCGGGGATGATGTTGAGGCCTTCCTGACGGTATTTGAGAGGGTCGCTGGGAGGGAAAAACTTCCGCCAGAGCAGTGGGCAGAAGTACTGGCGCCATACCTGACGGGAGAACCCCAGAAGGCGTACTATGACTTGACCTTGCAGGATGCCAAGGAGTATCACAAATTGAAAGCCGAGATTCTCGCACGTTTGGGGGTGACACTGACTGTCAGGGCACAGCGAATTCACTCTTGGGCCTATCACCGGGAAAAACCGCCTCGCTCCCAAATGTTTGATCTGGTGCACCTGGTCCAGAAATGGCTGCAGCCAGAGTCATCTACACCTGCACAGGTGGTAGAACAAGTGATGATGGATCGGTTTGTGCATTCCCTCCCGAGGCCTATACAGACTTGGGTTGCCCAGGGTGATCCCCAGAATGCCGATGAGCTGATCAGACTGGTTGAGAGATACCAAGGGTTGGAAGGCTCCTTCGGGAGGCAGCCCATACAGTACTGGTGGTCCCAGAAGGGGGCTGAGTCCCAAAAAGGGGTGGGGCGTCCAAGGTCACAAAGGGCGGGGGAGGTGGTGCCCAAGGTCCCTACGGGTGATATTATTTGCTGGAGGTGCCACAGGCCAGGACATATAGCTGCCCATTGTTCCCAGACCACTGAGCAGATGGACTGCAGCATGGGACGCCGTAGTTCATACTATGCATATTCAGCCTGCAGTGTGAACTCTCCGCCCAACGAGGGGCCTCAAGCGTGTCCCGTAAAGGTGAACGGTCGAGCAGTAATGGCGCTGTTAGACTCGGGAAGCTTAGTGACCCTGGTGAGGGCCACTTTTCCTCTCCACCTGCTCCCGGGAAAGAAAGTCGGTGTGCGATGCATACATGGTGATGCAAAGGACTACCCTATGGCCAGGGTGGACATTGAAACAGCATGTGGCACTGAGTCCCATGAAGTCGGCGTCGTTCGGGACTTGTTGCACCCTATAATTATTGGCCGGGATTTCTGTTTGTTTTGGGATTTGTGGGGAAAAGGTTCTGAGCTCCCTAAAAAGAGTAGGGAACCATTGAACCCTAAAAAGGTGTCGCCACACCCAGAGACAGACAGGTTTCCTTTTTGTGATCTGGTTGGGGATGAGGAGGAAGTGTCCCCTGCATCTGACATTCTGGAGTTAGAGGTAACCGGTGAAAATTTTGGGACTGCCCAACATAGGGACCCCACTCTGAGGGAAGCCTTTAATAATGTCACAGTTATTAATGGGGTTGTACAGGAGCCGGGGGCAAACACAAGATTTCCCTATTTTCTGATGAGTGGGGAGTTGTTGTACCGGGTCACGAAAATAAAGGATGAGTTGGTAGAGCAGTTGGTAGTGCCGGGTCCATATAGACGGAAAGTGTTGGACATGGCCCATTCACACATCTTGGGTGGACACCTAGGGGTGGAAAAAACGCAGGAACGGGTTGTGCAGAGGTTCTATTGCCTTGGGTGTCACCGGGAAATAGTGAACTATTGCAGGTCCTGCCCTACATGTCAGCTAACTGCTCCCACTCCTCATTTCCGGAGCCCCCTTGTGCCATTGCCCATTATTGAGGTGCCGTTCGAGAGAATTGCCATGGACTTGGTCAGTCCCTTAGTTAAATCAGCCTGGGGCCATCAGTATATCTTAGTCATCCTGGACTATGCCACACGCTATCCTGAGGCAATTCCCTTGAGAAACTCTTCCTCGAAGAGTATAGCTGTGAGTTGGTCCATGTGTTTTCCCGGACAGGTCTGCCGAAGGAGATCCTGACTGACCAGGGGACACCTTTCATGAGCAAGGTGATGAGGGAGTTATGCAAAGTCCTGAAAATCTCCCAGTTGACCTCGGTATACCAGTCAGATGGGCTTGTTGAGAGATTTAACAAGACACTGAAGAGCATGCTGAGAAAAGCTATAGAGAAAGACGGTAGAGACTGGGACTGTCTCTTACCATATCTGATGTTTTCCATTCGTGAAGTTCCACAGGCCGCGACAGGGTTCTCACCGTTTGAGCTTCTATATGGCCGACATCCGCGAGGACTCCTGGATATAGCCAAGGAAACCTGGGAAGCTGAAGTCACGCCCCACAGAAGCGTCATTGAGCATGTGGCCCTGATGCAGCAGAGGATTGCAAAGGTGATGCCTATCGTGAAAGAACACCTCCTCCAGGCACAAGAAGCTCAGGCCAGAGTCTACAATCGGTCTGCAAGAGTGAGGCAGTTCAATCCGGGAGACCGAGTTCTTGTGTTAGTTCCGACGGTGGAGAGCAAGTTCTTGGCCAAATGGCAAGGGCCATATGAGGTCGTCGAGAAGCTTGGTGAGGTAAACTATAAAATTCACTAACCAGGAAGACGGAAACCAATTCAAGTCTTCCATGTCAACCTCATCAAGCCATGGCAAGATAGAGAGCCGGCAGTAGCTCCATCTTTGCTAAGCAACCCAGAAGGTGAGGGGTCACTATAGCGGAGACGCTATCGAAGGCCCAGAAACAGCAGTGCCGGGAGTTACTCCAGAAGAACAGGGACCTGTTTTCAGAGTTGCCAGGATACACGAAGGTCATAGAGCAGGAGGTCCTGACAGAGCCACATGTGCGGGTGAACGTGAAGCCCTACCGAATTCCTGAGGCTTGTAGAGAAGTAATCTCCAAGGAGGTGGAGCGTATGTTGAAGCTTGGAGTAATTGAGGAATCCAAGAGCGGTTGGTTGAGCCCAATAGTCCTGGTCCCAAAACCTGATGGGGAGTGGAGGTTTTGTAACGACTATCGGAAGTTGAATGAGGTCTCCAAGTTCGACAAGTACCCCATGCCTCGCGTTGATGAGCTCATCGAAAGGCTTGGGCACGCCAGGTATATAACCACCTTGGATTTGACGAAGGGGTATTGTCAGATTCCCATGGCACAGGAAGCCAAGGAGAAGACGGCGTTTTCTAAACCAGATGGATGCTTCCAGTATGTCCGGATGGCGTTTGGCCTACAGGGAGCTCCGGCGACCTTCCAGAGGGCTATGGATAGAGTCCTTGCACCCCATAAGCCATACGCTGCTGCGTACCTGGATGATATCGTCATCTTTAGCCCGGACGGGGAGAGTCATCTGGAAAAAGTCCAAGCGGTATTTGATGCTCTAAGAGAGGCGGGGTTTACAATAAACCCAAAGAAGTGTGCCTTGGGTAAGGAAGAAGCTAAGTACCTAAGCTATATAGTGGGTCGCGGAGAAATAAAACCCCAAATCAGTAAAGTGGAGGCAATTCAAACATGGCCAAAGCCACTCTCCAAGAAGCAAGTTAAAGCCTTTCTAGGGATCGTGGGATATTACAGGAGGTTCATCCCAAACTTTGCCATGGTGGCTGCGCCTCTGACTGATCTGCTAAAGGGGACGAAATCAGTAATGGTTAAATGGTCCGAAGAGACAGAGTCAGCCTTCCAAGAAATGAAAGAGGCTCTGTGTAAGCAACCCGTTCTGATGGCCCCAAATTTTAAGAAAGAGATTATTCTTCAAACAGATGCCTCAGATGTTGGGGTAGGAGCAGTCCTTTCTCAAGAGCTACATGGAGAGGAGCATCCTGTTCTCTATCTGAGTAGGAAACTGTCCTCGTCTGAACAGAATTACTCAGTCGTAGAGAAGGAGTGTTTGGCCATAAAGTGAGCAATGGACACGTTACGGTACTATCTGCTGGGACGTAAATTTAGACTGACATCCGTGTTGTGAATTCTGTTGTCAAGCTCCCTCCTGTGGTCATGAATGGTACTTCGGCTGGTTCTGTCCATGGGGCTGCGGCTTCTGAGTTTCCTTCCACAGGTGATGAGGTTAATTCGTTAGCTGGCTGCTCTATTTAACTCCACTTAGATCATTGCTCCATGCCACCTGTCAATGTTCCAGTATTGGTCTAGTTCTCTCCTGGATCGTTCTTGTGACCTGTCTTCCCAGCAGAAGCTAAGTTCCTGCTTGTTTTTCTTTAGTTTGCTATTTTTCTGTCCAGCTTGCTATTTTGATTTTTGTCTTGCTTGCTGGAAGCTCTGGGACGCAGAGGGAGCGTCTTTTGCGCCCTCTGCGTGGTCTTTTCGTAGTTTTTTGTGCTGACCGCAAAGTTACCTTTTCTATCCTCAGTCTGTTCAGTAAGTCGGGCCTCACTTTGCTAAATCTATTTCATCTCTGTGTTTGTATTTTCATCTTTACTCACAGTCATTATATGTGGGGGGCTGCCTTTTCCTTTGGGGAATTTCCTTGAGGCAAGGTAGGCTTATTTTTCTATCTTCAGGGCTAGCTAGTTCCTTAGGCTGTGTCGAGTTGCATAGGGAGCGTTAGGAGCAATTCACGGCTATTTCTAGTGTGTGTGATAGGATTAGGGATTGCGGTCAGCAGAGTTCCCACGTCTCAGAGCTCGTCCTATATTATTTGTAACTATCAGGTCATTCCGTGTGCTCTTAACCACCAGGTCCATTATTGTCCTTACCACCAGGTCATAACACATCCGACCATGCCCCACTTAGATGGATGAGGGAAACGAAGGGTAGAAATGCTAGGGTCACCCATTGGTTCTTAACCCTGCAGGACTTCAATTTCCATGTGGAATGTAGGGCCGGAAAGCTGCACAGTAATGCTGATGCCCTATCAAGAATCCCTTGTCTAGTGGTAGAAAGTGCCAAGCCCCACAGCTTTAGGCAGAGGGGGAGGTATGTAGCGTGGCTAAAGGTTGTATAGTCGATGGGAGATATGTGTCACATAGGTGGCTTGTCGCTGTAACATAACCCTGCCTATCTATGTGTGTTTCAGGACCTGTGGTGATATCATAACCACATGTCTAATCATGTGATGGGTTCCTGGGTGTGGTTAGTCCTATAAAAGAAAGGCTAATGTTTAACACAGCAGATATATGTGTGGAGGTGAAATCCTCCAGAGTGTGTTAAGGCTCCAGGACTGAGCCTGAAGGACTGGACACTTGTTTTTCTTTTCCTGAGCTAAAGGCTATTTGCTTTCTGTTATTTTGCTATGTGGTTTATGAGGCAATAAACCCTGTGAACTTTTAAAGGAACACGGCCTCCTGAGTGTCAGCCGTCGCACCTGAGTGAGTGAAACCCCTGCAATATATATATATATATATATATATACTGCTCAAAAAAATAAAAGGGAACACTTAAACAACAGAATATAATTCCAAGTAAATCAAACTTCTGTGAAATCAAACTGTCCACTTAGGAAGCAACACTGATTGACAATCAAGTTCACATGCTGCTGTGCAAATGGAATAGACAACAGATGGAAATTATTGGCAATTATCAAGACACACTCAATAAAGGAGTGGTTGTGCAGGAGGGGACCACAGACCACATCTCATTACCAATGCTTTCTGGCAGATGTTTTGGTCACTTTTGAATGTTGGTTGCGCTTTCACACTCGTGGTAGCATGAGATGGACTCTACATCCCACAGAAGTGGCTCAGGTAGTGCAGCTCATCCAAGATGGCACATCAATGCGAGCTGTGGCAAGGTTTGCTGTGTCTGTCAGCGTAGTGTCCAGAGGCTGGAGGCGCTACCAGGAGACAGGCCAGTACACCAGGAGATGTGGAGGGGGCCATAGGAGGGCAACAACCCAGCAGCAGGACCGCTACCTCAGCCATTGTGCAAGGAGGAACAGGAGGAGCACTGTCAGAGCCCTGCAAAATGACCTCCAGCAAACCACAAATGTGCATGTGTCTGCACAAACGGTTAGAAACCGACTCCATGAGGATGGTCTGAGTGCCCGACGTCCACAGATGGGGGTTGTGCTCACAGCCCAACACCGTGCAGGATGCTTGGCATTTCCCACAGAACACCAGGATTGGCAAATTCGCAACGAGCGCCCTGTGCTCTTCACAGATGAAAGCAGGTTCGCACTGAGCACATAAGGCTGTGTAATTATCCTCTGGACTCCTCCCACTCTACAGCTGTTCAATCAGCCTAGCACTAAACATGGACTAAACAAAGCACTTCTTGTGCTGGAGCATTTTCCTAGGTTGCTATCACTGAAGCTAACGCGCACATGGCTCCTCTCCGTCATATACCCCACACAAACAGCTCCTCTCCATCATTTTCCACACACACAGAGCTCCTCTCTGTTATATCTTTTTAGAAAACACCAGGTATTGTCTTACCGCTGTCTATAACATCATGTCCTCCCTCTGTCTGAAACTGAACCTGTCAAAAACTGAACTCCTCTTGTTTCCCCTCTCTACCAACCTACCTTTGCCTGACATTTCGACTCTGCAAAAACTCTCACCGTTTCTCTTATTCATTCTTGTCTGGACTATTGTAACTCTCTACTAATCGGCCTCCCTCTTACCAAACTCTCCCCTCCAATCTGTCCTGAATCCTGCAGCCGGAATCATATTCCTCACCAACCGTTACACCGATGTCTCTACCTTGTGCCAGTCATTACACTGGTTACCCATCCACTCCAGAATCCAGTACAAACTTATTACCCTCACCCACAAAACACTCCATGGATCAGCATCACCCCACATCTCCTCCCTGGTCTTAGTCTACCACCCTACCCATGCTCTCCGTTCTGCTGATGATCTGAGGTTAGCATCCTCAATAATCAACGATTAATCCCCAATCCCCACAGTTTTAAGTGTGCCCTAAAAACGCATTTGTTCAGACTGTCCGACCGTCTCAACGAATTAATCTAACTATCACTGTGTTGCCTATTCAAAATTTGTTACCATAACCAGGTTCCTCACATCATGTTCTCATACGCTTCATTCATTTAATAGCCCTCTGTATCTATACTGCTACATACTTAGGCTGATAACCGGTTCATGCAGCTTTACATGAACACCCGATCCTTACACTTGGATTCAATGCGAGACATGCTCTTAATATAGTCCCCCCTCTTGTGTTCTTTGGGACAGTTTGAATTCCACAAAAAGAAATTCCTTCAATTGACCGGCCATGTTTCTGCAAAGTGTCGCGATAGTGTCAGGCTGCTGCAGTGCAGTACAGCGCAACCTCCACCAGGGGGGGCTTGAGAGGAAAGTGAGACTGCACACACAGGACAGCAGAACAGACACCACCAAGTAGCGAGAGAGTGGTCAGACAAGCCGAGTCAAAAGCACGAGATAGCATGACAGTATAATAGGATTAGACAGACGGATAGTCAGGACGTAGCAAGGGATCAGTAAACCAGGGCAAGCAAAATACGGTACAATAGGGACAAATCAAGAGAGAGTCAACAGCCAAGCCAGGAGGTCAGAATCAGAGAATCAAGCAGAACAGACAAACGCAGGGGAAGGGCAGACAGAGGAGGATAACAGACACAGGACAAGTCAGGGTTCACAGCAGGACAAACCAAGGGTTTCCAGAGTCAGGTTCACAAGCCGAAGACAGAACTATAGCTGACACTGCCAGCAAGATTCATGGGAGCTAAATAGCAAACCTGAACCCAGAATGAGGCAGAGCAAAGTTAACCCTTGACATGATCCGTCCAAAAAAGGGCAGACACTAATAAACCCTGGAACGAATCATGACAGATAGAAGGGATTTGATTCAAATGGAATTTTATATTATACAGTTTAGCCCCTAAGGGGCTGAATCAAGAAATAGAACTGTATGCCCTTTAAGGATTCATGAAGTTTGTAATAGATAGATAACTGTCCTTTTTTATAATTCACAATTTTAATTTGCAGTTATTTCCAATACACTTCATTTAGAGATTAAGGATAATGTAGTAGGTTTTATTGGATAGATATAAATCAAACAATTGTTATAATTTTTACAGTTTTATAAGAGGGTTCTATGGGGTATTTAAATGTGTTATGCATAAATTTAATAAAGATTAGATTTTAAAAGCTAGTGGTTGTATTAGGTTTTCTCAATAAAGAATAGGCACATTGGGAAGCAGTATATATATATATATATATATATATATATCCGTACAGGTATACATTGACGCCCTTAAAAGGGTTTGAATCATTAAGATCTATTAGATCCAGTACATCCATGGAACAGTAGTGAGATGCGGCAGTGGAGCAGTAAAATCACATCAAGCTTGTTCAGAGCTGTCCAGCACAGTGTTCCAGTTGCTGTCACAGCGAGCGGTTGGAGAGGCGTGGACAGGTATAAATGAATAACGGTATTGTAGGAGCCATACCTTGAGAAAGAGGGACGGCTCCCTCGAAACGCGTCGGGATTGGCCCCTACACACGTCCGTCATTCACGGACAGGTGACGTCACCAATCAGCCACGTCCCCCGCTCACCACGCTACCCCTACAGCGGCTCCATCGGCCGAGGCCAACCGCTGTGCAACAGCAGCGTTTGCACGAGGTATTGCAGCTCTTGGGAGGACGCTCCCGTATCTGACATTCGCGGATAGTGGGCAGGAAACTACCACGCAAGTCTGTCCACCCTGCACAGGACTACACGCACACCTGTAAGTGCCTCTCAGCGCGGCAATCTTTCTTGTATTGTTTACTTTTTCAACTTTGCAGATCCTATTAGCGTCTTGCGGTACCTTTTGTAGTTCATCTTCATAAAAATATCCTTCTATGCTTTCACCGCTCAAATCGCTTAATGCGTAGAGAGGTTTTCTGAATCGTATATTTACGGCCGAGACCACGAAAATTTCACACTTGTAGGTTTGCTCATAGCCTTTTGAAAAGATCTGCTTATACCGTACAATCCGGACGTGATCACCCGGTTTTAATAGAGGTTTATATCTTTTCACGGTGGAGACGTCTTGAATAGCGCGGCGCCATACTGTAATGGAGTTAGCTTTCGTGAAGGTGGCAGGAAGACATTTTATAGTACGATGATAAGCGTTATTGTAAGAGTGCACTATATCAGGTAAAAATCATCTCAAAAGCTTTTGCAAGCTCCTTGCCGGTTTTGGTCCACAGTCCGACAACCCAGACATATTTGGATAGCACGTCTATGACTGTTAAAATACATTTTAACCCATCGTTATCGCTCATGTAGTCATTCATGTAGACGAGATCAGCCTGCCAGAGACTATCCACATTGCTAACTATGATTCGATTTCTAATAAACTGTTTTCTTACGGCTTTGTGTAGAGAATACGTTTCTTGCTTGCTAAGCCACTCTCCGACATCCTTTCCACGCACGCCATATTTCTTAACGGAATTATACAGACGTTGCACGCCTCCGTAGGAACCGGGTCTCTTTGCTCTATAATAATGCTTGTGCAACAGAGTTTCGACGTTAGGCATTTAAAAAAAAAAAAAAAAAAAGTTGTCAGATTTAGATTAAACCCTTAATGAACTAGACAGGATACTTAACACAGTTACATGTACAACTTTTCATTATAACCGCTTACCGCAGCGGCTTCACAAAATGTCTACTGCTAAATTGCTAACGGTGTGTTTAATTCCCAAGATTATTATTATTTAGGTTTGTATAATGTTTATTTAATACTGAATACATGATTATCTAATGACACTTGTTTTAAACCCGTGGACTGCAAAAACAAATAGGAATGTGGTTTTGCGACTGTACAGTATAATCAGTAGGAATATATCCTGAGGATAAGAACATTATCTAGTCACATCAGTCAATACAAATTATAGTTATACATGGTAAAACTGGTAATGGCTTGACTTTTTCCAGCCCTAGGTTACAATTTTTTGTATGACTCAACAAAAACTGCTCACGTGACATAGTCAGCCGTGCATATATATACCGAACTGGCTCTTCAGTCAGATTATCAGAACTCCCCGACTGAAGAGGTCAATGTGAGTATCTGTTAGCGTATTATGGGCTGTATAATGTTTATTTAATACTGGATGTCTGATTGTCACCATTATTACGGCTTGAATATGTTTTTTAATTGTAATTATTGTAAGTAATTTATAGTTTATGCATCTATTTTGTCGCTATATACTGTGTGACGTTATGTTGAATGTCTGATTGTCACCATTATTGCCGCTTGTATATTATTATTATTTTTTTCTTTTAACCCTTTCACGACATGCGCCGTACTATTACTGCGCATGCCGTGTCACCCCCTTTGATGTGGGCTCCGGCGGTGAGCCCGCATCAAAGTCGCGACATGTCAGCTGTTTTGTACAGCTGACATGTGCGCGCAATAGCGGCGGGTGAAATCGCTATTCACCCGCCGCTATTAACCTGTTAAATGCCGCTGTCAAACACAGACCGCGGCATTTAACTACCGCATCCGGCCGGGCGGCCGGATATGACGTCATCGCCGACCCCCGTCACATGATCGGGGGTCGGCGATGCATCAGGAAGGTAACCATAGAGGTCCTTGAGACCTCTATGGTTACTGATGCCGGCCTGCTGTGAGCGCCTTCCTGTGGTCGGCGCTCACAGCACACCTGCATTTCAGCTACATAGGAGCGATCTGATGATCGCTGCTATGTAGCAGAGCCGATCAGGCTATGCCAGCTTCTAGCCTCCCATGGAGGCTATTGAAGCATGGCACAAGTAAAAAAAAAAATGTTTTAAAAAATATGAAAAAAATATAAAAAATATAAAAGTTTAAATCACCCCCCTTTCGCCCCATCCTAAATAAAACAATAAAAAAAAAATCAAACATACACATATTTGGTATCGCCATGTTCAGAATCGCCCGATCTATCAATTAAAAAAAAGCATTAACCTGATCGCTAAACGGCGTAGCGAGAAAAAAATCCGAAACGCAAGAATTACGTTTTTTTGGTCGCCGCGACATTGCATTAAAATGCAATAACGGGCGATCAAAAGAATGTATCTGCGCAAAAATGGTATCATTAAAAACGTCATCTCAGCACGCAAAAAATAAGCCCTCACCCGACCCCAGATCACGAAAAATGGAGACGCTACGGGTATCGGAAAATGGCACCCTTTTTTTTAGCAAAGTTTGGAATTTTTTTCACCACTTAGATAAAAAATAACCTAGTCATGTTAGCTGTCTATGAACTCGTACTGACCTGGAGAATCATAATGGCAGGTCAGTTTTAGCATTTAGTGAACCTAGCAAAAAAGCGAAACAAAAAAGAAGTGTGGGATTGCACTTTTTTTGCAATTTCACCACACTTGGAATTTTTTTCCCGTTTTCTAGTAAAAGACATGGTAAAACCAATGATGTTGTTCAAAAGTACAACTTGTCCCACAAAAAATAAGCCCTCACATGGCGATATTGACAGAAAAATAAAAAAGTTATGGCTCAGGGAAGGAGGGAAGTGAAAAACGAAAACGCAAAAATGAAAAAGGGCCGCGACTTGAAGGGGTTAAACCATAATTTTTTATTGAAGTTTGCATATATGATACAGGAAAAGAAGAAACTTTAGTATTATCATATAGTACATTGCATCATAACAAGGGGGTAACAGTCCTTCATTTATGTTCTGATAACTGGCAATAAACTTAACACGAGTCATATCAAAGGACGAGTGTAACAGCGACAAAAACACACACAAAATGGGGGACAAGGGTTAGGGGAGGGGGAAGGGAAGGGGGACCCGAGAAGAGGTTATAATAAATCCATACCCATTTGGGTAATTTTAATCAGAAGCCTGAGGACTACGGTTAGATAGTCGAGATACCGGAATAACGAAAGGGGTGTGGCTGGCGTATTCCGCCCCGTGGGGAGCCAAATAAGTTCCAATCTCTCTACTTTGTCAGTGAGTATAGCTGATAATTTTTCGTTTACCATGTACCATGATAGACGAGATTAACTCCCGACAAATCCAAGCCAGGTTTTTTCCAAGCCGAGGCTATAGTTTGTTTGGCTGCTAAGAATATAAACTTGATAAGGGCTCGGGAATATTTAGAAATATTGGGGATACGCTTGTTTAGTAGGGATTCCCAGGGTTTTTTCCTAAGATTGATATTTGTTATTGAGAGAATCAAGTAGTATACCCTGGTCCAAAACCTTCGAGCCGTTGGGCATAGCCACCAGATATGAAGCATATCTCCTATAGAGTTACATCCCCGAAAACAGTTTGGAGAGTAGTTAGCGACTGCCTTCGTCACTCTAGCTGGGGTCAAGTACCATCTTGTAAGTACTTTGTAATTGGTCTCTAGCATGAGGGTGCTAAGCAAGCCTCCAGTGGAGGAAGAACAAATCTGGGTCCATTCCGAGTCCGTCAGGGTTGAACCAATATCAGACTCCCAGCGAGAGGTGTAGCCCAGGCACCGCCTGTGAGTTGGAGAAATCCTACATATGAAAATGTGGAAGCACACGTCACTAGTATAATTCATAAATACTTTATTAAAGGATAACACATATTATCCATACATGATAAAATAAAAAGCAAAGTATAAAAAATGGAGATGCACATGCAAGTACACAGCACAGTACAGGTACAGCTTCACCTCTCTGAGTACATCTCAAACCTTATAAGTAATATACATGGGGCTATTCCATATATCTGTAGTGGTCAGTGGATCTAATTATAATACCACATTGGCGGCTGCCAGTGCAATTATGACAGTAATGCATACTAAGGTAATAAGTGCCAATGCACATTGAACAAGTTTCTTATAGTATCCTGTCAGTGGTTCGCCATTCATAAGGAGTCAAACATCACTACCACATAAACAATGACCAGCTGAGCCCAACTCCGTAATGCTATAGAGGTAAGTTAATAGAGGTGATACATGACCTGTATGAGCTGTGAGGATCCCCAACGCGCGTTTCGCGTTAGCTTCGTCCGGGGGTTGTGATAGCACTACAGATATATGGAATAGCCCCATGTATATTACTTATAAGGTTTGAGATGTACTCAGAGAGGTGAAGCTGTACCTGTACTGTGCTGTGTACTTGCATGTGCATCACCATTTTTTATACTTTGCTTTTTATTTGATCATGTATGGATAATATGTGTTATCCTTTAATAAAGTATTTATGAATTATACTAGTGACGTGTGCTTCCACATTTTCATATGTAGGATTTCTTTGGTTTATTTTGGAAGCGTCACACAATTAGGCCGTTCAATTTTTTGGAAATTACTGTGAGTTGGAGAGTTGATGTGTGAGTAAAGAAGGGATATGATACCTGGAGCATGTGGGTTTTGGCGGCTTCTCTGTTTAAAGGGGGTGAAGGAATAGGGGGGGGGGGCAGAGTTTCTTAGTAGAGATTGAACAAAATTTTTAAGTTGCAAGTATCGAAATATTTCTCTCGGTGGGAGATGGTATTTTTCACTCAAAGCAGAAAATGGGATAAGCCCATCCATGTTGATGAGATGGTGAACTCTCGTTATTCCCGCCGCGACCCATAGTCAGAAGTCCCTAAGGGATTCCACTCCCGGGGGGAACTGGGCATTACCCCACAAAGGGGCCAAGGGTAGGAATGAAGATATTAAACGTGAGGAGTATTTTAAGGAGTCCCAGATTCTGAGAGAGTGAACCATGATGGGGTTAGTGATTTCTCTCCGGTGTGTTGGGAGATTCCAGAGCAACGTATCTAGGGTACTCAAGTGGAGTTCTGAGGCCTCTAGAGCTAGCCATAGGGGGGGTTCAGAATAGGCATGGTACAACGTCAGTTGACCAAGTTGGGCTGCTTGATAATATTTCAAGAGGTTTGGGACCCCCAATCCCCCTTTTAGACGATAGCGGTAAAGGGTGGCTCTATTAACCCTAGGGAGACCCCCCCCCCTCCAAACAAAGGTATTAATCGCTCGCTGAGCTATTTTAAGGTATTGTGTGGGGACCGAGACTGGGAGGACCCGAAATAGATAAAGTAATTTAGGGAGTATAGTCATCTTTAGTGCGCGTACTCTGCCGAGCCAGGAGAGGTTAAGTTTGCCCCATGACTGGAGTATTGATCGAATTATACGGAGCATATGAGGATAATTAGCCCGTATAATGAGCCGTACTCTGAAGTAAGTTTCACTCCTAAGTAGTCCAAATGGTTAGAGGTCCACTGAAATGGGAAATCTTGTTTTAGCAATGTGATAGTGGAGGAAGGGAGAGTGATGTTCATGGCATAGGATTTAGAGGGATTAATTTGTAGACCTGAAATGTGTTCAAAGTTATTAAGAGTTTGAAGTAGGGCTGGGAGGGATGACCGAGGAGATGTTAGGAGGAGCAGCATGTCGTCAGCAAACAAGAAAAGTTTATGGGGGACTGATGCTGTAGTGACTCCCTGGATGGATGAATTGAGTCGAAGGTGTATCGCCAAGGGTTCAAATGCTAAAAGAAATAATATAGGTGATAAGGGACCGCCTTGGCGAGTGCCTCTATGAATAGGGAAGCGCGGGGAGGAGAAGCCGTTGTATCGTACATATGCAGAAGGGGAGCTATAAAGAGCCTGAATCATTGTAAGAAGCTTGTATATTATTTTTAATTGCAATTATTGTATTTTATAGTTTATGCGTCTATTTTGTCGCTATTTACTGTATGATGTTATGCGTTTGTTACAGATGAACCCTAGTTTTAACTATCACGTCGTCGACGAAGAGCAACTCACGGACAGCCAGCTAAGTAAGCAAAGTTTTAGAGGGAATGCGTGAAAATGAAGTTATAGGATGGGGGTACCAAACATGCCTTTATTTTATTTTAAAAGCTATGTTCCTAGACGCAGATATGGTAGAGGAATGCCACGCAGCTCCACAGTGTCTGATGGCTGAAATGCAATGTGAAACAGTCTCTGGGGTCCGTCATGTTAATTCAGAGTTAGCAGAAGCTTCGCAATACCCCGACTCACAGGAACTATTGACCGAATCGCAGCAATTGGACGCTGACGTGATGGCCGAGTGGTAACAGGACAATTCCACGCTAGCCGAAGATCCTCCGGAAGTCCTTTCGGGTCTCGCACCTCGTGCCTTTGATATACACAACCCCCCTATGTATGGTAAGTCCGGTAACAAAAAACTCTTTGTACTCTACATTACTTTGTGCAGTTTTGTTGTAATTTGACATCTATCTATTTCAGAGAGTTTCATAGACTGTACAGGCTCTGACAATGACCTGCCGGCCGTCACCACCAGCGATGATGAAGCTTGTACGGTACAACCGCTATATTCATTCACAGACCGGGATACCTGGAGCCCTACATACCCGACAACATCTACGGAAGGCAATTTCAACCACAAATGGTGCTGTGCTCTGCAATAGACTGTGCAGATGTGTGGTAAATCATCGGTTATTTATTTCAGAGACCATCATCGATTTTACAGGATCAGACGATGAAACAGAAGACAAAGAAAATACTTCACCAGGTGACAACGGTACAAGAACCGAAGAAGATTATACAATACTGTCAACGTCTTATTCATCACCCACCCAATCGCTCTGGAGACCTACCAACCTGCCGTGTAAGTTTCTAAACCGTGCTAATCTGCGACAGCAATGTTTACTATCATTTTCCTATTTTGTTAGGATGCGTCATAAATTAATTACGAGCTCTCCATTTTCTTACGCAGACACACCAAGAAAGACAGCACGCAGACAACCCTTCAGAACTATTTTTGAGAAAAAGGAATTTGAACACTGCCCACCACTGGGGCGTCTGTGGACTCAATCCACTCACCGTAAAGAAGTAAATCCTCCGGCACTCTCAGAGCGAAAAGCTGCAAGTAGCTCATTTCATTCAAGGCCTAAAAGCAGATCTGTCAAAAACGGAAATCTAAATGCAGGAACCTTGACATCCATGATTCTGAAACTTGCGCTGCAGGACCATCAGGTAGGCCAGTGAGTAATGAACCAAATTTATTACAGGTTTGTGACACTAGAGCTACAACACAGAAGCCTAAAAGTTCAGAAACGTCCGCGTAACTCCACAACACGCCCGATAAAACATAAAAAGCTGAAAACTCGAGATAGTATATCAGCGTACAAACAATGGCCCCTAGACGTAAAAAGAGTATTTGACAACCTATACAGTCATACCATGACTCTTATCAACGCGCACAGTTATTTAGCTTACCTGCTGTATCACTGTACAGAACTGTCCGCCCAGCGCCCGGATAGAGCATCCATTTCAGAAATAATGGCTTTAGAGCCTCTGTATACTGAGGCCGTTGAAGCCGTTAAAACCTGCAGAGGGCTCGTACATTATGACTAGGCATGACTGGTCGCGGTATGAAACGCAGACCCCCGCGTAAAGGCTTTTTCAATAAAAAACGCGTCATAAAATGTATTAAAAATACAACAAACGCTAAACGTACGTTAAAGAGGCGAAAAAAACTTAAGAATAGGGTAAAACGCTCTGCTTGTCACTCAACACACGTTACTCAAGTGCTTACCCCACAGAACACTACAACTTTTCAGGTTTCACCGACCGCCGTCACTGAGGCGACAGATCGCGAATCCTCGATAGATTCGCAATTCCCAGACGCGCCGCAGAATTCAGCCGCGGAGACACCTACAGTCTCCGGCATTGAAATCTCGAGTGAAGGCCACCAAGGAGCGGCGTCACAGTTTTCACCGCCTCATACACCGGACATAGGCGAGCATTCGCCGTTTTTGGAACACTTATTTCAGGTTCGTAGGGAGATGAGTAACCTCAACGCCTATCAGTATATCGACCATTTTAGATTTGCGAATTTAGACCGTATACGATCCTTTGAAGAAAGTTTGGAGATCATACACGGTTCTATTCAAACGTTACTGGATAGGATCATGAGGGATATCGACCCGGGCGACTTTATGCAATTAAGATTAGAAGGGGACGGTAGAATAAACCCAGTCTACGGTTTTAAACAATGTAGAGATAATTTTGACACGACTGCTTTCCTAAATGCTGTGGGCAATGCCTTGCAAAGCAATGCCGAGTGCATCACTGGTTATTAGAACCCGAGAAGTGGACCCTCTGGGTCGCGGCTTCAGAGCCCCCGAGGGCGAGCTGACATATGACATAGCCAAAGTGAAAGTCTACCCGCCCAGGGATTTGTTTTTCTCTGTGCTCCCTGTTAAAATGAACAAAAAATGTATCTTTCCCCTCTGTCACACATGCGCTTTGCATTCAGAAGCTGCTCCCTGGGTTCATTCGGAGGAAGAGAGGGCACTAATTGGTACGTGGTGCATGATAGAGTTATAGAGTTAGAAATGGCGGTTGAGAAGGGTTACAGGCTCGCACACATTTACGAGGTGTGGCATTTTGAGGAGACGATGACCGATCTATTTGCGCAATACATCGATTTACATCTTGGACACAAACAGGAAGCCACGGGTTATCCTGCGTGGTGCACGGGCGATACCATGAAAAAAGACTATGTAGCCGCCTATCTTGAAAAAGAAGGTATAAAGTTAGACCCCGATCATATAGAGCCAAATTCAGCTAAAAGACAAATCGCTAAACTATTTTTAAACTCTTTATGGGGTAAGTTTGTGCAGCACTCTAATCTACCTACCACCAGTGTCGTGAACAGCGCCGATGAACTCTTTGAGTACGCCTTTCTCTCGTACTATGAGGTTTCAGAGTTAAACTTTATCAGCGACGATATGGTGACTGTCAATTGGAAATACACAAAAGAACACCGCACCGCCAACAAAAACACCAACATTTTCATTGCATGCTTCACGACAGTTTATGCGCACTTAGAATTGTACACCCTTCTAGACAAATTGCAAGAGCGGTGTCTTTACCACGACACGGACTCCGTCATTTTTGTAAGTCGTGATGGCGAGTGCCAGCCACCCTTAGGAGACTACCTGGGTGAACTCACCAGCGAAATACCCCTGGGGAGTCACATAACAGAATTTGTATCCACCGGGCCGAAAAACTTACAGCTACAAATTAAACATGGGTGACACGGTCTTGAAAGTGAAAGGCATAACCCTTTATATCGGCGTTATCAATTTTGAGAGTCTAAAAGATCTAGAGAGTCTAAAAGATTTAGTGTTAGCTTACAATTCCTCTACAGTTCCTCAAAATGAAAAGACGCTCGTTGTAGAGCAGAATGGTATTGTGCGGGTCAAAAAGTACTGGGACATTGTAAGTCGACCCCTACGCAAAAATCAACGCTGCGTCTATACCAAGAGGCAGTTGTTTGATGACTTTACTTCCTTACCCTACGGTTATTAAAGCAGAATTCCCCTTTTCTTCAAACAACTGATGTCCCATTATCTCCGCTACAGGCACAGAATACGATACAGACTACAGCACCATCAAGCGACCAAAGCTTAGCTATAGACAGAGTCGTGACGTATAAAGAGAAACGTGCTCTTGAATTTACACCGCCACGCCACAGTTCTTAAACATTCAACATCATGGACCCACGGTTACAGCACCCCTTCTCTTGCATTCTAGCGGGCCCTTCTAACTCTGGAAAATCCTATTTTATCAAAGAGATTTTAGCTCACGCTAATAAATATTATTAGCGATAATATTGTTTGATTTTATTCTTGCTGGCAAAAAATGTACTGAGTCATTCCTTCCCCAGTATTCGTTTCATCGAAGGTTTGCTGCAGACGTTTGCAGATGATGAACTATTCCCGCCTGACAAGATCAACTTGGCGGTGGTGGACGATCTCATGGAGGCCGCTAGCTGTAATTCAGAACTGGAAAAAGCGTTTACTAAGTACGTTCATCATAGAAGTTTGAGCCTTTTGTATTTGGTTCAAAATGTTTTTTTGTCAGGGGAAAAAGAGTAGAACCATCACCTTGAATACCAAGTACATGGTTCTATTTAAGAACCCCCGCGATAAAATACAAATTGTCACGCTAGCCCGGCAGATGTACCCGAGGAACTCGCGTTTCTTCTTAGAAGCTTTCGAAGATGCTACGCGAGAGCCTTACGGATTCTTGCTCGTAGATTTGAGAGGCGATACGCCCGAGGAATATCATTTAAGAACGGGGTTGTTTCCACCAGCTTTACCCGCAGCGTACGTTCGAAAAGAAAAAAACTCGTTCTAAAAAGTGAATTTTTTCTCTGCGGTGATTATTCAACCCCGTAACCTTCATTCTATTAACATGTCTGGAGAGTGAGGCGTAACTGGGGTCTCATGAAAAAGCTGATGAAAGCAACCTCGTCCGAGAGAAAGTATATTCTGAAAACAGCCGGCAGAGATTTAATCGCTGCCATCGCGGAAATAGCTCTCAATATTCTGAAAGGACGGCTTCCTCTCAAAGAGCGCCAAAGAAAAATATTACAGAAATGGCGTAGAGCTATAAGAAATCTGAGTGACAAAAAAGTGTCCATTCGGAGAAAACAACATCTGCTGAATCAGTCTGGTTCTAGCTATTGCTATACTGCTAATAACGAGTTTAATAACCGGTAGATGATGGAACGTGTGGAGAAAATATACTTGGTTCCAGCGCATGAGATTAACAGACTAAAAAACATCGGCACGTCTGGGCCTATCGTACCTCAGACGACCCTCCAAGGGTTAGACGACGAAATCGGCGCCATTCTACGACGTACTGATTTGCCTGACGATGGTAAAGATTAAAAGATACACCGAAATACTACAGAGAAGTTTGCTGCATGCTAAACGCGACGTTTCTGAACTTACGCGTTTAAATCTTGTGATCCCTCCTGACGGTGAACAATCACCATCACCAGCGGCTGAAATAGAGATACGGCCCTCTGCCCCCGAGCTTATAGAACACATCAACCCCCGTTTGCGAAAAAATGCCGATATACTACGCAGCAGCTTCTTGCAACACAAAGATATTGTTACATGGACTGAGAAAGGTGAATTTGTCTACAATTGTTCCGTCGTTCCCGGCACCCATTTGTTGGACCTTGTACGGACCACTCTGCAAACTCACAGACTAACCAAAAAGAACGCCCCACACAGATGGGACGTTTTTATAAGGGCCGAATTAAACATACCTTCTTCCGTGATCGGTCATCATACGACCAGAGCCACTCTGAACGAACTAAAAACGATATTGAGCACCCAGTCAAACCCCTTTAAACAAAATCACAAGTACTCGCTACCTCAACTCCGGACACTAGAGGTCGTTTGCTGCCGAAACAGAGAATCTCGCCGCTGTCGCCAGGCGCGTGGTTAACTTTGTAAATATTAACTTTAAAATGACTGTATTGTAACCTATAGATTTGTTTGTATAACATGGAATTTTGAACTATTTACACGTTTTTCATTTCTTGATTTGTGTTTACCTCTACATGAAGCTACAATAAATGTATTTTATTTTTTTAAACAATGCCATGAAGTACGCTTTGATTTTTTATTACGTCATTATTATGAACACTACAACCAACTGTCATGGGATCCTGAGACTGCCTTCTCTCACAAAACATGTCTTGACACGTTTTCTTACACCCTGGAGGGTTATGAACACAACAGCCCGCTGTCATTAACCCTTGGGATCCTGGGACTGCCTTCTCTCACAAAACAAGTCATGTTTTTCTTACACACTGGAGAGTTTTAGACAGGAAGTGGGGCGGACTTGGTCTCTCCACCTATCAAGGACTGACACATAAGTGTTATGATCTGGTGGTTTAGGAGCAACATGGGACGAGCTCTGAAGGAAGTGGTATCTGTACTGACCGCAGTCCCTAAGCTCAACACAACACTAGAAGTAGCCGTGGGATGCTCCTGTCACTCCCTAGGCACCTCGTCACAGCCTGAGAACTAACTACCCCTAAAGATAGAAACAGGAAAACTATCTTGCCTCAGAGAAAATCCCCAAAGGATTGATAGCCCCCCACAAATAATGACTGTGAGTGGAGAGGGAAAAGACATACACAGAATGAAACCAGGATGAGCACAGGAGGCCAGTCTAGCTTGATAGATAGGACAGGATGGAATACTGTGCGGTCAGTATAAAACACTACAAAAAATCCACGCAGAGTTTACAAAAATCTCCACACCTGACTAAAGGTGTGGAGGGTAAATCTGCTTCCCAGAGCTTCCAGCATCGCAGAATTAATTCATACTAACAAGCTGGATAAACATAGAAAGCACAGAACGGATAAGTCCACAACCTGTGGACAGAAAAGAGCAAGCAAGGACTTAGCTTTGCAGAACTGGTCAGGATAACAGGGAAATCCAAAGAGATGTGAATCCAACCAGGAACCATTGACAAGTGGCACCAGCTGAAGGAAAGAGCCAGGCTAAATAGCCGAGCAGAAAGAAAATCAGTGGAAGCAGCTGAAGACAGCTAAATCCAAGGAGCAGCCATACCACTTAAAACCACCGGAGGGAGCCCAAGAGCGGAATTCACAACAGTACCCCCCCCTTGAGGAGGGGTCACCGAACCCTCACCAGAGCCCCCAGGCCGATCAGGACGAGCCAAGTGAAAAGCACGAACCAAATCGGTGGCATGGACATCGGAGGCAACAACCCAAGAATTATCCTCCTGGCCATAACCCTTCCACTTGACAAGATACTGAAGCCTCCGCCTCGAAAAACGAGAATCCAAAATTTTCTCAACCTCATATTCCAACTCTCCCTCAACCAACACCGGGGCAGGAGGATCAACTGAGGGAACAACGGGCACCACATATCTCCGCAACAAAGATCTATGGAAAACATTATGAATGGCAAAAGAGGCTGGAAGAGCCAAACGAAAAGACACCGGATTAATAATTTCAGAAATTTTATAAGGACCAATAAATCGAGGCTTAAACTTAGGGGAAGAAACCTTCATAGGAACATGACGAGAAGACAACCAAACCAAATCCCCCACACGAAGCCGGGGACCAACACACCGACAGCGGTTAGCAAAACGTTGAGCCCTTTCCTGAGACAACGTCAAATTGTCCACCACACGAGTCCAAATCTGCTGCAGCCTGTCCACCACAGAATCCACACCAGGACAATCAGAAGGCTCAACCTGCCTAGAAGAAAAACGAGGATGAAAACCAAAATTACAAAAGAAAGGTGAAACCAAAGTAGCCGAACTAGCACGATTATTAAGGGCAAACTCGGCCAACGGCAAGAAAGCCACCCAATCATCCTAATCAGCAGACACAAAGCATCTCAAATAGGTCTCCAAGGTCTGATTAGTTCGCTCAGTTTGGCCATTAGTCTGAGGATGAAACGCCGAAGAAAAAGACAAATCAATGCCCATCCTAGCACAAAAGGCCCGCCAAAACCTAGAGACAAACTGAGAACCTCTGTCAGACACAATATTCTCCGGAATGCCATGCAAACGAACCACATGCTGAAAAAACAATGGAACCAAATCTGAGGAGGAAGGCAACTTAGGCAAAGGTACCAGATGGACCATTTTAGAGAACCGGTCACAAACAACCCAGATAACAGACATCTTCTGGGAAACAGGAAGATCCGAAATAAAATCCATGGAAATATGCGTCCAGGGCCTCTCAGGGACCGGCAAAGGCAAAAGCAACCCACTAGCGCGGGAACAGCAAGGTTTGGCTCGGGCGCAAGTCCCACAGGACTGCACAAAAGCACGCACATCGCGCGACAAGGAAGGCCACCAAAAGGACCTAGCAACCAAATCTCTGGTACCAAAAATCCCAGGATGACCAGGCAACAATGAACAATGAACCTCAGAAATCACCTTACTTGTCCATCCATCAGGAACAAACAGCTTCCCTACTGGACAGCGGTCAGGCCTATCAGCCTGAAATTCCCGAAGCACCCGCCGCAAATCAGGGGAGATGGCAGAAAGAATCACCCCTTCCTTAAGAATGCCAACCGGCTCAAGGACTCCAGGAGAATCAGGCGAAAAACTCCTAGAGAGGGCATCAGCCTTAACATTCTTAGATCCCGGAAGATACGAGACCACAAAATCAAAACGGGAGAAAAACAGGGACCATCGAGCCTGTCTAGGATTCAGCCGCTTGGCCGACTCGAGGTAAATCAGATTCTTATGATCAGTCAAGACCACAACGCGGTGCTTAGCTCCCTCAAGCCAATGTCGCCACTCCTCAAACGCCCACTTCATAGCCAACAACTCCCGATTGCCAACATCATAATTGCGTTCCGCAGGTGAAAACTTTCTGGAAAAAAAAAGCACACGGTTTCATCAAAGAACCATCAGAATCCCTCTGAGACAAAACGGCCCCTGCCCCAATCTCAGAAGCGTCAAACTCAACCTGAAAAGGAAGAGAAACATCCGGCTGACGCAACACAGGGGCAGAAGTAAATCGGCGTTTAAGCTCCCGAAAGGCCTCAACAGCCGCAGAGGACCAATTCGTCACATCAGCGCCTTTCTTCGTCAAATCAGTAAGGGGCTTAACCACACTGGAAAAGTTGGCAATGAAACGGCGATAGAAATTAGTAAAGCCCAAAAATTTTTGAAGGCTCTTCACAGATGTGGGTTGAATCCAGTCATGAATAGCTTGGACCTTAATAGGATCCATTTCCATAGACGAGGGAGAAAAATAAAACCCAAAAAAGAGACCTTCTGAACTCCGAATAGGCACTTAGACCCCTTCACAAATAAAGCATTATCACGAAGGATCTGGAACACCATCCTGACCTGCTTCACATTAGACTCCCAATCATCGGAAAAAATCAAAACATCATCCAAATATACGACCATGAATTTATCAAGATAATTGCGGAAAATATCATGCATGAAGGATTGGAACACAGATGGAGCATTAGAGAGCCCGAATGGCATCACAAGGTATTCAAAATGGCCTTCGGGCATATTAAATGCAGTTTTCCATTCGTCACCCTGTTTAATACGAACAAGATTATATGCCCCTCGGAGGTCAATCTTAGTAAACCAACTAGCCCCCTTAATCTGAGCAAACAAATCAGAAAGCAAAGGCAAGGGGTATTGGAATTTGACCGTGATCTTATTAAGAAGACGATAATCTATACAGGGTCTCAAGGAGCCATCCTTCTTGGCAACAAAAAAGAAACCCGCTCCCAATGGTGACGAAGATGGCCGAATATGCCCTTTCTCCAAAGATTCCTTAACATAGCTCCGCATGGCGGCATGCTCTGGCACAGACCGATTGAAAAGTCGGCCCTTAGGGAACTTACAACCAGGAATCAAGTTAATAGCACAATCACAGTCCCTATGTGGAGGAAGGGAACTGGACTTGGGCTCATCAAATACATCCTGGAAATCCGACAAAAACTCAGGGACCTCAGAAGAGGGGGAAGAGGAAATTGACATCAAAGGAACGTCACTATGTACCCCCTGACAACCCCAACTAGTCACAGACATAGTTTTCCAATCCAGCACCGGATTATGTTCCCGCAACCATGGAAAACCCAGTACAACAACATCATGCAGGTTATGCAACACCAGAAAACGGCAATTTTCCTGATGTGCAGGAGCCATGTACATGGTCATCTGCGTCCAGTACTGAGGTTTATCCTTGGCCAATGGAGTAGCATCAATGCCCCTCAAAGGAATAGGGCTCTGTAAAGGCTGCAAGGAAAAACCACAGCGCCTGGCAAATTCTAAGTCCATTAAGTTCAGGGCAGCGCCTGAATCCACAAATGCCATGACAGAAAAGGACGACAATGAGCAAATCAGGGTCACAGATAAAAGAAATTTAGGCTGTACAGTACTAATGGTAACAGACCTAGCGACCCTCCTAGTACGTTTAGGGCAATCAGAAATAACATGAGCAGAATCACCACAGTAAAAACACAGCTTATTCTGACGTCTGAATTCCTGCCGTTCTGTTCAAGTCAAAATCCTATCACATTGCATAGGTTCAGGACTCTGCTCAGAGGACACTGCCATATGGTGCATAGCTTTACGCTCGCGCAAACGCCGATCAATCTGAATGGCTAGAGACATAGATTCGCTCAAACCAGTAGGCGTAGGGAAGCCCACCATAACATCTTTAAGGGCTTCAGAAAGACCTTTTCTGAAAATAGCAGCCAGGGCATCCTCATTCCATTTAGTGAGCACAGACCATTTCCTAAATTTCTGGCAATATAACTCTGCCGCTTCCTGACCTTGACACAAGGCCAACAGGGTTTTTTCTGCATGATCCACAGAATTAGGTTCGTCATACAATAATCCGAGCACTTGAAAAAATGCGTCTACATTCAGCAATGCCGGATCCCCTGATTCAAGGGAGAATGCCCAGTCCTGAGGGTCACCACGCAGCAAGGATATGATGATTTTAACTTGCTGAATGGGATCACCAGAAGAACGGGGTTTCAAAGCAAAAAACAACTTGCAGTTATTTTTAAAGTTCAAAAACTTGGATCTGTCCCCAAAAAACAAATCAGGAGTAGGAATTCTAGGCTCTAAAGCCGGAGTCTGGACAACATAATCTTGGATGCTCTGTACTCTTGCAGCAAGTTGATCCACACGAGAAAACAAACCCTGAACATCCATGTCAGTGCATAAATCCAGAACCACCCAGAGATCAAGAGGAAAAAAAAGACAAAACAGAGCACAGAAAAAAAAATGGCTCAGAATTTTTTCCTTCTTTTGAGATGCATTTAATTCATTTTTGGCCACTTGTACTGTTATGATCTGGTGGTTTAGGAGCAACATGGGACGAGCTCTGAAGGAAGTGGTATCTGTACTGACCGCAGTCCCTAAGCTCAACACAACACTAGAAGTAGCCGTGGGATGCTCTTAACACTCCCTAGGCATCTCGTCACAGCCTAAGAGCTAACTACCCCTAAAGATAGAAACAGGAAAACTATCTTGCCTCAGAGAAAATCCCCAAAGGATAGATAGCCCCCCACAAATAATGACTGTGAGTGGAGAGGGAAAAGACATACACAGAATGAAACCGTGATGAGTACAGGAGGCCAGTCTAGCTTGATAGATAGGACAGGATGGAATACTGTGCGGTCAGTATAAAACACTACAAAAAATACACGCAGAGTTTACAAAAATCTCCACACCTGATTAAAGGTGTGGAGGGTAAATCTGCTTCCCAGAGCTTCCAGCATCACAGAATTAATTCATACTAACAAGCTGGACAAACATAGAAAGCACAGAACGGATAAGTCCACAACCTGTGGACAGAAAAGAGCAAGCAAGGACTTAGCTTTGCAGAACTGGTCAGGATAACAGGGAAATCCAAAGAGATGTGAATCCAACCAGGAACCATTGACATGTGGCACCAGCTGAAGGAAAGAGCCAGGCTAAATAGCCGAGCAGAAAGAAAATCAGTGGAAGCAGCTGAAGACAGCTAAATCCAAGGAGCAGCCATACCACTTAAAACCACCGGAGGGAGCCCAAGAGCAGAACTCACAAAAGTGCCACTTACAACCACCGGAGGGAGCCCAAGAGCGGAATTCACAACACATAAGCCCACAAGATGGGCGACGAATGGGCGGTCATGGGGGATGTAACAGAGGCTGGACAAGGTGGCTTCCGGGACAGAGACAGAACTGACATAACAGGTATTGACACACAGAGGGGCGGAGAGTGGGAGGAGAATGGGGAGGGGTTAAGACCGGAAGTGGGGCAGGGTTGGTGTTAGAAGGTGTCAAAAAGGGGCAGGGCACCTGTCAAAACCCGGAAGTGGGCGTTTTGATGAGAACTGGGTGCTCTTACTATGTAGCTCAGAAGGAAGAGTAGCCGACTGGTGCACAGGAGCTGCTAGGTTTAAATCCTGACAGCTTTTCTCTGTCAAATTCTCCACACACAGCTCCTCTCTGTCATATTCCCCACGCATATTGATCCTCTGTTATATTGCCCCCCCCACATACACACAGCTCCTATGCATAATATTCCCCACACATAGCTCCTCTCCATCATATCCCCCCACAAAATGCTCTATGAAACACTGTTGGCAAAATGTTAGAAATTGTTCTGAAGTGAGATATTAATTAAATCTTATCAGAGGGGGTGTACTCATTTATACTGAGCAATGTTTATTAAAATTTATAAAACGCAGAACATAATTACAGTATCTTTCCTGCATGTCTTCTCATGTTTTACAAGATACAATTTGTGTATGAAAGATTTCCCACATTCTGAACATGCTTCAATGCATGACTTCTCTCATCGCTTATAAGACTTGATTTTTTTGTAAATCACATTCCACATTGTATATATGAAAAAGGTTTCTCCCCGTGTGAATTCTTTGATGTCTAACAAGATGTGATTTATCTCTAAAACATTTCCCACATTCTTAAGATGAATATGGAGTCTCTCTAGTATGAATGCTCTGATGTCTACTAAGACTCCCTTTAACGCTAAAGGATTTTCCACATTCTGAACATGAATATGGCTTCTCTCCTGTGTGAATTCTCTGATGTATTATAAGACTCCCTTTATCTGTGAAGAACTTTCCACATTCTGAACATGAAAATGGCTTTTCTCCTGTGTGAATTCTCTCATGCACAGCAACTTGTGATTTATATAAAAAACATTTCCCACATTCTGAACATGAAAATGGCTTCTCTCCTGTGTGAATTCTCTGATGTGTAATAAGATACCCTTTATATGTGAAGGCCTTCCCACATTCTGAACATGAAAATGGCCTCTCTCCTGTGTGAATTCTCTGATGTGTAATGAGACTCCCTTTTTCTGTGAATGACTTCCCACATACTGAACACGAAAATGGCTTTTCTCCTGTGTGAATTCTCTGATGTATAATAAGATACCCTTTATATGTGAAGGCCTTCCCACATTCTGAACATGAAAATGGCTTCTCTCCTGTGTGAATTCTCTGATGTGTAATAAGACTCCCTCTTTCTGAGAAGGACTTCCCACATACTGAACATGAAAATGGCTTTTCTCCTGTATGAATTCTCTGATGTGTAATAAGAGACCCTTTATATGTGAAGGCCTTCTCACATTCTGAACATGAAAATGGCTTTTCTCCTGTGTGAATTTTTTGATGTATAATAAGATACCGCTTATCTATGAAGGACTTCCTACATACTGAACAGGAATATGGCTTTTCACCCGTGTGAATTCTCTGATGTGTATTAAGCCTCCCTTTACATGTGAAGGCCTTCCCACATTCTGAACATGAATATGGCTTTTCTCCTGTGTGAATTCTCTCATGTCTAACAAATTTTGATTTATTTGTAAATAATTTTCCACATTCTGAACAAGAGTATGGCTTCTCTCCTTTGTGTTTTCTTTGTGTTAAAAAATCTGAGCTTCTAGTAATTTCCTTGTCACACTGAAATCTTGTATCCACTTTGTAACCAGGAATTGTAGTAACAACGTGAGATTGCTCAGGAGAAGGTTCCTCATGATTAGGATTATTACAAAGTGAAGTACTGTGAAGTCCAGGAGGTCCATGAAGGGTAATGAGGTTTTCTCCATTAGAGTGCTTCCTGATATCTTCTTTTTTACAATTTAGTGATAAACCGTTAATTTCACAAGGATTTCCTATAAGGAAGAAAGATAGATTATAATAATAATAATAATTTTTATTTATATAGCGCCAACATATTCCGCAGCGCTTTACAAATTATAGAGGGGACTTGTACAGACAATAGACATTACAGCATAACAGAAATACAGTTCAAAACAGATACCAGGAGGAGTGAGGGCCCTGCTCGCAAGCTTACAAACTATGGGGAAAAGGGGAGACACGAGAGGTGGATGGTAACAATTGCTTTAGTTATTCGGACCAGCTATAGTGTAAGGCTCAGGTGTTCATGTAAAGCTGCATGAACCAGTATGTAGCAGTACAGACACAGAGGGCTAATACTGCATAAAGTGTATGAGAACATGATGCGAGGAACCTTTTTTTTTTTTTTTTATTATAAATAGGCCACACAGGGATCGTTAGGTTAATGCATTGAGGCGGTAGGCCAGTCTGAACAAATAAGTTTTTAGGGCACGCTTAAAACTGTGGGGATTGGGGATTAATCGTATTAACCTAGGTAGTGCATTCCAAAGAATCGGCGCAGCACGTGTAAAGTCTTGGAGACGGGAGTGGGAGGTTCTGATTATTGAGGATGCTAACCTGAGGTCATTAGCGGAGCGGAGGGCACGGGTAGGGTGGTAGACTGATACCAGGGAGGAGATGTAGGGTGGTGCTGAGCCATGGAGTGCTTTGTGGATGAGGGTAGTAGTTTTGTACTGGATTCTGGAGTGGATGGGTAGCCAGTGTAATGACTGGCACAGGGTAGAGGCATCGGTGTAACGGTTGGTGAGGAATATGATCCTGGCTGCAGCATTCAGGACAGATTGGAGTGGGGAGAGTTTGGTAAGAGGGAGGCCGATTAGTAGAGAGTTACAATAGTCCAGACGAGAATGAATAAGTGAAACAGTAAGAGTTTTTGCAGAGTCGAAAGTAAGAAAAGGGCGAATTCTAGAAATGTTTTTGAGATGCAGGTAAGAAGAGCGAGCCAGTGATCGGATGTAGGGGGTGAATGAAAGGTCAGAATCAAGGATGACCCCAAGGCAGCGGGCATGTTGCTTTGGAGTAATGGTGGAACCGCACACCATTGGATTAGATTGGATGTGAATTTCTTCTACAACTCTAAAAAGATTTCTACATTTATTTTATGGAGCTCACAATGAAGAACCTCGTCAGTGAAAGGACAGGTAATAAGGAGTATATGGACTTTTCAAAAGCTTTTAATACGGTGCCACACCAAAGGTTGATACATAAAATGAAAACAATGGGAACAGGGGAAAATATGTGCAAGTGGGTTGAGAGCTGGCTCAGGGATAAAAAACAAAGGGTGGTTATTAATGAAGCACACTCGGACTGGGCCGTGGATAGCAGTGGGGTACCACAGGGGTCAGTATTGGGCCCGCTTTTTTTTAACATATTTATTAATGACCTTGTAGGGGGCATTCAGAGCAGAATTTCAATATTTGCCGATGACACTAAACTCTGCAGTTTAATCAATACAGAGGAGGACAATTTTATATTACAGGATGATTTATGTAAACTAGAAGCTTGGGCTGATAAATGGTAAATGAGCCTTAATGTGGATAAATGTAAGGTCATGCACTTGGGTAGAAGTAATAAGATGTATAACTATGTGCTTAATTCTAAAACACTGGGCAAAACCATAACTGAAAAAGACCTGGGTGTATGGGTGGATGACAAACTCATATTCAGTGGCCAGTGTCAGGCAGCTCCTACTAAGGCAAATAAAATAATGGGATGCATTAAAAGAGGCATAGATGCTCATGAGGAGAACATAATTTTACCTCTATACAAGTCACTAGTGCGACCACACTTAGAATACTGTGCACAGTTCTGGTCTCCGGTGTATAAGAAAGACATAGCTGAACTAGAGCGGGTGCAGAGAAGAGCGACCAAGGTTATTAGAGGACTGGGGGGTCTGCAATACCAAGATAGGTTATTACACTTGGGGCTATTTAGTTTGGAAAAACGAAGACTAAGGGGTGATCTTATGTTAATGTAAAAATATATGTGGGGACAGTACAAAGACCTTTCTGATGATCTATTTACTCTAAGACCTGAGACGGGGACAAGGGGGCATCCTCTACGTCTGGAGGAAAGAAGGTTTAAGCATAACAACAGACGCGGGTTCTTTACTGTAAGAGCAGTGAGACTATGGAACTCTCTGCCGTATGATGTTGTAATGAGTGATTCATTACTTACATTTAAGAGGGGACTGGATACCTTTGTGGAAAAGTATAATGTTACAGGTTATATATACTAGATTCCTTGATAGGGCGTTGATCCAGGGAACTAGTCTGATTGCTGTATGTGGAGTCGGGAAGGAATTTTTTTCCCCAATGTGGAGCTTACTCTTTGCCACATGCTTTTTTTGCCTTCCTCTGGATCAACATGTTAGGGCATGTTAGGTTAGGCTATGGGGTGAACTAGATTTACTTAAAGTCTCCATTTAACCTTAAATACTATGTTACTCTGTAACTATAACATTAGCACAATGACAGGTAAAGTGAGGAACACTTATACACTGGTGACATTGGCACAATTCGGGGTGGAGATTAGACAATAAATAGTTCTTAAAGGGACCCCGCCATCAGGATTTACCCCTCAATATACCACCAGTGCCATTTTACTCTCTCAAGCTTCCTATCACGCCCTTAGAGTAGAAAAGGGTCCATGCAATTAAAAATGGAGTTTTAATATTTCATTACCGTATGCAAATGAGATAGACTAGTCACAAAGGTGACCGTACATCTGCGAGTAGCCGAGCTCCAGCCACCGTAATCATGTCCTCAGTATGCCGAAGGGCAGGAAAGGAAACCTTAGAAGACTGCAATAGCTCTGAAGGAACATTAACTCCTTAGGACCAAGCCACGTTGTAAGTTACTTATGTTAATGACCGAACCTCATTCTGACCAGCGTCACTTTATGTGATAACTCTGGAGCTTCCACACATCCCACTGATTCCGAGATTGTTTTCTGTGACATATTGTACTTCATGTTTGTGGTAAATTGTGGTCATAATTATTTGAGTTTATTTATGAAAATATCAAAAATTTGACAAAAAAATTAAGAGTATTTCAGATTTTACTATTTTTTTATTTTTATCCCCTTAAACCATATAATTAAATAACCAAAAATAGTTCATAAATAACATTTCCCACATGTCTACTTTACATCAGAGTCATTTTTGAAACATTTTTTTGTTAGGAAGTTATAAGGGTTAAAAGTTTATGAAAAATTTCTTTTTTTTCCAACAAAATTTACAAAACCTTATTAATTTAGAGACCATCTCACATTTGAAGTGACTTTGAGGGGCCTATGTGACAGAAAATACCAAAAGTGACACCATTCGAAAAACGGCACCCCTCAAGGTGCTGAAAACCACATTCAAGAGGTTTATTACCCTTCAGGTTCTTCACAGGAATTAATGAAATGTGGAAGGAAAAAAATACATATTTTAATTTTTGCACCACAAAAAATGTTGCTTTAGCTCCAAACTTTTAATGTTCACAAAAGTAAAAGCAGAAAATGCACCATACAATTTGTTCTACAATTTCTCCTAAGTACGCTGATACCCCATATGTGGGAGGAAACTACTGTGTGGGCGCATGGCAAGACTCAGAAGGTAAGGAGAACCATTTGACTTTTGGAGCTCAAAATCGGACGACATAGATAGCGGATGCCACGTCGCGTTTGCAAAGCCCCTGCTATGCCTAAGCAGTGGAAACCCCCCACAACTGACCCCATTTTGGAAATTAGATCCCTCAAGGAATATATCTAGAGATATGGTTTCACAAAATGTTATACATTGAACTGTGGGGAAAAAGTTACATTTTTACCATTATATTGTTGTTTTAGCCCCAGATTTTACATTTTCACAAGGGGAAATGGGTAAAAAGGACCACATAATTTGTTACACAATTTCTGCTGAACGTGGAAATATCCCATATGATGCTGTGCAGTACTGCATACCCACACGGTGAGACTTGGGAGGAAAAAAGTGTTATTTCCCTCCTGGAGCGCAGATTTTCCTAGAATAGTTTGCGGACTCCATATACAGAACCCATAAGTGTTAGAAGAGCAGAATTCCCCTCAAGTGACCCCATTTTTGAAATTGCACCCCTCTGGGAATTTATCCACAGGTTCAGTGATGTATTTGACTCCATGGGTGTTCTCCAGAAACAAGCAGCAGTGGATGGTGCAAAGTGATAATGCAAATATGCCATTGTAGTGCCCAGTATGTTGCAGTGTCCATACATTATGCCCAGTACAATGTAGTCCAAGTACATTGTAGTGCCCAGTAGATTGTAGGGCCCAGTTCATTATAGTGAATATACATGGTAGTGCCCAGTAAGTTGCAGTGTCCATACATTGTAGTGCCCAGTACATTATGCCCAGTACACTGTGGTTCTGAGTATATTGTAGTGCCCAGTAGGTTGTAGTGCCATGTACATTGAAGTGCCTGTAAATCCCAGTGCCCAGTACATTGTAGTACCCGTACATTGTAGTGCCCAGTACTTAGCAGGGCCCAGTACATTATAGAGTGCAGGACATTGTAGTGCCCAGAAAGCTGCAGTACCCGAACATCGCAGTGTCCAATACATTGTAGTGCTCATATATTGTAGTGCTTAGCAAGCTGACGTGCCCATGCATCGCAGTGCCAAGTTGTAGTGCCTAGTCAATGCAGTGACCGTACATTGCAGTGCCCAGTAAATTATAGAGCCCAGTACATTATAGTACTCATATATTGTAGTGCCTGTTGTGAATTCTGTGGCAGAGCTCCCTCCTGTGGTCACAAGTGGTACTTCGGCTGATTCTCTCTGTAAGCTTCCGTTGGTGGAGGGAAGTGGTACTGCGGCTTCTGAGTTTCCTCCCTCAGGTGATGTGGTGAGGTCGTTAGGTGCTGCTCTACTTAACTCCACCTAGTGCTTTGATCCTGGCTTCCTGTCAATGTTCCAGTATTGGACTTGTTTTCCTCCTGGATCGTTCCTGTGGCCTGCTGCTCTGCATAGCTAAGTTTTCCTTTGCTATTTTGTTTGCTTTTCTTCTGTCCAGCTTATCTATTTGTTTGCTGGAAGCTCTGGGACGCAGAGGGTGTACCTCCGTGCCGTTAGTTCGGTACGGAGAGGGTCTTTTTGCGCCCTTTGCGTGGTTTTTAGGGTTTTGTGTTGACCGCAAAGTTACCTTTCCTATCCTCGCTCTGTTCAGAAAGTCGGGCCTCACTTTGCTAAATCTATTTCATCTCTACGTTTGTCTTTTCATCTTACTCACAGTCATTATATGTGGGGGGCTGCCTTTTCCTTTGGGGTATTTCTCTGAGGCAAGGTAGGCTTATCTTCAGGCTAGCTAGTTTCTCAGGCTGTGCCGAGTTGCATAGGTAGCGTTAGGCGCAATCCACGGCTGCCTCTAGTGTTGTTGGATAGGATTAGGGATTGCGGTCAACAGAGTTCCCACGTCTCAGAGCTCGTTCTATGTTTTTGGATTATTGTCAGATCACTGTATGTGCTCTGACCTCTATGTTCACTGTTGTACTGAGTTGCCTAATCATAACAAGTGCCCAGTACATTGTAGTGCCAGTCATTGTAGTGCCCATATAATTTAGTGCCCATACATTGTAGTATCCAGTACATTGTAGTGCCAATATATTGTAATGCCCAGTGCAATATGCCCAGTAGACTGCAGTGCCCAGTACCTTGTAGTGCCTGTACATTGTAGTGCCCATACATTATGCCCAGCTTGCGCTTCTGGAGACGCCCACCCTGTAAATTAAGCGGTCTCTACTTGCTGCAGAAATGCCAAATATATGGACGCTAACTGCGGTTTACGCACAATATGGGGCTCAGGAGGAGGAGGTATTTGGATTTGGGAGTGAATTGAGATGAAGCTCTTATTGGGAACATTTTAAAAGCCATTTTGATTCACATTTATCCTGTGCTCTACACTGAGCACTTACATCGGGGTTTCCATCTAAATATACAAATACGTGATCCAGACGAAACCTCGAGGGATCCAATCACTAATGAAGCAGCACAGTTACTGTCTAGCCTTTGTTCAGCGTTGTCCGTCTCTTCAAAGATGCACAAAACTGTGGCCAACAGCACATTTATGCACGCTTGACACAGCCGGATCACCTGTTCTATGGCGTCCACTGTGTCTCTATCTGCCTTATTATAGGGAATCTTCTGTCAGAGGTTCTGTCCGAATCACAAGCTCAGTCATTTATATGGTAGAACGGGACTTGTAGAAGGAAAATATGGATGGAAAGGATGGAAGGAATATTAATAAAAGTAAAGGAAAACAAAATCTGTGCTTCCTAAATCATTAAGAAGAGGTGTGAAAGCGGATCCATTATTCATCGGTGCACCACCGGACTCTACAGGAGCAGCCGCGCCATCACCGGACACTTCTGCTGTGATGTGGACAGAAGATAAAGCTTCACTGCACCGGAGATACCACACACCGGTCATCCTCATCACACGCCGGTCATTATCATTACACGCTGCTCATCATCAGACGTTGCTAATCATCATCATCGCATGCAGGTCATCATCACGTGCCGGTCATTATTCCATACCTGTGGAAACATCTCCCGGAATCTCCTCCTTCCCGTGACTCACACACGGCTCATCCCCCCTCGTCATCGCTTCTTCTTCTGTCTCATCCTTCACTTTATTCTTAGTCGGATCTTCCTCCTGATATTTCAGATGTAACAATCAGCACAATACAAGAAACCACCAAAATCTGTGACCTCTATGACCTCGATCAGAAATGTCCCCCCATATACAGATCCGGTACAGGGCTCAGCACCGTCTACCTGATGATCCTCCGGGATGTTGCGATTCTCCTCCGGACAGTCCTGGGGACACAGAGGACGGGAACATCTCTCTGGTGGATTTCTCCTCCTGGATCCATCTATGGAGACACACAGACTGAATACATGACCGGCCGTGCATCTGTCTATATATGAGACTCGTCTCTCAGTACCGGTAATTCTAGGTTTATGTATCAGGGACTAAATTACATTGTTGTGGTCCTCACCACCGGTACCGAGGTCCCAGCACATTGTGGCCCCAAGTATGAAGTGATAATCAGCGATACCAAAGCCTAATGCTCTCTGCTCTGCACTCGGAGGATGAGGACCCTGAGGAGAGGGACAGAGAAGACCCTTGTCAGTCAGATGGAGGAACCGCACTAAGAAACACAACTTCTCCAAGTTTCCTCTCCACCAGGGATGGAACCACAGAGGAGCTGGAGAAAGCTCCACATTTCTATCCAGCGGTTTCTTCTCTCCTAATTCACCGTTATGGAGATTGGGGGAAGGACAGTTACCATTTACCAGTGATTGCTTTCTGAGAGCTCATGAAGTCACCATGAGGACACGGCCTCCCTCCTCCTGGACAGAATCCTCTGGGGTCACTAAGAGGAGAGAACCTGCCGTCCTCCTATTAATAGACGAGTTGCTGCATTTTTATTCTTTTTTAAAGAGAGATCTCAACATCTGCCTCAACATAAAGAGTAAAACAGGCAGCAAGTGCACGGGAGGACGGTGTTGTGGGGAGCCCCCGATACACAACGGTTAGTGCCGATGAATGTGTAGAAAGGACAACTAGAGAGCAGGTACCGAGGTCATGGGCGCTTACTGATGTACACGGGGAGCCGAGGAGAGATTGTCTGGTCAGATTCCACAAAGCCCCATAATACATATTCATCTGAACGAACAACCCTTTACGGAAGACTTACACTGATTATTATCACCATTGTGCGGCCCGATGTCCCTGCGGGGCCAACACCTGCGTCACCATCCCACTTACATTGTTCTGCTCAGACCACATGAAGAGGAAGAGCGGACCCCCTGACATTTTGCGGTCGTTGAGCCCTTGAGGCTAGGACCCCGTCCCGTGCATTTTGACGTCATGTAAAAAGGCTCGTTAACCCCTTCCTGATATCCTATGCTTATGCATTGAGAATGTCAGGTGCGCGTCTGTGGAGCCAGCTCAGATTCCTGCTGTTTAACCACTTGACTGCTGTTGACAGCCTGACAGTGTCATTTAAAGGGAACCTGTCATGTAATGTTAATAACCTGCAGACATGGGGTTAACCGGCAGGTTAATAACATATTGAACCTGTCCGGTGTCAGCACTGAGGGGAAATTAACTTTAGTCCCACTCAGCAGCGTTCGGCTTCCATAAAGTTTTGGCCGGAGCAGCTACAGTCACCGGTCAGTGTATAGACAGTGGCGGCTATTACCGTGGCTCCGGCATTGACTGACAGCCAGCTCAGTATTAGAGTCGGCACTGACTGACAGCCAGCTCAGCATTACAGCCGGCACTGACTGATAGCCAGCTCAGCATTAGAGCCAGCACTGACTGACAGCCAGCTCAGCATTAGAGCCGGCACTGACTGACAGCCAGCTCAGCATTAGAGTTGGCTATGACCGTCTGTGGCCTCCAGAAGACCCCTGTCTCAGCCGCCAAGGATTTCCTATGACGTCCGGTATGAACAGGATCTCAGGTTAAAGTCCCCATTAGTTTTACTTTATTTCCAAAAATTAGAACAGAAAAATAAATGTATCAACAAACATACTTGTCATTGTCACATGAGGATTTATCCCACACGGTAAACACATCACAAACACCTCCCCAAAGATGCAATGAAAGCACAACGATCAAAAAGTCACAGATGCCCCAAACTGATCCCAAAAGGTCAGCGCTGCATTCAAGAAGAGAAGCCGTCACACCGCTCCGATAACGGAAGATAAAGTGATCGGCCTCAGGGAAACGGCTGATATTATAATCCAGAAAATATATAAAACCACAAACAAGATTGGTGTCACCATAACTGACCCAGAAAATCACAGCGAGGTCGTTATTACCGCCCAATAAATGCCGAGAATAAAAACAAACAATAAATGTGGAAATTTATTATTTTTTATTAACCATTTCCCCTTATCGGAAATTTTCTTCCTGTTTTCCAGCTCATTATACGGTAAAATAAAAAATCCATGATGGAAAAAACCACAAGATCTCAAACGTCTGTGGATGGAAAATAAAAATGTTGTGTCTTATGGAAGAAGAAAATGCAAAAATGGAAATTTGCCCCATCAGGATGAGGCTGAAACATTGATATTGATTTCTAGGATTGCTGCGTCCTATAGGAGGCGCTAGAGACCCTTCTCTGTATCTGGGGAGAGGAAATTTGCATATCTTATTTCCCATGGGGCACAAGTGTCAGCCAAGACGGAGGAGCCGGACGCCGACCACGACCGATGATGAGATTCTGAGGGACGGACGAGCGACAGCGGATTAGGGGGAAAATCACCTGTAAATTAACCCCGACTCTGCTGAGTAACAATCCACGACAGACTTAGGGAAAGAAGTCACAGGAGAGAACGGACAGAAGGACGGGACATCTGCAGAGAAAATGTGACCGAGGCTCTAAGGAAGGAGAAAGATTCTGAAAGAAGCCGCCGAGGACGAAGACTCAAGACTGATGAAGACGAAACAACAGCGGAGAAACCGCGACTCACAGATCAGAAGAAAATAATCAGGAAATGAAAGCTGTTGTCACATGGAGAAAATGTAGAGAAAACCAGAGCAAGTCTGGAGAAAACTCATCTATTATAGGACATATCATCACATCCACCGGAGCCAACAAGGAGCCTCTCACCTCGTGGTGTAAGAGGCCGGAGCTCCTCCATCATCACATCCTGGTACCGATCCTGGTGTCCTTCTAGATACTCCCACTCCTCCATGGAGAGATAGACAGCGACGTCCTGACACCTTATAGGAACCTGACAACAGCCACACCGTCATCACCCAGAATCCTCCAGTGCTGTATAATCTCCCAGCAGTCACCTCTCCGCTCATCACCCAGAATCCTCCAGTGCTGTATAATGTCCCAGCAGTCACCTCTCCGCTCATCACCCAGAATCCTCCAGTGTCGTCCTTTATAATGTCCCAGCAGTCACCTCTCCGCTCATCACCCAGAATCCTCCAGTGCTGTATAATGTCCCAGCAGTCACCTCTCAGCTCATCACCAAGAATCCTCCAGTGCTGTATAATGTCCAGCAGTCACCTCTCCGCTCATCACCCAGAATCCTCCAGTCCTGTATAATGTCCCAGCAGTCACCTCTCCGCTCATCACCCAGAATCCTCCAGTCCTGTATAATGTCCCAGCAGTCACCTCTCCGCTCATCACCCAGAATCCTCCAGTGCTGTATAATGTCCCAGCAGTCACCTCTCCGCTCATCACCCAGAATCCTCCAGTCCTGTATAATGTCCCAGCAGTCACCTCTCCACTCATCACCCAGAATCCTCCAGTCTTGTATAATGTCCCAGCAATCACCTCTCCGCTCATCACCCAGAATCCTCCAGTGCTGTATAATGTCCCAGCAGTCACCTCTCCACTCATCACCCAGAATCCTCCAGTCCTGTATAATGTCCCAGCAGTCACCTCTCCGCTCATCACCCAGAATCCTCCAGTGCCGTCCTGTATAATGTCCCAGCAGCCACCTCTCCACTCATCACCCAGAATCCTCCAGTGCCGTCCTGTATAATGTCCCAGCAGTCACCTCTCCGCTCATCACCCAGAATCCTCCAGTGCTGTATAATGTCCCAGCAGTCACCTCTCCGCTCATCACCCAGAATCCTCCAGTCCTGTATAATGTCCCAGCAGTCACCTCTCCGCTCATCACCCAGAATCCTCCAGTGCTGTATAATGTCCCAGCAGTCACCTCTCCGCTCAGCAGCTCAATCATCTTGTTGCTGAGCTCCAGGATCTTCTTGTTCCTCTCATGTAGCAGGGAGTGCGGGGGAGGCTCTGTGATGGGGCCCGGGCTCCGCCCTCCTGACTCCTGGAGATGGATGATGGGAGTCACACCGTCCCCCGGTGTCTTCCTCACTATTGTGTAATCCTGTGTATGGAGAGAGACACTTAGGGAGAAGAATTCCTTCCCGACTGCAGATCTGACAATCAGTAGAAATCCCGGGATCAATAACCGTCTCCAGTAATCTGGGGCCATAACCCGGAATATTATTCCCCTCCGGACAGACATCCCGGCCCCTCTACAGCTCTTATAGGGAATCCCCATGACAACTCCTCCGGGCAGAGAGCTCCACACAATCACTGCTCTTACAGTAAAGAATCCTTCTCTCTATTCTGGATGTCGGACTTGTCACAGAACACAATAAAGCTGATAGAAATGTAGAGGAGTTACCTCTCCGCTCAGCAGGGAGATGATCTCCAGGGCGAAGTGGAATAATCTTCTGGTGGTCTCATCCCTGTCCTCGTCCATCCTCGGGGTCATTCAGGAGGAGGAGGGATGAGCACTGGATCAGCTGGAGGGATCTCGTCCTGCCGGCGTCTTCATGATGAAGGAAATGGAAAACATAGGAGACAATATACCGTGAGATCCAGAATGCAAATCTCTCTATTTATATGGCTAGATAAAGGCATTGTGAGGCCAAAACGTGCTGATTTTTCTGGACTAATAAAGTTACCACAAATAAAGGAAGTCTGCTGCCCTGGTTTCTGGATTTCTATCACTCATTCTGAAGTGAATATGACAATGTAACTAAAGCCCTGATCACATCTACAAGACGTCACCGACCACGACCGATGGATACTGTAACTAAGGCTCCGATCACATCTACAAGACGTCACCGACCACGACCGATGGATCCTGTAACTAAGGCTCCGTTCACATCTACAAGATATCACCGACCACGACCGATGGATCCTGTAACTAAGGCTCCAATCACATCTACAAGACGTCACCGACCACGACCGATGGATCCTGTAACTAAGGCTCCGATCACATCTACAAGACGTCTCTGACCACGAGCGATGGATCCTGTAACTAAGGCTCCGATCATATCTACAAGACATCACCGACAACGACCGATGGATCCTGTAACTAAGGCTCAGTTCACATCTACAAGACGTCAGTGACCGATGGATCCTGTAACTAATGCTCCGATCACATCTACAAGACGTCACCGACCACGACCGATGGATCCTGTAACTAAGGCTCCGATCACATCTACAAGACATCACCGACCACGACCGATGGATCCTGTAACTAAGACTCCGATCACATCTACAGACGTCAGTGACCGATGGATCCTGTAACTAATGCTCCGATCACATCTACAAGACGTCACCGACCACGACCGATGGATCCTGTAACTAAGGCACCGATCACATCTACAAGACGTCACCGACCACGACCGATGGATCCTGTAACTAAGGCTCCAATAACATCTACAAGATGTCACCGACCACGACCGATGTATCCTGTAACTAAGGCACCGATCACATCTACAAGACATCACCGACCACGACCGATGTATCCTGTAACTAAGGCTCCAATCACATCTACAAGATGTCACCGACCACGACCAATGGAACCTGTAACTAAGGCTCCGATCACATCTACAAGACGTCACTGACTGCGACCGATGGATCCTGTAACTAAGGCTCCGATCACATCTACAAGACGTCACCGGCCACGACCAATGTATCCTGTAACTAAGGCCCGGATCACATCTACAAGACGTCACCGACCACGACCGATGGATCCTGTAAATAAGGCTCCGATCACATCTACAAGACTTCACCGACCACGACCAATGGATCCTGTAACTAGGGCTCTGATCACATCTACAAGAAGTCACCGACCACGACCGATGGATCCTGTAACTAAGGCTCCGATCACATCTACAAGACGTCACCGACCACGACCGATAGATCCTGTAACTAAGACTCCGATCACATCTACAAGACGTCAGTGACTGATGGATTCTGTAACTGAGGCTCCGATCACATCTACAAGACGTCACCAACCACGACCGATGGATCCTGTAACTAAGGCTCCAATCACATCTACAAGACGTCACAAACCACGACCGATGGAGCCTGTAACTAAGGCTCCGATCACATCTACAAGACGTCACCAACCACGACCGATGGATCCTGTAACTAAGGCACCGATCACATCTACAAGACGTCACTGACCACGACCGATGGATCGTGTAACTAAGGCTCCGATCAAATCTACAAGACATCACCGACCACGACCGATGGATCCTGTAACTAAGGCTCCGATCACATCTACAAGAAGTCACCGACCACGACCGATGGATCCTGTAACTAAGGCTCCGATCACATCTACAAGACATCACCGACCACGACTGATGGATCCTGTAACTAAGGCTCCGATCACATCTACAAGACATCACCGACCACGACCGATGGATCCTGTAACTAAGGCTCCGATCACATCTACAAGACATCACCGACCACGACCGATGGATCCTGTAACTAAGGCTCCGATCACATCTACAAGACATCACCGACCACGACCGATGGATCCTGTAACTAAGGCTCCGATCACATCTACAAGACATCACCGACCACGACCGATGAATCCTGTAACTAAGGCTCCGATCACATCTACAAGACGTCACCGACCACGACCGATGGATCCTGTAACTAAGGCTCCGATCACATCTACAAGACGTCACCGACCACGACCGATGGATCCTGTAACTAAGGCTCCGATCACATCTACAAGACGTCACCGACCACGACCGATGGATCCTGTAACTAAGGGACCGATCACATCTACAAGATGTCACCGACCACGACCGATGGATCCTGTAACTAAGGCTCCGATCACATCTACAAGACGTCACCGACCACGACCGATGGATTCTGTAACTAAGGGACCGATCACATCTACAAGACGTCACCGACCACGACCGATGGATCCTGTAACTAAGGCTCCGATCACATCTACAAGACATCACCGACCACGAACAATGGATTCTGTAACTAAAGCTCCGATCACATCTACAAGACGTCACCGACCACGACCGATGGATCCTGTAACTAAGGCTCCGATCACATCTACAAGACGTCACCGACCACGACCGATGGAACCTGTAACTAAGGCTCCGATCACATCTACAAGATGTCACCGACCTCGACCGATGGATCCTGTAACTAAGGCTCCGATCACATCTACAAGACGTCACCGACCACGACCGATGGATCCTGTAACTAAGGCTCCGATCACATCTACAAGACGTCACCGACCGCGACCGAAGGATCCTGTATCTGAGGCTCCGATCACATCTACAAGACGTCACCAACCACGACCGATGGATCCTGTAACTAAGGCTCCGATCACATCTACAAGACGTCACCGACCACGACCGATGGATCCTGTAACTAAGGCTCCGATCACATCTACAAGACGTCACCGACCACGACCGATGGGTCCTGTAACTAAGACTCCGATCACATCTACAAGACGTCACCGACCACGATCGATGGATCCTATAACTAAGGCTCCGATCACATCTACAAGACGTCACCGACCACGACCGATGGATCCTGTAACTAAGGCTCCGATCACATCTACAAGATGTCACCGACCACGACCGATGGGTCCTGTAACTAAGACTCCGATCACATCTACAAGACGTCACCGACCACGACCGATGGATCCTATAACTAAGGCTCCGATCACATCTACAACACGTCACCGACCACGACCGATGGGTCCTGTAACTAAGACTCCGATCACATCTACAAGACGTCACCGACCACGAACGATGGATCCTGTAACTAAGGCTCCGATCACATCTACAAGACGTCACCGACCACGACCGATAGATCCTGTAACTAAGGCTCCGATCACATCTGCAAGACATCACCGACCACGACCGATGGATCCTGTAACTAAGGCTCCGATCACATCTACAAGACGTCACCGACCACGACCGATGGATCCTGTATCTGAGGCTCCGATCACATCTACAAGACGTCAGTGACTGATGGATCCTATAACTAAGGCTCCGATCACATCTACAAGACGTCAGTGACTGATGGATCCTGTACCGGAGTCTCTGTCACTCCTCGGTGCTGCCGTCACTCAGGTGCTGGTTCTCGCTCAGTACTGAGCCGCCTCCCGCTCTCTGTACATTCGGCCTCTGCTGGGCGCAGTTCTCTGTATATTCGTTAATATTTAGGAGATGAGATTTTCTCTTTTCCAGGATGAATCTGTTGTGGTGGATGATCTGAAGGACCTGTGGTGATGTCACGGTCATGTGATCAGGGGCGGAGCTCAGTGGTGTGATGGGATGAAGAACCTGTGGTGACCTCACGCTCACGGTCATGTGATTAGTAGGTCGCCTTGCTGTGTGCAGCTCTTTTGTTCTCGCTGTTATCAGCCAGTACATAGAGATGTATACAGGGCCGGCTCCAGGTTTTCGGGGCCCCGGGGTAAAGAGTCTCAGTGGCCCCTATAACACAGACCACGATTCATGATGCACAGATAAGTAATCTCGGCACAGGACAATGTAGAGATTTCACTTCTTCCTTTACATCAGTGACATCTATGGTCGGTTCCACATCACAGTGACGCACATATACGTCGTGTGGGATTTGTGCTACAGCCGGGGTTCAGGTGTAAATGTTCCACTTGTGGTTTAACTCGTAGCCCGTGAGCCCTCGCAGGCAGGGTCCCTTCTCCCTCACCAGTCATAGCTTGTATTGTTCATGATCGTTGTCTTTGTCTTTATTATGTGCAGCCCTCCTCACATGTAAAGTGCCATGGAATTAATCATAAATTATAATAATCCGTGTATATATTACACCCGTGGTTTCTGTGTATATATTACACCCGTGGTTTCTGTGTATATATTACACCCGTGGTTTCTGTGTATATATTACACCCGTGGTTTCTGTGTATATATTACACCCGTGGTTTCTGTGTATATATTATACCCGTGGTTTATGTGTATATATTACACCCGTGGTTTCTGTGTATATATTACACCCGTGGTTTCTGTGTATATATTACACCCGTGGTTTCTGTGTATATATTACATCCATGGTTTCTGGGGCACGTGTCCTTGGCCCTCTCCCACTGCTCCCCTGGTAGCTGATGCCGGGGAGGACGCTCTGGAGCACGGCCCCTGGACTATGTTGGCTCCTCTGTCCTCCGTGGAGAAGCAGCTGGACTCCACGTCTAGTTCTGTTTCGTCTGCAGTTTTATGGTCGGGAGAGGCAGAGCAGTAACTGGAGGTGTCGCTCAGCAGGTCTAAGGAGAACTTCCCGGCTTCTGTATGACTTAGGCTACTTTCACACTTGCGTCGTACGACGCACGTCGTAATGCGTCGTTTTGGTGAAAAAAGGCATCCTGCAAAGTTGGCTGCAGGATGCGTTTTTTCTCCATAGACTAACATTAGCGACGCATTGCCACACGTCGCAACCGTAGCCAGACTCTCGGAAGCCTTCACCGCCAGTCTGAAGGTGGAGATATAGTGGAGCTTTCTGGCAGTGAGCGGTTCCCCGGGCCTCCCCTCATCAGCAGGGCGCTCTTCCTACTGGTTTGCAGACTGCTTCTCTGCTTTCCGGTTCCTCTGCCTCTCCTGCACTCTTGGCCGAATCTTGCTGCTGGGACAAGACTGGGTAAGAGGGGACTGGTAGTGCCCCAGCTGCTGGCCAGAAGATATGGTGTCCATAGAGCCCGGGGTGACCGGCCAGAAGATGCCGGGCAGCACCCCATTTTCGCCCATGCTCCCATCATCCTTTTTGGCACACAGGCTGAATGTTGGGAAGCCATGGGGGGGCAGCGGGAAGGGAGGCGGTAAAATCTTGTACAGCACTCCGGAGAAGCTCTTGCTGGGTACCAGAATGACGGAAGCTGTGGGCAGAGCTCTATGTGCTAGCGAGCCGAGCTTCTGCTGGATGCCAGTGAGGGGAAGGCTCGATTGTGGGTTCAGTCACTGAACATGGCCTTGACATCCTCTCAGGAATGTGCCAGGTCATTGGAGGCATTGGGGTTGCTGAGCCTCCAGCTGTCGAAGTTGGTGGCAGTGATCCCCCCATTCGAAAAGGAGCCGCACTGTGTGCACAGACGTGTGTCTCAGAGGGGCCACTGAGGGTGGGAGCAGAAGGTGGATGGTCTGTGTGTGGTGGGCCACTGGGGAGGTGCCAGATGTTGCAGAAGGGCCAGCTGGGGCATGTAGTCCTACTGTCAGCAGATAATGATGTCACGGTAGCTGTAGTTGGTCGCTGGACCTCTCAACACTTCCCTCATGTCCACAGTTGTCGATAGAGGGAGGTGGCCCTTGTGGATGGTGTAGGACCCCCGGGGACACTCCTGTAGTGGTGGTGTCAGGGTGCAGATTTTATAGCGCCCATGGTGTTGGTACAATCTCAAGCAGCCAGACACGCAGGTGAACTTATAAACATAATAATTTTACTGAAAGGGGTAACGGGGTCCAGTCTCTCTCTTAAAGGCAAAGTTCACAGTATATTGTGCATATGAAAGTAATGATTCTCTCCTCGTGAGACATGCGAGGTTATGGCCTCTCAGGGCGGCTGGAGCAGAGTTCTCTTCACTTGCTGCTACAGGAAGTACTATGGGCAGTCCAAGAAATATTCCACTGATGGCGGGACCTTCACAGATTGACTCTCTGTGGAAACACACTAAAGTGTGGAAGTGCTCATGGTTTTGAGCCTACCGTTCCCTATCGCAGGGGGGTAGGTTTAGGTTAAGCAAAGTCGGTGGTGTGGCAGCCATGTAGATCTGGTCCTGGCTAGAAGCAAACATGATAACCAGCATGGAGGAGAACACATGTGCAGCGTTATCTCTCGACTAGAAGACTTTACTCCTTTGGGGAGGAGATTATGTGGAGAAAGATGTCCTTCCCCCAGCGTGGACTGGCATGGACACTATGCTGGGAGCAGTAGTGTCTGCTTCGTCTGCCTTCCTCAGGCAGCTGGCCACCACCCAGAACTGTAATTTACCTCAGGAAGTGTGTGAGCCCTGAGCTGGAGGCTCCTCCCAGCCGTTTCTATGGCAGCTTGTTGTGAGAAGAATCACTTAATTTTCATATACACACATTGGCCAGTAGATGGCAGCACAGCACATTTATGAATTGTCAGTATTTGATGCAGTGCATTACATCTCCTCACTCACAGTGCCCAAACTAAGGCCGGCCTCACACTCAGCGTATAAAAATACGGTCCGTAATTTACGGCCGTAATACAAAGAAAAGTCCCCAAAATAGTGGTCCGTATCAAATCCGTAGGCAGGGTGTGTCAGCATATTTTGCGCATGGCATCCTCCGTATATGTAATCCGTATGGCATCTGTACTGCGCAATTTTCTCGCAGGCTTGCAAAACCGACATACGGACATACAATGGATCCATGTTCTCAAAAAATCGTAAAAACATATATACTGTCTATATATATATATATATATCTATAATATAACGCTGGGAGCGTCACTCTGTCCGAAGCCTTTATAGACTGCGCAGGCGTAAGCGCCGGCGCAGTCTGGCCCCCACAGTGACGCTCCCAGGAGATCTCGGTATGCGTAAGCACTGAACGCATACCGCGATCTCCACCGGAGAGTCAGGGACCGCCAGGAGGGTAAGTATATTCACCTTTCCCCGTTCCAGCGCTGCGTGCGGCTCCGTCTCCCGGCTCCTCTGCTGTGACAGTTCAGAGGGCGCGATGACGCGCTTAATGCGTGCCGGCGCCGCCCTCTGACTTACCAGTCACAGGCAGAGGAGCCGGAGTGTGTCTTCAAGAAAATGGCGCCGGAAAGCGCGGACTGCGCAGGCTCCGATTCCTGCTGCCGGAATCGGCGCCTGCGCAGTCCGCGCTTTCCGGCACCATTTTCTTGAAGACACACTCCGGCTCCACTGCAGGTGTGTCTTCAAGAAAATGGCGCCAGAAAGCGCGGACTGCGCAGGCGCCGATTCCTGCTGCCGCAATCGGCGACTGCGCAGTCTGCGCTTTCCGGCGCCATTTTCTTGAAGACACACCTGCAGTGGAGCCGGACGATAGGTAAGTATGGTATTTTTTTTTTTTTTATATGGCAGCAGCATACGGGGGCATACACACTGGAGCGTCTTATGGGGGGCATATAATACAATGGTGGCGCAGGATGGGAGCAGCACATGACAGAACGGGCGCAGGATGGCAGCAGCACATGACAGAATGGGCGCAGGATGGCAGCAGCACATGACAGAACGGGCGCAGGATGGCAGCAGCACATGACAGAACGGGCGCAGGATGGCAGCAGCACATGACAGAACGGGCGCAGGATGGCAGCAGCACATGACAGAACGGGCGCAGGATGGCAGCAGCACATGACAGAACGGGCGCAGGATGGGAGCAGCACATGACAGAACGGGCGCAGGATGGGAGCAGCACATGACAGAACGGGGGCGCAGGATGGCAACAGCACATGACAGAACGGGCGCAGGATGGGAGCAGCACATGACAGAACGGGCGCAGGATGGCAGCAGCACATGACAGAACGGGCGCAGGATGGCAGCAGCACATGACAGAACGGGCGCAGGATGGGAGCAGCACATGACAGAACGGGGGCTCAGGATGGCAGCAGCACATGACAGAACAGGGGCGCAGGATGGGAGCAGCACATGACAGAACGGGTGCAGGATGGGAGCAGCAGATGACAGAACGGGCGCAGGATGGGAGCAGCACATGACAGAACGGGCGCAGGATGGCAGCAGCACATGACAGAACGGGCGCAGGATGGGAGCAGCACATGACAGAACAGGGGAGCAGGATGGGAGCAGCACATGACAGAACGGGCGCAGGATGGCAGCAGCACATGACAGAACGGGCGCAGGATGGGAGCAGCACATGACAGAACAGGGGAGCAGGATGGGAGCAGCACATGACAGAACGGGCGCAGGATGGCAGCAGCACGTGACAGAACGGGCGCAGGATGGCAGCAGCACATGACAGAACGGGCGCAGGATGGGAGCAGCACATGACAGAACAGGGGAGCAGGATGGGAGCAGCACATGACAGAACGGGGGCGCAGGATGGGAGCAGCACATGACAGAACGGGGGCGCAGGATGGGAGCAGCACATGACGGAACGGGGGCACAGGATGGGAGCAGCACATGACAGGATGGGAGCAGCACATGACAGAACGGGGGCGCAGGATGGGAGCAGCACATGACAGAACGGGGGCGCAGGATGGGAGCAGCACATGACAGGATGGGGGCGCAGGATGGAGCAGCACATGACAGGATGGTGGGCGCAGGATGGAGCAGCACATGACAGGATGAGGACGCAGGATGGAGCAGCACATGACAGGATGGGGACGCAGGATGGAGCAGCACTAACCAGGATGGAGACCATATACCAATATAAATGCTCGCCACCCGGGCGTAGAACGGGTTCAATAGCTAGTGTATATATATATAGTCAGTAGACACATATATGTATATATATTATTACTTCATCCAGCGCTAGATAGCTTTAAAGCCGGTAATTCAATTACCGGCTTTTGCTTTCTCCTTCCTAAACCCGACATGATATGAGACATGGTTACATACAGTAAACCATCTCATATCCCTTTTTTTTTGCATATTCCACACTACTGTTAGTAGTGTATATGTGCAAAATTTGGCCGCTCTATTAAATTAAAGGGTTAAATCGTGGAAAAAATTGGCGTGGGCTCCCGCGCAATTTTCTCCGCCAGAGTGGTAAAGCCAGTGACTGAGGGCAGATATTAATAGCCTGGAGAGGGTCCATGGTTATTGGTTCCCCCCTGGCTAAAAACATCTGCCCCCAGCCACCCCAGAAAAGGCGCATCTGGAAGATGCACCTATTCTGGCACTTGGCCACTCTCTTCCCATTCCCGTGTAGCGGTGGGATATGGGGTAATGAAGGGTTAATGCCACCTTGCTATTGTAAGGTGTAGGTCCACTGTGTTTTATCAAAACCAAAGTCAGCGCAGCCGTCTACCAGGACATTTTAGAGCAGTTCATGCTTGCCTCTGCTGACAAGCTTTTTGGAGATGGAAATGTCATTCTCCAGCAGGACTTGGCCCCTGTCCACACTGCCAAAAGTACCAATACCTGGTTTACAAACAACAGTATCACTGGGCTTGATTGGCAGCAAACTCGTCTGACCTTAACCCCATAGAGAATCTATGGAGTATCGTCAAGAGGATGAGAGACACCAGCCCCAACAATGCAGATGAGCTGATGGCTGCTATCAAAGCAACCTGGGCTTCTGTCGGGCCCCCCGACGAAGCTGTGGGCGAAACGCGCGTAGGGGCGCGTGTTGTTAACCATGGAGAAGGATAAGGGTAAGATGGGGATATGGGTTTAGTCTCTCTATACTTTGATTATTGTGGGTGTTGCTGAGCTATGGGCTACTTACCCGGTACTTGACGTTATGTTCCCACCTGAGATAGCTGCAAGGGGATTTCTTTAGCATTGTGCACTTTATCTTCCCCTGTTGTCAGCGACTATCGTATATTACTAGGTACTTGTGACCCCCTAAAAATTCCCCCCCTCCCCCTGTTTTCCTTTATCTTTGGTGCAACATTGTTTTTATTGCACCCATTTCTCAATACTTAAATGTCTCTGTATTTTGTTATTATTCTGATTATATATCTGGATATTTTGTTTCCGATATATATTTTTAGTGTTGCTGATTTGGCACTAATAAATATACAATTTTATATGGTTATTTCTTTTTGAGTTATTATACTTCATTTCTTTTGGTCTCTTCTGTCTGTAAGGGATGTAAATATATGTTACTCCTTCTTCTCCCAACCCTTTTAAGTATGTGTTATTGATGTGTTCGCGCACGGTGGCACTGCTACAAAGTGTATTGTCACCGTGTACAAGAGTACTGCTACACACTGCATGTGTATTGCTCTGAATATGTGATTGTTTATATGCTTATGTTTTGCACATTTAGTGTTAGGGAAAGTTTGTCTCCGGGCCTAGTATAATGATAGGAACATGGTGTCCATAGTTGGCCATTGAGGGGGGCACTGTAACATCTAGCTAGACTAGGAGGGGCACAGTGCATAAGTATAGTGCAGCTTCCTGCTTTTAGTGAGTTGGAGTCAGGGGCTGAGAACCCGTGCAGCTCACAGGGCTGCCTGGCCAGAAGTCGCTGTGCCCTGCAATGTTTAAGAAGGGGCCCAGCATAGAACAGCTGCAAGGAAAACATAGTAACATAGTAACATAGTTAGTTAGGCCGAAAAAAGACATTTGTCCATCCAGTTCAGCCTATATTCCATCATAATAAATCCCCAGATCTACGTCCTTCTACAGAACCTAATAATTGTATGATACAATATTGTTCTGTTCCAGGAAGACATCCAGGCCTCTCTTGAACCCCTCGACTGAGTTCGCCATCACCACCTCCTCAGGCAAGCAATTCCAGATTCTCACTGCCCTAACAGTAAAGAATCCTCTTCTATGTTGGTGGAAAAACCTTCTCTCCTCCAGACGCAAAGAATGCCCCCTTGTGCCCGTCACCTTCCTTGGTATAAACAGATCCTCAGCGAGATATTTGTATTGTCCCCTTATATACTTATACATGGTTATTAGATCGCCCCTCAGTCGTCTTTTTTCTAGACTAAATAATCCTAATTTCGCTAATCTATCTGGGTATTGTAGTTCTCCCATCCCCTTTATTAATTTTGTTGCCCTCCTTTGTACTCTCTCTAGTTCCATTATATCCTTCCTGAGCACCGGTGCCCAAAACTGGACACAGTACTCCATGTGCGGTCTAACTAGGGATTTGTACAGAGGCAGTATAATGCTCTCATCATGTGTATCCAGACCTCTTTTAATGCACCCCATGATCCTGTTTGCCTTGGCAGCTGCTGCCTGGCACTGGCTGCTCCAGGTAAGTTTATCATTAACTAGGATCCCCAAGTCCTTCTCTATTGTCAGATTTACCCAGTGGTTTCCCGTTCAGTGTGTAATGGTGATATTGATTCCCTCTTCCAATGTGTATAACCTTACATTTATCATTGTTAAACCTCATCTGCCACCTTTCAGCCCAAGTTTCCAACTTATCCAGATCCATCTGTAGCAGAATACTATCTTCTCTTGTATTAACTGCTTTACATAGTTTTGTATCATCTGCAAATATCGATATTTTACTGTGTAAACCTTCTACCAGATCATTAATGAATATGTTGAAGAGAACAGGTCCCAATACTGACCCCTGCGGTACCCAACTGGTCACAGCGACCCAGTTAGAGACTATACCATTTATAACCACCCTCTGCTTTCTATCACTAAGCCAGTTACTAACCCATTTACACACATTTTCCCCCAGACCAAGCATTCTCATTTTGTGTACCAACCTCTTGTGCGGCACGGTATCAAACGCTTTGGAAAAATCGAGATATGCCACGTCCAATGACTCACCGTGGTCCAGTCTATAGCTTACCTCTTCATAAAAACTGATTAGATTGGTTTGACAGGAGCGATTTCTCATAAACCCATGCTGATATGGAGTTAAACAGTTATTCTCATTGAGATAATCCAGAATAACATCCCTCAGAAACCCTTCAAATATTTTACCAACAATAGAGGTTAGACTTACTGGCCTATAATTTCCAGGTTCACTTTTAGAGCCCTTTTTGAATATTGGCACCACATTTGCTATGCGCCAGTCCTGCGGAACAGACCCTGTCGCTATAGAGTCACTAAAAATAAGAAATAATGGTTTATCTATTACATTACTTAGTTCTCTTAGTACTCGTGGGTGTATGCCATCCGGACCCGGAGATTTATCTATTTTAATCTTATTTAGCCGGTTTCGCACCTCTTCTTGGGTTAGATTGGTGACCCTTAATATAGGGTTTTCATTGTTTCTTGGGATTTCACCTAGCATTTCATTTTCCACCGTGAATACCGTGGAGAAGAAGGTGTTTAATATGTTAGCTTTTTCCTCGTCATCTACAACCATTCTTTCCTCACTATTTTTTAAGGGGCCTACATTTTCAGTTTTTATTCTTTTACTACTGATATAGTTGAAGAACAGTTTGGGATTAGTTTTACTCTCCTTAGCAATGTGCTTCTCTGTTTCCTTTTTGGCAGCTTTAATTAGTTTTTTAGATAAAGTATTTTTCTCCCTATAGTTTTTTAGAGCTTCAATGGTGCCATCCTGCTTTAGTAGTGCAAATGCTTTCTTTTTACTGTTAATTGCCTGTCTTACTTCTTTGTTTAGCCACATTGGGTTTTTCCTATTTCTAGTCCTTTTATTCCCACAAGGTATAAACCGCTTACACTGCCTATTTAGGATGTTCTTAAACATTTCCCATTTATTATCTGTATTCTCATTTCTGAGGATATTGTCCCAGTCTACCAGATTAAGGGCATCTCTAAGCTGTTCAAACTTTGCCTTCCTAAAGTTCAATGTTTTGTGACTCCCTGACAAGTCCCCCTAGTGAAAGACAGGTGAAACTGCACAATATTGTGGTCGCTATTTCCTAGATGCCCGACCACCTGCAGATTTGTTATTCTGTCAGGTCTATTAGATAGTATTAGGTCTAAAAGTGCTGCTCCTCTGGTTGGATTCTGCACCAATTGTGAAAGATAATTTTTCTTGGTTATTAGTAGAAACCTGTTGCCTTTATGGGTTTCACAGGTTTCTGTTTCCCAGTTAATATCCGGGTAGTTAAAGTCCCCCATAACCAGGACCTCATTATGGGTTGCAGCTTCATCTATCTGCTTTAGAAGTAGACTTTCCATGCTTTCTGTTATATTTGGGGGTTTGTAACAGACCCCAATGAGAATTTTGTTACCATTTTTCCCTCCATGAATTTCAACCCATATGGACTCGACATCCTCATTCCCTTCGCTAATATCCTCCCTTAAAGTGGACTTTAGACAAGACTTTACATAGAGACAAACCCCTCCTCCTCTCTGATTTTTACGATCCTTTCTAAACAGACTGTAACCCTGTAAGTTAACTGCCCAGTCATAGCTTTCATCTAACCATGTCTCGGTTATTCCCACTATGTCAAAGTTACCTGTAGATATTTCTGCTTCTAGTTCTTCCATCTTGTTTGTCAGGCTTCTGGCGTTTGCGAGCATGCAGTTTAGAGGATTTTGTTTTGTTCCAATCTCCTCACTGTGGATTGTTTTAGAAATGTTCTTACCTCCCTTCTGAGTATGTTTTCCTGGGTCGTCTTTGTTCGAGTCTAATGTTTTTCTTCCCGTCCCCTCTTCTTCTAGTTTAACGCCCTCCTGATGAGTGTAGCGAGTCTTCTGGCGAATGTGTGTTTCCCAGGTTTGTTGAGGTGTAGTCCGTCTCTGGCGAGGAGTCCATCATACCAATAATTCACACCGTGGTCCAGGAATCCAAATCCTTGTTGTCTGCACCATCGTCTTAGCCAGTTGTTTGCATCAAGGATCCTGTTCCATCTCCTGGTGCCATGCCCGTCTACTGGAAGTTTAGAAGAAAAAACTACCTGTGCATCCAGTTCCTTTACTTTCTTCCCCAACTCTTCAAAGTCCTTGCAGATTGTCGGTAGGTCCTTCCTTGCCGTGTCATTGGTGCCAACATGTATCAGAAGAAATGGGTGGACGTCCTTGGAGCTGAAGAGCTTTGGTATCCTATCGGTCACATCCTTGATCATCGCACCTGGAAGGCAGCATACTTCTCTTGCAGTTATGTCCGGTCTGCAGATGGCTGCTTCGGTGCCTCTCAGTAGTGAGTCTCCCACCACCACCACTCTTCGTTGCTTCTTGGCTGTACTTTTTGCTGTCACTTGTTGCTGTGTGCCCTTTTCTTTTTTGCTTGCTGGTATTGCTTCATTCTTAGGTGTGCCATCTTCATCCTCTACAAAGATTTGATATCGGTTCTTCAGTTGTGTGGTTGGTGATTTCTCCATGGTCTTCTTGCTTCTTTTGGTCACTTCTTGCTTCTTTTCTAGGAGGAAAAGAGAACAGAAGCACTGCGGATGCAGCCGATAGAAGTCTGTCCCCACAGAGCAAGAAGTCAGGTCAGCACGGTCATTACACACGAGATGTGGCAGATCTTTGCCTGGGCGGCATTTTTTAGAACTGGGGCGAAGCAGTGTAGGACTCCCCCATGTGAGTTAAGAATTCCGGATGGAATAAACTCTGCGGGGACAGAGAGAAGCGGTCTGACCCGGGGCTGAATATAGAGAAGAAAAGGACAGTGCAGGGACAGAGAGGAATGTGTTTATAAGTGCCTGTAATTGATCAAGCTGTGCTGACTAAAGAAGTTGTCGTTGAAGCTAACCCAGAGTGTGTCTCTTTTGTTCTGGAGCCGTCTGTGAGGAAACCATCTACCGTACTGGGCAAGTCTAGAAGGTGCAGAAAGCCAGCACAGAGGTAACGCAGCGGAGAAATGTGAACTTTTATGGGGAACAGACCAGGGAGTCATCAAGGATTGCTGTCGGCCATGACAATGACTCTAGCACCCCCTGGTCCTTCCTTCACTTCCATAACCCCTCAGCTGTGCCACAGGCTGATTGCCTCCATTCCACGCCGCATTGATGCAGTAATTGATGCAAAAGGAGCCGCAACCAAGTATTCAGTGCATTTACTGAACAGACATTTCAGTAGGACAACATTTCGGATTTTAAAATATTTTTCAAGCTGGTGTTATAAAGTATTCTAAGTTACTGAGATAATGACTTTCTTGTTTTCATTGGCTGTAAGCCATAATCATCAACATTAACAGAAATAAACGTGAAATAGATCACTCTGTGTGGATTGTACTCTCATGACACTTGTCCTTATTTTCGGTCCTGATATCGGAATGTTTTTTTTCACACATATGGGTATGAGCCCTAAGGCTGTGTATTTATCTTCTGGATTCCTCCCACTCTACAGCTGTTCAATCAGCCTAGAACTAAACATGGCTGATTAACCCCTCTCAGCACGTAGTGTGCTGGATCATATTCCTATGTTGCTCTCACTGACACTAATACACACATGGCTCCTCTTTGTCATATACCCCACACATACAGCTCCTTTCCATCATATACCCCACACACAGAGCTCCTCTATTATATCTTTTTAGTAAACACCAGTGATTGTCTTACCGCTGTCTCTAACATCATGTCCTCCCTCTATCTGAAACTGAAAATGTCAAAAACTGAACTCCTCGTGTTTTCTCCCTCTACTAACCTACCTTTGCCTGACATTGCCATCTCCGTGTGCGGTTCCACCATTACTCCAAAGCAACATGCCCGCTGCCTTGGGGTCATACTTGATTCCGAGCTTTCATTCACCCCCCTACATCCGATCACTGGCTCGCTCTTCTTATCTGCACCTCAAACATTTCTAGAATTCGCCCTTTTCTTACTTTCGACTCTGCAAAAACTGTTTCTGTTTCTCTTATTCATTCCCGTCTGGACCATTGCAACTCTCTACTAATCGGCCTCCCTCTTACCAAACTCTCCCCTCCAATCTGTCCTGAATGCTGCAGCCAGGATCATATTCCTCACCAACCATTACACCGATGCCTCTACCTTGTGCCAGTCATTACACTGGTTACCCATCCACTCCAGTACAAACTTATTACCACCACCCACAAAGCTCTCCATGGCTCAGCACCACCCTACATCTCCTCCCTGGTCTCAGTCTACCATCCTACTCGTGCTCTCTGTTCTGCTAATTAGCTGAGGTTAGCATTCTCAATAATCAGAACCACCAACTCCCGACTCCAAGACTTTTCACGTGCTGCTCCAATTCTTTGGAATGCACTACCCAGGTTAATAAGATTAATCCTCAATCCCCACGGTTTTAAGCGTGCCCTAAAAACGCATTTTTTCAGACTGGCCGACCGTCTCCAACAAAATTGATCAGACCGCACCCAATACTAACATTGTCTCTATGGACATGGGGGCGCACGTCCTCGCCAGGGGGTCCATCCCAGAAGAAAGATCCAAGGTTCAAATGAAGAGAAGGACAGCGCCACACCAGGAAGTGAAAAGCAGCTCACACTTTATTCTACCTCCTTCAGCAACGTTTCGGTCCAAGGACCTTTATCAAGCACAGTACAAAGACATTCCAACCACCATTATATATCCTTAAGTCCACCCCCTTAATTAACAAACAGCCAATGGGAGTGCCATAATCTGATAGAAAAAACACACAACAATATAAACTTCTTATACATAAATAAAAACAGTACTATACAATTAGCAGCCTATACATATCCTCCTCTACTACAAAGCAATCCCCCCCTTATCACATTTTAACCCGCATACAAGGTATTAAGCTCCCGACTTCCAGAATGTAAACACACCCCATCATCCTATCAGGGCAGTGCATCGGCGGTTGCTATGGTCCCGTAGGCATGTTCATGAGAAGCGCAGCACAATCAGGCAACAGCGCTGACACCATGTGACCGCACCGTACCCAGCATGCAGCGCCGATCATTGCGCAAGCCCACAAGTTCCACCACCACCGCGCATGTCCCATGGGGAGATCCGCCCACTGAGGTCCCAGTCCAGCGCTTCAGTGCGCATCACCGTAGAGAAAACAATCGCTGAACGCTGTGTGCCGCAGCGCTGGTCACTGCGCAGGTCCAAATATAGTCCGCCATTGCGCATGTTCCCGCTTGGGATCCGCCCATCTCGGTCAGAGATCAGCACTTCAGTGAGCATATCCATAGTGTCACAGTCTCAAGCAGCTTCAGTGCGCATGTCTTTGTTCTAATTCTCCAAAGGCTTCAGTGTGCATGACATGCAGCATCCATACCGACACAACTGGTCCTCAATGCGCATGTCCAAAAAATAAGATTACCACAGCGCTTCTTTATTCCAAATTCACCACAGATAATATATAAATACGTTCATCTGGATATAATACCGGATCTGTTGCACATTTCTCCCCATATTCATATTTATAAAAGACACTATATGGAAATTCCAACAGTTGCTATATATTCATTGGACATTATTCAGACCCTGTAACGAGATGTCAGAAGGAAAACTGTTCCGATCGCACAATAGAGACAGTATTACCGACACAGACACATAAATGCAAAAATAACGGAGCATTCACATAAGTCACAAATAACAACATACATGGTATATCAACAGTTATTTAGGATATCCTAATGAAATTCTGGTTTATCAATGGAAACACCAACACACATAGGTGGATATAGGGAGTGTAGGTAACATAGATGCATATCCAATAAGGTAAGTAACCCTACACCCAACTGCAACGGAGGGGATAATATCAATAGTGACACCTAATACACGTGTCTTCTGTACCGTCCCCCACCCACATTAACCATAATATCCTAAACCAGGGAGATGTGGGGATGCCTAATCGTAAGAGGTACTGCCTCTAATATCACAAATCTCAATAAAAGAAAAAAAAGAAGAAAAATAATTAAAAAAAAGAATACAAAGACTATAACATGGTTAAAAACAATACACCAATGAGGAATCACAATCGACCCATAGAACACTAGAGGAGACAACTCTGCTGGTATTCAATATTCAAGCCCTTAGGAAAGAGTATCGAGCTCGAATATCCATTTTAACTCTTTCTTTTTCAAAAGGGAAACCCGGTCTCCACCTCGCCTGAGCATAGGGACGTCGTCTATAACCCTGTATCTTAACTGATTGACTGAGTGTCCCATTTCATGAAAGTGCCTAGGTACCGGAAGCTCAATGAGTTTAGTTCTAATAGTACTTTTATGTTTGCTAATCCTAGCTTTAACCTCCATTGTGGTCTCCCCTACATAGTAGAGGCCACATGGACAGCTAAGGACGTAGACCACAAAACTACTCTTACAAGTGTATCGTTTCCGTATCTCATATTTTCTACCGGTATGAGGATGGCAGAAAGATGCTCCCTTCACCATGTTGTTACAACACGCGCAACTGAGACAAGGGAAATTCCCCAAGCTCGGGCGACTCAGAGTAGTCTGTAGATCCCTCTTTGAGCTACCCACATCAGATACCACCAACTCATCCCTTACATTTCTGTTCCCCCTATAGGAGAATAGAAAGGGCAATTGGAACTCATTAACGTTGGCATGACCTCTACTAAGTAGTGGCCAATGCCTCCGTATGACACCTGAGGTCCGATTGCTGAAACCATTATATGCTGTAACAAATGGTATCCTCTTATTTGTTTCAACAGCCACTCTGGGATTGAGGAGCTCATCACGTTCCTTAGACAAGGCTTTAGCTTTAAACCCATCCAAATCGGACTTAGAATAGCCTCTTGCAAGAAATTTTTGACACATTTCATTAAGTCTCTCATCAACGAGAGTATCGCTGGAGACAATTCTTCTAACTCTCAGCAGTTGGCTCCATGGCAAGGACTCCACCATACGGCGTGGACGTTCACTGGAAAAGTGCAACAAATTGTTTCTATCCGTATGCTTAATAAACAGGTCAGTGTGTAGAAGACCATCAGACTTATAAACACAAGTGTCCAAAAATTGCATCCTAGTCTGTGAACAGTCCATGGTGAACCCCAACCCAGGGTACATATTATTCTAGTGGAGATGAAACTGCTCAAGCTCATTCCGATCCCCATCCCATACCAGGAAAATGTTGTCGATGTTGCGCCGCCAGCCCCTGACACGGCCCCAGAACTGCGAGCCGCACACATGCTCGCCCTCCAGGACAGCCATATAGATGTTAGCATAAGTGGGGGCCACATTGGACCCCATGGCTGTCCCGCGGCGCTGCAAATAGAACTCATCCCCAAAGAGAAAAAAATTCCTCCCAAGGATGACCTCCAGCAGCGCCAGGGCGAACCGTGCGCTGTCCGGAGCCATATCGGAGCCAGCAAGCGCCACACCGACAGCAGACAAACCCCTGATATGTTCAATAGATATATATAAAGAAGTAACATCAAAGGAGACCAACCAAGTGGAATCACTGACCTGTACACCCTCCAAGGATCTGATAAAGTCACTAGTATCCCTCACATAGGAGGGTGCAGAGATAGCAAATTTTCTCACCAGTTGGTCCAAAAAGACTGCCACTTTGTTGCACAGAGACCCCCTGCCCGACACAATCGGGTGACCAGGGGGCCTCTGCAGATCCTTATGAATCTTAGGGAGGGTGTACAGGACAGGAACCACTGGATGATCAATGGCCAATTTAGCATCAATAAGGCCATTGTTTAGTGCCTCATCAATCATAGTATCTAATTCCAATTTATACTCCTGGGTTGGGTTCACCTGTAATCTCTCATAGACATTTGCATCCGAAAGCTGTGACCTTATCTCACTGACATATTGTACAGTATCCATCACCACCAAAGCCCCGGCTTTGTCGGCTGGCTTTATGGTGATGGATTTGTTTCTCTTCAATATCCCAATCTCTCTATGTTCAGAATAGGATAAATTAGAAGGCCCAACCTCCTCCCATTTTGTTTCAGTCTGGCTATATCAGCCTTCACAAATTTACAAAAAGTATCTATTACAGGATCTTGTACCGGAGGCATAAAATCGCTTTTGTTATAGAGACCAAACGTATCAAGAGAAAGACATGTCGGAGAAGCAAGGGTCACAGCCCTCTCTTTATCTGAAAAGAACAATGCCAATTTCAAGCGACGGAAGAAGGAAAATAGATCAATATGGACATTAAACCAATTGGTGCTACTGTAGGGCAAAAAGATAAACCTTTGGAAAGCACCTAGGGTTTGTAGATCTGAAAGAATAAGTGAAGATATATTTACCACCAAAGAAGATGTTTCACTCACTTCCTCTTCACTGGCCGACCGTCTCAACGCATTAAACTAACTATCCCTGTGTGGCCTATTCAAATTTTTTTTACCATAGCCAGATTCCTCACATCATGTTCTCATTCACTTTATGCAGTATTAGCCCTCTGTGTCTGTACTGCTACATACTTAGGCAGTTAACTGGTTCATGCAGCTTTACATGAACACCTGAGCCTTACACTATGGCCGGTCCGAATAACTAAAGCAATTGTTACCATCCGCCTCTCGTGTCTCCCCTTTTCCTCATAGTTTGTAGCTTGCGAGCAGCAGGGCCCTCATTTCTCTTGTATCTGTTTTGATCTATGTGTTTATTGTTATGCTGTAATGTCTATTGTCTGCACAAGTTCCCTCTCTGTAAAGTGCTGCGGAATATGTTGGCGCTATAGAAATAAAATTATTATTATCTCTCCCACACACAGCTCCACTCCATCACATTCCCACCCACACAGATCCTCTCTGCTATATTGCCCTCACACATACAACTCCTCTCCATCATGTTCTCCACGCACACAGCTCCTCTCTATATTTTCCCCCACAGCTCCTCCCAATGCCCCCCCACACACACAGCTCCTCTGTTATATTTCCCACACACACGCAGCTCCTCTCTGTCATATTCACCCCCACAGGCAGCTTCTCTCCGTCATATTTCCCACACACACAGATCTTCTTCATCATATCCCCACACACAGCTTCTCTCCGGCATATCCCCCCCCCCCCCCCCCACAAACACACACAGTTCCTCTCAGTTATATTTTTCCCACACACAGTTCCTTTAATGGACTGACCGGGTTGGAATAGTGATATTGCAACCACTAGAGGCAGCACCGGGCAGGTAGTGTAGTCTGGAATAGCAAAGGAGTCGATACACAGGAACAGCAATGTAGTCTGGAGGAATAAGCAGGAATCGTAGTCAAGGAAGCCAGAAGTCGTTTACCAGGAGCAGCAGTGTCGTTTGAAGGAATAGCAGGTGAAAGGAAGCTTGAATAAAGGCAGGTAGCTCAATGACCACGCAAGGAACTGAGAGCAAGGCCAGGTTAAAATAGGGTGTGCAATCAGAATGAGCCAATCAGGAATTCAGAAGGAAGAGCTGCCAACTGGTGCACAGGAGCTGCTAGGTTCGAATTCTGACAGTACTCACCTCCTTCCAGGATGGACTTCTCTGGATGTCTCATATGAAAAGTTCTTGTAAGCCTGGGTGCATGGACATTTGCCCTCTGGCTCCCATGAATTATCTTCTGATCCATAACCCCTCCATTGTATCAAATATTGTAGTCTCCCTCTACATTTTCTTGAGTCCTGAATTTCATCAAAGATGTACTCTTCTTCACCATGGACGGTTTCTGGTGGAGGAGGTGGCTGAGTTCTTCCTGGAAAAGGGTTCTCATTGAATATCTTGAGCAAGGAGACATGGAACACGGGATGAATTTTCAGGCTGCTGGGAAGTATTAAACGGGAAGCAAATGGGTTAATTTGTGCAGAAACTTGAAAAGGTCCTATGAATTTTTCACCTAATTTAGAATACGATTTAGGAGATTGTCTTCAGATTTTTGGTAGAAAGCCAAACCTTGTCACCGACCTGAAAGGTAGGAAGCGCTTTGCGACGTTTATGGGCCGTTTGTAACATCTCAGTTAGTTATTTTTTAGCTTTCCGCAACTCTGTAAGTAACAGCAGGAATTGAGGTATTGAATGGAAGGTTAGGGATAAATACCGGATGAAAGCTATAGTTGGCAAAAAATGTACTTTGGGATGTAGAACTGTGTTTGGAGTCATTATATGCTAATTCTACTGTTGGTAGATATCATAGTAACATAGTAACATAGTAACATAGTTAGTAAGGCCGAAAAAAGACATTTGTCCATCCAGTTCAGCCTATATTCCATCATAATAAATACCCAGATCTACGTCCTTCTACAGAACCTAATAATTGTATGATACAATATTGTTCTGCTCCAGGAAGACATTTCTCCATCCAGTTCAGCCTATATTCCATCATAATAAATACCCAGATCTACGTCCTTCTACAGAACCTAATAATTGTATGATACAATATTGTTCTGCTCCAGGAAGACATCCAGGCCTCTCTTGAACCCCTCGACTGAGTTCGCCATCACCACCTCCTCAGGCAAGCAATTCCAGATTCTCACTGCCCTAACAGTAAAGAATCCTCTTCTATGTTGGTGGAAAAACCTTCTCTCCTCCAGACGCAAAGAATGCCCCCTTGTGCCCGTCACCTTCCTTGGTATAAACAGATCCTCAGCGAGATATTTGTATTGTCCCCTTATATACTTATACATGGTTATTAGATCGCCCCTCAGTCGTCTTTTTTCTAGACTAAATAATCCTAATTTCGCTAATCTATCTGGGTATTGTAGTTCTCCCATCCCCTTTATTAATTTTGTTGCCCTCCTTTGTACTCTCTCTAGTTCCATTATATCCTTCCTGAGCACCGGTGCCCAAAACTGGACACAGTACTCCATGTGCGTTCAAGCCTTTCGTTAGTTCTTTCAGTCTGTCCATTGGATTGTGGGTGGAAGGCAGTAGATAAATTGACAGTAACTCCTAACGCTGTACAGAAGGTTTTCCAAAATCTTGATGTAAACTGAACACCTCTATCAGAAACGACATTGTCAGGAATTCCATGCAGTCTGAATACCTCTTTGAACACTAATTCTGCGGTTTGTTCAGCAGTAGGAATCCCTTTAGTTGGAATAAAAGGGGCCATCTCTGTGAGCTGATCTACCACAACAAGGAAAACAGTCATTATTTTTGAGGTAAGAAGGTCCAAGATAAAATCTATTCAAATTGATCCCCAAGGCCTAGATGGAACTGGAAGAGGTTGAAAAAGTCCTAGAGGAGAAGATCATGGCGTCTTGTTCCGTGCACATGTTAAACAGGAAGAAATATATTTTCTCACATCCTTCCTACAATAAGGCCACCAAAAAGAATGAAGTAGTAGTTCTTGCATTTTGATTACTCCAGGGTGTCCTACAAGTTTAGAATTATGGACACGTTTGAGGACTTCCAGTTGAGCAAATTCAAATACATATATTAACCCCTTAGTGGCATGGGCCGTACATGTACAGCGCATGTCTTGACTCTCAGCACCGGAGCCCACATCTTTCCCGGCACATGTCAGCTGTTTTGAACAGCTAACATGTGCCCCTAACAGTCGCAGGTGGAATTGTGATCCACCCGCGGCTGTTAGCCTGCTAAATGCCGCTATCAATCTCTGACAGTGGCATTTTTTGTGATCACAGCGGAAGTGCGTTGTTACGTGTTACGGAACCACTCAGCCCGCAGAATATGTTGTGCAGTTATATGTATGTATAATAGGTTCCATGTGAGATGCATGTCCCTAATGCATCAGCCCACAGGCTGCGCTCCTGGGCAGAGGGGACACGATATTCCCCTTCTGTCCGCCCCCCACCTTTGTAATTCCCACAGTAAATATCGGCAGGCTCCGGCCACCTGCGGCTATTGTAATGTATGTCTGGCCTGCCTCTTTTCTATTGGCCTGCCCTCTGTATCTGTGTGATATATTCTGTGTCCTGTGAGTAAAGTTTTGTCAGACTGGAAATACGTGGAGAAGCAGTGATCTTTTATATGCGCTCACGTAACCAAGTGATTCCAGCCAGCGTCCATTCAGACTCCAGCCAAAGCAGAGTGGACCTCCTGAAACACGGGGTGGTACTGAAAGAGGTACCACAGCTTGGTAGACCCCGTTACATGCGTCACTAATCCCGCCCATCGGCGCTCATGTCACATGACCGAAGTAGCAGACCCCTGTGGTTGTCATTGCCGGATTGCTGTGAGTGCCACAAAACTGTTGGTGCTCATAGCAAGTGAGCATTTCTGCCACACACAGGAGATCTGATTATCGCAGCTTCTAGACTCCCATAGAGACTATTGAAGCAAGTGAAAAGTAAAACAAAATAAAAAATATATGTAAAAGTTCAAATCACCCTCCATTCACCCCTTTCAAAATAACACAATTTTAATTTTTTTTAAAATATACATATTTGGTGTTTCTGAATTCAGAATCAACCGGGCTATCAAGTTATAAAAATAATTAATCCGACCGGTAAACGGCGTAGCGAAAAAAAAAGGAAAAACGCCAGAATTAAGTTATTTTGGTCGCCACATTATTGCATTAAAATGCAATAACTGGCGATCAAAACATCGTATCTACACCAATATGGTATTAATAAAAGCGTCAGCTCCACACGCAAAAATTAAGCCCTCACTTGGCCCCAGATCATGAAAAAAGGGGACGCTACGGGTCTCGAAAAATGCCGCAATTTTTTTTTTTTTTTTTTACAAACTTTGGATTTTTTTTTCACCACCTAAATAAAAAAGAACCTATACATGTTTAGTATCTACAAACTCGAAATGACCTGGAAAATCATAATGGCAGGACAGTTTTAGCATTAGGTGAACATGGTGAAAAAAAAATCCAAAAAACAGTTGTGGAATTGCACTTTTTTTTTGCAATTTCACTGCACTTGGATTTTTTCCCATTTTCCAGTACACGATATGGTAACACCAATAGTGTTGTTCAAAAGTACAACTCATCCCGGAAAAAAACAAGCCCTCACATGACCATATTGACAGAAAAATAAAAAAAAGTTATGGCTCTGGGAAGAAGAGGAGCGTAAAACAGAAATGCAAAAACTAAAAAGGGCTGCGGCGTGAAGGGGATAAAAGAAAAGATCAATGTCTTTAGAAGGATGGTTAAGAAATAAGTCAGTTTGGTATCTCTCTTTAATTTTCATCATAAATTCTTTGGGGTCCAGTAATCCCCCCAAAAATATTGGACATAGAATGGTAGAGTCAGTGCTAGATCTCTCCTGTGGTCCAGGTTCAACAAAAATGCTGGACAGAGCATCTGCCTTGCCGTTTCTTGAACCAGGTCGATAAGAAATTATATAATTCAACCGGGAGAAAAATAAGGCCAATGTACTTGTCTTGCAGACAACCTCTTAGCTGTACAGATAAATTCAAAATTTTTGTGGTCAGTAAGAACAGTCACCGGATGATTGGCCCATTCCAAAAGATGTCTCCATTCTGAGAAGGCAACTTTAATGGCTAACAGTTCCTTATTCCCAATACCATAGTTCTTTTCTGCAGTTGACATGGTATGAGAAAAAAACGCACATGGATGAAGCTGCATTTTGTCTCCAACTCGCTGTGATAAAGCGGCTCCCACCGCAGAGTCTGAGGCGTCTACTCCGACAACAGACGGCAGTTCAGGTTTTGGATGGACAATGGTGCGGAAGTGAAAAGAGTATTTAGTTTGTCAAACGCCATTTGTGCCTCAGGAGACCAAAAAAACACTCTTGTTTTCTTTGTGAGTGAAGTAATTGGTAAGATTGTTTTTGAAAAGTTTTTAATGAATCTTCTGTAGAAATTTACAAATCCTATAACATGCTGATTCTCTATTACATTTCTTGGGGTAAGCCAGTCAACTACCACTCTGATCTTACTGGGATCCATGCTCAGACCTTCTGGGGAGATGATATATCCCAGAAATTGAGGTCTGGTTTATTCAAATTCATATTTTTCAAGTTTAATATAGCGATGGTTTTCTAGTAGACGTTCTAGAACTAACTGGACATGTCTGCGATGCTCCTCCGAGGAATCTGAAAATATAAGAATGTCATCAAGATAAACAACTTGATCCAAAAAATCTTGAAAAACATCATTGATGAATTGCTGAAAGGTGGTAGGGACGATGCTAAGGCCGAAAGGCGTAACCAGATATTCAAAATGTCCATATGGTGTTCTAAAGGCAGTCTTTCACTGATCTCATTCGGATGAGATTATAAGCCCCTCTTAGATCGAGTTTGGTAAAAAGTCTGGCAGAACGCAGTCTCTCCAGCAACTTAGTGATTAAGGGGAGTAGGTAACGATTCTTAATGGTAATTTTATTGATTTCTCAATAATCTATACATGGCGGCAGGGTTGAGTCCATCTTTTCTACAAAAACAAGGGTGCTCCATCTGGCAAAGAAGAAGGTTGAGTAAAGCCTTTCCCTAAATTTTTGTCCAGGTATTCCTTTAATACTTTAATAATAATCTTTATTTTTGTATAGCGTTAACATATTCCGCAGCGCTTTACAGGTTGCACACATTATCATCACTGTCCCCGATTGGGCTCACAATCTAAATTCCCTATCAGTATGTCTTTGGAATGTGGGAGGAAACCGGAGAACCCGTAGGAAACCCTTGCAAACACGGGGAGACCATACAAACTCCTTGCAGATGTTGTCCAAGGTGGGATTAGAACCCAGGACTCCAGCACTGCAAGACTGCAGGGCTATCCACTGAGCTACCCTGCTGCCCAATTTCAATTCTGGCTCAGAAAGATTGTAAATTTGTCCAAATGGAATTCACGCTCCAGGAAGTAAATCAATGGGACAGTCATAAGGACGATGAGGAGGCAGTTGATCGGCTTTCTTCTTACTGCAGACTTCACTGAACTGCTGGTACTGAGGTCACTCTGATTAGAAATCTTGGAAATTTGAATTTGTTTGGAATCAGATACATTAGCATGGCAATTGTTACAGTAGTCAGAGGGAAAGGTAATGTCCTCGATGCCCAGTTGATAGATGGGTTAAGAATTGAAAACCAGTGAATGCCTAGAATAACTCATGATTCATGATGATTCGGCTCCATACAGATTTCCAGGTCAATTGTCTCATGAGTAACAGATCCAGGTGATAAAGGTGATCCATCCACTGTTTCCATATCGATGGGCATGGATTTAGTTCTACTTGCAATGTTATTGTCAAGTGAGAATTGCGAGTCCATGAAATTCCCTCCTGCTCCAGAATCTAACATGGCAGAGCATTGTATTTTTTGGCTTCAAATTATGACCTGTATGGGAACGACAAAATGAGATGATGGTGATTGCTCTTTTGCCTTTATCTTGCATTATGGACAAGATGGTCTGCAGAACTGGATCTCGCTGTTCAAAGAGGTCTAAATCACATTCAGCCCTGGTATTTGTGAAGGCTAAGGTCCTTATATTAGGACAGTTGATAGCAAAATGTCCAGCGCCCCCGCAAGAGAGACATAGATTTTCTGTACGCCACCTCTCCTTCTCTACTGCAGAGAGAGGTGTACGGATTACATTAATTTGCATAGGTTCAGGAACAGTATCCTTTTCCTGTTCCTGTTTCCTTTTTCAATGCTGATTGAGTAAAGGAGTAGTTAAGGGTGTTTCCAAATACTCACAGCCTTTCCTTTCTTAGTTCAGTGAGTCTCTGATCAATTTGAAAGCATAGCTGAATAAAGTCCTCCAAATTATCAGGGGTCTCAACCCTTGCAAGTTCATCTTTGATTAGCTCTGAAAATCCTTGGCGTAATTGACTCCTCTGGGCAGCTAAATTCCATGTGGTGTCTGCCACCCAGCGGCGGAATTCAGAGGTATATTTAGCTACAGAAGGCCGCCCTTGACGTTGGTTATGCAATTTGGTTTCAGCTGTAACACAATGATTTGGGTCATCAAACACTTGGTCTATAGCAGTGATGAAAGAGAGTAAGTCATTTAGGACGTCAGAGTTCTTCTCCACATAAGTTGAGGCCCATGCAAGAGCCTCATCAGTCAGATTATTGTTAAACAGAACCTTTTTCCTGTCACTGGTAAATGGAGAAGGAAGCATCTGGAAATAGATACGGCATTGATTTAGGAATCCACAGTAGTGGTAACAATCCCCGCTGAACTTTGCAGGCAGCGGCATGTGTGCGTTTGATTACGGGCCAGAGTTGCGCAATTCCAATAATTTCCTTTTGCTGACCCAACACCTGAGTCTGCAACTTAGAAAATTTTTCTTGGTAGGTGGTACCAAAATTCTGAAGTTCAGTAACTTCTTGCCTCAGTTGGGCTGCAATGAACTCCATCCTGTGGGCGTGATTATTCTGTTATAGACTGACCTGGTTGGAGTAGTGATACTGCAACCACTAGAGGCATCATTGGGAAGGTAGCGTAGTCTGGTATAGCTAAGGAGTCGATACACAGGAACAGCAATGTAGTTTGATGGAATTAGCAGGAATTGTAGTCAAGGAAGCCAGGGGTCGTTTATCAGGTTTACCAGGAGCAGCAGTGTCATTTGAAGGAATAAGCAGGAATTGTAGTCAAGGAAGCAAGAGGTCATTTACAAGGAGCAGCAGTGTTGTTTGAAGGAATAGCAAGTGGAAGGAAGCATGACTAAAGGCCAATAGCTCAATAATCACGCAAGAAACTGACACACAGCTCCTCTCTGTCATATTCCCCACAAATAGCTCCTCTCTATCATACCCCCCCCCCCCCCCCCCACACACACACACACACACACACACACACAATGCTCTATGAAACTTAGTGTTGGCAAAATGTTAGAAATTGTTCTGAAGTTCAGTGAGATATTAACTCAATCTTATCAAAGGGGGTGTACTCATTTAAACTGAGCAATGTTTATTAAAATTTATAAAACACAGAACATAATTACAGTATCTTTCCTGCATGTCTTCTCTCATGTTTTACAAGATATGATTTGTGTATTAAAGATTTCCCACATTCTCAACATGCTTCAATGTGTGACTTCTCTCGTGGCTTACAAGACTTGATTTTTTTGTAAAGCACATTCCACATTGTAAACATGAAAATGGTTTCTCTCCTGTGTGAATTCTTTGATGTCTAACAAGATGTGATTTATCTCTAAAACATTTCGCACATACTGAACATGAATATGGAGTCTCTCCAGTATGAATGCTCTGATGTCTAGTAAGACCCCCTTTATCTCTAAAGGACTTCCCACATAGTGAGCATGGATATGGCTTCTCTCCTGTGTGAATTCTCTGATGTATAATAAGATACCCCTTATATGTGAAGGACTTCCCACAATCGGCACATGAAAATGGATTTTGTCCTGTGTGAATTCTCTCATGCACAGCAACTTGGGATTTATATAAAAAGCATTTCCCACATTCTGAACATGAATATGGTTTCTCTCCTGTGTGAATTCTCTGATGTATGATAAGACTCCCTTTATCTGAGAAGAACTTTCCACATTCCGAACATGAAAATGGCTTTTCTCCTGTGTGAATTCTCTCATGCACAGCAACTTGTGATTTATATAAAAAACATTTCCCACATTCTGAACATGAAAATGGCTTCTCTCCTGTGTGAATTCTCTGATGTGTAATAAGACTCCCTTTTTCTGTGAAAGACTTCCCACATACTGAACATGAAAATGGCTTCTCTCCTGTGTGAATTCTCTGATGTATAATAAGATACCCTTTATATGTGAAGGCCTTCCCACATTCTGAACATGAAAATGGTTTTTCTCCTGTGTGAATTCTCTCATGCATAGCAACTTGTGATTTATATAAAAAACATTTCCCACATTCTAAACATGAATATCGAGCCTCTCCTGCGTGAATTTTCTGATGTTTAATAAGACTCCCTTTAGCTGTGAAGAACTTCCCACACTCTGAACATGAATATGGCTTTTCTCCTTTGTGAATTCTCTGATGTGTAATCTGACTCCCTTTATCTGTATAGGATTTCCCACATTCCAAAGATGAAAATGTTTTTTCTCCTGTGTGACATCCCTTATGTCTAACAAATTTTGATTTCTTTGTAAAGCATTTCCCACATTCTGAACAGGAGTATGGCTTCTCTAATTTGTGTTTTCCTTGTGTTAAATAATCTGACCTTCTAGTAATTTGCTTGTCACACTGAAATCTTTTATTCACTTTGTCACCTGGAATTGTGGTAACAATGCGAGATTGCTCAGGAGAAGGTTCCTCATGATTAGGAGGATTACTAGAAAGTGTAGTACTGTGAAGTCCAGGAGGTCCATGATGGGTAATGAGGTTTTCTCCATTAGAGTGCTTCCTGATATCTTCTTTTTTACAATTTAGTGATAAACCATTATTCTCACAAGGATTTCCTATAAGGAAGAAAGATAGATTGGATGTGAATTTCTTCTACAACACAAAAGAGATTTCTACATGTATTTTATGAAGCTCACAATAAAGACCCTCGTCAGTGAAAGTACCAGTAATAGCGAAGACAACTACATGGCATAACATTAAAATGCACCTGTCACCTCTTTTGGCAGCTATAAGATGCGGCCACCGCCTTTCAGGGCTTATCTACAGCATTCTATAATGCTGTAAATAAGCCCACAGTCTGACCTGAAAGATAAGAAAAATAAGATTTACTAAACTCACCCGGGGGGAGGTCCGATGGATGTCGCAGGTCCGGGTCCGTCGCCTCCCATCTTCTTGCGACGCAGCCTTCCTACTTTCTTCCGTGCTCACCAGCATTGCACTTCTGTGCAGGCGTACTTCTCTGCAAAGTATTACAGTACGTAGGCACTGGACCTCTCTGACCTTCCCATCGCCTGCACTACTTTGCTCTGCCGTCAACAGGACTGAGAAGTGCGCCTGCGCAGGAGCGTGATGCCGGAGAGTTCTGAAGCAAGCAGGAGGGTGGCGTCGCAAGAAGATGGGAGGCGCCAGACCCGGACCTGCGGTTCGGATTATGATTGCTGAATTTGCAATATTCACCGATTAATTAGTTGAATATTTGCCGAATATAACCGAACACCATTCACATCAATGGGAGGCAAAAACAAACGCATGCTCAACACTTTAAAACTGCCCCAAATGCTGCCAAAACACCTCAAATGAGGGACAGACACCAGGAAAGTGGCCTCAATTCACCCACAGTACAAATTTTAGCATAGAACTGCAGCAATCAGCCAGGCATGAGGTATTGGGCTCTGGGACAGCATTTACAGCTTTCAACTGAATGTCACAGTAAGACGAGGTGGGTGAGGGATTGGTGTAGGACCCCTTTGTTGGGAGCCCTGATACCACATGCAACACCTCTACCTGCTTTCAGGTGGCACAAATATCAGTTTTATAGACTACCATTGTCAGAAAAATGTAAGGATAGTAACACGGGTAGTTGAGTCCAAGGAAGTGGAGGCCTGCTGGTCTCAGAGGCCTACTGCTACATGAAGGAGACCCAACTAGGAGTGTTCACATTTCCAAAAATTATTGGTAGACATCACCAAAGTGGCATCAATTGCACCACAGTAGAAATAGTATAATAGGGACCGATAGGTCTTTCACTACAGCCAACCCAGTGGATGGAGACAGTAATGAGCAAGGTGGTGGAAGCACTGTTCCGTATCCCACTGAAAGACTGGAAGGGGCGTAACTAGGTTGCCTACCAAATACCTACTCTGGCAAGTGGCAGCAGGCAAAAACTGCTACTCAAGGAGGTGCAAAAAGGTTGCACCAGGTATACTCAATGGCTGACCTACAGAATGTGGCATCTGAACCCCTACAGTGGGTAAGCTGCTACAACCCAAAGGAGGGATGAAAAATTAAGGTAGGCACTGTAGGGACTCTGGAACAACAGGTGCAGATGGGACCGGTTGAGGAACAGAAAAGCACTGGCAGGTGCGGGCAGTACCGGGTGTTAGACAGATGGGCACTGGCAGGTGCGATCTGGACCGGCTGATGGACAAAAGAGCACAGACAGGTATGAGCACAGACAGGTAAGAGCAGATAAGTACAGGGTAGACAAGCAGACAGGCGGACCTGGGGAACCTGACAACTAGCAAGCATGCAAGGCAAACTAACATCATAGGTCAGGTACCTCCATATTTTAGGAGAAGCCTTGAATAGAAGGTGTGGCCCAGACATAGTTTGGGAATACCTTAGGTTGGTGTGGGCGGTCTCTTTAAAAGGGAGGGAGCATGCGCGTGCGCCCTCTAAGCATATTTCCCGGTTAGTGATGAGTGAGTGTACTCGTTGCTTGGGTTTTCCTGAGCACGCTAGGGTGATCTCCGAGTATTTGTTAGTGTTTGGAGATTTAGTTTTCATCGCCTCAGCCGCATGATTTACAGCTACTAGCCAGCTTGATTACATGTGGGGATTCCCTAGCAAACAGGCAACCCCCACATGTACTCAGGCTGGCTAACAGATGTAAATCATTCAGCTGCGGCAATGAAAACTATATCTCCGAGCAGTCATAAATACTCGGAGACCACCCGAGCGTGCTGAGGAGAACCAGAGAAACGAGTATATTCGCTCATCACTATTCCCAGTCCTACAACTGAACCTTGGTGGAAACCGACACATAGAGGGCGAGATGAGGATAGACGGTTTTTCCACCAACATAGAAGAGGATTCTTTACTGTTAGGGCAGTGAGAATCTGGAATTGCTTGCCTGAGGATGTGGTGATGGCGAACTCAGTCGAGGGGTTCAAGAGAGGCCTGGATGTCTTCCTGGAGCAGAACAATATTGTATCATACAATTATTAGGTTCTGTAGAAGGACGTAGATCTGGGGATTTATTATGATGGAATATAGGATGAACTCGATGGACAAATGTCTTTTTTTGGCCTAACTAACTATGTTACTATGTTACTATGAGGAGGTGGTGTGTGAGTGGGAGACACTGAATGTCCTGTCTGTTAGGTAAGAGGAGATCTAACAAAGGGCCAAGTCTGTAATGTCAACAGATCAGAAAGTCTATAGTAAGAGGGAATGGTCCACTGTGTCAAAGACAGATGTCAGGTCCAGGAGAAGGAGGAGGAGAAACTTGCGTCACTTTCACTTTCATTTGGCGGTTAGTAGGTCATTGGTGACTTTAGTCAGGGCAGTTTCATTGGAATGGTGCGGTCTGAAGTCAGATTGTAAGAGGTCATAGAGGGAGCAAGAGGACAGGAGGGAGGACAGTTCAAAATGGACGTGTTGTTCCAGTAGTTTGGTAGCATAGGGGAGAAATGATATGGGGCGATAGGTAGACATAGAGGATGGGTCAAGGGTGGGTTTTTTGAGGATGGGTGTGATCGAGGTATGTTTCAATCAGGATGGAAGACACCAGTTGTTAGTGACAGGTTTAAGAGGAGGGTTATGCTTGTGATGAAGACTATAGAGATCAAAGCAGCAGAATCATTTTAGAAACCTCTGCAAACCATGACAGAAACTCCCAAACACATACAAAATTCGAACAGTTGGAGTCAAAACTACTGTCTTAAAATTAAAAAAATAGTATTTATTAAGTAACAAGTCACATCTTTTAATAATCATTTACAACGATATAATAAAAGCGTATAATCAATTCATATTGCTTGCTTCTATATGGCTTACATACTTCAAGAACCTGATGCCTCAGGTCGTATTTTCTTTATTAGTGTGGATTTGTGGCTCTGTTAACTGTGTCCTTCCTTTACGTTACTATGAATTGATTATACGCTTTTATTATATTGTTGTAAATGATTATTATAAGATGTGACTTGTTACTTAATAAATACTATTTTGTTAATTTTAAGACAGTAGTTTTGACTCCAACTGTTCGAATTTTGTTTGTGATAAAGACTGTGGTAAAGTTTGGAATGAGGTGGGACGTTATAGTATCAAGTTTAGAGGTGGTGAGGCAAAGTATTCAGCCGAGATGAGGGGGGAACTGGTGGACACAGGAAAGAATTGAAAGTACTGAATTAGCTGTTAATGGTTGTTAGACAGGTATGATATGAGGGATGAAAAGTCGTTCTGTTTTGCTGCAGTCAGAGTTTGCGCAGTATTTTTACAACTTCTGTTACTGGACGGGCAACTCCGCTCCCTTTCTTTGGCAGCCGTACAGTGGTACTCTTTTGTAGATGAGGGGCAGAAAGAACATGTGCTCCAGTAGATGGCAAGCGCTGCATCAAATGGCCTCTGCTCCTCTTCCTCCACCTTAACATCACACATACAGTATAGTCCTCAGTGGTGGCACCCCGGGATGCTGGCCTTCAGGTCAGAGTGGCAAAGAAAAAGCCATATCTGAGACTGACTAATAAAAGGAAAAGATTAATATGGGCAGAAGAACACAGACATTGGACAGAGGAAGATTGGAAAAAAGTGTTATGGACAGACGAATCCAAGTTTGAGGTGTTTGGATCACACAGAAGAAATTTGTGAGAGGCAGAACAACTGAAAAGATGCTGGAAGAGAGTCTGACACCATCTGTCAAGCATGGTGGAGGTAATCTGATGGTCTGGAGTTGCTTTGGTGCTGGTAAAGTGGTAAACCTATTCCCACATATAATGCTTCAAACATAAAGATACCAAATATACATTTTTGGTGAAGAATCGACAACAAGTGGAACACAATTGTGAAGTTGAACCAAATTTATTGGTTATTTTACAATTTTGTGGAAATTCAAAAACTGAAAAGTGGGGGGTGCAATATTATTCTGCCCCTTTACTTTCAGTGCAGCAAACTCACTCCAGAAGTTCATTGTGGATCTCTGAATGATCCAGTGTTGTCCTAAATGCCTCATGATGATAAATATAATCCACCTGTGTGTAATCAAGTCTCCGTATAAATGCACCTGCTCTGTGATAGTCTCAGGGTTCTGTGTGAAGCACAGAGAGCATCATGAAGACCAAGGAACACAACAGGCAGGTCCGTGATACTGTTGTGGAGAAGTTAAAAGCCAGATTTGGATACAAAATGATTTCCAAAACTTTAAACATCCCAAGGAGCACTGTGCAAGCGATCATATTGAAATTGAAGGAGCATCATACCCCTGCAAATCTACCAAGACCCGGCCGTCCCTCTAAACTTTCATCTCAAACAAGGAGAAGACTGATCAGAGATGCAGCCAAGAGGCCCATGATCACTCTGGATGAACTGCAGAGATCTACAGCTGAGGTGGGACAGTCTGTCCATAGGACAACAATCAGTCGTACACTGCACAAATCTGGCCTTTATGGAAGAGTGGCAAGAAGAAAGCCATTTCTCAAACATATCCATAAAAAGTGTTGTTTAAAGTTTGCAACAAGCCACCTGGGAGACACCAAACATGTGGAAGAAGGTGCTCTGGTCAGATGAAACCAAAATCAAACTTTTTGGTAACAATGCCAAACGATATGTTTGGCGTAAAGGCAACACAGCTCATCACCCTGAACACACCATCCCCACTGTCAAACATGGTGGTGGCAGCATCATGGTGTGGGCCTGCTTTTTTTCAGCAGGGACAAGGAAGATGGTTAAAATTGCTGTGAAGATGGATGGAGCCAAATACAGGACCATTCTTGAAGAAAACCTGTTGGAGTCTGGCAAAGACCTGAGACTGTGACAGAGATTTGTCTTCCAACAAGACAATGATCCCAAACATAAAGCAAAATCTACAATGGAATGGTTCACAAATAAACGTATCCAGGTGTTAGAATGGCCAAGTCAGAGTCCAGACCTCAATCCAATTGAGAATCTGTGGAAAGAGCTGAAAACTGCTGTTCACAAACGATCTCCATCAAACCTCACTGAGCTCGAGCTGTTTGCCAAGGAAGAACGGGCGAGAATTTCAGTCTCTCGATGTACAAAACTGATAGAGACCTACCCCAAGAGACTTGTAATTGCAGCAAAAGGTGGCGCAACAAAGTATTAAGTTACAGGGGCCGAATAATATTGCACGCCCCACTTTTCAGTTTTTGAATTTCCACAAAAATTTAAAATAACCAATACATTTTGCTCAACTTCACAATTGTGTTCCACCTGTTGTTGATTCTTCACCAAAAATTTACATTTGGTATCTTTATGTTTGAAGCATGATATGTGGGAAAAGGTTGAAAAGTTCCAGGGGGCCGAATACTTTCGCAAGGCACTGTATAAAAAGGACTTTGATTAGGGAACGTGAGAGGCCGCCCCTAACAGATGAGTTTTTAGGGAGCACCTAAAAATGTCTAAGTCGTGGTTATACTCCTAATTTAATGGGGTACAAAGGGTAAGAGGTGAGTCATCAAGGTAGGAGACTGAACTGAATGGAACAAAGTCCAGATCAGGGGTGTTACCGTCTTTGTGTGTCTCAGAGTTTGAAAGTTGTGAGAGTCCACGAGAATTGGCTAGAGATAGAAGCTGGGATGCAGTTGGGGAGGTGGAGCTGTTGAAGTCTCCCAGTATAAGGGTTGTCAATCCTGAGGACTTGAAGTGTGCCCGCAACGCATAAAAGTGGTCAAGGAAGTGAGTGGGTGAGTCTGGGGGCTGGTATATGACTGCTACTCTGAGGGAGAGGGGATGGAACACCATGTACGATCACTGCTAACTCCACGATAACCCTACACTCCTCGCTGCCAACAACATTCCTGTTTTTAACCCAATAAATAAATGCAGGCCGATTGGATGCCATTCTTCTTTTGAGGTTCACACCATCAGGGTAAATTTTCCCTGTTGCTTTTTCTCCCTAGAAAGGGACGCACCCATGTTTGCAGTATCAAAACATGCTGGAAGACAATCTTGACAGTGGTTTTCCCCAGCACAGCAGTGATGCTCACAGTTTGAGTCGCAGTGATAGCCTTCCAACCACAGAAACGTTCAGTTGTCAACGCAAAAACATTAGCAGCCTTGCAGCACTTTATTCCTGTGTTATAACCCCACAAAGGACAGCATCTGCAAAGAGTTTGTATTTGCTACCCGTGTTTGCGAGGGTTTACTCCCAGTAATTATTTGTCTACCCACACTACAAAGACATGCAGATAGTAAATATAGATTGCGAGTCCAATGATGACAGTGACAGTAATGTCTGTAAAGCGAATGTTGAACTATTGGCGCTATATAAGTGATAAAACACCCCCAAAAATTGAAAGTGATGTTCAGCCACACTCATGTGGCACACATGAGTTTCATATATTACATTTGTGAGAAAAATGCAAGGATAGTAACACGGGTAGTTGACTCAGAGACAGTGGAGGACTGCCGGTATCGGAGGCCTACTGCTACAGGCAACACACATGAAGGTCACCCAACGCAGAATCTACACATTTACAAAAATTAGTACCAGACACTAACAAAGTGTCATCAATTTTACCAAACTAGAAATAGTATAATAGGGACCGACAGGTCTTCCACTACACCCAAACCAGCAGATGGACACGCAAGCAGGACTGTTCACATTTCCACAAATTAGTGTTAACATCTACAGCAGCAGCAGGCACATAAGCCCCACTTAAGATATCAGAGACTGCAATTACGCAAGAATAATGCAGGACACTAAAAACTACAACATACAATAACAGAAGTTGTCAGTTGTCTTTGGATAGGATGTTACGTTAGTGGATCACTAGTGCTTTCAGAAACATTAACACCTACCCCACATACACCTCAAACACAAAGCCTAATCCCCCTTCCTCCACGACCTCGCTTTTTCCCAGTCATGTTGCTCAGATAGTGTGGTAGGAGCACACTATTAGCAACTAAAAATATTTTTTTTTACTCTGCACAACCTCTGCACACAGCTGAATTTCAGTGGCACAAAATTAGACGATGAAATATGGCATGATTAATCACATTACAGCAGAAAGAATTGTTTCAGCGTCGATGAGGCCTGTATGACAAAGAAGATCTGCTCAAAAAATTTTCAAAGTCAGATGTCCCCTATTGTATGATATTAGTAACAGATGATTTTTTTTGGGGGGGTGGATGAGGCCTGTTTAACATTGACTAGACGCTCAAAACAATTTCAAAGTAACATGTCCCTCTACTGTCCCCCAAAGTGACATGTCCTCTCCACCCACCCCGTTAACAAAAGATGAATTTTGGGGGCCTGTCGATAAGGTCTGTATTACATTGACTAAATGCTCCAAACAATTTCAAAGTGACATGTCCCCTACTGTATGATGTTAGTAATAGTAGATTTTTTTTGGGGGGCTGTCGATAAGGCCTGAATAAGATTGAGTGGATCCTCCAAACAATTTCAAACTGAGATGCCCCCTTCTGTATTCGGTCAGTCACATAAAATAATTTTTTATTAGTGTAAATGAGTCCTGTATAATCTAGAAGATTTTCCGTGGCGTTGGAATGCCCTCTTTCCTACAGTTGCTGCTGGTTTGCTTGAAAAATATGGATGACGTGTAATAACGTGAACTGATCAGGAAAAGGGCCATGATGGTGGCGGGAATGGAAACATAAAACAGGATTAATAACAGGACAGCTATGAGAAGTACGAGATCCATGATCCAGCCTACAACGATTACTCATTTACCCAACACCAATTACCAAAGAGCGTTCGATGCTCGTCAGAAGATAGGTGTCACAGATGTGCGTCTCAAGCTAGGTATAAAAGATGCCCGTGAGAAATTGGATGCCCAAGATGCACATAATCTAGAAGATAGTTTTGAGCCTATTTCAAACTCATATCTCGGCTGCTGTATCACGTTTGTAAAAAAAATAAAATTAATTAATTTGAATGTAATATAGTAACATAGTTATTAAGGTTGAAGGAAGACTTTGAGTCCATCTAGTTCAACCCATAGCCTAACCTAACATGCCCTAACATGATGATCCAGAGGAAGGCAAAAAAAACCATGCGGCAAAAAAATAAGCTCCACACTGGGGAAAAAAATTCCTTCCCGACTCCACATACGGCAATCAGACTAGTTCACTGGATCAACACCCTAATAAGGAATCTAGTATATATAACCTGTAGCATTATACTTTTAAAGAAAGGCATCCAGTCCCCTCTTAAATTTAAGTAATGAATCACTCATTACAGCATCATACGGCAGAGAGTTCCATAGTCTCACTGCTCTTACAGTAAAGAATCCGCGTCTGTTATTATGCTTAAACCTTCTTTCCTCCAGACATAGAGGATGCCCCCTTGTCCCTGTCTCAGGTCTATGATTAAAAAGATCATCAGAAAGGTCTTTGTACTGTCCCCCCATATATTTATACAGTAACATAAGATCACCCCTTAGTCTTCGTTTTTACAAACTAAATAGCCCCAAGTGTAATAACCTATCTTGGTATTGCAGACCCCCCAGTCCTCTAATAACATAGTAACATAGTAACATAGTTAGTAAGGCCGAAAAAAGACATTTGTCCATCCAGTTCAGCCTATATTCCATCATAATAAATACCCAGATCTACGTCCTTCTACAGAACCTAATAATTGTATGATACAATATTGTTCTGCTCCAGGAAGACATCCAGGCCTCTCTTGAACCCCTCGACTGAGTTCGCCATCACCACCTCCTCAGGCAAGCAATTCCAGATTCTCACTGCCCTAACAGTAAAGAATCCTCTTCTATGTTGGTGGAAAAACCTTCTCTCCTCCAGACGCAAAGAATGCCCCCTTGTGCCCGTCACCTTCCTTGGTATAAACAGATCCTTGGTCGCTCTTCTCTGCACCTGCTCCAGTTCAGCTATGTCTTTCTTATACACCGGAGACCAGAACTGTGCACAGTATTCTAAGTGTGGTCGAACTAGTGACTTGTATAAAGGTAAAATTATATTCTCCTCATGAGCATCTATGCCTCTTTTAATGCATCCCACTATTTTATTTGCCTTTGTAGCAGTTGCCTGACACTGGCCACTGAATATAAGTTTGTCATCCACCCATACACCCAGGTATTTTTCATTGACGGTTTTGCCCAGAGTTTTAGAATTAAGCACATAATTATACATCTTATTACTTCTACCCAAGTGCATGACCTTACATTTATCCCCATTAAAGCTCATTTGCCATTTATCAGCCCAAGCTTCTAGTTTACATAAATCATCCTGTAATATAAAATTGCCCTCCTCTGTACTGATTACCCTGCAGAGTTTAGTGTCATCTGCAAATTTTGAAATTCCACTCTGTATGCCCCCTACAAGGTCATTAATAAATATGTTAAAAATAAGAGGGCCCAATACTGACCCCTGTGGTACCCCACTGCTAACCGCGACCCAGTCCGAGTGTGCTCCATTAATAACCACCCTTTGTTTTCTATCCCTGAGCCAGCTCTTAACATACTTACACATATTTTCCCCTATCCCCATTATTCTCATTTTCTGTATCAACCTTTTGTGTGGCACCGTATCAAAAGCTTTTGAAAAGTCCATATACACTACATCCACTGGGTTCCCTTGGTCCAATCCGGAACTTACCTCTTCATAGAAGCTGATCAGATTAGTCTGACATGAACGGTCCCTAGTAAACCCGTGCTGATACTGGGTCATGAGGTTATTCCTCTTCAGATACTTCAGTATAGCATCCCTTAGAATGCCCTCCAGGATTTTACCCACAGTAGAGGTTAAGCTTACTGGCCTATAGTTTCCGAGTTCAGTTTTTGTCCCCTTTTTGAATATTGGCACCACATTTGCTATACGCCAGTCCTGTGGTACAGACCCTGTTATTATGGAGTCTCTAAAGATTAAAAATAATGGTCTATCAATGACTGTACTTAATTCCTGCAGTACTCGAGGGTGTATCCCATCCGGGCCCGGAGATTTGTCAATTTTAGTGATTTTTAGACGCCACCGCACTTCCTGCTGGGTTAACCAGGTGACACTTTATGGGGAATTTTTGTTATCACTATATCACATTGTCTGCCATGGAATTTTTTTGTGTAAATACTGATGAAAAAAAGTAATTTAACATATTGGCCTTTTTCTCATCCTCATCCACCATTTCACCCAGACTATTTTTAAGGGGGCCAACACTATCATTTTTTATTTTCTTACTATTTACGTAGTTAAAGAATATTTTGAGATTATTTTTACTCTCTCTGGCAATGAGTCTCTCTGTCTCAATCTTTGCTGCCTTGATTTGCCTTTTACAGAATTTATTTAATTTTTTGTATTTATTTAATGCCTCCTCACTACCTACTTCCTTTAATTCTCTAAATGCTTTCTTTTTGTCCTTTATTGCGCCCCTTACAGCTCTATTTAGCCATATTGGTTTCCTCCTATTTCTAGTATGTTTATTCCCATATGGTATATACTGTGCACAGGTCCTATCCAGGATGCTAATAAACGTCTCCCATTTTCTTTGTGTATTTTTGTGTCTCAGGATATCGTCCCAGTTAATTGCACCAAGATCCTCTCTCATCCGTCGGAAATTTGCCCTCCTGAAGTTTAGTGTCCTTGTAACCCCTCTACTACACATCTTATTAAAGGATACATGAAAACTTATTATTTTGTGATCGCTATTTCCCAAGTGACCCCCAACCCTTATATTTGCTATGCGGTCTGGCCTGTTGGTTAATATTAGGTCTAGCAGTGCCCCCCTTCTTGTTGGGTCCTGAACCAGTTGTGAAAGGTAATTGTCTCTCATAGTTGTCAAAAACCGATTACCTTTGCTGGAACTGCAGGTTTCTGTTCCCCAATCTATTTCAGGGTAGTTGAAGTCCCCCATAATAATGACTTCTCCTTCAGTCGCAGCTTCATCTATTTGCTTTACGAGGATATTCTCCATTGCTTCCATTATTTTTGGAGACTTATAACAAACCTCTATCAGTAATTTATTATTTTTCCCCCTCCCCTTATCTCCACCCACAGGGACTCTACATTTTCATTAGATTCACCTATATTATCACGCAGGATGGGTTTTAAGGACGATTTTACATATAGACACACCCCTCCCCCTCGCTTATCTGTACGGTCATTTCTGAACAGACTATAACCCTGCAAGTTAACAGCCCAGTCATGGCTCTCATCCAGCCACGTTTCAGATATCCCTACTGCTAGTAACAGACGGTACTATATGGCGGTATACGTGAAATCTGTTACTTCACAGAGTCACTTAAGACAAGAGAACGCTGTGCCCTGTTAACCTCAGAGAGGAACACAGATACCAAATAGAGCGAACAGTGGTCATGCAGTCAGAATAGCACACATGCAAATCTCCTCACCGGAGGTGCCAGCATTCTAGGGGCTTATTTCAGCCAACCCTGAAACCACATGCACATGACCACACTGGCACTGAACAAAAAACTTAGTTGATACCAGCGCATGGCCGTGCTGATGGCAGCACGGCCATGCGCTGGTATCAACTAAGTTTTTTCAGCGAACCTTTTATGGCTGCAGCAACTTCTGGACCTTCCTAGAGGACCAATGGGAGCTGATACAGTACCTGAGCCACTTCAGGACCTTCCTAGAGGACCAATGGGAGCTGATACAGTACCTGAGCCACGTCAGGACCTTCCTAGAGGACCAATGGGAGCTGCTGTAGTACCTGAGCATGTGACCCCCCGACCTCCAATGAGAGGTCTTACCCTGGGCATGCTCAGAAGGGGAAAAGCAGAACTTAGTCCCAGAGACGTCTGCTCCCCGCTGAACAGTACTAGCTACAATCGATGAGCCTGGAAAGGCAGCAGTAACCATCCGCACCATATCAGGCTGAGCCAGATGCTGGGACCGACGTCTGCTGAGAAGGCTCCACTGCTGCTGGAGAAGAATGGGAGACCGCAGCGGAGATGGTTCGAGATTCCCCCTGTGCAGAGTCGGGAACTCGACCCCTAACAGACAGGTTCATATCACAGCCAAAACATGACAATGTGGCAGAAGGCGGACTGTATCTCATTCAGCGAAAGAAAATATTATAATTTTTTTTATGCGCATTAGGTCTGCAGTTTCATATCACCACCACGAAATGACAACGTGGGACACAGCAGGCTATTTCACATTTAGCTACAGAAAAAAATTATAACTTTTTTTTAATGTGCCATAGGGCTGCAGACAGTTATATATCACCACAGCACTAAATGACAAGGTGAGATACAGCAGGCTGTTTCACATTTAGTTAGTGAAAAAATATTAATTAGAATGTTATACTTCTGCATGGAGCACAATAGAAGGAGTGCACAACACGTGCCCTGCTGGCTTTCTTTGTGGACCTCACTAATGTCCAAAAAAGAAAAAAATGCTGGAAGGTAAATTTAAATTATGCCTAGTACACTGTAGTGCCCAGTAATTTGTTGTGCCCAGTAATTTGTTGTGCCCAGCATATTGTAGTGCCGAGTACATTGTAGTGCCCAGTACATTGTAGTGCCCAGTACATCGTAGTGCCCAGTACATCGTAGTGCCAATATAATGTAGTGTCCAGAAAGCTGAAGTGCCTGTACATCGCATTACCCAGTACATTGTATTGCCCAGTACATTTTAGTGCCCCATAAGTTGCAATGCCCAGTACATTGCATTGTAGTGCCCAGTTCGTTGTATTGCCCAGTACACTGCATTGACCTTACATTGTAGTGCCCAGTACATTGTAGGGTCCAATACATTGTAGTGTCCAGTAGACTGCAGTGACCAGTACATTGTAGTGCTCGTACATTGTAGTGCCCAGTACATTGTAGGGTCCAATACATTGTAGTGTCCATATATTGTAGTGTCCAGTAGACTGTAGTGCCCAGTACATTGTAGTGCTCGTACATTGTAGTGCTCAGTACATTGTAGCGCCAGCACCTTGTAGTGCCTGTACATTGTAATGCCCATACATTATGCCCATACATTATGCCCAGCTTGCACTTCTGGAGACGCCCACCCTGTAAGTTAAAGGGTCTTACTTGCTACAGAAATGACAAACATATGGACACTAACTGCCGTTTACGCACAATGTGGGGCTCAGGAGGAAGGGGTATTTGGATTCGGGAGTGCAGATTTAGCCGGACTTCTATTGGTGGCAGCCATGTAGCTTTCCCAGATGTTTTGTACTACCAGTAACATGGAAGCCTCTATATTTACGTTAACAGATGACGGGACTTGCTTTATTTTGTGACTTAAGATGAAGCTTTTATTGTATTGGGAACATTTTACAAAACATTTTGATTCACATTTATCTTGTGCCCTACGCTGAGCACTCACATCAGGGTTTCCGTCTAAATATATAAAATGCTTGATCCAGATGAAACCTCGAGGGATCCAATCACTAATAAAGCAGCACAGTTACTGTCTAGCCTCTGTTCAGCGTTGTCCATCTTTTCAAAGATGCACAAAACTGTGGCCAACATCACTTTTATGCACGCTTGACACAGCCGGATCACCGGTTCTATAGTGTCCACAGTGTCTCTATCTGCCTTATTATAGGGAATCTTCTGCCAGAGGTTCTGTCCAAATCACAAGCTCAGTCATTTATATGGGAGCACAGGACGTGTGGAGAAGAAAAATATGGATGGAAAGGATGGAAAGAATATTAACAAAGGTAAAAGGAAAACTAAATCTGTGCTTCCTAAATCATTAAGAAGAGGTGTGAAGGCGGCCCTGTTATTCATTGGTGCACCGCCGGACTCTACAGGAGCAGCCGCGCTATCACCGGACACTTCTGCTGTGATGTGGACAGCGGATAAAGCTTCGCTACACCGGAGATTCCACACGATATCACACACTGGTCATCATCATCATCACACGCCAGTCATCAACATCACACGCCGGATATCATCGTTATACGCCGGACATCATCGTTATACGCCGGTCATCATCATCACACGCCGGTGATCATCATCATCACACGCTGCTCATCATCATCATCACAAGCTGCTCATCATCATCATTATCACATGCTGATCATCATCATCATTATCGCATGCTGGTCATCATCATCATCACGTGCCAGACATTATCATGTACCTGTGAAAACTTCTCCCAGAATCTCCTCCTTCCCGTCACTCACACACGACTGATCCCCCCTCATCATCGCTTCTTCTTCTGTCTCATCCTTCACTTTATTCTTAGTCGGATCTTCCTCCTGATATATCAGATGTAACAATCAGCAAAATACAAGAAACCACCAAAATCTGTGACCTCTATGACCTCGATCAGAAATGTCCCCCCATATACAGATCCGGTACAGGGCTCAGCACCGTCTACCTGATGATCCTCCGGGATGTTGTGATTCTCCTCCGGGCAGTCCTGGGGATACAGAGGACGGGGACATCTCCCTGGTGGATTTCTCCTCCTGGATCCATCTGTAGGAGACACACAGTGATGGAATAGATTGTGTCATGTGATGATGAGATGATGGGAGTAGTAGTAGGTGACCACAGGACAGACATGACAGTCTCGAATTCCTCACCCTGCTGATCAGCCCATATTGTGTGAATCCTAAACCCCTCATTTCACCCCTCCCTCAAGAATGTAGATGGTTCTATGCTGCAGGCAGACCTGTCTCCCTACCCTACTCATTTTCCCCTCCCACCTGGTACTGGTTAAAACTGGTACAGAAGCATGGGCTTCTATTGTTCTTTCAAGGTTATATATATTGGCACCAATCAGGGCTAGAGATATAAGACTTATATATTCCGGATGTGCATCGAGGGATCTATAACTCCCTGAAACCGCTAGAAGCTAAACCCAACGAGTGCAAAGTGCGGGTTTCTCTGTAAGCGGTTCAGGTAATTACACTTAAAATAATCCCCATGATGTGGGGCACATTCTGATCATTGTGTCTTTCGTATACGAGATTCATACAGCGAGCTAGGCATAAAAATAGTTTTCATTATTCCAAGTGAAGGGGAGGTTTCAGCCTCTAAGTGAGGTCCCCACAGGGTGAATGCCTTGGTTTTAGGCTAGGAAATAACTGAGTGAAGCAGCAGTCTTGAGGTGTCTTTTTCTGGGGTCCAGCTGCTATACAGATGTGCTATGCATCTAGTTGTGTACCCTCCTCCACAGCACACAGTCGGCCATGAGATAAGGTGACATAACGAAATGTAAGTGTTTATTTTCAACCTTAATCCCATTTTATTTGTAATTGTATTGTACATATGATATTTGTATCCTTTATAATAACTTTTTATACCTCTGTAAACACTGCCTACCTTTTTTGGAGTAAAATATAAAATTACTAGCTTGTCTCTCCCTGCTCTATAACGTACTGTCACGTCCTCTGAAGTGAATTATGCTACTAATCTGGGTTGGCTCCAGACCCGTTAATAACTAAGAAATCGGAGCTGGTGGCAGCATAATTTGTCCTGTGCAAACGGGCAGCGTTGATAATTATAGTTCCCGCCTGAGTGGGACTAGTTATATCGCCCTCGCTGCAGCGTGCCCAATAACCAGTACATAGCAGGCAGCCTTTCTGGTGACTAATTATCCTAGGTGCAATACCTGGTCTGACCTGAGGGTAGGGGGGGCCAGAGAGCTGCAAGTTCCAAACCGGAACTGGGAAGTGGGATACAGATAAATCCCCTTCAGAAAGAACAAGGGGCAACAAAATAACCCCGGATCACGACAAATTGGTATGAGTGGTGGGGATGATACAGGTATCCTCCCCACATGATGCTCAATACAGTATAATGGCCACACATGATGCTCCATACTGTATAATGGCCCCACATGATGCTTCATACTGTATAATGGCCACACATGATGCTCCATACTGTATAATGGCCACACATGATGCTTCATACTGTATAATGGCCACACATGATGCTCCATACTGTATAATGGCCCCACATGATGCTTTATACTGTATAATGGCCACACATGATGCTTCATACTGTATAATGGCCACACATGATGCTCCATACTGTATAATGGCCACACATGATGCTTCATACTGTATAATGGCCACACATGATGTTCAATACTATATAATGGCTACGCAGTGCTCCACATACTGCATAATGGCCCCACATGATGCTCCATACTGTATAATGGCCGCACATGATGCTCCATACTGCATAATGACCGCACATGATGCTCCATACTGTATAATGGACACACATGATGCTCCATACTGTATAATGACCCCACATGATGCTCAATACTGTATAATGACCACACTTGATGCTCAATACAGTATAATAGCCGCACACAGTTCTCCATACTGTATAATGATCCCACATGATGCTCAATACTGTATAATGCCCCCTCCCATCTTGTATGCATGGCTCATCTCCCCCCCATCCTGTATGCATGGCTCATATCCCCCCCTACTGTATGCATGGCTCATCTCCCTGCCATCCCATATGCATGGCTCATCTCCCTCCCATCCCATCCCATCCCATCCCATATGCATGGCTCATATCCCCCCTCCTGTATGCATGGCTCATATCCCCCCTCTCATGTATGCATGGCTCATCTCCCTCCCATCCCATATGCATGGCTCATCTCCCTCCCATCCCATCCCATATGCATGGCTCATATCCCCCCCTCCTGTATGCATGGCTCAAATCCCCCCTCTCATGTATGCATGGCTCATCTCCCTCCCATCCCATATGCTTGGCTCATATCCCCCCTCCTGTATACATGGCTCATATCCCCCCCTCCTGTATGCGTGACTCATCTCCCTCCCATCCCATCCTGTATGCATGGCTCATATTCCCCCCCTCCTGTATGCATGGCTCAACTCTCAACCCCCTGCTCCTATCTTGCATTGCTCGGCTCCCCGTCCTCCTTCATTCCCCCGATCTCCTGTCCCCCAGACTCACCTTTTTCACACCGCGCGGCCGCACCGAACATCCCTCTATCTCTGTCCCGACTCCCGGCGCAACACCTTCTTCCTGCGTGAGCGGTCATGTGGTACCACTCATTAAGGTCATGAATATGCCCATATTCATGACCTTAATGAGCGGTAATAATAATATAATAATAATAATAATTTTTATTTATATAGCGCCAACATATTCCGCAGCGCTTTACAAATTATAGAGGGGACTTGTACAGACAATAGACATTACAGCATAACAGAAATACAGTTCAAAACAGATACCAGGAGGAGTGAGGGCCCTGCTCGCAAGCTTACAAACTATGGGGAAAAGGGGAGACACGAGAGGTGGATGGTAACAATTGCTTTAGTTATTCGGACCAGCTATAGAGTAAGGCTCGGGTGTTCATGTAAAGCTGCATGAACCAGTATGTAGCAGTACAGACACAGAGGGCTAATACTGCATAAAGTGTATGAGAACATGATGCGAGGAACCTTTTTTTTTTTTTTTTATTATAAATAGGCCACACAGGGATCGTTAGGTTAATGCATTGAGGCGGTAGGCCAGTCTGAACAAATGAGTTTTTAGGGCACGCTTAAAACTGTGGGGATTGGGGATTAATCGTATTAACCTAGGTAGTGCATTCCAAAGAATCGGCGCAGCACGTGTAAAGTCTTGGAGACGGGAGTGGGAGGTTCTGATTATTGAGGATGCTAACCTGAGGTCATTAGCGGAGCGGAGGGCACGGGTAGGGTGGTAGACTGATACCAGGGAGGAGATGTAGGGTGGTGCTGAGCCATGGAGTGCTTTGTGGATGAGGGTAGTAGTTTTGTACTGGATTCTGGAGTGGATGGGTAGCCAGTGCAATGACTGGCACAGGGTAGAGGCATCGGTGTAACGGTTGGTGAGGAATATGATCCTGGCAGCAGCATTCAGGACAGATTGGAGCGGGGAGAGTTTGGTAAGAGGGAGGCCGATTAGTAGAGAGTTACAATAGTCCAGACGAGAATGAATAAGTGAAACAGTAAGAGTTTTTGCAGAGTCGAAAGTAAGAAAAGGGCGAATTCTAGAAATGTTTTTGAGATGCAGGTAAGAAGAGCGAGCCAGTGATCGGATGTAGGGGGTGAATGAAAGGTCAGAATCAAGGATGACCCCAAGGCAGCGGGCATGTTGCTTTGGAGTAATGGTGGAACCGCACACGGAGATGGCAATGTCAGGCAAAGGTAGGTTAGTAGAGGGAGAGAACACGAGGAGTTCAGTTTTTGACAGGTTTAGTTTCAGATAGAGGGAGGACATGATGTTAGAGACAGCGGTAAGACAATCACTGGTGTTTTCTAAAAAGGTCGGTGTGATATCGGGAGCAGAAGTGTATAATTGGGTGTCGTCAGCATAGAGATGGTACTGGAAACCAAGTCTACTGATTGTTTGTCCAATAGGGGCAGTATACAACGAGAAGAGTAGGGGGCCTAGGACTGATCCTTGAGGAACCCCAACAGTAAGGGGAAGGTGAGAGGAGGAGGAACCAGCAAAACATACAGTGAAGGATCGGTCAGAGAGATAGGAGGAGAACCAGGAGAGAACGGTGTCCTTGAGGCCGATGGAGCGGAGCATAGTGAGGAGGAGCTGATGATCCACAGTGTCGAATGCTGCAGAGAGATCCAAGAGAATTAGCATGGAGTAGTGACCATTAGATTTAGCTGTTAGTAGGTCATTAGAGACTTTAGTGAGGGCAGTTTCAGTAGAGTGTAAAGAGCGGAAGCCAGATTGAAGAGGGTCGAGAAGAGAGTTATCTGAGAGATAGCGGGTAAGACGGGAGTGGACCAGGCGTTCGAGGAGTTTAGAGATGAAGGGAAGATTAGAGACAGGTCTATAATTAGCGGCACAGTTTTGATCGAGGGATGGTTTTTTAAGTAATGGATGTATGATGGCATGCTTAAATGAGGAGGGAAAAATACCGGAAGTGAGGGAAAGGTTGAATATTTTTGTTAGGTGAGAGGTGACAGCCGGGGAAAGGGACTGGAGGAGATGTGACGGAATGGGGTCACTGGTGCAAGTGGTCGGGCGAGAAGATGCAAGGAGCCTGATTACTTCTTCTTCTGTAACTGCTTCAAAGTCAGAGAGTGAACTAGATGCAGTGGGGGAGGGAGGACAGTGCATGGTATGAAGAGATTGGGAGATGATTTCCTGTCGAATGTGGTCAATTTTTTCTTTGAAGTAATTGGCCAGATCGTCAGCACGGAGATCCGTGGTTGGGGCCTGCTCTCTTGGGTTGAGTAGGGACTGGAACGTGTCAAAGAGACGTTTAGGGTTATTGGACAGGGAGGTGATGAGGGTGTTGAAATAGGTTTGTTTGGAGAGGTGAAGGGCAGAATTGTATGTCTTTAGCATGAACTTATAATGGATGAAATCTTCGGGTAGATTAGATTTTCTCCACAGACGTTCTGCGCACCTGGAGCACCGCTGCAGGAAACGTGTTTGCAGCGTGTGCCACGGTTATTGCCGTCTGTGCCGAGTTGTTTTATGTATAGGAGGAGCAGCTTCAGCGGTACCACGTGAACGCTCACTCAGGACGAGCTACAGGCGCTGAGACCAGGCATCGCTGGAGCAGGATGAGTATGACGTCTTCAAGGAGGGTGGGAGGCAGACAGGCGGGTGGGGGGCTGGGGGGCGGTCAGCCGGGAGGTGACTCAGGACTTAAATGAAAAAAAAAACTTGCTCAGGTGCCGCCCCTCCGCATCGTACCGTCCTAGGCACGTGCCCTCAAGTGCCAAGTGGCAAATACGGCCCTGTCCATCAGAGCCAACAAGGAGCCTCACTTCTCACCTGGTGGTGTAAGAGGCCGGAGCTCCTCCATCATCACGTCCTGGTACCGATCCTGGTGTCCTTCTAGATACTCCCACTCCTCCATGGAGAGATAGACAGCGACGTCCTGACACCTTATAGGAACCTGACAACAGCCACACCGTCATCACCCAGAATCCTCCAGTGCTGTATAATGTCCCAGCAGTCACCTCTCCGCTCATCACCCAGAATCCTCCAGTGCTGTATAATGTCCCAGCAGTCACCTCTCCGCTCATCACCCAGAATCCTCCAGTGCTGTCTGTATAATGTCCCAGCAGTCACCTCTCCGCTCATCCCCCAGAATCCTCCAGTGCCGTCCTGTATAATGTCTCAACAGTCACCTCTCCGCTCATCAATCTGAATCCTCCAGTGCCGTCCTGTATAATGTCCCAGCAGTCACCTCTCCGCTCATCACCCAGAATCCTCCAGTGCTGTGCTGTATAAAGTTCCAGCAGTCACCTCTCCGCTCATCACCCAGGATCCTCCAGTCCTGTATAATGTCCCAGCAGTCATCTCTCAGCTCATCACCCAGAATCCTCCAGTGCTGTATAATCTCCCAGCAGTCACCTCTCCGCTCATCACCCAGAATCCTCCAGTGCTGTATAATGTCCCAGCAGTCACCTCTCCGCTCATCATCCAGAATCCTCCAGTGCCATCCTGTATAATGTCCCAGCAGTCACCTCTCCGGTCATCACCCAGAATCCTCCAGTCCTGTACAATATCCCAGCAGTCACCTCTCCGCTCATCACCCAGAATCCTCCAGTCCTGTATAATGTCCCAGCAGTCACCTCTCCGCTCATCACCCAGAATCCTCCAGTCCTGTATAATGTCCCAGCAGTCACCTCTCCGCTCATCACCCAGAATCCTCCAGTCCTGTATAATCTCCCAGCAGTCACCTCTCCGCTCATCACCCAGAATCCTCCAGTCCTGTATAATGTCCCAGCAGTCACCTCTCCGCTCATCACCCAGAATCCTCCAGTCCTGTATAATCTCCCAGCAGTCACCTCTCCGCTCAGCAGCTCAATCATCTTGTTGCTGAGCTCCAGGATCTTCTTGTTCCTCTCATGTAGCAGGGAGTGCGGGGGAGGCTCTGTGATGGGGCCCGGGCTCCGCCCTCCTGACTCCTGGAGATGGATGATGGGAGTCACACCGTCCCCCGGTGTCTTCCTCACTATTGTGTAATCCTGTGTATGGAGAGAGACACTTAGGGAGAGGAATTCATTCCCGACTCCAGATCTGACAATCAGTAGAAATCCCGGGATCAATAACCGTCTCCAGTAATCTGGGGCCATAACCCGGAATATTATTCCCCTCCGGACAGACATCCCGGCCCCTCTACAGCTCTTATAGGGAATCCCCATGACAACTCCTCCGGGCAGAGAGCTAAGTTATGAATAGGTAATTCAGAACCACAATGGACATTGAAGTTCAGAGCACACAAAGTGACCTGACAAAAACCACAAAACATAGGACGAGCTCTGAGACGTGGAAACTCTGCTGACCGCAATCCCTAATCCTATCATACCACACTAAAGGCAGCCGTGGATTGCGCCTAACGCTCCCTATGCAACTCGGCACAGCCTGAGAAACTAGCTAGTCCTGAAGATAGAAAAATAAGCCTACCTTGCCTCAGAGAAATTCCCCAAAGGAAAAGGCAGCCCCCCACATATAAAGACTGTGAGTTAAGATGAAAATACAAACACAGAGATGAAATAGATTTAGCAAAGTGAGGCCCGACTTACTGAATAGACCGAGGATAGGAAAGATAGCTTTGCGGTCAACAAAAAACCTACAAACAACCACGCAGAGGGGCAAAAAGACCCTCCGCACCGACTAACGGTACGGAGGTGCTCTCTCTGCGTCTCAGAGCTTCCAGCAAGCAAGCAGAACCAAAAAAGCAAGCTGGACAGAAAATATAGCAACAAAAGGACACAAGCAGAACTTAGCTTATGCTGAGCAGACAGGCCACAGGAACGATCCAGGAGGAAGCAAGACCAATACTAGAACATTGACTGGAGGCCAGGATCAAAGCACTAGGTGGAGTTAAATAGAGCAGCACCTAACGACTTAACCTCATCACCTGAGGAAGGAAACTCAGAAGCCGCAGTACCACTCGTGACCACAGGAGGGAGCTTGATCACAGAATTCACAACAGAGCTCCACACAATCACTGCTCTTACAGTAAATAATCCTTCTCTCTATTCTGGATGTCGGACTTGTCACAGAACACAATAAAGCTGATAGAAATGTAGAGGAGTTACCTCTCCGCTCAGCAGGGAGATGATCTCCAGGGCGAAGTGGAATAATCTTCTGGTGGTCTCATCCCTGTCCTCGTCCATCCTCGGGGTCATTCAGGAGGAGGAGGGATGAACACTGGATCAGCTGGAGGGATCTCGTCCTGCCGGAGTCTTCATGATAAAGGAAAAGATGGAAAATATAAAAAACAATGTAACGTGAGATCCAGAATGCATATCTCTCTATATGGCTAGATAAAGGCATTGTGAGGCCAAAATGTGCTGATTTTTCTGGACTAATAAAGTTACCAAAAAGGAGGACGTCTGCTGCCCGGGTTTCTAGATTCCTGTCACTCATTCTAAAGTGAATATGACAATGTAACTAAAGCCCTGATCACATCTACAAGACGTCACCGACCACGACCGATGGATCCTGCAACTTAGGGTATGTGTCCACGTTCAGGATTGCATCAGGATTTGGTCAGTATTTTCCATCAGTATTTGTAGCCAAAACCAGGAGTGGGTGATAAATGCAAAATTGGTGCAGATGTTTATATTATACTTTTCCTCTAATTGTTCCACTCCTGGTTTTGGCTTACAAATACTGATGAAAAATCCTGACCAAATCCTGATGCAATCCTGAACGTGGACACATACCCTAAGGCTCCGATCACATCTACAAGACATCACCGACCACGACCGATGGATCCTGTAACTAAAGGTACTGTTACACTAAGCGACGCTGCAGCGTCGCTGTTTGGTCGCTGGGGAGCTGTCACACAGACAGCTCTCCAGCGACCAACGATGCCGGTTCCCTGGTAACCAGGGTAAACATCGGGTTACTAAGCGCAGGGCCGCGCTTAGTAACCCGATGTTTACCCTGGTTACCAGCGTTAAAGTAAAAAAACCAAACACTACATACTTACATTCCGCTGTCTGTCCTCCGGCCAGGGGCGGATTATCAGAGGGTCAATTTGGGCGGTAGCCCAGGGCCCAGTGGTCTGGGGGGGCCCTGGGCTACCGCACAGATTGACCCTCTGATAATCATCTGTGAATGCCGGCGGCCGCCGCCGGCATTTATGTGCCCCCCCGCCGTACCCGGTGGGCAGAGAGAGGGGGCCCGCATCGGGCCCCTTCTCATCTGCTCACCGGGCCCCTTCCGGCGCTGCGGCGGCTTCCTATTGACGTGCGGGCGCGCTCCCGCACGTCAATAGTTAACAACAGCCGCCAGCCAATTGGAGGCTGGCAGCTGGTGTCGGCCGCAGGCGCACACGTCGCCGGCGTCTGACGTCATTGTCAGTCGCCGGCGAGTGTGCTCTGCTGCAGGGAGCTCGCCGCCTGGAGCGCGGACAGGTGAGGAGACTGCTTGTTTGTTTTTTTTTTTTTTTATAATGGTGGACACACTGAGGGCAATGCTGGAGGACACTGGGGCAATGCTGGAGGACACTGGGGCAGATTGCTGGAGGACACTGGGGCAGATTGCTGGAGGACACTGGGGCAGATTGCTGGAGGACACTGGGGCAATGCTGGAGGACACTGGGGCAATGCTGGAGGACACTGGGGCAGATTGCTGGAGGACACTGGGGCAGATTGCTGGAGGACACTGGGGCAGATTGCTGGAGGACACTGGGGCAATGCTGGAGGACACTGGGGCAGATTGCTGGAGGACACTGGGGCAGATTGCTGGAGGACACTGGGGCAATGCTGGAGGACACTGGGGCAATGCTGGAGGACACTGGGGCAGATTGCTGGAGGACACTGGGGCAGATTGCTGGAGGACACTGGGGCAGATTGCTGGAGGACACTGGGGCAATGCTGGAGGACACTGGGGCAGATTGCTGGAGGACACTGGGGCAGATTGCTGGAGGACACTGGGGCAATGCTGGAGGACACTGGGGCAGATTGCTGGAGGACACTGGGGCAGATTGCTGGAGGACACTGGGGCAATGCTGGAGGACACTGGGGCAGATTGCTGGAGGACACTGGGGCAGATTGCTGGATGACACTGGGGCAGATTGCTGGAGGACACTGGGGCACATTGCTGGAGGACACTGGGGCAGATGGCTGGAGGACACTGGGGCAGATGACTGGAGGACACTGGGGCAGATGGCTGGAGGACACTGGGGCAGATGGCTGGAGGACAATGGGGCAGATGGCTGGAGGACACTGGGGCAGATGGCTGGAGGACACTGGGGCACATTGCTGGAGGACACTGGGGCAGATGGCTGGAGGACACTGGGGCAGATGGCTGGAGGACACTGGGGCAGATGGCTGGAGGACACTGGGGCAGATGGCTGGAGGACACTGGGGCAGATGGCTGGAGGACACTGGGGCAGATGGCTGGAGGACAATGGGGCAGATGGCTGGAGGACACTGGGGCAGATGGCTGGAGGACACTGGGGCACATTGCTGGAGGACACTGGGGCAGATGGCTGGAGGACACTGGGGCAGATGGCTGGAGGACACTGGGGCAGATGGCTGGAGGACACTGGGGCAGATTGCTGGAGGACACTGGGGCACATTGCTGGAGGACACTAGGGCACATTGCTGGAGGACACTGGGGCAGATGGCTGGAGGACACTGGGGCAGATGGCTGGAGGACACTGGGGCAGATGGCTGGAGGACACTGGGACAGATGGCTGGAGGACACTGGGGCAGATGGCTGGAGGACACTGGGGCAGATGGCTGGAGGACACTGGGGCAGATGGCTGGAGGACACTGGGGCAGATGGCTGGAGGACACTGGGGCAGATGGCTGGAGGACACTGGGGCAGATGGCTGGAGACACTGGGGCAGATGGCTGGAGGACACTGGGGCAGATTGCTGGAGGACACTGGGGCAGATTGCTGGAGGACACTGGGGCAGATGGCTGGAGGACACTGGGGGCAGATGGCTGGAGGACACTGAGGCAGATGGCTGGAGGACACTGAGGCAATGCTGGAGGACACTGGGGCAGATGGCTGGAGGACACTGGGGCAGATGGCTGGAGGACACTGGAGCAATGCTGGAGGACACTGGGGCAGATGGCTGGAGACACTGGGGCAGATTGCTGGAGACACTGGGGCAGATTGCTGGAGACACTGGGGCAATGCTGGAGACACTGGGGCAATGCTGGAGACACTGGGGGAAATGCTGGACATACTGGGGCAGATTGCTGGACACACGGTTGGTAATATTCTGGACACACTGTCTGGGGGCAATGCTGGACGCACTGGGGCAGATTGCTGGACACACTGTCTGGAGGCAATATGCTGGACACACTGGGGCACTATGCTGGACATACTGGGGCAGATTGCTGGACACACTGGGGGTAATATGCTGGACACACTGGGGCAGATTGCTGGACACACTGGGGCAGATTGCTGGACACACTGTCTGGGGGCAATGCTGGACACACTAGGGGCAATATGCTGGAGACACTGGGGCAGATTGCTGGACACTGGGGCAGATTGCTGGACACTGGGGCAATATGCTGGACATACTGGGGCAGATTGCTGGACACACTGGGGGCAGGACTGGAGGCATGGGCAGAATGTAGACACGGGGCATGATTGGAGACACGGGGCAGAATGAAAGACATGGGGCAGGATTGGATCATGGGGCAGGATGGATACGATGGAGACAGATGGGGTAGGATGGGGAGATCATATGGTGTAGAATGGATACTCATGAGGGCAGGATGCGAGAACATATGGCTGGAGCCAGGAATGAGACACACGGGGCCAGGATGTGGAATATTATTACCATAGGGGCTAATTAAGGGATATTATTACTGCAGTGATGTATTTATTTTATTTTTTGAGTATACTGTTTTAAATGGGGGTCGGTCCTGTTACTGTGCAGAGTGACACTATATCGCCTTTTTATCTTCATGTGGTGTAATGTAGAAGTTGTGAAAAATTAAGTAATGTGTTCTGTAAGTGTAGCTCGAGATAACTGTGTTATTTCCTGCAGAAACGAGTCCTGGCTGGAAGAAATGATGTCGGTCTGTGCTGGATGAAAGATGAAGGACTTCACCTAGAGACGTCACTGGTGAGTCAGTGTTACACTGACACTATACACTGTATACTATATAGAGGTCCTGTGTATAATGTCACCAGTGATCTCTGTATTACCTCTACACAGACACTGCATACTAAGTACAGATCTCCTGTGAATACTGGCACTTATGGTGATAGTATTGTGTTGTTGTTTTTTACTGATCAGTATTGTAGTATTCAGTCACTATGTGGTGGTAATATGTGGTCTGGAAATGGTGTTGTGGTATTTGTCCCTTGTATGTGATATTTGGTCACCAAGTGGTGGTAATATGTGGTCTTGACATGGTGCGGTGGTATTTGTTCCTTGTATGTGATATTATTCAATCACTGTGGTTGTAATTTGTGGTCTGGTCATGGCGCGGTGGTATCTGTTCCTTGTATGTGATATTATTGGTCAAAATATACCTAAATTGTATTGCAGATTCTACCAAATATTTAAAAGGTTACAGTAGAGTAGGGCCCGGCCATTTTTCTGGAATAATCTGGTTCGGGTATATCATGACCCCCGTCACATGACCCCCGTCACATGACCCCCGTCACATGACCGGGGGGGGGGGGCCCACAGTGTCTTAACAGCCCGGGGCCCTGGCTACCCTTAATCCACCCCTGCCTCCGGCACTCTGCTTTCCTCTGCACTGTGTAAGCACAGCGGCCGGAAAGCACAGCGGTGACGTCACCGCTGTGCTCTGCTTTCCGGCTGGCCTGCGCTCACAGTGCAGAGAAGCACAGCGCCGGAGGACAGACAGCGGAATGTAAGTATGTAGTGTTTTTTTTTACTTTTACGCTGGTAACCAGGGTAAACATCGGGTTAATAAGCGCGGCCCTGCGCTTAGTAACCCGATGTTTACCCTGGTTACCAGTGAGGACATCGCTGAATCGGCGTCACACATGCCGATTCAGCAATGTCTGCAGGGAGTCCAGCGATGAAATAAAGTTCTGGACTTTCTGCAGCGACCAACGATGGCACAGCAGGATCCTTATCGCTGCTGCGTGTCAAACTGAACGATATCGCTAGCCGGGACGCTGCAACGTCACGAATCGCTAGCGATATCGTTCAGTGTGACGGTACCTTAAGGCTCCGATCAACATCTAGAAGACGTCACCAACCATGACCGATGCATCCTGTAACTAAGGCTCCGATCAACATCTACAAGACGTCACCAAACATGAACGATGGATCCTGTAACTAAGGCTCCGATCACATCTACAAGACGTCACCAACCATGACCGATGCATCCTGTAACTAAGGCTCCGATCAACATCTACAAGACGTCACCAACCATGACCGATGGATCCTGTAACTAAGGCTCCGATCACATCTACAAGACGTCACCGACCATGACCGATGGATCCTGTAACTAAGGCTCCGATCAACATCTACAAGACGTCACCAAACATGAACGATGGATCCTGTAACTAAGGCTCCGATCACATCTACAAGACGTCACCAACCATGACCGATGCATCCTGTAACTAAGGCTCCGATCAACATCTACAAGACGTCACCAACCATGACCGATGGATCCTGTAACTAAGGCTCCGATCACATCTACAAGACGTCACCGACCATGACCGATGGATCCTGTAACTAATGTTCCATTCACATCTACAAGACGTCACCAACTACGATCTATGGATCCTGTAACTAAGGCCCCGATCACATCTACAAGACGTCACCGACCACGACAGATGGATCCTGCAACTAAGGCTCCAATCACATCTACAAGACGTCACCGACCATGACCGATGGATCCTGTAACTAAGGCTCCGATCACATCTACAAGATGTCACCGACCATGACCGATGGATCCTGTAACTAAGGCTCCGATCACATCTACAAGACGTCACCGACCAATGGATCCTGTAAATAAGGCTCCAATCACATCTACAAGACGTCACTGACCGATGGATCCTGTAACTGAGGCTACGATCACATCTACAAGACGTCAGTGACCACAACACATGGATCCTGTAAGTAAGGCTCCGATCACATCTACAAGACGTCACCAACCACGACCGATGGATCCTGTAAGTAAGGCTCCAATCACATCTACAAGACGTTACCGACCATGACCGATGGATCCTGTAGCTAAGGCTCTGATCACATCTACAAGACGTCACTGACCGATGGATCCTGTAAATGAGGCTCCAATCACATGTTCAAGATGTCACCGACCATGACCGATGGATCCTGTAACTAAGGTTCCGATCACATCTACAAGACGTCACCGACCGATGGATCCTGTAACTGAGGCTCCGATCACATCTACAAGACGTCACCGACCACGACAGATGGATCCTGTAACTAAGGCTACGATCATATCTACAATACGTCACTGACCACGACCGATGGATCCTGTAACTAAGGCTCCGATCACATCTACAAGACGTCACTGACCGATGGATCCTGTAACTAAGGTTCCGATCACATCTACAAGACGTCACTGACCGATGGATCCTGTAATTGAGGCTTTGATCACTTCTACAAGACGGCATTGACCACGGCAGATGGATCCTGTAACTAAGGTTCCGATCACATCTACAAGACGTCACTGACCACGACCGATGGATCCTGTAACTAAGGCTCCGATCACATCTACAAGACGTCACCGACCACGACCGATGGATCCTGTAACTAAGGCTCCGATCACATCTACAAGACGTCAGTGACTGATGGATCCTGTAACTAAGGCTCCGATCACATCTACAAGACGTCACCGACCACGACCGATGGGTCCTGTAACTAAGGTTCCGATCACATCTACAAGACGTCACCGACCACGACCGATGGATCCTGTAACTAAGGCTCCGATCACATCTACAAGACGTCAGTGACTGATGGATCCTGTAACTAAGGCTCCGATCACATCTACAAGACGTCACCGACCACGACCGATGGATCCTGTAACTAAGGCTCCGATCACATCTACAAGACGTCACCAACCACGACCGATGCATCCTGTAACTAAAGGTACCGTCACACTAAGCGACGCTGCAGCGATACCGACAACGATGTCGATCGCTGCAGTGTCGCTGTTTGGTCGCTGGGGAGCTGTCTCACAGACAGCTCTCCAGCGACCAACGATGCCGGTTCCCTGGTAACCAGGGTAAACATCGGGTTACTAAGCGCAGGGCCGCGCTTAGTAACCCGATGTTTACCCTGGTTACCAGCATAAAAGTAAAAAAAACAAACACTACATACTTACATTCCGCTGTCTGTCCTCCGGCACTCTGCTTTCCTCTGCACTGTGTAAGCACAGCGGCCGGAAAGCACAGCGGTGACGTCAGACAGCGGAATGTAAGTATGTAGTGTTTTTTTTTTTACTTTTACGCTAGTAACCAGGGTAAACATCGGGTTACTAAGCGCGGCCCTGCGCTTAGTTACCCGATGTTTACCCTGGTTACCAGTGAAGACATCGCTGAATCGGCGTCACACACGCCGATTCAGCAATGTCTGCAGGGAGTCCAGCGATGAAATAAAGTTCTGGACTTTCTGCAGCGACCAACGATGTCACAGCAGGATCCTTATCGCTGCTGCGTGTCAAACTGAACGATATCGCTAGCGAGGACGCTGCAACGTCACGGATCGCTAGCGATATCGTTCAGTGTGACGGTACCTTAAGGCTCCGATCAACATATACAAGACGTCACCAACCATAACCGATGGATCCTGTAACTAAGGCTCTGATCACATCTACAAGACGTCACCGACCACGACCGATGGATCCTGTAACTAAGGCACCGATCACATCTACAAGTCGTCACCGACCACGACAGAAGGATCCTGTAACTAAGGCTCCGATCACATCTACAAGACGTCACCGACCACGACCGATGGATCCTGTAACTAAGGCTCCGATCACATCTACAAAACGTCACCGACCATGACCGATGGATCCTGTAACTAAGGCTCCGATCACATCTACAAGACGTCACTGACCGATGGATCCTGTAACTGAGGCTCCGATCACATCTACAAGACGTCAGTGACCACAACCGATGGATCCTGTAACTAAGGCTCCGATCACATCTACAAGACGTCACCGACCATGACCGATGGATCCTGTAACTAAGGCTCCGATCACATCTACAAGATGTCACTGACCGATGGATCCTGTAACTAAGGCTCCGATCACATCTACAAGGCGTCACCGACCACGACCGATGGATCCTGTAACTAAGGCTCCGATCACATCTACAAGACGTCACCAACCACGACCGATGGATCCTGTAACTAAGGCTCCGATCACATCTACAAGACGTCACTGACCGATGGATCCTGTAACTAAGGCTCCGATCACATCTACAAGGCGTCACCGACCATGACCGATGGATCCTGTAGATAAGGCTCTGATCACATCTACAAGACGTCACTGACCGATGGATCCTGTAAATGAGGCTCCAATCACATGTTCAAGATGTCACCGACCACGACCAATGGATCCTGTAACTAAGGCTCCAATCACATCTACAAGACGTCACTGACCGATGGATCCTGAAACTAAGGCTCCGATCACATCTACAAGGCGTCACCGACCACGACCGATGGATCCTGTAACTAAGGCTCCAATCACATCTACAAGGCGTCACCGATCATGACCGATGGATCCTGTAACTAAGGTTCCGATCACATCTACAAGATGTCACCAACCGATGGATCCTGTAACTAAGGCTCCGATAACATCTACAAGACGTCACCGACCACGACCAATGGATCCTGTAACTAAGGCCCCGATCACATCTACAAGACGTCACCGACCACGACCGATGGATCCTGTAACTAAGGCTCCGATCACATCTACAAGACGTCACTGACCACAACCAATGGATCCTGTAACTAAGGCCCCGATCACATCTACAAGACGTCACCGACCACGACCAATGGATCCTGTAACTAAGGCCCCGATCACATCTACAAGACGTCACCGACCACGGCCGATGGATCCTGTAACTAAGGCCCCGATCACATCTACAAGACGTCACCAACCACGACCGATGGATCCTGTAGCTAAGGCCCCGATCACATCTATAAGACGTCACCGACCACGGCCGATGGATCCTGTAACTAAGGCCCCGATCACATCTACAAGACGTCACCGACCACGACCGATGGATCCTGCAACTAAGGCTCCGATCACATCTACAAGATGTCAGTGACCACGGCCGATGGATTCTGTAACTAAGGCCCCGATCACATCTACAAGATGTCACCGACCACGACCGATGGATCCTGTAACTAAGGCTCCGATCACAACTACAAGACGTTACCGACCACGACCGATGGATAATGTAACTAAGGCTCCGATCACATCTACAAGACGTCACCGACCACAACCAATGGATCCTGTAACTAAGCCTTCGATCACATCTACTAGACGTCACCGACCACGACCAATGGATCCTGCAACTAAGGCTCCGATCACATCTACAAGACGTCACCGACCACGCCCAATGGATCCTGTAACTAATGCTATGATCACATCTACAAGACATCACCGACCACGACCGATGGATCCTGTAACTAAGGCTCCGATCACATCTACAAGACGTCACCGACCACGACCGATAGATCCTGCAACTAAGGCTCCGATCACATCTACAAGACGTCACCGACCATGACCAATGGATCCTGTAACTAAGGCTGCGATCACATCTACAAGACATCACCGACCACGACCGATGGATCCTGTAACTAAGGCTCCGATCACATCTACAAGACGTCACCGACCACGACCGATGGATCCTGTAACTAAGGCTCCGACCACATCTACAAGACGTCACTGACCACGACCGATGGATCGTGTAACTAAGGCTCCGATCACATCTACAAGATGTCACCGACCACGACCGATGGATCCTGTAACTAAGGCTCCGATCACATCTACAAGACGTCAGTGACTGATGGATCCTGTAACTAAGGCTCCGATCACATCTACAAGACGTCACCGACCACGACCGATGGATCCTGTAACTAAGGCTCCGATCACATCTACAAGACTTCACCGACAACGACCGATGGGTCCTGTAACTAAGGCTCCAATCACATCTACAAGATGTCAGTGACTGATGGATGCTGTAACTAAGGCTCCGATCACATCTACAAGACGTCAGTGACTGATGGATCCTGTAACTAAGGCCCCGATCACATCTACAAGACGTCACCGACCACGACCGATGGGTCCTGTAACTAAGGCTCCGATCACATCTACAAGACGTCACCGACCACGACCGATGGATCCTGTAACTAAGGCTCTGATCACACCTACAAGACTTCACTGACCACGACCGATGGATCCTGTATCTAAGGCTCCGATCACATCTACAAGACGTCAGCGACCACGACCGATGGATCCTGTAACTAAGGCTCCGATCACATCTACAAGATGTCACCGACCACGACCGATGGATCCTGTAACTAAGGCTCCGATCACATCTACAAGACGTCACCGACCACGACCGATGGATCCTGTAACTAAGGCTCTGATCACATCTACAAGACGTCACCGACCATGACCGATGGATCCTGTAACTAAGGCTCCGATCACATCTACAGACGTCACCGACCACGACCGATGGATCCTGTAACTAAGGCTCCGATCCCATCTACAAGACGTCACTGACTACGACCGATGGATCCTGTAACTAAGGCTCCGATCACATCTACAAGACGTCACCAACCACGACCGATGGATCCTGTAACTGAGGCGCCGATCCCATCTACAAGATGTCATCGACCACGACCGATGGATCCTGTAACTAAGGCACCGATCCCATCTACAAGACGTCACCGACCACGACCGATGGATCCAATAACTAAGGCTCCGATCACATCTACAAGACGTCACTGACCACGACCAATGGATCCTGTAACTAAGGCTCCGATCACATCTACAAGACGTCACCGACCACGACCGATGGGTCCTGTAACTAAGGCTCCGATCACATCTACAAGACGTCACCGACCACGACCGATGGATCCTGTAACTAAGGCTCCGATCACATCTACAAGACGTCACCGACCACGACCGATGGATCCAATAACTAAGGCTCCGATCACATCTACAAGACGTCACCGACCACGACCGATGGATCCTGTAACTAAGGCTCCGATCACATCTACAAGACGTCACCGACCACAACCGATGGATCCTGTAACTAAGGCTCCGACCACATCTACAAGACGTCACTGACCACGACCGATGGATCGTGTAACTAAGGCTCCAATCACATCTACAAGATGTCACCGACCACGACCGATGGATCCTGTAACTAAGGCTCCGATCACATCTACAAGACGTCAGTGACTGATGGATCCTGTAACTAAGGCTCCGATCACATCTACAAGACGTCACCGACCATGACCGATGGATCCTGTAACTAAGGCTCCGATCACATCTACAAGATGTCACCGACCACGACCGATGGATCCTGTAACTAAGGCTCCGATCACATCTACAAGACTTCACCGACAACGACCGATGGGTCCTGTAACTAAGGCTCCGATCACATCTACAAGATGTCACCGACCACGACCGATGGATCCTGTAACTAAGGCTCCGATCACATCTACAAGACTTCACCGACAACGACCGATGGGTCCTGTAACTAAGGCTCCGATCACATCTACAAGACTTCACCGACAACGACCGATGGGTCCTGTAACTAAGGCTCCAATCACATCTACAAGATGTCAGTGACTGATGGATGCTGTAACTAAGGCTCCGATCACATCTACAAGACGTCAGTGACTGATGGATCCTGTAACTAAGGCCCCGATCACATCTACAAGACGTCACCGACCACGACCGATGGGTCCTGTAACTAAGGCTCCGATCACATCTACAAGACGTCACCGACCACGACCGATGGATCCTGTAACTAAGGCTCCGATCACACCTACAAGACTTCACCGACCACGACCGATGGATCCTGTAACTAAGGCTCCGATCACATCTACAAGATGTCACCGACCACGACCGATGGATCCTGTAACTAAGGCTTCGATCACATCTACAAGACGTCACCGACCACGACCGATGGATCCTGTAACTAAGGCCCCGATCACATCTACAAGACGTCACCGACCACGACCGATGGATCCTGTAACTAAGGCTCTGATCACATCTACAAGACGTCACCGACCACGACCCATGGATCCTGTAACTAAGGCTCCGATCACACCTACAAGATGTCACCGACCACGACCGATGGATCCTGTAACTAAGGCTCCGATCACATCTACAAGACGTCACCGACCACGACCGATGGATCCTGTAACTAAGGCTCCGATCACATCTACAAGACGTCACCGACCACGACCGATGGATCCTGTAACTAAGGCTCTGATCACATCTACAAGACGTCACCGACCACGACCCATGGATCCTGTAACTAAGGCTCCGATCACACCTACAAGATGTCACCGACCACGACCGATGGATCCAATAACTAAGGCTCCGATCACATCTACAAGACGTCACCGACCACGACCGATGGATCCTGTAACTAAGGCTCCGATCACATCTACAAGACGTCACCGACCACAACCGATGGATCCTGTAACTAAGGCTCCGACCACATCTACAAGACGTCACTGACCACGACCGATGGATCGTGTAACTAAGGCTCCAATCACATCTACAAGATGTCACCGACCACGACCGATGGATCCTGTAACTAAGGCTCCGATCACATCTACAAGACGTCAGTGACTGATGGATCCTGTAACTAAGGCTCCGATCACATCTACAAGACGTCACCGACCATGACCGATGGATCCTGTAACTAAGGCTCCGATCACATCTACAAGATGTCACCGACCACGACCGATGGATCCTGTAACTAAGGCTCCGATCACATCTACAAGACTTCACCGACAACGACCGATGGGTCCTGTAACTAAGGCTCCGATCACATCTACAAGATGTCACCGACCACGACCGATGGATCCTGTAACTAAGGCTCCGATCACATCTACAAGACTTCACCGACAACGACCGATGGGTCCTGTAACTAAGGCTCCGATCACATCTACAAGACTTCACCGACAACGACCGATGGGTCCTGTAACTAAGGCTCCAATCACATCTACAAGATGTCAGTGACTGATGGATGCTGTAACTAAGGCTCCGATCACATCTACAAGACGTCAGTGACTGATGGATCCTGTAACTAAGGCCCCGATCACATCTACAAGACGTCACCGACCACGACCGATGGGTCCTGTAACTAAGGCTCCGATCACATCTACAAGACGTCACCGACCACGACCGATGGATCCTGTAACTAAGGCTCCGATCACACCTACAAGACTTCACCGACCACGACCGATGGATCCTGTAACTAAGGCTCCGATCACATCTACAAGATGTCACCGACCACGACCGATGGATCCTGTAACTAAGGCTTCGATCACATCTACAAGACGTCACCGACCACGACCGATGGATCCTGTAACTAAGGCCCCGATCACATCTACAAGACGTCACCGACCACGACCGATGGATCCTGTAACTAAGGCTCTGATCACATCTACAAGACGTCACCGACCACGACCCATGGATCCTGTAACTAAGGCTCCGATCACACCTACAAGATGTCACCGACCACGACCGATGGATCCTGTAACTAAGGCTCCGATCACATCTACAAGACGTCACCGACCACGACCGATGGATCCTGTAACTAAGGCACCGATCCCATCTGCAAGAGGTCAGTGACTGATGGATCCTGTATCTGAGGCTCCGATCACATCTACAAGACGTCAGTGACTGATGGATCCTGTACCGGAGTCTCTGTCGCTCGTCTCCTCCGTGCTGCCGTCACTCAGGTGCTGGTACACGCTCAGTACTGAGCCGCCTCCCGCTCTCTGTACATTCGGCCTCTGCTGGGCGCGGTTCTCTGTATATTCGTTGATATTTAGGAGATGAGATTTTCTCTTTTCCAGGATGAATCTGTTGCGGTGGATGATCTGAAGGACCTGTGGTGATGTCACGGTCATGTGATCAGGGGCGGTGCTCAGTGGTGTGATGGGATGAAGAACCTGTGGTGACCTCACGCTCACGGTCATGTGATTAGTAGGTCGCCTTGCCGTGTGCAGCTCTTTTGTTCTCGCTGTTATCAGCCAGTACATAGAGATGTATACAGGGCCGGCTCCAGGTTTTCGGGGCCCCGGGGTAAAGAGTCTCAGTGGCCCCTATAACACAGACCACGATTCATGATGCACAGATAAGTAATCTCGGCACAGGACAATGTAGAGATTTCACGTCTTCCTTTAAATGAGTGACATCTATGGTCGGTTCCACATCACAGTGACGCACATATACGTCGTGTGGGATTTGTGCTACAGCCGGGGTTTAGGTGTAAATGTTCCACTTGTGTAATTTGTAGACTGAGCTCTCACGTGTGGGGTCCTTTCTCCAGTACTTGTCGCTGACTTGTATTGTTCATGATCGTTGTCTTTGTCTTTATTATGTGCAGCCCTCCTCACATGTAAAGCGCCATGGAATAACTAATTATTATTATTATTTATTGTTATAGCGCCATTTATTCCATGGCGCTTTACATGTGAGGAGGGGTATACATAATAAAAACAAGTACAATAATCTTGAACAATACAAGTCATAACTGGTACAGGAGGAGAGAGGACCCTGCCCGCGAGGGCTCACAATCTACAAGGGATGGGTGAGAATACAGTAGGCGAGGGTAGAGCTGGTCGTGCAGCGGTTTGGTCGATCGGTGGTTACTGCAGGTTGTAAGCTTGTCGGAAGAGGTAGGTCTTCAGGTTCTTTTTGAAGGTTTCGATGGTAGGCGAGAGTCTGATGTGTTGGGGTAGAGGGTTCCAGAGTAGGTGGGATGCATGAGAGAAATCTTGTATACGATTGTGAGAAGAGGAGATAAGAGGGGAGTAGAGTAGGAGATCTTGTGAGGATCGGAGGTTGCATGCAGGAAAGTACCGGTGTAACAGGCCAGATTAACCTCCCCACCCAGAATATACAAAGGGTATTATTTGGACTAGGCCAGTTTATACCCCTCTGGGCCAGAATATATCCCAGCTGCTGTAGATCAGATTTTTCATGCTTTTGAGAACCATTGAGTGATATACGTGATGACGGGGCCCCAGGCAGCACACAGGGGCATCAGGCAGAGCACAGGGGGGGCAGAGACAGCGCATGGGGCCCCAGACATGGCACAGGATTGAGTGATATACCCAGGCAGCACACGGGGGCAGAGACAGCGACCGGGGTCCCAGGCAGCGCACAGGGCCCCAGGAAATGCACAAGGGCCCTAGGCAGAATACAGATGCCCCTGGCAGCACACATGGGCCTCAGGCAACACATGGGGGGAAAGAGACAGCGAACGGGGTTCCAGGCAGCACACGGGGCCCCAGGTAGCACACTGGGGCCCGAGGCAATGCACGGGGCCCCAAGCAGCGCTCGGGGGCCCCAAACATCACACAGGGGCCCCAGACATCACACATTGTACAGAGGCCCCAGACATCACACAGGTGCCCCAGACATTGCACAGGATTGAGTGATTTACTCAAGAACGAGGCCCCAAACATCGCACGGGGGGTCCCAGACAGCGCACAGGGGCCCTAGACAGTGCATGGGGGTCCCAGACAGCGCACAGGGGCCTTGCGCGCTGTCTCTTCCCCCTTGCATGCTGTCTCTCCCCCCAGTGCGCTGTCTGGGGTCCCATGCGCTGTCCCTGCCCCTCTGTCCACTGCCAGGGGCCCCTGTGTGCTGCCTGGGGCCACTGTACGCTGCCTGGGGCCCCGTGCGCTGCCAGGGGCCCCTGTATGTTGCCTGGCGCCCTTGCGCTGCCTGGGGCCCCTGTGTGCTGCCTGGGGCCACTGTGTGATGCCTGGGGCCCCTGTGCGCTGCCTGGGGTCCCGTGTGCTGCCTGGGACCCCGTTCGCTGCACCCCATGTGCTGCCTGGGGTCTTGTGTGATGCCAGGGGCCCCTGTATGCTGCTTGGGCTCACTGTTTGATGCCTGGCACCCTGTGTGCTGCCTGACGCCCCTGGTTGCTGCCTGGGACCTTGTTCGCTGTCTCTGCCCCTCGTGTGCTGCCTGGGGCCCTGTTATTGAATATATCACTCAATGGTTCTCAAAAACCTGAAAAATCTGATCTACAGCAGCTGGGGTATATTCTGACCCGGAGGAGTATAATCTGGCCTAGGCCACTTTAACCTTGGGTATATTCTGGGCGGGGGGTTAATCTGGCCTGTTACACCGAGAGATGAGGTCACAGATGTATGGAGGAGACAGGTTGTGGATGGCTTTGTATGTCATGGTTAGGCTTTTGTACTGGAGTCTCTGGGTGATGGGGAGCCAGTGCAGGGATTGACAGAGAGGAGAGGCCGGGGAATAGCGGGGGGACAGGTGGATTAGTCGGGCAGCAGAGTTTAGAATAGATTGGAGGGGTGCGAGAGTGTTAGAGGGGAGGCCACAGAGCAGGAGGTTACAGTAGTCAAGGCGGGAGATGATGAGGGCATGGACCAGGGTTTTTGCAGATTCTTGGTTGTGGAATGTACGGATCCGTGAAATATTTTTGAGTTGAAGTCGGCAGGAAGTGGAAAGGGTTTGGATATGTGGTTTGAAGGAGAGATCAGCGTCAAGGATTACCCCGAGGCAGCGAGCTTGTGGGACTGGGGAGAGTGGGCAGCCATTTACTGTAATGGATAGGTTCGTTGGGGAGGTCGCGCGAGATGGGGGAAAGATGATGAATTCTGTTTTGTCCATGTTAAGTTTTAGAAATCCAGTGGAGAAGAAGGATGAAATAGTGGACAGACATTGAGGGATTCTGGTTAGTAGGGAGGTGATATCTGGTCCAGAGATGTAGATCTGTGTCGTCAGCATAGAGATGATATTATGCTGTAAGAATCAGGCTGCACTCAGATGTCACCCGAGTGCAGTCCTATAGTGAGTGTGACGATTCACAGGAGGAAAACGGGAAGTGGACCCTCTAGACCGCGACGACGAACCCATCACGGACGAGCTGACCAGATAGACCGCCCCCTATACAGGGAGAGTTAGGGGCAGGCCCGTGAGGGACTATCGCCACGGAAGCTGGAGGACCAGGACGGGAGAAGACCAAGATGAGGCGTGGATAGTAGGACCACAGAGTAATGCTATAGAATCAGGCTGCACTCAGATGACACCCGAGTGCAGTCCTATAGAGAGTACTGCAGAGACACAGGACTGATGGGTAAACTGCACCAGTACAGGGACTGGCAAAGGGACTGAGGAAACACAGAGGCTAGCAGGATCCAGGAAAGACAGGAACTGCAGAGACACAGGACTAATGGGTAAACTGCAGCAGTAAGACAGGATAAACCCAAAGTCAGAGGGAAAACGAACTTCACAGAGACTAAGAGCGGACAGGAACACCTGAAGGAACAAATGATAACCAGGCACAGAGGGACGGCAGGAAGCAGTTTAAATACCTACAGGCAGGGTAGCACTTCCAGGTAACAGACCTCAAGTACCATAGAGAGGACAATAAGCAGAACCAACCACAGGGTATTAGTCCTCCAGGACCATAGAGGAGACAAGATCAGAAGTGCACACGCGCAGCACTGAACCTGGTATGCGTGCGCGCACGAGAAGCAGAGGCCGGGAGCGAGCGCGGAGAAAGAGACGCTGACTGGGGAGGCGGCAGCAACGGTATGACAGATGATACTGAAAGCCGTGAGATTCTATGAGCTGTCCCAGGCCGAAGGTGTAGATGGAGAAGAGCAGGGGCCCTAGGACTGAACCTTGTGGGACTCCGACAGATAGGGGGCGAGGTGAGGAGGTGGTGTGTGAGTGGGAGACGCTGAATGTCCGGTCATTTAGGTATGATGAGGTCCAGGATAGGGCCAATTCTGTGATGCCAAGGGATGAGAGGGTCTGTAATAATAGGGAATGGTCCACTGTGTCAAAGGCAGAGGACAGGTCCAGGAGGAGGAGGACAGAGTAGTGTCGCTTGGCCTTTGAGGTTACTAGGTCATTGGTGACCTTAGTTAGGGCAGTTTCAGTGGAGTGGTGTGACCGTAAGCCAGATTGTAAGCGGTCGAAGAGGGAGCAAGAAGAGAAGTGGGAGGACAGTTCAAGATGGACGTGTTGTGCCAGTAGTTTTGAGGTATAGGGGAGAAGTGATATAGGGCGATAGCTAGATACAGAGGATGGGACAAGGGAGGGCTTTTTGAGGATGGGTGTGATTGAGGCATGTTTAAAGCTTGAGGGGAAAACACCAGTTGTTAGTGATTGGTTAGGGTTGGGATGAAGACTGTGGTGTGGTTTAGGATGAAGTGGGATGGGTTCGGATCAAGTGCACAGGTGGTGAGATGTGATCTTGAGAGTAGAGTGGAGAGTCAATCTATAATGGTGGAGAAGTTGGTTTTGGAGGTGGAGGGCTGGGCAGTTGGGAGAAAGAGCTCTGGGAGTTGTTGACCAAAACTGTCTCTGATGTTATCAATCTTCTGCTTGAAAAATGAGGCAAAGTCTTCAGCTGAGATTAGTGGGGAGGGAGGAGGTGCTGGGGGATGGAGGAGAGAGTTGAAGGTGTTGAATAACTGTTTTGGGTTGTGAGACAGGGAGGATATGAGAGATGAGAAGTAGGTTTGTTTAGCTGTGGCGAGTGTGGCCTCGAAAGTAGTGACGGACTGATTGAATGCGATGAAGTGCTCGTTGGAGTGGGATCTTTTCCATCTCCACTCAGCAGCCCTGGAAGCTCGCCTCAGTTCTTTGGTCAGGCTTGTGTGCCAGGGCTAACTGTTGATTTTGAGCTTTGGTATCTGTGCGAGGGGCGACCGATTCCAAAGCTACAGCTATTGTGGTGTTATACAAAGCGGCAGGGAACTTATGTCTGTGAGAGGGAGGAGGGATTCAGACAGTGAGTGTAGATCGAGGTGTTTATGATTTCTGCGAGGGTGTGCAAGTTTGTGGGGTGGGGATTGTGGGCAAGGAGTGGAGAGGGAAGAGAATGTGAGTAGGTTGTGGTCAGAAAGAGGGAGAGGAGAGTTAGAGAGATTAGATAGGGAGCAGAGGCGGGTGAAGATGAGGTCCAGTGTGTGGCCATCTTTGTGAGTGGCTGCAGAAGACCATTGAGTGAGGCCGAAGGAGGAAGTGAGAGATAGAAGTTTGGTGGTAGCTGAGAGGGAAGTGTCAATGGGGATGTTGAAGTCTTCCATGATGGTAGTGGGGATGTCCGCGGAAAGGAAATTAAGTAGCCAGGTGGTGAAGTGGTCAAAAAAGGTGGAGCCTGGCCCTAGTGAGCGGCAAATGACAGCCAGTTGGAGGGTGAGTAGATGTGCACATAGTGCACCTCAAAGGAAGGGAGGGTAACAGAGGATGGCAGTGAGATTGGGGTGAAGGAGCAGTTATCTGACAGGAGAAAACCAACTCCTCCACCATGTTTGCTGCTGGGGCGGGGTGTGTGAGAAAGGTGGAATCCACCATACAAAAGTGCAGCAGGAGAGGCTGTGTCAGAAGGGGTGAGCTATGTTTCGGTGATGGCGAGGAAGGAAAGTTTGTGAGTAATTAAAAGATCATGGATATGGGAAAGTTTGTTGCAGACTGAGTGAGCGTTCCACAGAGCTCCTGTTATTGGGACTGGGGAAGCGGGGGCCGGGCAAATGGGTATAAGGTTAGAGAGATTACGGAAAGTTGTGATAGAGCGTGGATGGGAGGTAGAACTGACTGTGGGGATGGGGAGGAGGACCAGGATTTGGAGCAACATCACCGGCAGTGAGGAGGAGCAGAGAAAGTGTTAGAAGGTGGGAGCAGGAGAGGGCATGAGGGGCTGTCTGTGCTTGGAGACAGAGGATTGTATGTTGAGGAACAGTTCAGAGGAGGAGGTGAGATGGATGGGGAGGATTGAAGAAGAAATGAACAGTTCCTTACTAGGTGTAGAGATTAAGGAGGTTAGTAGAAAGTGAAGGATTATAGGGATGAGAGTGAAAACAAACAGAAACATTGTTTACAGTGACTGGCCAGTTACCTTCAGTTCCCTTTTGCTTCCATTCTGGAATTAATTCTGAGCATTACACTTCTATGATATGCTTATGTGATACACTGGGCAGACTGATGTCTTGGCAGACTTATGTATATATGTGAAACAAAGTACATTCAGGTAGGGTTGAGCGAAATGGGTCGGCCAGATTCAGAAGTCGCCGACTTTTGGCAAAGTCGGGTTTCATGAAACCCGACCCGACCCCTGTGTGGGGTCGGCCATGAGGTCGGCGATATTTAAGATATCGGGAATCGGTATCGGAATTCATATTTAAGTGTAAAATAAAGAATAAAAATAAAAAATATTGATATACTCACCCTCGGACGCGCCCTGGTTCTCACCGGCAGCCTTCCTTCCTGAGAATGAGCGCCTGAAGGGCCTTCGATGACGTCGCGGCTTGTAATTGGTCGTGTGAGCGGTCACATGGGCGTTCACGCGACCAATCACAAGCCGCAACGTCATCTAAGGTCCTTCAGGCGCTAATTCTTAGGAAGGAAGCGTCCGAGGGCGCGTCCGAGGGTGAGTATATTCCTAATAGGTATATACTCACCCTCGGACGCGCCCTGGTTCTAACCCGCAGCCTTCCTTCCTAAGAATCAGCGCCTGAAGGACCTTAGATGATGTCGCGGCTTGTGATTGGTCGCGTGACGCCCATGTGACCGCTCACACTACCAATCACAAGCCGCGACGTCATCGAAGGTCCTTCAGGCGCTCATTCATAGGAAGGAAGGCTGCCGGTGAGAACCAGGGCACGTCTGAGGGTAAGTATATCAATATTTTTTATTTTGATTCTTTATTTTACACTTAAATATGGATCCCAGGGCCTGAAGGAGAGTTTCCTCTCCTTCAGACCCTGGGAACCATTAGAAACCCAATGCACTGCATTGGGTTTCGTGTTTCGGCCAACCCCGACCCCGACTTTTCTATAGGATCGGCCGATTTCACTCGACCCGACTTTTGAAAAAGTCGGGTTTCGTGAAACCCGACCCGATCCTATAAAAAGAAAAGTCGCTCAACCCTACATTCAGGTGTGAAGATAATTAAAGGGAACCTGTCACCCCGTTTTTTCAAGAAGAGCTAAAAATAGCGTTAAATAGGGGCAGAGCTGTGCTTTACATTAGTGTATTTTGGAGCCTTTATTCCCCACCTATGCTGCCGAAATACCTTTGTAAAGTCGCCGTTTTGGGCTGTCACTCACGCTGGTCAGGTCATATGGGCGTGGTGACAGCGCTATTTCTCCCCCAGATCTCCGTTGGTGGTGTAGTGGTGTGCGCATGTCCAAGTGGCAAATCCACTGCGCAGCTTCAAGGAAAATAGCGCGATCTGCGCTATTCAGCTGCTTATCGGTGGGCGTGGCCATCTTTGTGAGGCCGCGCGTGCGCAGATGGTTCTTCTCGGCTTCCTGGGGCTCCAGGAAAATGGCCGCGGAATGCTGCACGTGCGCAGATGGAGATCGCGGCGACCATTTTCCTGCAGCCGAGATGCGAACAATTCAGGAGCCGAGGGTAGACCGGGCACGGAAACAAAATGGGCCATTTTAGAGAACCGATCTACTACTGTAAGTATGACGGTACAGCCTGAGGAACTTGGTAGATCAGTAATAAATTCCATGGCGATATGCTGCCACGGGGCAGAAGGAACTGGAAGAGGAAGCAGAGCGCCACGGGGTAACTGTCTTGGCACTTTGTTCTTGGCACAGGAAGGACAAGAAGCGACAAACTCTTCCACATCTTGACGTAACGTAGGCCACCAATAGTAGCGGGCGATGAAAAGGAAAGTCTTCTTAATCCCCGCATGACCTGCCAATTTCGAAGAATATCCCCAGCGAAGCACCATTTCTCTGTCACCTTCAGCCACAAGGGTTTTACCCGGAGGCGGACTGAACACCCTTAAAGGAGCTACAGTGACCATCTTGGAAGGATCCAAGATATGTGCTGGTTCTTTGTCGGTATCCTCCAGCTGGGAAAGCTTAGACAGTGCGTCAGCTTTGATATTCTTGTCACCAGGCCGACAACGAAGCTCGAAGTTGAAACGAGCAAAAAACAAGGACCATCGGGCCTGTCGTGGATTAAGTCTTTGCGCAGTCTGAAGATAGGCCGAATTTTTAGGGTCAGAGAAAATTACAAATGGATGTACGGCTCCCTCCAGAAGATACCTCCATTCTTCAAGTGCCAGCTTTATGGCCAAGAGTTCACGGTCTCCGATGGTATAATTGCGTTCTGAGGCAGAAAACGCTTTTGAAAAGAATCCACATGGAACCATTCGATCCACAGGGGACCTTTGGGAAAGCACTGCTCCAGCACCTGAGGAGGAGGCATCAACCTCAAGAATAAATGGCTTGTTAATCTCTGCACGGTGCAATACAGGAGCGGAGGAAAAAGACTGCTTCAGGAGCATAAAGGCATTTTCGGCCTCCGGGGTCCATATCTTCGGGTTGGAACCTTTACGGGTAAGGGAGGAAAGAGGCTGAATCCCAGAGGAGAAATGTGATATGAACTGCCTGTAGTAATTAGCAAATCCAAGAAACCGCTGGATGGCTTTTACTCCGTAGGGTCGCAGCCAATTGAGAATGGCATTCACTTTCTCAGGGTTCATCTTAAGTCCAGAATCCGAGATGATGTATCCAAGAAAGGGTAGAGAAGTTTGCTCGAAGAGACACTTCTTGTACTTAGCATAAAGACGATTTTCTCTCAAACGTTGCAAAACCAAATGAACACTTCTTCTGTGGGTCGGTAAATCAGCTGAAAAAACTAAGATGTCATCTAGATACCCCACAACACAGGAGTAGAGAAGGTCTCGGAAGATGTCATTGACGAATTCCTGGAAGACTGCGGGAGTATTGCACAGGCCGAACGGCATGACTAGCTATTCATAATGACCGTTCCGGGTGTTAAAGGCGGTCTTCCATTCATCTCCGGCGCGAATACGAACAAGATTGTAAGCACCCAGTAGATCTAACTTTGTGAAGATTCGCGCCCCTCTAAGCCGATCAAAGAGCTCCGGAATGAGAGGTAGAGGGTATTTGTTTTTGACCGTGATATTATTCAGGCCTCTGTAGTCAATGCAAGGATGAAGCGAACCGTCCTTCTTCTTGACGAAGAAAAATCCCGCACCTGCGGGTGAAGAAGACCTCCGAATGAATCCTTTAGTTAAAATTTCTTGGATGTATTCGGACATAGCCTGAGTCTCCGCAGGAGAAAGCGGGTAAATTCTTCCTCTAGGTGCTGTAGAACCGGGAAGAAGCTCGATTGAGCAATCATAGGAACGGTGCGGAGGAAGACTCTCAGCTTCTTTCTTGTCAAAGACATCAATGAAGGACCAGTAAGGAGAAGGTAATCCGGAGGGGACGGAAACCGCCACTGGAGGGACAACAGGACAAACGGACAGTAGACATTGTTTCTTACAAGTAGGTCCCCAACGAAGCATGTCTCCTGAACGCCAGTCAAAAGTAGGTTCATGAGTTTGGAGCCACGGTAACCCGAGTAACAGAGCATGGGCGAGATTAGGCAGAACGTAAAAAGTGATCTTTTCACAATGTAGAGCCCCGATCTGCAGCTCAACTTCTTCCGTAACCATGGTGATGGCGTCTTGCAAAGGTCTCCCATCTACGGAGGCAATTAAATGTGGAGTGTCCAAATTGAGAACTGGAACGCGAAGCCTCCGAACCACTTCAAGACTGAAAAAATTGCCTGCCATGCCCGAATCCACATACATGACCTCAGAAAAACGCTTCAGATTAAGAACCAGTAAGACTGACAAGAACAAAGGTTGAGAGGAATCAGGAACCCCTAGGGAGGTCTCTTACCTGTCCTAGGCGGAGGAGTTTTCCAGTCTCTCGGGGCAAGACCACAACAGAGAACGTCTCTCCCTACGACGCTGTTCCGCCATCTTGACTCGATCTACTTGCATGGGCTCAGGAACGGAAGCAGAAGGAGACACCAAAGGCCGCAGACTCCCAGACCAGCGGACAGACGGTGTGGAATGAATAGGTCTCCTCTCTCTAGCGGACACACGAGATTGTTCTTGAAAATGTAAGTCAATGCGCGTAGACAGGGAAATACGATTTTGTAAAGCAGTTGGGGTATCCCGTCCAGCCAGTTCATCCTTTATCCGACTAGACAGACCTCGCCAGAAGGCACCCACCAAAGCCTCATTGTTCCACCCTAGCTCCGAGGCTAGGGTACGAAAGCGGATGGCATATTGGCCAACAGTTAGAGAACCTTGCTGAAGGTTGAAGAGATTCCATCGTAGAGGCCAAGCGTCCGGGCTCATCAAAAACCTTGCGAAAGGTCTCCAGAAAAAACGCCAATTGAGACTATGGGAGACGGCACTGGTTCAGGAACTCCCTACAGAGTTTGGGATCCCCACTAAACCTAGGAGGTTTGCCAAGACGAGGTGGCGGATGAGGCAAAGAAGCAGAGTTAGAGTCTTGAGAGACTACTTGAGCGGATACCGCAGAGACGACTGCAAGTTAAATAGGCGGTCGTCGATTGAAGCCATACTGGTCAGCATATGTGCCTGCGTATCACGCTGCTGGAAGAGCTCTTGCTGGAGACCCGCAAGTTGAGTAGCATTAACTGGGTCAGCCGCCTGTAACGAAGTCAGGCGAGACTCCATGGTCTTCATAAAGGACATAATGTGCTGCTGATTGTCGCGCAAGTGCGCCAATTCCTTCTGGGCAGAAAACGCGGTACCGGCGGGGTCCATGGCCTGATCGTACTGTGACACTACCAAGGAGGTGGAGCTAGAGTGGACCCTCTGGACCGTGAAAAAGACCTACCCCTGGGCAAGCTGACCTAGTGGGACCGACCCCTATACAGGGACCGTCAGGAGAAGGCCCAGAGGTCACCAGACCACAGTAGCTAATACCGAGAGATGCGGCTCAGAAGGAGGGAAGGGAATGAGACAAAAAACAAAGAAAGTACTGGGGACGGTAATACTGGAACCAGGACGACTGGAACAACTGCAACAGAAAACACACGCTCAAAGGTACAGGAAAACAGGGAAGCTGGAACGAAGGCGAATCTGTAGGGAGAGAGAGAGAGAGGATTAAGGGAAACGAACGATGGGAAATGCTAACAGAGGCAGAGGAGAGCATGGACAAGGGATAACGCAGGATGACGTGAATAGCACAGGGATGCCAGACACTAGAGAACAGAGAGGCCAGAGACATAAGCAAAAAGCAAATGACGATCAGGCGCCACCATGCAGGGGAGACGGCCTGATATACCAGACACCTCACCCGGATTGGCTGTAGGAGATCAATGGATTCAGGTATCCAACAGCAGAAGGATTGTAGCGCGTACGCCCTCTAGAGAAGCCAGAACGCTTGCGCAGGAGACGGATCCCTGTAGCAGAGCCAGAAACAGGAAGCTGAGGAGCACCGAGGAGAGGAGCGCGCTGGGAACTGGAAGCAGGAAGAGTCGGCGCCACTGCAGAAGCACAGAGGAAAGCGCGCCGGGATCCTGGAGCTGAGCGGCAGGAACGAGCAGGAGGAACAGCCGCAGAAGAAGCAGGAGGAGCGTGTCGGGACACTGAGCTGTAGATAAGACCGTGATGCCAGTGGCCTTAGTTTATAGGCCATTTTGGGGTGACAGATTCCCTTTAAGCTCAAGTCCAGACAGACAGGACCTTGCCTGTGGACAAATCTGAAGCTGCCAGATCACCAGAGCAGCTGACGTCCGAGCACCAATGGGAAGGCGCCACATCATAGACATGCTCAGATGGGTGAAATCTGGACTTAGGCTCCAGAGCATAACGCTGCACGTGTGAACCAGTAGTCACCATAGGCTTAGCTGGAGAGCCAGCAATAACTTCACATACAGCACGATCCTGGGAGGGAAAAGCACTGGGACCGGAGTCTGTGCTGAGCAGTCATCCCAGTGGCCGACCCTGAATGGGAGACCACTGCACCAGACAAGGCTTGGGATCTATCCTGTGCAGCAGGAGAATCCCGGCGCCTCACACACACACACAAAATCTGCTTGAAACGCAATATCTGTTTATTTTTCAAAAAATGTAAAAAAAAATTGCATGGGCTCCTGCATAATTTTCATAACCAGCAGAGGGAAAGCTGAGGGCTGATGTTAATATTCTGGTAAGGAGCCAATCGCCATAAAGGTTCCCAGACTATTAATATCAGCTCACAGATGTTTTCTGGGGAGCTTCGATCCTCTGTGAGGTTAATAGGGATTGTGTCTAGCGTCATATCTTTTGTTACTGTGTGCGAGTGGCAAGGTTCTATTGCAGAGCATCTGCTCCATTACTGTGTGCAAGTGACACAGCTCTATTGCAGAGCATCTGCTTCATTACTGTGTGCGAGTGACACAGCTCTATTGCAGAGCATCTGCTCCATTACTGTGTGCGAGTGACACTGTTCTATTGCAGAGCATCTGCTTCATTACTGTGTGCGAGTGACACTTCTATTGCAGAGCATCTGCTTCGTTACTGTGTGCGAGTGACACTGTTCTATAGCAGAGCATCTGCTTCGTTACTGTGTGCGAGTGACACTGTTCTATTGCAAAGCATCTGCTTCATTACTGTGTGCGAGTGACACTTCTATTGCAGAGCATCTGCTTCGTTACTGTGTGCGAGTGACACTGTTCTATAGCAGAGCATCTGCTTCGTTACTGTGTGCGAGTGGTAATACTGCGTGTGCTGCTCACTGAGTGATGTCTAACTCAGTGAGAGCTAGCAATCGCTCACTGCGTTCTCCGCCATTGTTCACATTAGCTGCAGTATTACATCTCTGCACAGTGGACCCTGGGTGGCGAACACACTTTATTATTATATTTTGTTTAGTGTGTTACGCCAACCCTAAGGTTGCCGTCACACTATCAGTATTTGGTCAGTATTTTACATCAGTATTTGTAGCCAAAACCATGAGTGGGTGATAATACAGAAGTGGTGCATATGTTTCTATTATACTTTTCCTCTAATTGTTCCACTCCTGGTTTTGGCTACAAATACTGATGTAAAATACTGACCGAATACTGCTAGTGTGACGGCAGCCTAAGGCTGGAGTCGAACTCAGCATAAGACAATACGGTCCGTATATTACGGCCGTAATACGCTGAAAAGTCCCCAAAATAGTGGTCCGTAGCTCCTCCGTAGGCAGGGTGTGTCAGCGTATTTTGCGCATGGCATGTAATCCGTATGGCATCCGTACTGCGTATTTTTCTCGCAGGCTTGCAAAACCGACATACGGCTATACAAGGGATCCATGTGTAAAAAAAACAAACAACATATATACTGTCTATATATATATATGTGTCAGTAGACACATATATGTATATATATTATTACTTCATACAGTGCTAGATAGCTTTAAAGCCGGTAATTCAATTACCGGCTTTTGCTCTCTCCTTCCTAAACCCGACATGATGAGACCTGGTTACATACAGTAAACCATCTCATATCCCCATTTTTTTTTTTTGCATATTCCACACTACTAATGTTAGTAGTGTGTATATGCAAAATTGGGCCGTTCTAGCTATTAAATTAAAGGGTTAAATGGCGGAAAAAATTGGCGTGGGCTCCCGCGCAATTTTCTCCGCCAGAGTAGTAAAGCCAGTGACTGAGGGCAGATATTAATAGCCTGGAGAGGGTCCATGGCTATTGCCCCCCCCCCCCTGGCTAAAAACACCTGCCCCCAGCCACCCCAGAAAAGGCACATGTGGACGATACGCCTATTCTGGCACTTGGCCACTCTCTTCCCATTTCCATGTAGCGGTGGGATATGGGGTAATGAAGGGTTAATGCCACCTTGCTATTGTAAGGTGACATGAAGCCAAATTAATAATGGAGAGGCGTCAATTATGACACCTATCCATTATTAATCCAATACTAGTAAAGGGTTAAAAAAAAACAACACATTATTAAAAAATAATTTAATGAAATAAAAACAAAGGTTGTTGTAATATTTTATTCTACGCTCAATCCAATCACTGAAGACCCTCGATCTGTAACAAAAAAAAAAAAAAATAAACCAACAATATTCATACCTTCCGCAGATCTGTAACGTCCAACGATGTAAATCCATCTGAAGGGGTTAAAATATTTGGCAGCCACGAACTCTGCTAATGCAGCGTTGTTCCTGGCTGCAAAACCCCGGGGAATGAAGGTAAAGTAGGTCATTGACCTATATTTACCTTCATTTGCGGTGAGGCGCCCTCTGCTGGTTGTCCCTAGATCGTGGGAACTTTCCTAGAAAGCTCCCAGGCTGTTCATTACTAAACCTTGGGCTTGGTATTACAGATAGATAGATAGCTAGATAGATAGATTATATATATATATATATATATATATATATATATATATATATATTCATCACTTACATTTGTTTTGTGTGTGTAAACATTATATTTGAACATGGTATGTAATCATATTATGGTCTTCAATGGAGAATGAAAAAGAAGAGGTTGAACAAGGAAATGACATCACAATTGAGGATATGTTATTTAAAAAGTGAATTGAATTGCATTACTGCACTAGAAATATGAAAAATTGAGAATGCTTAGTGCATAAATTGGCCAATTCATGTGTACCTGGAAGCCAAGATAAGGCGATTCACGTTTTCAGGACCTAACATAATGCCATTCCTCTCTTCGAATAATGTCTTCATCTGTATGGGAACCTAATGTGAATCTTCTCTTGGACTGAAATCTATATCTCTGTGGAGGGGTAGGGTCCTGCAGTGATTAAAAACGCCTGAGGCCAATTTATGCTCTAAGCATTCTCAATTTTTCATATTTCTAGTGCAGTAATGCAATTCAATTTTCAGATTTGAATGCTATGGTGCCACAGAGTGCTGCGTTATACGTATGATTATATGTGAGTTGGTTACTCTAGGTAAGCACCTGTTCAGACTTAGTTTATGTTTGGATGTGACGGTCAGTTTTTTAAAATTGTTCTTCTGTTCAGTGACATATTAATTAAAATCTTCCTTATCGAATGGGGTGTATTCATTTATGCTGAGCAATGTTTATTACAATTTATAAAACACAGAGAACATAATTACAGTTTCTTTCCTGCATGCCTTCTCTCATGTTTTACAAGATATGATTTATGTATAAAAGATTTTTCACATTCTGAACATGAATACGGCTTCTCGCCTGTGTGACTTCTCTTATGACTCACAAGACTTGATTTTTTTGTAAAGCACATTCCACACTGTAAACATGAAAACAGTTTCTTCCCTATGTGAGTTCTTTGATGTCTAACAAGCACTGAATTATCTCTAAAGCATTTCCCACATTCTGAACATGAAAATGGCTTCTCTCCAGTATGAATGGTGTGATGTCTACTAAGACTCCCTTTATCTCTGAAGGACTTCTCACATAGTGAACATGAATATGGCTTCTCCCCTGTGTGAATTCTCTGATGTATTATAAGATACCCTTTATATGTGAAGGACTTCCCACATTCCGAACATGAAAATGGCTTTTCTCCTGTGTGAATTCGCTCATGCATAGCAACTTGTGATTTATATAAAAAACATTTCCCACATTCTGAACATGAAAATGGCTTCTCTCCTGTGTGAATTCTCTGATGTTTAATAAGACTCCCTTTATCTGTGAAGGCCTTCACACCTTCTGAACATGAAAATGGCTTTTCTCCTGTGTGAATTCTCTCATGCATTGCAACTTGTGATTTATATAAAAAACATTTCCCACATTCTAAACATGAATATCGAGCCTCTCCTGTGTGAATTCTCTGATGTGTAAAAAGACTCGCTTTATCTGTGAAGAACTTACCACATTCTGAACATGCATAGCAACTTGTGATTTATATAAAAAACATTTCCCACATTCTGAACATGAAAATGGCTTCTCTCCTGTGTGAATTCTCTCATGTACAACAAATTGTGATTTATTAGTAAAGCGTTTCCCAAATTCTGAACAGGAGTATGGCTTCTCTCCTTCGTGCTTTCTTTGTGTTAAAAAATCTGAGTATTTAGTAAATTGCTTGTCACATTGAAATATTCTATCCACTTTGTCACAGGGAATTGTGGCAGCAATGCGAGATTGCTCAGGAGAGGGTTCCTCATGATTAGGAGGATTATTACTAAGTGAAGTGCTGTGAAGTCCAGGAGGTCCATGAAGGGTAATGAGGTTTTCTCCATTAGAGTGCTTCCTGATATCATCTTTTTTACAATTTAGTGATAATCCGTTATTCTCACGAGGATTTCCTGTAAGGATGAAAGATGGATTGGATGTGAATTTTTCCTACAACACAAAAGGGATTATTACATTTATACTATGGAGCTCAGTGAAAGGACCGGTAATAAGGAAGACAACTACACAGAGCCGGCTTTAGGTTTTCGTGGGCCCCGGGCGAAAGAGTCTCAGTGGGCACCTTAAACACATACCATGATTTATTGGTATTATAATGCCACATGGAAACAGAATGATAACACCATACTGATCATTAACAAAAACCACTGCACCAAAACTAATATTATCACCGTATAGAGGTAGATATCAGTTGTAGACAGGGGTTCCGTATACCTTACATATGTGTATTACTTACTGATAAATCCAGTGACTCGCCAATGATGTTTTCGTTTCTCCTGTTCTTCCCCAGCTCAGACCACTATGACAACTTAATACTTTCATATCTTATTTCTGCAGAAATTCACACGCAAAATTGGGCACATCAAGTCTTACCAAACTAAATAGAGACCTTGACAAACCGGCAATCTGGGAACTCATCCATGTCACAGGCACTAATTACAGTGATGAAATGGCTGATAGCGACTTGATATCTGCCAACACCAGAGGCAGCCATCACTTACGACAAGTAACCGACGCATGTCAATACCAGCCAAGACTTGTCCTGCGGGCACTATTGCCATAATTCTACCACACAGGGATCTGATCAGTCGGTTGTGGTAGGGGAGCCATAGTGATTAACTATCACGGGGCATGGATTATTATAAGCACTCCATGAGGCGTACCCCGATTCAGGGGAGACCCCACTCAGGAGGACCGGTGTCCATTAATTTCACCTCTCATTTCCACACCCCAGTTTTCTGACACCCTGCAGCTAACACTGTACCCCTTCTAGATTATTATTATTATAATTTATTTATAAAGTACAATTAATTCCATGGTGCTGTACATGAGAAACCACAGCTATACTGCCCTCTCTATGCCTCCACACAGTGATAATGTTTTGTTTCCCCCCCTATGAAGATTTTGTGTATCCACTTGGAAATGACCTGCTTTCTGCTCTATATGATAATTATGGCGCTCTTTGCTCTATAAAATAATAATACACCTTACAGCAGTGTTCCCCAACTCCGGTCCTCAAGAGCCACCAACAGGTCATGTTTTCAGGATTTCCTCAGTATTGCACAGGTGATAATTGCATCCCCTGCACAGGCAATAAGTCCATCACCTGTGCAATACGAAGGAAATCCTGAAAACATGACCTGTTGGTGGCTCTTGAAGACCGGAGTTGGGGAACACTGCCTTACAGTAATAACGTTCCCTTTTTCCACACACTCAGATCCACCATCGTTGATCGCTCACCTCTTGGATATGCTCGGTATCCGTCAGTGCAGGATGGCCGTACACTGGTGACCGAGGTTCATTGTGAGTTATTGCAGCGGTTTGAACTTTCCTGCAGATCGAGTGATGCTGGAGCCGATGACCCCACTGACAGCGCGACCTAAGCTGACTGAAAGGTCAAACGGGTGGAATAAATCATGACACCTTGACTCAGAGCCTCCACTGACACAAGACACAGGATCCAGCCCTGTCCCTGACCTCCTGCCCGGTCCTTCTATTCTCCAGTAGAGAAGCAGCCCGGCTGCCGGCACAGTGGTGAGGTGAGATCAGCAGATACAGTGCACAGTGGCCGGGCCGCCACTTGTACACCATTAGGCCTCTTTCACACTTCAGTCTTTTGACGTCAGTCTGAAACCGCCATTTTCCTAAAATAGCGGATCCGCCATTTTTCTTTTGCGGATCCGCTATTTTCCCATAGACATGCATTAGCGACGGATTGTGGCGGATGGTCGTTCGTTCCATCAGCCATGTGATGGATCCGTCGAAATTTGGCGGACGTTGTCTAGACATTGACGGACATTATAACGTTTTTTATCTGCGCCGAAATGGCGGTTCGCGACGGATCCGTCGCATCCGACATTCCATAGAATGGCCGCCTATGGGCGATGGATCCGTCGCGACCGTCATTTCGGCAGATCCGTCGCCCCAATCCGCTTTTCCAATTGCGCATTCTCCAAAAAGTAGATACTTTTCCTAGACAACCCCCAAGTAACTGATCCGTCAAAAAAACGGATCCGTTAGAACCGTTTTCTCAACAATTGTGACGGATCCGTCGATCTGTCACTATGTCAGAGCAGACTGACGCCAAACAACTGAAGTGTGAAAGAAGCCTTAAAGTGCACTGCCAGCAGCTGTCTTCTAGGCAGGAGACGGTGGCAAGTGGGCCCCCCTGTATGTCCAGAGCCCAAGCACTTACCCAGGTGCGCTGGATGGTGACGCCGGACGTGTCAAAACATTAACACAAGGACGATAAAGTGACTAACACTTGTAAACTGGTGAAATTGGCTCAAGTCAGGGGTGGCAGAGATTAGACAATAAATAGAGAGTTCTGTCATCAGGATTTACCCCTTAATATAACACCAGTGCCATTTCTCTCTCTCAAGCTTCCTATCATGCCCTTAGTGTACAAAAAAGTGTCCACGCAATTAAAAATCAAGTTTTAAGATTTCAGTACGATATTAGCCGAGCTCCAGCCACCGTAATCATGTCCTCAGTATGCCGAAGGGCAGGATAGGAAACCTTAGAAGACTGCAATAGCTCTGAAGGCACATTAACTCTTTAGGACCAAGCCACATTGTACGTTAATGACCGAGCTTCATTTTTAGAATTCTGACCACTGTCACTATGTGGCAATAACTCTGGAGCTTCACTTGATCCCACTGATTCTGGGACTGTTTTTCATTACATATTGTACTTCACGTTAGTGGTAAAATTTGGTCGTTATTATTTGCTTTTATTTAAAAAAAATTGTATTTTGTGGTTTTCATATTTTTATGTTTTTTTTAATACCCTTAAACCATACAGTTAAATAACCAAAAATAATTAATAAAGAACATTTCCCACATTTCTACTTTACATCAGAATCATTTTTCAAACATCATTTTTTTTTAGGACGTTCTAAGGGTTAAACGTTTATCAGCAATTTCTCATTTTTCAAACTAATTTTATATTTGAAGTGACTTTGAGGGGTCTATATGACAGAAAATACGCAAAAGTGACACCATTCTAAAAACTGCACCCCTCAAGGTGCTCAAAACCACATTCAAGAAGTTTATTAACCCTTCAGGTGCTTCACTGGAATTAAAGCAATGGGGAAGGAACTAATTAACTATTTAATTTTTTCCACAAAAATGTTGCTTCAGCTTAAAATTTGTAATTTTCACAAAGATAAAAAGAGAAAATGCATCATGTAATTTGCAATTTCTCCTGAGTACACCGATACCCTATATGTGGGGGAAAACTACTGTATGAACGCTGTTATGGCTGGCAATCAGGCAACACAGCGTGCAGTAATCAGCGCACATACAGAGATCTGGCAATAACCAAAAACAATAGGACGAGCTCTGAGACGTGGAATCTCTGTAGACTGCAGTACCTGATCTATCCTCACACAACTATAAGCAGCAGTGGATTGCGCCTAACAACTACCTATGCAACGCGGCACTGCCTGAGGAGCTGACTAGCCTGAAGATAGAAATACAAGCCTGACTTACCTCAGAGAAATACCCCAAAGGAATAGGCAGCCCCCCACATATAATGACTGTTAGCAAGATGAAAAGACAAACGTAGGAATGAAATAGATTCAGCAAAGTGAGGCCCGATATTCTAGACAGAGCGAGGATAGCAAAGAGAACTATGCAGTCTACAAAAAACCCTAAAACGAAAACCACGCAAAGGGGCAAAAAGACCCACCGTGCCGAACTAACAGCACGGCGGTGCACGCCTCTGCTTCTCAGAGCTTCCAGCAAAAGACAATAGCAAGCTGGACAGAAAAAAACAGAAAACAAACTAGAAGCACTTATCTAGCAGAGCAGCAGGCCCAAGGAAAGATGCAGTAGCTCAGATCCAACACTGGAACATTGACAAGGAGCAAGGAAGACAGACTCAGGTGGAGCTAAATAGCAAGGCAGCCAACGAGCTCACCAAAACACCTGAGGGAGGAAGCCCAGAGACTGCAATACCACTTGTGACCACAGAAGTGAACTCAGCCACAGAATTCACAACAGTACCCCCCCCTTGAGGAGGGGTCACCGAACCCTCACCAGAACCCCCAGGCCGACCAGGATGAGCCACATGAAAGGCACGAACAAGATCTGGGGCATGGACATCAGAGGCAAAAACCCAGGAATTATCTTCCTGAGCATAACCCTTCCATTTGACCAGATACTGGAGTTTCCGTCTAGAGACACGAGAATCCAAAATCTTCTCCACAATATACTCCAATTCCCCCTCCACCAAAACAGGGGCAGGAGGCTCCACAGATGGAACCATAGGTGCCACGTATCTCCTCAACAACGACCTATGGAATACATTATGTATGGAAAAGGAGTCTGGGAGGGTCAGACGAAAAGACACCGGATTGAGAATCTCAGAAATCCTATACGGACCAATAAAACGAGGTTTAAATTTAGGAGAGGAAACCTTCATAGGAATATGACGAGAAGATAACCAAACCAAATCCCCAACACGAAGTCGGGGTCCCACACGGCGTCTGCGATTAGCGAAAAGCTGAGCCTTCTCCTGGGACAAGGTCAAATTGTCCACTACCTGAGTCCAGATCTGCTGCAACCTGTCCACCACAGAATCCACACCAGGACAGTCCGAAGACTCAACCTGTCCTGAAGAGAAACGAGGATGGAACCCAGAATTGCAGAAAAATGGAGAGACCAAGGTAGCTGAGCTGGCCCGATTATTAAGGGCGAACTCAGCCAACGGCAAAAATGACACCCAATCATCCTGGTCAGCGGAAACAAAACATCTCAGATATGTTTCCAAGGTCTGATTGGTTCGTTCGGTCTGGCCATTAGTCTGAGGATGGAAGGCCGAGGAGAAAGATAGGTCAATGTCCATCCTACCACAAAAGGCTCGCCAGAACCTCGAGACAAACTGGGAACCTCTGTCAGAAACAATATTCTCAGGAATGCCATGTAAACGAACCACATGCTGGAAGAACAAAGGCACCAAATGAGAGGAGGAAGGCAATTTAACCAAGGGCACCAGATGGACCATTTTAGAAAAGCGATCACAGACCACCCAAATGACCGACATTTTTTGAGAAACGGGAAGGTCAGAAATGAAATCCATCGAAATATGTGTCCAAGGCCTCTTCGGGACCGGCAAGGGCAAAAGCAACCCACTGGCACGTGAACAGCAGGGCTTAGCCCTAGCACAAATTCCACAGGACTGCACAAAAGCACGCACATCCCGTGACAGAGATGGCCACCAGAAGGATCTAGCAACCAACTCCCTAGTACCAAAGATTCCTGGATGACCGGCCAGCACCGAACAATGAAGTTCAAAGATAACTTTACTAGTCCACCTATCAGGGACGAACAGTTTCTCGGCCGGACAACGATCAGGTTTATTAGCCTGAAATTTCTGCAACACTCTCCGCAAATCAGGGGAGATGGCAGACACAATGACTCCTTCCTTGAGGATACTCGCCGGCTCAGATAACCCCGGAGAGTCGGGCACAAAACTCCTAGACAGAGCATCCGCCTTCACATTTTTAGAGCCCGGAAGGTATGAAATCACAAAATCAAAACGAGCAAAAAATAACGACCAACGGGCCTGTCTAGGATTCAAGCGCTTGGCAGACTCGAGATAAGTCAAGTTCTTATGATCAGTCAATACCACCACGCGATGCTTAGCACCCTCAAGCCAATGACGCCACTCCTCGAATGCCCACTTCATGGCCAGCAACTCTCGGTTGCCCACATCATAATTACGCTCAGCAGCAGAAAATTTCCTGGAAAAGAAAGCACATGGTTTGAACACTGAGCAACCAGAACCTCTCTGTGACAAAACCGCCCCTGCACCAATCTCAGAAGCATCAACCTCGACCTGGAACGGAAGAGAAACATCAGGTTGACACAACACAGGGGCACAGCAAAAACGATGCTTCAACTCCTGAAAAGCTTCCACGGCAGCAGAAGACCAATTAACCAAATCAGCACCCTTCTTGGTCAAATCGGTCAATGGTCTGGCAATGCTAGAAAAATTACAGATGAAGCGACGATAAAAATTAGCAAAGCCCAGGAATTTCTGCAGACTTTTTAGAGATGTCGGCTGAGTCCAATCCTGGATGGCCTGAACCTTAACCGGATCCATCTCGATAGTAGAAGGGGAAAAGATGAACCCCAAAAATGAAACTTTCTGCACACCGAAGAGACACTTTGATCCCTTCACGAACAAGGAATTAGCACGCAGTACCTGGAAAACCATTCTGACTTGCTTCACATGAGACTCCCAATCATCTGAGAAGATCAAAATGTCATCCAAGTAAACAATCAAGAATTTATCCAGATACTCACGGAAAATGTCATGCATAAAAGACTGAAAAACAGATGGAGCATTGGCAAGTCCGAACGGCATCACCAGATACTCAAAATGACCCTCGGGCGTATTAAATGCCGTTTTCCATTCATCTCCCTGCCTGATTCTCACCAGATTATACGCACCACGAAGATCAATCTTAGTAAACCAACTAGCCCCCTTAATCCGAGCAAACAAGTCAGAAATCAATGGCAAGGGATACTGAAACTTAACAGTGATCTTATTAAGAAGGCGGTAATCAATACACGGTCTTAGCGAACCATCCTTCTTGGCTACAAAAAAGAACCCTGCTCCCAATGGTGACGACGATGGGCGAATATGTCCCTTCTCCAGGGACTCCTTCACATAACTGCGCATAGCGGTGTGTTCAGGTACGGACAAATTAAATAAACGACCCTTAGGGAATTTACTACCAGGAATCAAATCGATAGCGCAATCACAATTCCTATGCGGATGTAGGGCATCAGACTTGGACTCTTCAAATACATCCTGAAAGTCCGACAAGAACTCTGGGATGTCAGAAGGAATGGATGACGAAATAGACAAAAATGGAACATCACCATGTACTCCCTGACAACCCCAGCTGGTTACCGACATAGAGTTCCAATCCAATACTGGATTATGGGTTTGTAGCCATGGCAACCCCAACACGACCACATCATGCAAATTATGCAGTACCAGAAAGCGAATAACTTCCTGATGTGCAGGAGCCATGCACATGGTCAGCTGGGCCCAGTACTGAGGCTTATTCTTGGCCAAAGGTGTAGCATCAATTCCTCTCAACGGAATAGGACACCGCAAAGGCTCCAAGAAAAATCCACAACGTTTAGCATAATCCAAATCCATCAGATTCAGGGCAGCGCCTGAATCCACAAACGCCATGACAGAATATGATGACAAAGAGCACATTAAGGTAATGGACAAAAGGAATTTGGACTGTACAGTACCAATAACGGCAGAGCTATCGAACCGCCTAGTGCGTTTAGGACAATTAGAAATAGCATGAGTAGAATCACCACAATAGAAACACAGTCTGTTCAGACGTCTGTGTTCTTGCCGTTCTACTTTAGTCATAGTCCTGTCGCACTGCATAGGCTCAGGTTTACTCTCAGGCAGTACCGCCAGATGGTGCACAGATTTACGCTCGCGCAAGCGACGACCGATCTGAATGGCCAAGGACATAGACTCATTCAAACCAGCAGGCATAGGAAATCCCACCATTACATCCTTAAGAGCTTCAGAGAGACCCTTTCTGAACAAAGCCGCTAGTGCAGATTCATTCCACAGAGTGAGTACTGACCATTTCCTAAATTTCTGACAATATACTTCTACATCATCCTGACCCTGGCATAAAGCCAGCAGATTTTTCTCAGCCTGATCCACTGAATTAGGCTCATCGTAAAGCAATCCGAGCGCCAGGAAAAATGCATCAACATTACTCAATGCAGAATCTCCTGGTGCAAGAGAAAACGCCCAGTCCTGTGGGTCGCCGCGCAAAAAAGAAATAATAATCAAAACCTGTTGAATAGGATTACCAGAAGAATGAGGTTTCAAGGCCAAAAATAGCTTACAATTATTTCTGAAGCTCAGGAACTTAGTTCTGTCACCAAAAAACAAATCAGGAATCGGAATTCTTGGTTCTAGCATCGATTTCTGATCAATAGTATCTTGAATCTTTTGTACATTTACAACGAGATTATCCATTGAGGAGCACAGAGCCTGAATATCCATGTCCACAGCTGTGTCCTGAAGCACTCTAATGTCTAGGGGAAAAAAAAGACTGAAGACAGAGCTAAGAAAAAAAAATGATGTCAGGATTTCTTTTTTCCCTCTATTGGGAATCATTGGTGAGGCTCCTTGTACTGTTATGGCTGGCAATCAGGCAACACAGCGTGCAGTAATCAGCGCACATACAGAGATCTGGCAATAACCAAAAACAATAGGACGAGCTCTGAGACGTGGAATCTCTGTAGACTGCAGTACCTGATCTATCCTCACACAACTATAAGCAGCAGTGGATTGCGCCTAACAACTACCTATGCAACGCGGCACTGCCTGAGGAGCTGACTAGCCTGAAGATAGAAATACAAGCCTGACTTACCTCAGAGAAATACCCCAAAGGAATAGGCAGCCCCCCACATATAATGACTGTTAGCAAGATGAAAAGACAAACGTAGGAATGAAATAGATTCAGCAAAGTGAGGCCCGATATTCTAGACAGAGCGAGGATAGCAAAGAGAACTATGCAGTCTACAAAAAACCCTAAAACGAAAACCACGCAAAGGGGCAAAAAGACCCATCGTGCCGAACTAACAGCACGGCGGTGCACCCCTCTGCTTCTCAGAGCTTCCAGCAAAAGACAATAGCAAGCTGGACAGAAAAAAACAGAAAACAAACTAGAAGCACTTATCTAGCAGAGCAGCAGGCCCAAGGAAAGATGCAGTAGCTCAGATCCAACACTGGAACATTGACAAGGAGCAAGGAAGACAGACTCAGGTGGAGCTAAATAGCAAGGCAGCCAACGAGCTCACCAAAACACCTGAGGGAGGAAGCCCAGAGACTGCAATACCACTTGTGACCACAGAAGTGAACTCAGCCACAGAATTCACAACAGAACGCATGGCAAGGCTCAGATGGGAAGGAAGGAGCGCCAGGACTTTTGAATGCAAAATTGGCAGAAATAGATAGCAGACGCCATGTCGCATTTGCAGAGCCCCTGCTGTGCCTAAACAGTGGAAACTCCCCACATCTGACCCCATTTTGGAAAATAGACGCCTCAAGGAAAATATCTAAAGGTTCGGCAAGCATTTTGAAACCACAAGTCCTTCAGATAATTTTAAAACATTGGACTGTGAAAATTTAAAAATGACGTTTTAGCCACAAATCTTTCATTTTCACAAAGAAATCATGTAGGGGTGCAGTGAGCATACTGACTCCATGTGTTTCACAAAATGTTATACCATTGAATGGTGAAAAAAATTACATTTTACCACTATAATGTTGATTTAGCTGCAGATTTTAAATTTTCAGAAGGGAAAATGGGTAAAAGTGACCACATAATTTGTTACACAATTTCTGCTGAATGTGGAAATACCACATATGATGCTGTGCAGTATTGCGTAGCCACACAGCGAGACTTGGGAGGAAAGTAGCGCTATTTGACTCTTAGTGAACTCATTTTTGTAAAATAGTTTGTGGACTCCATATACAAAACCCTTAAATGCAATAAGAGCAGAAGTCCCACCTCAAATCACCATAATTTTGGAAATTACACCTCCCTGGAAATTTACCTACTGGATCGGTGATGTATTTGACTCCATGGGTATTTTCCAGAAACAAGCAGCAGTGGAGGTTGATGAGTGAAAATGCAAATATGCCATTGTAGTGAACATACATTGTAGTTGCAGCGCCCCAGAGATCTGGTCGTTGCAGTATGACGCTCTGCCACTAAGGGGAGTGATGGTACGTCCGATGGCACTGAAGGAATTCTCCTGACCAGGTATCACCAGAACACATTACACTTCACACTCCGGCCACTAGGGGGAGCAAAAGGCTTTATTTATTGGGCCACTCCTCACACTGGTAAAACTAGGGGTCGGGGAGGAAGTTAGTCAGAAGCTGACTGGGTTGGATTCAGGCAACATCCCGTGGCAGGGGGTGTTGCAGGGAGAAGGCACAGGGGGGTCCCTGTCAGGCGTGGGAACCTGGCAGGTGCCTAGCAAACAGAACAGAACGTAACGGAACCGCGCCTGCACACCCCGCGGCGGTATCCAAGAGAGAGACACGAAGGGAAGGATATTGTGGAACAGTGTAAACGAGATCAAGCACAAAGGAGTACCAGTAGGAGTCGTGCCGTGAGACCGAGGCAACATCCTACTGAGGCGCGTAGCCGGTGGCCGGAACACCGCGGGAGTAACTGACTCTAGGCCTTACTCCGAACTCCGCAGGACAGTTAATTATAGGTTGGCTGTCTCACCTAAACACCTACGAAGACATAGGGGGCAACAGTGGGAGAGGGGCGTCTCTAGGGTCCCGGAAGAGCTCCGAGCCTTCCCGTCATACGGGTGCGTCCTAGCCATAACATACCTGGGGGACGTTGAACTAGTAACATCTGGAACTAAAGAAAGAGAGAGCTGTAGAGAACGAACGAACGAGAACAGCAGTTGTGAGGACTATTCCGAATGCTCAGCAGGGTAGGACTACAACACAAACAGGCGCTAGTGGTAGGCAACGATTTCCATCTGTGAAGGAAACTCTGGATGTGCCCATCGGACCGGCCGGTCTCAGATAGCCCTGTTAAGCATGCTCTGGATTGTGGATCCTGAAGTCTTCAGTAAAGAGGTAAAGTGACTGCAACCCTGTGTCCTCGTTATTGACTGCACCTCACACCATCACCATCCACCTTACTAGGAAGCCCTGGGGACACACTTCACCTGTGGGAAGGTATACCATCCAGCTGCCATTCCATCACCCCAGCGGACCCCACAGCAGCGTCGGTCACCCTGACCGAACACCACAGGTGGCGTCATGAACCCCTGACAGACTGTACCACCTTTATTGGACGCCCCTTAGCAGGGTCGCGGACCGGGTCTAGCCACCGTGACAGCCTCAGAACCGAACCAGAGAGGCCCGGTACCGAGAACTCGTGGCCCTGTGTCTGGGGGCGCTTCAACTTGGCGTCACGAACAGGATCGTACTTAAGCCTGAGAATCAGGTCATGTGTGCCTTGGAACTGTGATTGAATTGTGCATGAACTGTGATCTGTTGCAAAGACTGTGTACTGCTATTTGCCGCAAGATTCCCGCCAAAACCGCCGCCATTGCCACGCCACGAGGAGCGCAGGAGAAGAAGAAGGACGTGGAAGTGGGCATGAGCAAGCTGAAGAGCGCGAAGAGTAATGGCCGCCCAGTCTAAATATTTCTGTACTTTGAGGACGTGTCTGTCAGCAGCCGAGATCCGCCTCCTGATCCTCAGTGGAGGGCGGAGACAAAGAAAACAAAACCGCCCACGAAGGAGAGAGCGGGAAAAGGACAAGGAGGGAGAAGAAGTAAGCCATGTGGGAGACGCCATGGCCAGCCGACCGGGATTGGAGCGTGGGGTCGGAGCCGAGGACTCCCCCAGCTACCCAGAGAGATACCGCGGCCAGGCGTCACCTGTTGGCCCTGACTTCCTGCAGGCCGGAGTGGACGAGCTCAGCGATCAACTCCGGCGGACGCAGCTGAGCACTGAGGCCGGGTTGAAGGAGACCGTCATCGGGGGCCTCACCAGACGTCTGTCGGCAGCCTCGTGTGGTCCAGAGCGAGAAAGAAGTTCCAGCGCTCCGAAGCCAGAAAGCAAGGCCCTGCCGGAAAGCGAGATACTGCAAACAGAGATGACGACGCCACAGCGCAAGGCCCCGCAGTCAGCGTTCCAGATCCCAGCGGAGACGGAGCAGGCCGGCACCGGAGGGACCGCATCTGAAGCAGGTATGAAGAACGACCCTGCCCCAGTGACAGAAGACTTACTGACAAGCTCCGTAGCAGCGCCACCTGCTGCCATGACTAAGACTAACTCTGAACTGAAAAATCCTAACACTACTACCACAGTGGGCATTATTGCCACTACTGAACCTGCTACCAAAACTGACATTCGAATCCAGATTATACCTGAAGGACCGATTAGTGACATTGATACCGCATCAGATGAGAAAAGAGATATGCAAAGCCATAAGACCCCCATCTGGAGTGAGGGAGCCCTTTATGTGGCACCTGGTAGCCGCCAGTATCCAGCTGGGCTACTCCGACCGGTGCTACCCCCTGAGTTACAGCACTAAACCTTGAAAAACCTGAAAATCACTGCAATGGGGACTTCACGTGATATCATACACCAGTCATCATCATCATCGTCGTCACACTCCGGTCATCATCAAAATCATACGCTGTTCATCATCATCACACACCGATCATCATCATCGCACACCGGTCATCATCATCACATGGGCAGGTCATCATCATCATGTGCCGTTCATCATCATCATGTGCCGGTCATCATCATCATCATGCGCCGGTCATCATTATCACGCGCCCGTCATTATCACATACCTGTGGAAACCTCTACTGAAATCTCCTCTTTCCCGTCACTCACACAAGGCTGATCCCCCCTCGTCATCACTTCTTCTTCTGTCTCTTCCTTCACTTTATTCTTAGTCAGATCTTCCTCCTGATATATCAGATGTAACAATCAGCACAATACAAGAAACCACCAAAATCTGTGACACCTATGACCTCGATCAGAAATGTCCCCCCATATACAGATCCGGTACAGGGCTCAGCGCCGTCTACCTGATGATCCTCCGGGATGTTGTGATTCTCCTCCGGACAGTCCTGGGGATACAGAGGACGAGGACATCTCTCTGGTGGATTTCTCCTCCTGGATCCATCTGTGGAGACACACAGTGATGGAATAGATTGTGTCATGATGATGGGAGTAGTAGTAGGTGACCACAGAACAGACATGACAGCCTCCCCTCCTCACCCTGCTGATCGGCCCATATTGCGATCGCCTCTTGAGCTCCATGTATAACCTCAACCTTAATATCAATCAGATCTTCACCCTAAAAAGAAAAATGTAAGATGAGCTCAGGTCCCATCACTTCATGGTCAGATGTTGTGGAGGCTTCAGTGTCATCTACCTGATGATCCCCCGGGATGTTGTGATTCTCCTCCGGACAGTCCTGGGGATACAGAGGACGGGGACATCTCTCTGGTGGATTTATCCTCCTGGATCCATCTGTGGAGACACAGACTGAATACATCACCTGCCGTGTATCTGTCTATATATGAGACACGTCTCTCAGAACCGGTAATTCTAGGTTTATGTATCAGGGACTAAATTACATTGTTGTGGTCCTCACCACAGGTACCGAGGTCCCAGCACATTGTGGACCCCAAGTATGAAGTGATAATCAGCGAGGACAAAGCCTAATGCTCTCTGCTCTGCACCCGGAGGATGAGGACCCTGAGGAGGGGGACAGAGAAGACCCTCGTCAGTCAGATGGAGGAGCCGTACTAATAAACACAACTTCTCCAAGTTTCCCTCCACCAGGGATGGAACCACAGAGGAGCTGGAGAAAGCTCCACATTTCTATCCAGCGGTTTCTTATCTCCTAATGCGCCGTTATGGAGATTGGGGGAAGGACGGTTACCATTTACCAGTGATTGTTTTTTGGGAGCTCATGAGGTCACCATGAGGACACGGCCTCCCTCCAGGACAGGATCGTCTGGGATCACTAAGAGGAGAGAACCTTCTGTCTTCCTAGTAGGAGACGAGTTACCGTGTTTATATTCTTCTTTAAACAGAAAAAATCTCAACATCCACCTCGATATAAACACAAAAATAGGCAGCAAGTGCGCAGAAAGTTCTTTGTCTCTAAAGGAGGAAAGTGCACATGTACGGTTCACAGATGAAGTCACAGCGCTCAGGAGGACGGTGTTGTGGGGAGCCCCCGGTACGCAGCGGTTAGCGCCCATCAATGTGCAGAAAGGACAACTAGAGAGCAGGCACCGGGGTCATGGGCGCCTATTGAGGAACACGGGGAGCCGAGGAGAGATTGTCTGGTCAGATTCCACTGAAAAGCCCCATAATACATATTCTACTGAATGAACAACCCTTTACGGGAGACTTACACTTATTATTAGAGCGCCCCCGTGGGCAGTGGGGTACTCGGTACCGGGTCCTTCGGTTCTCAGGGGGATGTCACAGTGGCTGACCCAGTCCGTGGCCCTCGGGAGGTCCGCTGTAAAAGGGGGAAAGGTCTTTAAAGGGATAATGTTCGTGACGCCACCTGTGGTATTCGGTCAGGGTGACCGACGCTGCTTAGGGGTCCGCTGGGGTGATGTTATGGCAGCTAGAAGGTATACCTTCCCACAGGTGAAGTATGTCCCCAGGGCTTCCCAATGTGTAGACAGTGGATGGTGTAAGGCGCAGTGAAGAACGAGGACACCAGCTTGCAGTCTCTTTACCTTTATACTGAAGGTTCAGCATCCACAGTCCAGAGCACCAGATCACAGGGCAGGTAGAGTCCGGCCGGTCTGAAGGCAAATCCAGAGTCCCCTTATCCAGGTGGAAATCAGTAGCCTTCCTCTAGCGCCTGGGTGTTGTAGTCCCTCCCTGCTGAGGCTCTCGTAAGGTCCTCACAACTGTTGTAGATGTTCTAGATGTTATGTCTCTCTCTGTCCCCAGATGGATAGCATAAACCCGTATGACTGGTGGCTTGAGGCTTTTTACAGGGACTCTAGCATGCCCCGGCCTCCGAGGGGTGCCGCCGTGTCTCCTGGGTGAAGGGGCGCATCAGTAACTTGCAATTAGCTGTCCTGCCGATCTCTGGAGCAAGGCATAAAGGACTGTTGCTCCCTCGGTGTTCTGGCTACCGGATCCTGCGCCTCAGGAGGCAGCCTGTGCAGGGCAGAACTCCTTCTGGTTTCCTCTCCTTTTGCTATTACTTCTTGTCACTCTCTACTATACAGTTTGCTGTTCGTGTCTCTTTCTTGGGAACTGCCGCAAGTGGGGCAGGTGCAGCTCCGTGGCATTCTGTCTAGGCCTCTGACAGGATCCCACCCCTGTCAGGGACCAACTACCTGAGCGGAGCTCAGGCCGCAACTAACTGGGAGAAGCCCAGCCAGCTTCTGACTAACTTCCTATCCAGACCACCAGTTTTACCTAATTGTGAAGAGTGCCCTAATAAATAGGAGCATAGCTCCCCCTGGTGGACTGGAGTATGAAATGTGTTGTATGTTTGTGGTACCTGGTAAAGTGATCTCCTTTATTGCCTCCAAATGTAAAATCACTCCCCCCTAGAGGAGAATGACATTACTGCAATGAACAGGACCCTGGGGCGCTGCATTATTACCACCATTGTGGGGCCCAATGTCCCTGCAGGGCCAACACTTGTGTCACCATCCCACTTATATCGTTCTGCTTAGACCCCATGAAGAGGAAGAGCGGACCCCCTGACATTTTGCGGTCATTGAGCCCTTGAGACTAGGACTCCCCATCCCGGGCTTTCTGACATCAGGTAATAAGGCTCTTTATCCTCTTCCTGATATCTTATGTTCATGCATGGAGGATGCCAAGGGAACCTGCAGGCGAGGGGTTAATTTGCAGGTTAATAACATATTGAACCTGCCCTGGCGTCAGCACTGAAAGGAAATTAACTTTAGTCACACTAGGCAGCATTCGACTTCCAGTCCTATAGTTTCGGCGGGAGCAGCTACAGTCACCACTCAGTGTATAGAGACCAGCGGCTGTTACCATGGCCCCGGCACTGACTGACAGCCAGCTCAGAATTAGTGTCAGTCAGTGTCAGGGGCGCGGATTCAGCTGCTGCTCACTACACACTGAGGGACACTGATGCCGCGTCTACGCCACCTCTATGGCTGGAAGCCAAAAACTGCTGGAGAAACAAAGATAATTTCCTCCTGGCAACGGGGGTCTCAGTACAGGCACTGGGCAAGTTCTAAACACTACTACCTGCAGGTTATCACCATATCTAAAGGTTAATAGTCCAACAAGGCATCTCGCAGCTCACCTCGTGGTGTAAGAGGCCGGAGCTCCTCCATCATCACATCCTGGTACCGATCCTGGTGTCCTTCTAGATACTCCCACTCCTCCATGGAGAGATAGACAGCGACGTCCTGACACCTTATAGGAACCTGACAACAGCGACACCGTCATCACCCAGAATCCTCCAGTGCTGTATAATGTCCCAGCAGTCACCTCTCCGCTCATCACCCAGAATCCTCCAGTGCTGTATAATGTCCCAGCAGTCACCTCTCCGCTCATCACCCAGAATACTCCAGTCCTGTATAATGTCCCAGCAGTCACCTCTCCACTCATCACCCAGAATCCTCCAGTGCTGTAGAATGTCCCAGCAGTCACCTCTCCGCTCATCACCCAGAATCCTCCAGTGCTGTATAATGTCCCAGCAGTCACCTCTCCGCTCATCACCCAGAATCCTCCAGTGCTGTATAATGTCCCAGCAGTCACCTCTCCGCTCATCACCCAGAATCCTCCAGTGCTGTATAATGTCCCAGCAGTCACCTCTCCGCTCATCACCCAGAATCCTCCAGTCCTGTATAATGTACCAGCAGTCACCTCTCCGATCATCACCCAGAATCCTCCAGTGCTGTATAATGTCCCAGCAGTCACCTCTCCGCTCATCATCCAAAATCCTCCAGTGCTGTATAATCTCCCAGCAGTCACCTCTCCGATCATCACCCAGAATCCTCCAGTCCTGTATAATGTCCCAGCAGTCACCTCTCCACTCATCACCCAGAATCCTCCAGTCCTGTATAATGTTCCAGCAGTCACCTCTCCGCTCATCACCCAGAATCCTCCAGTCCTGTATAATGTCCCAGCAGTCACCTCTCCGCTCATCACCCAGAATCCTCCAGTGCTGTATAATGTCCCAGCAGTCACCTCTCCGCTCATCACCCAGAATCCTCCAGTCCTGTATAATGTCCCAGCAGTCACCTCTCCGCTCATCCCCCAGAATCCTCCAGTGCTGTATAATCTCCCAGCAGTCACCTCTCCGCTCAGCAGCTCAATCATCTTGTTGCTGAGCTCCAGGATCTTCTTGTTCCTCTCATGTAGCAGGGAGTGCGGGGGAGGCTCTGTGATGGGGCCCGGGCTCCGCCCTCCTGACTCCTGGAGATGGATGATGGGAGTCACACCGTCCCCCGGTTTCTTCCGCACTATTGTGTAATCCTGTGTATGGAGAGAGACACTTAGGGAGAAGATTCCTTCCCGACTCCAGATCTGACAATCAGTAGAAATCCCGGGATCAATAACCGTCTCCAGTAATCTGGGGCCATAACCGGGAATATTATTCCCCTCCGGACAGACATCCCGGCCCCTCTACAGCTCTTATAGGGAATCCCCATGACAACTCCTCCGGGCAGAGAGCTCCACACAATCACTGCTCTTACAGTAAAGAATCCTTCTCTCTATTCTGGATGTCGGACTTGTCACAGAACACAATAAAGCTGATAGAAATGTAGAGGAGTTACCTCTCCGCTCAGCAGGGAGATGATCTCCAGGGCGAAGTGGAATAATCTTCTGGTGGTCTCATCCCTGTCCTCGTCCATCCTCGGGGTCATTCAGGAGGAGGAGGGATGAGCACTGGATCAGCTGGAGGGATCTCGTCCTGCCGGCGTCTTCATGATGAAGAAGAAGGTAAAAAACATAGGGGACAATATAATGTGAGATCCAGAATGCATATACTGTATCTCTATGGCTTCATAAAGGCATTGTGAAGCCAAAACGTGCTGATTCTTCTGGACTAATAAAGTTGCCAAAAAGAAGGAAATCTGCTGTATCCTGTAACTAAGGCTCCGATCACATCTACAAGACGTCACCGACCACGACCGATGGATCCTGTAACTAAGGCTCCGATCACATCTACAAGGCGTCACCGACCACGACCGATGGATCCTGTAACTAAGGCTCCGATCACATCTACAAGACATCACCGACCACGACCGATGGATCCTGTAACTAAGGCTCCGATCACATCTACAAGACATTACCGACCACGACCGATGGATCCTGTAACTGAGGCTCCGATCACATCTACAAGACATCACCGACCACGACCGATGGATCCTGTAACTAAGGCCCCGATCACATCTACAAGATGTCACCGACCACGACCGATGGATCCTGTAACTAAGGCTCCGATCACATCTACAAGACATCACCGACCACGACCGATGGATCCTGTAACTAAGGCTCCGATCACATCTACAAGACGTCACCGACCACGACCGATGGATCCTGTAACTGAGGCTCCGATCACATCTACAAGACATCACCGACCACGACCGATGGATCCTGTAACTAAGGCTCCGATCACATCTACAAGACATCACCGACCACGACCGATGGATCCTGTAACTAAGGCCCCGATCACATCTACAAGACGTCACCGACCACGACCGATGGATCCTGTAACTAAGGCTCCGATCACATCTACAAGACATCACCGACCACGACCGATGGATCCTGTAACTAAGGCTCCGATCACATCTACAAGACATCACCGACCACGACCGATGAATCCTGTAACTAAGGCTCCGATCACATCTACAAGACATCACCGACCACGACCGATGGATCCTGTAACTGAGGCTCCGATCACATCTACAAGACGTCACCTACCACGACCGATGAATCCTGTAACTGAGGCTCCGATCACATCTACAAGACATCACCGACCACGACCGATGGATCCTGTAACTAAGGCCCCGATCACATCTACCAGACGTCACCAACCACGACCGATGGATCCTGTAACTAAGGCTCCGATCACATCTACAAGACATCACCGACCACGACCGATGGATCCTGTAACTAAGGCTCCGATCACATCTACAAGACATCACCGACCACGACCGATGGATCCTGTAACTGAGGCTCCGATCACATCTACAAGACATCACCGACCACGACCGATGGATCCTGTAACTAAGGCCCCGATCACATCTACAAGACGTCACCGACCACGACCGATGGATCCTGTAACTAAGGCTCCGATCACATCTACAAGACATCACCGACCACGACCGATGGATCCTGTAACTAAGGCCCCGATCACATCTACAAGACGTCACCAACCACGACCGATGGATCCTGTAACTAAGGCTCCAATCACATCTACAAGACGTCACCGACCACGACCGATGGATCCTGTAACTAAAGGCTCCAATCACATCTACAAGACGTCACCGACCACGACCGATGGATCCTGTAACTAAGGCTCCGATCACATCTACAAGATGTCACCGACCACGACCGATGGATCCTGTAACTAAGGCTCTGATCACATCTACAAGACGTCACTGACCAAGACCGATGGATCCTGTATCTAAGGCTCCGATCAGATCTACAAGACGTCACCGACCACGACCGATGGATCCTGTAACTAAGGCTCCGATCACATCTACAAGATGTCACCGACCACAACCGATGGATCCTGTAACTAAGGCCCCGATCACATCTACAAGACGTCACCGACCACGACCGATGGATCCTGTAACTAAGGCTCCGATCACATCTACAAGACGTCACCGACCAATGGATCCTGTAACTAAGGCTCCGATCAGATCTACAAGACGTCACCGACCACGACCGATGGATCCTGTAACTAAGGCTCCGATCACATCTACAAGATGTCACCGACCACAACCGATGGATCCTGTAACTAAGGCCCCGATCACATCTACAAGACGTCAGTGACTGATGGATCCTGTACCGGAGTCTCTGTCGCTCCTCTCCTCGGTGCTGCCGTCACTCAGGTGCTGGTACTCGCTCAGTACTGAGCCGCCTCCCGCTCTCTGTACATTCGGCCTCTGCTGGGCGCGGTTCTCTGTATATTCGTTGATATTTAGGAGATGAGATTTTCTCTTTTCCAGGATGAATCTGTTGCGGTGGATGATCTGAAGGACCTGTGGTGATGTCACGGTCATGTGATCAGGGGCAGAGCTCAGTGGTGTGATGGGATGAAGAACCTGTGGTGACCTCACGCTCACGGTCATGTGATTAGTAGGTCGCCTTGCCGTGTGCAGCTCTTTTGTTCTCGCTGTTATCAGCCAGTACATAGAGATGTATACAGGGCCGGCTCCAGGTTTTCGGGGCCCCGGGGTAAAGAGTCTTAGTGGCCCCTATAACACAGACCACGATTCATGATGCACAGATAAGTAATCTCGGCACAGGACAATGTAGAGATTTCACTTCTTCCTTTACATCAGTGACATCTATGGTCGGTTCCACATCACAGTGACGCACATATACGTCGAGTGGGATTTGTGCTACAGCCGGGGTTTAGGTGTAAATGTTCCACTTGTGGTTTATCTTGTAGCCCGTGAGCCCTCGCAGGCAGGGTCCCTTCTCCCTCACCAGTCATAGCTTGTATTGTTCATGATCGTTGTCTTTGTCTTTATTATGTGCAGCCCTCCTTATGTGCCATGGAATAACTAATAATGAATGATAATAATCTGTGTATATTACTGTGAACATATGAGGTTGTGGGTTGTTATAATCACCTAGGCAGGTTAACGATGCATCTGTTTTTATTCCATGCATCCATGGTTGTACAACATATCCAGGTAGATGGCCAACATACAATGTCCTCAGTCCACAAGTTCCCAATCTGAGATCGGTAGTTCCATTGGAATCATACCAAGTGATACCCACTGTCTCCCAACTTTTGGCTGGCCCACAGCTTTTGGTATCTCCAGCCGGTATAGTGTGCAGTCACAACCTATGTTCCTCCAGATGATGGATATGACTGTAGCTCATGGATACCGCTCCAGCCAACAACCGATCTCCAAGTCCATAGACCATCCATCCATCCCAGCTTTGATCCTCCCCATCGAAGTCACTCCAACAACTGCCTGATTCAACTGCTGTGTCTTTTTCTCCCTCCCCCTTAAACATTTTTCTTTAGCTCACAGAGCAAAGCATATTCCATCACCTGGGTCAGTAGATGAGACCACCCGTGGTGACGGCTCCCCTGGGTCTACAAACCCCATCCACACAATGGGCTTATGGCTAGAAGAACAATGGATTGATAGGATCATTGCTTTAAATTTACCTTTAGCACTCTCCTGTCTGGCCTTAAGGTACCGTCACACTGAACGATATCGCTAGAGATCCGTGACGTTGCAGCGTCCTGGCTAGCGATATCGTTCAGTTTGACACGCAGCAGCGATCAGGATCCTGCTATGCCATCGTTAGTCGCTGCAGAAAGTCCAGCACTTTATTTCGTCGCTGGACTCCCTGCAGACATCGCTGAATCGGCATGTGTGATGCCGATTCAATGTCTTCACTGGTAACCAGGGTAAACATCGGGTTACTAAGCGCAGGGCCGCACTTAGTAACCCAATGTTTACCCTGGTTACCATCGTAAAAGTAAAAAAAACAAACACTACATACTTACCTTCTGCTGTCTGTCCCCCGCTGTGCTTCTCTGCACTGCCTGTGAGCGCCGGCCAGCCGGCAAGCAGAGCACAGCGGTGACGTCACCGCTCTGCTTTCCGGCTGCTGTGCTCACAGTCAGTGCAGGAAAGCACAGCGCCGAGGACAGACAGCGGAAGGTAAGTATGTAGTGTTTGTTTTTTTTACTTTTACGATGGTAACCAGGGTAAACATCGAGTTACAAAGCGCGGCCCTGCGCTTAGTAACCCGATGTTTACCCTGGTTACCGGCATCGTTGGTCGCTGGAGAGCTGTCTATGTGACAGCTCTCCAGTGACCAAACAGCGACGCTGCAGCGATCGACATCGTTGTCGGTATTGCTGCAGCGTCGCTTAGTGTGACGGTACCTTTAAGGTACCGTCACACTCAGCAACTTTGCAATGAGAACGACAACGATCCGTGACGTTGCAGCGTCCTGGATAGCGATCTCGTTGTGTTTGACATGCAGCAGCGATCTGGATCCCGCTGTGATATCGCTGGTCGGAGCTAGAAGTCCAGAACTTTATTTCGTCATCAGGTCGGCGTGTATCGTCATGTTTGACAGCAAAAGCAACGATGCTAGCAATGTTTTACATGGCTAACAACCAGCGAGAACGAGAAGTGAGTCGCCGTTACGTCACTGGATTGCTCCTGCATCGTTCTGGAGCTGCTGTGTTTGACGTCTCTACAACGACCTAAACAGCGACGCTGCAGCGATCGGCTCGTTGTCTATATCCCTGCAGCGTCTCTGAATGTGACGGTACCTTAAGGCTTACATAAGATCCATCCAGCCTGCTTGCCTTCCTCTGCTTACTGTCATTGAATGTAAACATTGATTCCTGAGAATGAACTGACGAGCAAGAAAATCACTAATAAAACACACCAAGAAAATATCTAATAAAACACAACAATATCGACGCAACCGGTGCTCCGTGCTGGAAAAAGCCTCTATCTCTTAGAACTGTGGACTCTACATCCATTCGTCCTATAGTCTTTAGTAAGTGTCCATATTCTCACAATTACACCCGTGGTTTCTGGGGCACATGTCCTTGGCCCTCTCCCACTCCTTACCTGGTAGCTGCCCGTGCTCCTCGGGCTGTGCTCCCGCCTGTACTCGGTGTCCTGGGCTGATGCCAGGGAGGATGTGCTGGAGCATGGCCTTAGAACTATGTTGGCTCCTCTATCCTTCTTGGGGAAGCAGCTGGACTCCACGTCTAGCTCTGTTTCGTCTGCAGTTTTGTTTCCGGGAGAGGCAGAGCAGTAACTGGAGGTGTCGCTCCACAGGTCTAGGGAGCACTTCCCGCCTTCCGTATGACTAAAGCAGGGGTCCCCAACTCCAGGCCTCGAGGGCCGCCAACAGTGCAGGTTTTCAGGATTTCTTTAGTATTGCATCGGTGGTAATGTGATCATCTGCACAGGTGATGATTCCAACCCCTGTGCAATACTAAGGAAATCCTGAAAACCTGCACTGTTGGCGGCCCTCGAGGCCTGGAGTTGGGGACCTATGGACTAAAGGTACCGTCACATTAAGCAACGCTGCAGTGATATAGACAGCGATGCCGATCGCTGCAGCGTCGCTGTTTAGTCTTGTGTGGTCGCTGGAGAGCTGTCACACAGACAGCTCTCCAGCGACCAACGATGCCGAAGTCCCCAGGTAACATCGGGTTACTAAGCGCAGGGCCGCGCTTAGTAACCCGATGTTTACCCTGGTTACCATTGTAAATGTAAAAAAAAAAAAAACACTACATACTTCCATTCCGGTGTCTGTCGCGTCCCCCGGCGTCAGCTTCCCTGCACTGTGTAAGCGCCGACCGTAAGGCAGAGCGGTGACGTCATCGCTGTGCTGTGCTTTACAGCAAGTCGGTGCTGACAGTGCAGGGAAGTTGATGCCGGGGGACGCGACAGACACCAGAATGTAAGTATGTAGTGTTTTGTTTTTTTTTACTTTTACAATGGTAACCAGGGTAAACATCGGGTTACTAAGCGCGGCCCTGCGCTTAGTAACCCGATGTTTACCCTGGTTACAAGTGAAGACATCGGTGGATCGGCGTCACACACGCTGATTCAGCGATGTCAGCGGGTGATTCAGTGACAAAATAAAGTTCTGGACTTCTAGCTCCGACCAACGATGTCACAGCAGGATCCTGATCGCTGCTGCGTGTCAAACACAACGATATCGCTATCCAGGACGCTGCAACGTCACGGATCGCTATCGTTATCGTTCTAAAGTTGCTCAGTGTGAAGGTACCTTAACCCAGACTCTCTGAAGCCATCACCACCAGCCTGAAGGTGGAGATATAGTGGAGCTTTCTTGGAGTGAGCAACTCCCCAGGCCTCCTCTCATCAGCAGGGCGCTCTTCCTACTGGTTTGCAGACTGTTTCTCTGCTGCTTTCCGGTTCCTCTGCTTCTCCTGCACTCCTGGCCGAATCTTGCTGCTGGGACAAGGCTGGGTAAGAGGGGACTGGTAGTGCCCCAGCTGCCAGCCAGAAGATACGGAGTCCTTAGAGTCCGTGGCGAACTGCCAGAAGATGCTGGGCAGCGCCCCCTTTTAGCCCATGCTGCCATCATCCTTCTTGGCACACAGACTGAATGTTGGGAAGCCATAGGTAGCGGAATGAGCGGGAAGCTGTGGGCCAGAGCTCCATGTGCTAGTGGGCCAAGCTGCTGCTGGATGCCGGTGAGGGAAAGGCTCTCTTGTGAGTGCAGCCACTGAACATGGCCTCGACATCCTTCCAGGAATGTGACAGGTCGTTGGAGGCAGTGGAGTTGCTGAGCCTCCAGATGTTGAAGTTGGCGGCAGTGAGCCCCCCATTTGTCCAGGGCCTCAGGTACGCTGGATGTTGACGCCAGGCCTGGATATACATATACACAGACTAGGAACCTCCTCCGATTCTTGTTACTGGATTCCTGTGATGATTCTGAACCGTTGTCAGCTTTTCTCCAGATTATGACAGAATATTGCACTCAATGACGCGTAGGCTTCCGCACAGTGTGTACAGGGCCCCAGACTTTTTTTTTTTTTTAAAGCAAACTGCTCCGTTTAGGATTTTTTAATGAAAACTCCTTTCTGACATTAGACGTAATAATCCGTTCCTGTGCCCTGGGCCTTTTTGACCAAGGATGGATTGATACTTCATTTTGATTCTGAAAGCTGACGCCCGGCAATAAGTGCCAGGAGCTGACATTCACTGCTCCTGGCACTTTAACCCCCGAAATGCTGCAATCTAACGCCATTGCAGCATTCCTGGTGCCGGCAGGGCGCTGACAGCTCCTCTGCCTTTGGATCGGAGACCCTGCGGCGTCACGCAGGTCCTGATTGCTGCTATGGTGACCCGATGTCATCATGACGACATCTGGATCACCAGAGCTAGGGAACTTGTTGATCATGCGCAGTGCATAATCAGCAATTTTCCCCGTCAGTGCAGAGCTGACAGTTTCTACAGCATGGGGATGCTGCTGCATTCACATTCTATACAAGCAATCAGCCTGCAATAAATGATAGTCCCATAGTGGGACAAATTAAAAAAGTAAAAGTTAAAAAAAAAATTAAATAGTTGTAAAAATATTTTTTAAAAATAATCATGAAAAAATCAAAAGATACTGTGACTGTAAATAAATATAGAAAATAAAAAGTACACAGATTTGGTGTCGCCGCGTCCGCAACGACCCGACCTATAAATCTGTCCCACTAGTTAACGCTTTTAGTGAACACCATTTAAAAATAAATAAAAAACAAGGCAAAAACCAGTGCTTTATCATCATACCGTTGAACAAGTTTAAGAATACGAGATCTTGTCCTGCAAAAAATTTTGGTGCCATTTTTACCCACATCTTGTGTGAAAATGTAGATTTTGGGGCTAAAACAAAATTTTGGCGGTAAAACTGTGATTATTTTTTCTGCACTGCTTAATAGTATAAAATTCTGTGACACACCCGTGGTTTCAATATGATCACTGCTCCCCTAGATGAATTCATTGAGGTGTAGTTTGTAAAATGGGGTCACTTTTTTTGGGGGGGTCTGCTGTTCTGGCACCTCAGGGGCTCTCCCAGTGGGTCATGGCACCTACAAACCATAACCGTAACATCTGGCGCTCCTTGCCTTCTGAGCTTTGCACTGTGCCTGAAACATGTTTTCTGATTACATGTAGGGTATTGGCCACTCAGGAAAAATGAACCTCAGTTTGTTGTAAAAGTTTTCCTATTAGCCCTTAGAAAAATTAAAAACTTGGGGCTACAACAACATTTTAGTGGTAAAAAATGTAATTACCGTATATACTCGAGTATAAGCTGACCCCCCTAATTTTGCCACAAAAAACTGGGAAAACTTAATGACTCGAGTATAAGCCTAGGGTGGAAAATGCAGCAGCTACTGGAAAATGTCAAAAGTAAAAATATATACCAATAAAAGTAAAATTAATTGAGACATCAGTAGGTTAAGTGTTTTTGAATATCCATATTGAATCAGGAGCCCCATATAATGCTCCATAAAGTTTGATGGGCCCCATTAAATGCACCATATTAAAATATGCCCCATATAATCCTGCATAAAGGGTAATAAGGGCTCCATAAGATGCTCCATAGACACATTTGCCCAATATAATGCTGCACAAGTGTTATGGCCCCATAAGATGCTCTGTACAGTTACTGCCCCTTATAGCGCTGCACAAGTGTTATGGCCCCATAAGATGCTCCGTACAGTCAATACCCCTTATAGTGCTGCACAAGTGTTATGGCCCCATAAGATGCTCCATACAGTCACTGCCCCTTATAGTGCTGCACAAACATTATGGCCCCATACAGCCACTTGCCCCTTATAGTGCTGCACAAACATTATGGCCCCATACAGATGCTCCATACAGCCACTTGCCCCTTATAGTGCTGCACAAGTGTTATGGCCCCATAAGATGCTCCGTACAGTCACTTGCCCCATATAGTGCTGCACAAGAGTTATGGCCCCATAAGATGCTCCGTACAGTCACTTGCCCCATATAATGCTGCACAAGTGTTATGGCCCCATAAGATGCTCCGTACAGTCACTTGCCCCTTATAGTGCTGCACAAGTGTTATGGCCCCATAAGATGCTACATACAGCCACTTTCCCCTTATAGTGCTGCACAAACATTATGGCCCCATAAGATGCTCCATACAGACACTACCCCTTATAGTGCTGCACAAACATTATGGCCCCATACAGTGACTGCCCCTTATAGTGCTGCACAATCGTTATGGCCCCGTACAGATGCTCCATACAGACACTGCCCTTTATAGTGCTACATTTTATAGTGTTACACTATATTTAGGATAATATATAGGGAGCAATACAAATATTGATACATCACACTCTGCCATGATCGAGGTGCGACCTTGTCAGTAGCTGATTCGAGAGTGGCATTGTAGAAAGCAGCGGCACTGTCTGTGTCGTGGAGTGAGGATATGGATGCCAGTGGTAGGATAGAGTCAGAGAGTGTGTGGGTGTCAAGGTGTGCTTATACTCAACTCCCGTGCTGGCTCGATTCCTGCGGTGTCAGCTCTCGCTCTCCCTGGAGCTCCAGTGCTGTTGTTGTGACACTTGACTCTGGTGCCCAATCAGCGCTGGGGTCACTGTCCTTGCCTCCTGTCAAATTCAACATGAAGAGAAAGTGAGAGACCAGCAGCAGCCCGGCCTTCTTCTTCATGTTCAATTTGTCTGAAGGCAGAAACAGAGACGCTAATGCTGACTGGGCGCCAAGCTCACGTGTCATAATACCGCACAAAAGCCCTGGGTAGAGCGAGTGCTAACACCGCAGGAACATGAGGGGAGTATAGGTTTTATTTTATTGGGGCTGAACATTTAGACTAAGAAGGCGTTGTCCCAATAGTGGACAATCGCTTTCAGTGTTCAGTGTGTCTGGAGGTGAGAACTCTAGAGCTTTATTATGCCAAACTGAGCTGAACTCTATTGTTGTTCCGGAGGGGGGGGGGGGGGGGTGTCACGGGGTCCTTCGTCGATATCACACAATCAACAGAGCTAGAGTATAGTAAACAATTCCAAGACCTTTATCTAGGCAAAAATATGAAAGGTCCATATACGATCCACCATACAAAAGATAAAATAGTCCAGAACTCGAATGCAGTATAGTAACAGGATAAAAGTCCAACAATCCAGCAGAGGACAGCATAGTCCACATACTCTTCCTTCTCTCTGATATGCTGTGTCCACATCATCACTCCACACAGGACTGATCTGTGTCACCACCCTGATATTTACAAGTCCCTCTCCTCATTCACAGGTTAGGGGGATGGGTCGCAGGGGCTCATTATTTCAACAAACTAGTTCAATATGTCATTAGCATATTAGCAAACAACATTATTCACTGCCCCTGTGGAGAGATAACAGTACAGGACTGTGGGGGCTGATATCAGATGGCAAATAACAGCAATTCATCAATTGGAAAATAACTCATCCTACAAGAGAGCACCATGATAATCCGTAAAATATAAATATACACAAAATGATACCCACAACAAATTATTTCGCTTTAATTATTGTATTGTTAATGTTGTTACTTATGACTTTTGTGTTTAAAACTGTTAAACTGTAAAGCGCTGCGGAATATGTTGGCGCTATATAAAGATTATTATTATTATTATTATATCCCACCATCACAGGGTGAATACCTGCAACCACATGGACTATGCTATACATTGTGTTTCGTTTTCCTGATATGCCAGAAAGGCCATGTTTCTTTTGATGAACTTTGCACTAGTTTATGCCGTATCTTAAATAAACCAGAATATTCAAATTAGAAATGTTCCTGTGTCTACCTCTGTGAGCAGCCGAGTGAGCAAGTCTACCAGAAGAGAGCGATTTTCAGGAACACTCTGTTAGGGCTAGCAAAACGCACCGAGTAAATATAGATGTTTTATTGTAATTGATGCGTTCGCAGACCGGGGTCCACCGTGCAGGGGGAACCTGCTGCTAGCAAACGGCGGCACTATATGGCGGTATGAACTAGCTCTGTTATTTCACAGAGTAGCTGTGAAAGCAAAGCACTGCGCCCTGTTAGACTTCACAGAGGCACAGGCTTACTACCCAAATGAGAGCAGTCAGTGGTCATGCATGCACACAAAACTCACCGGAGGTGCCAGCATTCTAGGGGCTTATTTCAGCCAGGTCCCTGAATACATACAAACACAATCTCCTCGCCGGAGGTGCCAGCATTCTAGGGGCTTATTTCAGCCGGGTCCCGGAACACAATCTTACATGACCACACAGGCGCAAAGCACATAACTTAGAAAGATACTAGCGCATGGCCGTGCGGCCATGCGAGCCTTAAATAGTTGCAGCATGTACAGGACCTTCCTAGAAGGACCAATAAGAAGCTGCTACAGAGCCTGAGCACCTACAGGACCTTCCTGGAGGACCAATGGATTTAGCTGCAGTATCTGAACATGTGACCCTCGATCTCCACTGAGAGATCTTACTCTGGGCATGCTCAGAACAAGAAAAGCAGGACTTAGTCCTAGAAGCATCTACTCGCCGCTGCCCAGCACTGACTTCAATGGGAGAAGCAGGAAAAGCAGCGGTAACTCTTTATACAGAGTCAGATCTAGCGAGATGCTGGGACCGACGTCTCTGCTGAGCAGGCTCAACTGCGGCAGGAGAAGAAAGGGAGACCGCAGCGGAGATGGCCCGAGAATCCCCCTGTGCAGAGGCGGGAACTCGACCCCTAACATACTATAACCCTCAGAAGAGCCCTACTTTGAAGATTTGTCTAGAAAGGTTTGTGTGCGCTATGTAGACAGAACCCCCCCTGCCAAAGTGAAACAATTGTACAAACTACATCCATCAATAAATGCATGTAGCAGTAAAAGGAGATTATATTAGCACATGTGAAAGCAATGCGGGGTACATCAGTGTATAAGGTAGTGGAATACCATGGAAAATAGGAAAACATAACATTCTTTGAACGTGTAATGAACTGACGTCGTTTTTAAAGGGTTGTTTCTCTCAGCTCAATTCTGCATTGAGAAGTGAACAGTATTGCACCATTCAACAGCACTCAGCACAGCAGGACTACAAATCACAGCAATCACATAGAGGAGCACACATTACTCTGCATGTCGCTCCTGACCAGAATGCTTCAAGAGAATAACATTCAGCTGCGTTTGGTCCGTCTGAACTGACACAATCACAAAGGGATGGCACCACCGCCATGTCATAGTTCCCATTCTAGATCTTTGATATTGCCCTAGACAGCACTGATTGATCATCACTGTAGGGGGCACTGTCAATGGCTTTTATAGTAACAACATTGCAATTAGCTGCTCAGAATTAACTGGTCAATTGTAGCGATCATCGATGGAGGAGAACAGTGTTCTCCTCCCAAACTACCAGAAGATTAGTAAAGACAGTCTGTGGTCAGGTCACTTTATTGTATAGGTATGTGCATTTCCAGAAGACCTTCCCAACCATGTTGTATTAGTACATCATATGTCGAGAAGGATTCAAAAACTAGAAGCACACTTTTATATCTGTTTCTTTCAATTAATTTTTGCAGTTAGTTTTTTTTTTAATACGGTTTAATGAATATTGACATAGAAACATACAAAGTCTATACAGTTTTCACACTATCACAACTTCTGATTCTCCCGAGTGTTCGTGAAATTCTGAACGCAGTAATAAGAAGCAGGGGTCATGGTGACAATTCAGCTTCACTGAAGAGAAATAAGGTTTTTCTGATCCCACCTCTATTCACAATACTTTTCTATGTGGTTCTCGATCACATGACCATAGGTGAACTAAATTTTGTTGAATGTCAGAATCAGGCTATATCAATACACCGTTATTGGCTGCTAATTGTTTGTGAATAACCTGATGTTACAAAATATTTTTTTACACTTTTATAGCATTTCCTATATTCCAAACAATGTGGTCTCATGTATGTGAACACGTTCAGATGTATTAAAATGTTATTTTCTTGTAATAGATTTTCCACATATAGAAAATCAAAATGGTTTCACTCCAGTGTGACTTTTCTGATGCTTAACAAGATCCGATTTGTATGCAAAACACTTTTCACATTCTGAACATGAATATGGCTTCTCTCCCGTGTGACTTCTCTTGTGTGTAAGAAGATTTGATTTATTCATAAAGCATTTTCCACATAGTGAACATGGAAACGGTTTCTCTCCTGTGTGACTTCGTTGATGATCCCGAAGTTTGGTTTTTGTAATAAAACATTTCCCACACTGGGAACATAAAAATGGCTTTTCTCCGGTGTGAATTTTCTGATGTTTTGCAAGATCAGATGAATGTGTAAAGCATTTCCCACATTCTGAACATGAGAACGGCTTCTCACCTGTGTGAATTCTCTGATGCTTTACAAGGTCTGATGGATGTGTAAAACATTTCCCACATTCTGAACATGAAAACGGCTTCTCTCCTGTGTGAATTCTCTGATGTTTAACTAAATCTGATTTACCTGTAAAGAATTTTCCACAGTCTGAACATATATACAGATTCTCTCCTGTATGAATTCTCTGATGTTTAACACAATCTGATTGATAAGTAAAACATTTTCCACATTCGGAACAAGAATACGGTTTCTCCCCTGTATGACTTCTTTCATGTCTAACAAGACCTGATTTTTCTGTAAAACACTTACCACAATGTGAACATGAAAATGGCTTCTCCCCTGTGTGACTTTTTTCGTGTCTAATGAGACCTGATTTTTCTGTAAAACACTTACCACATAGTGAACATGAAAATGGCTTCTCCCCCGTGTGACTTCTTTCATGTCTAACAAGACTTGATTTATCCGTGAATGACTTCCCACATAGTGAACATGAAAATGGCTTCTCTCCAGTGTGACTTTGCTGATGTCTAATAAAATCTATTTTCCAGGTATAAGACTTCCCACATTCTGAACATGAAAATGGCTTCTCACCTGTATGAGTTTTCTGATGTTTAGCAAAATGTGATTTACGTAGAAAACATTTCCCACATTCTGAACATGAATATGATTTCTCTTTTGCATGATTTCTCTGATGTTTAACAAGACCTGATTTATCTATAAATGACTTGTCACATAGAGAACATGAAAATGGCTTCTCTCCTTTGTGAATCCTTTCATGCACAACAAGAATTGATTTACCTATAAAACTTTTCCCACATTGCAAACAGGAGTATGGTTTCTCCCCTGTGTGAATTCTTCTATGTGTATGAAGACTTGATCTTCTTGTAAAGTATTTTCCACACTGACCACATTGAAACTTGTTGCCCACTTTCTGATCTGGACTTGTGGCAACAATCTGAGATTGGTGAGGAGAAGATTCCTCATGATTAGTGGGTTTATGTGTTACATCTGTACTGTAGAGTGCTAGATTTACATCAGGGGTAATTAGATTTTCTTCTGAAGAGTGCTGCTTCATGTAGTCATCTTCTAGCTTATAATTTAGCAAGAAAATGACGTTTCCCTCAGAATTCCCAATGAGATTTTCTGTTAAAATTAAAAGGAGATTTTGTAAGTGTCTTTAACCAAAGTAGATATAACATTGCTATAAAGCTGGACAAACAATGGTAGTTTTTGATGCAGTCAGAGTTACAATTTTTGACCTGGCATGAAGGAGAAGTACACATCATGCTTTTTTAATACAATCCTAACTTTTAAACTACTCAAAAAAACCTGCATGTGTGATTTTATCCCTATAAAACCTTGTTTAGCATCTTACAATGTATCAATGACAAAGGTTAAGATTCTGATCTACATCCAGCAACACCTTCATTCCATAAATCCATAAACAATAAAACTCAAGGAATTCAGAAGTGTTTCACGAGACAGACTCAAAGATGTTGAACTTATTGTCATTTTATTTTTCTCTACAATAAAAACAATTGCACAAGTCGACATTATTCATGCATGTTTTTAGATTTCATTTCTTTGTTGTTTCTTTGTAACGTGCCAAAATTTAGTTGGGACGATTTTTTTAAAAAATATTCTCCTTTTTAAAAAGCCACAGCGCTATTATTTTTCTATTTGCTTAGATGAAGATTTATTATTTTGCTTTTATCATTTTGGGAGGAAAAGGAAGAGAATATGCAAAAAAAATGTAATGCTACCAATGTTTTTAACACTTTCTTTTCTTTAACGGTTTACAGTATTGTTAGGTTTTGGGACTATAGTTTTTTTTTAAATGCTTTTATTTTCAGGATTAATATAAGTAAATAATCCACTTTCCATATTTTTCTTTATATTTTATTTTCTTTATATATTTATAATTTCACAATTTTTTCTGTCCTACTAGAGGATTTTTAATGGAAGCCATCATCAGAAAATGATCTATTGTTTAAATACTGTTTTTTGTGTTAAATGTATTTTTAAAATATTTTTAGCAATTGTTTTTTTCCGTATCATAATTCTGTAGTGAAAGAAAAAGAAGAAATCTTGCATTTTTCACACTGACCACTGGGGCTTTTAAGACTGTAACTTCCTGTTGCTTCAGCAAACACTACACGTACATTAGCCACAATGGTCGGATCCTAACCCCGTCTTTTGTATATCTAATGATAGCGTTATTGTGAAAGGAGTGACACTGTGACATCACCTAAATAATAGGTCATTTTACATACCTGTGGAAACAACGACTGGAACTTCCTCTCTCTCGACAGTCAGACATGATTGATCTCCCATACTCCTCTCTTCTTCTTCATCCTCCACTTTAATATTTGTCAGGACTTCCCCCTGATATATCAGATGTAACATTCAGTACAATACAGGAGACAGGTAGGAAAAAAATTAAATAAATCGAAGAGATCAAGATAAGAAATCAACAAACTTCCCCCTGCTTTATACAGATCCGGTACAGGGCTCAGCGCCGTCTACCTGATGATCCTCCGGGATGCTGTGATTCTCCTCCGGACAGTCTGGGGAATACAGAGGACGGGGACATCTCTCTGGTAGATTTTTTTCCATGAGTTCATCTGTATGAGACACACAGTGATGGAATAGATTGTGTCATGTGGTGATGAGATGATGGGAGTAGTAGTAGATGACCACAGCTCAGACATGACAATCTGCCCTCCTCACCCTGCTGATTGGCCCATAAATCCATTGTTTCTTCTTCTTCATCGATAACCTCAACCTTAATATCAATCAGATCTTCACCCTAAAATGAAAAATGTAAGATGAGCTCAGGTCCCATCACTTCATGGTCAGATGTTGTGGAGGCTTCAGTGTCATCTACCTGATGATCCTCCGGGATGTTGTGTTTCTCCTCCGGACAGTCCTGGGGATACAGAGGACGGGGACATCTCTCTGGTGGATTCCTCCTCCTGGATCCATCTGTGGAGACACACAGTGATGGAATAGATGACCTTCCATATATCTATATACCCGACACAGTGATCGAATACTTGACCTGCCGTGTATATATCAGACACATTAACTCCTTGTTTCTATGATAGGGTTATGAGTTATTCCCTTCTTCTAAGAAGGTGCTGTTATCGCAAAAAAAAAAAAATATATATATATATATATATATATACACAGAACGATGCAAAAACGTCAGGTGTTTAAAAAAAATGCAGAGTAAGAAGCTTTCAAAGAGAATTGATCAATTAGTTTTAGCAATTAATAAAATGCAAAGTGAACAAAGAAAAGAGAAATGTAAATCCGACCAATATTTGTTGACCGCCCGTCGCCTTCATTACTTCTCGGTCACTTGTACGGTTGGAGATTTTGTAGGATTACAGTCAAGTGTACAAGTAACCAATTATACCAGACAGATGATTATGATCATCATTTTCATATGAGGGTTGAATCCCAGTCATTTACTGAAACGGACACAGCTGTGTGGGAGGCTTAATGCTGAGTGAAAAGGTGAGGATGTGGAAGACAGTTTCATGACATACCTCATGACGAAACTGAGCACAGAAAGAAGATGCAAAGTAGTTATACAACATCAGCAAGGTCTCTCCCAGTAAAAGAATTCACAGCAGAGTTTCAAAATGTGTTTCTCAACATATTTTGAAGAAACATCAAAAAATATAAAACGGTAAGAACCGTAGACGTAGTACGATACGATACGATAGACTTTATTGATAGTCAGCCAAGGGAACTTAGTGCAGCAGATGAAAGATACATAATGAAGATGACCAGCAGTGCCGTCAGCTCAGAACTGGCAGCAACCAGTGGATCAAGCTACTACTGTTTGGAAAAGTCTGCCCAGAATTGGTCTTCATGGAAAAATTGTGACCAAAAAGCAAATCCTTCCACACTGAGGCAAGGCCAAGCTAAACTATGCAAAAGAACATAGGAGTCAGTGAGGCGGGAAGGGGATGGGGGGGTTTGGGGATGGGCAAGGCAGAAAAATAACAGAAGATCTCTGGAATGAGGGGTAAAATGTGAAATATTCAGATGTAACAAAGTCTGGAGAGCAGCACTATAATAATGATATAAGAATGAGGGTCTGCAGGAACAGTGACGCACAGTGGAGGGCCCGGCTTGGCTACGGCTCCATTTCAGCACATGGAGTTGTGGATTTGGTCAGGATTAGTGGTGTCCTCAACGCTGAGAAATCCAAGAGATACTTATCCATCATGTGATCCCATCAGAGAGGCGTCTGATCGGCTCCAAATTTATTCTCATCAAAAATAACAGGCAGAAGTCCTGAGACTGCTAACACAGCCTCCGCGAATGCACTCAGGCAAACATTCATGGTGGACTACCAGACATAGCGGCGTTCAGCGTGAGGTAAGACAGTAGAAAACTGTGAGGAAAAAGCATGAAAAGCTAAATAACAGCATCACTCACCACTGCTACGTAAGAAAAGCAGCACTTCGTCATGGTCGTCACATGAGGAGTCAAAGAGGTAGGTAAGCTACAGCGGTTCCAAGTAAACTACTAAAAGCCTGAAGAAGAGCAGTTCACGTGAAACAGCTGTCGCTTACTTACCTCTTTATGTCTCTTCTCCTGATGTGATGACCACAATACAATGCGGCCAAATTTATTCTGCAGCCGGGCAATGACCCCCAACATCCAGCCAATGTCATTAAGAATGAAGAGTCCTATCTGTGATCCCGTCTGTCTGGGATCACATGAAGAGACAGAAGGATCCGCACAAGCCTCATACACAGAAGATCTGGAGTCAGGTCTCCAAGATGTTTGGAGGAACCTTGATGCCATGTTCACCAGATACAGAGGCGACTAGGGAGTTCACCGAAAACTGATTATGGAGGCAGTGGCAGTCACCAGAAAATGATGATGGAGGCAACAGACAGTCACCATGTACAGATGATGGAGGTGAAAGGCAGCCAACAGATACTGATGATGGATGCGATGGGCAGTGATCACATAGCAATCATGGAGGCGACGAGCGGTCATTGGATACTGATGACGGAGGCAACAGGAGGTCACCAGATATCGATGATAGAGGTGACGGGCGGTCTTCAGATACTGATGATGGAGGTGACGGGCAGTCTCCAGATACTGATGATGAAGGTATCGGGCAGTCTCCAGATACTGATGATGGAGGTGACGGGCCGTCACCAGATACTGATGATGGACGTGACGGGCCGTCACCAGATACTGATGATGGAGGTGACGAGCGGTCATTGGATACTAATGACGGAGGCAACAGGCGGCCACCAGATATCGATGATAGAGGTGACGAGTGGTCTTCAGATACTGATGATGGAGGTGACAGTGGTCACCAGATATCGATGATAGAGGTGACGGGTGGTCTTCAGATACTGATGATGGAGGTGACGGGCGGTGACCAGATACTGATGATGGAGGAGACAGGCGGTCACCAGATACTGATGATGGAGGCGACGGGCGGTCACCAGATACTGATGTGTTGTGAATTCTGTGGTCATGCTCCCTCCTGTGGTCATGAGTGGTACTTCGGCTGGTTCTGTCTATGAGCTTCCTCTGGTGGATGTGAGTGGGGCTGCGGCTTCTGAGTTTCCTTCCTCAGGTGACGAGGTTAAGTCGTTAGGTGCTGCTCTATTTAACTCCACTTAGTTCTTTGTTCCTGGCCTCCAGTCAATGTTCCAGTATTGGTCTTGCTTTCTCCTGGATCGTTCTTGTGGCCTGTCTGCCCTGCATAAGCTAAGTTCTGCTTGTGTTATTTTTGTTTGCTATTTTTTCTGTCCAGCTTGCCATATTGGTTTGTCTTGCTTGTTGGAAGCTCTGGGACGCAGAGGAAGCACCTCCGTACCGTTAGTCGGTGCGGAGGGTCTTTTTGCGCCCTCTGCGTGGTTGTTTGTAGGTTTTTGTGCTGACCGCAAAGCTATCTTTCCTGTCCTCGGTCTATTTAGTAAGTCGGGCCTCACTTTGCTAAAATCTATTTCATCTCTGTGTTTGTGTTTTCATCTTTGCTCACAGTCATTATATGTGGGGAGCTGCCTTTTCCTTTGGGGAATTTCTCTGAGGCAAGGTAGGCTTATTTTTCTATCTTCAGGGCTAGCTAGTTTCTCAGGCTGTGCCCGCGGCGCCTAGGTCTGGTCAGGAGCGCTCCACGGCTACCTCTAGTGTGGTGTGATAGGATTAGGGATTGCGGTCAGCAGAGTTCCCACGTCTCAGAGCTCGTTCTATGTGATTAGCAACTATCAGGTCATTTTCTGTGCTCGTAACCACCAGGTCCATTGTGGTTCTGAATCACCTGTTCATAACAGTACTGGAGGCCCAAAGTACTAATGCTTCTCAATAGAGGGAAAAGAGAAGTTCTGAGACCATTTTTTTTTCTTTGCATTGTGTTTTGTCTTTTTTTTCCCCTTTACATCAGGGTGGTTCAGAACACAGGTGTAGACATGGACATTCAAGGTCTGTCCTCTTTGATGGATAATCTCGCTATAAGTGTACAGAACATTCAAGATTTAGTGGTTCAGAATCCTATGTTAGAACCTAAAATTCCTATTCCTGAGTTATTTTCTGGAGATAGAGCTAAGTTTCTGAATTTCAAAAATAATTGTAAACTATTTCTGTCTTTGAAACCCCGCTCCTCTGGTGACCCAGTTCAACAAGTAAAGATCATTATTTCTTTATTACGTGGCGACCCTCAAGACTGGGCATTTTCCCTTGCGCCAGGAGATCCTGCATTATGTGATATTGATGCGTTTTTTCTGGCGCTCGGGTTGCTTTATGATGAACCTAATTCAGTGGATCAGGCAGAGAAAATCTTGCTGGCTCTGTGTCAGGGTCAGGATGAGGTAGAGTTATATTGTCAGAAATTTAGGAAGTGGTCTGTGCTCACTCAATGGAATGAATGTGCTCTGGCAGCAATTTTCAGAAAGGGTCTCTCTGAAGCCCTTAAGGATGTCATGGTGGGATTTCCTATGCCTGCTGGTCTGAATGAGTCTATGTCTTTGGCTATTCAGATTGATCGACGCTTGCGTGAGCGTAAAACTGTGCACCATTTGGCGGTATTACCTGAGCATAAACCTGAGCCTATGCAATGTAATAGGACTTTGACCAGAGCTGAACGGCAAGAACACAGATGACGGAATGGGCTGTGTTTTTACTGTGGTGATTCCACTCATGCTATCTCTGATTGTCCTAAGCACATTCAGCGTTTCGCTAGGTCTGCCACCATTGGTACGGTATAGTCGAAATTTCTTTTGTCTGTTACTTTGATCTGCTCTTTGTCATCCTTTTCTGTCATGGCATTTGTGGATTCAGGCGCTGCCCTGAATTTGATGGACTTGGAGTTTGCTAGGCGCTGTGGGTTTTTCTTGGAGCCCTTGCAGCATCCTATTCCATTGAGAGGAATTGATGCCACGCCTTTGGCCAAGAATAAGCCTCAGTATTGGACCCAACTGACCATGTGCATGGCTCCTGCGCATCAGGAGGATATTCGCTTTTTGGTGTTGCAGAATCTGCATGATGTGGTCGTGTTGGGGTTGTCATGGCTACAAGTCCATAACCCAGTATTGGATTGGAAATCAATGTCTGTGTCAAGCTGGGGTTGTCAGGGGGTACATGGTAATGTTCCATTTCTGTCTATTTCTTCATCCACCCCTTCTGAGGTCCCAGAGTTCTTGTCAGATTACCGGGATGTATTTGATGAGCCCAAGTCCAGTGCCCTACCTCCGCATAGGGATTGCGATTGTGCTATCGATTTGATTCCTGGTAGTAAGTTTCCTAAAGGTCGACTGTTTAATTTGTCTGTACCTGAGCACGCCGCTATGCGGAGTTACGTAAAGGAATCCTTGGAGAAGGGTCATATTCGCCCCTCGTCGTCGCCATTGGGGGCAGGGTTCTTTTTTGTGGCCAAGAAGGATGGTTCGTTGAGACCTTGTATTGATTACCGCCTTCTAAATAAAATCACGGTCAAATTTCAGTACCCCTTGCCGCTGCTGTCTGATTTGTTTGCTCGGATTAAGGGGGCTAGTTGGTTCACCAAGATAGATCTTCGTGGTGCGTATAATCTTGTGCGTATTAAACAGGGCGATGAATGGAAAACAGCATTTAATACGCCCGAGGGCCATTTTGAGTACCTGGTTATGCCATTCGGGCTTTCTAATGCTCCATCAGTGTTTCAGTCCTTTATGCATGACATCTTCCGAGAGTACCTGGATAAATTCCTGATTGTATACTTGGATGATATTTTGGTCTTCTCGGATGATTGGGAGTCTCACGTGAAGCAGGTCAGAATGGTGTTTCAGGTCCTGCGTGCGAATTCTTTGTTTGTGAAGGGGTCAAAGTGTCTCTTTGGTGTTCAGAAGGTTTCATTTTTGTGTTTCATTTTTTCCCCTTCTACTATCGAGATGGACCCTGTTAAAGTTCAGGCCATTTATGATTGGACTCAGCCGACATCTCTGAAGAGTCTGCAAAAGTTCCTGGGCTTTGCTAATTTTTATCGTCGCTTCATCAATAATTTTTCTAGTATTGCTAAACCGTTGACTGATTTAACCAAGAAGGGTGCTGATGTGGTCAATTGGTCTTCTACTGCTGTGGAAGCTTTTCAAGAGTTGAAGCGTCGTTTTTCTTCTGCCCCTGTGTTGTGCCAACCAGATGTTTCGCTCCCGTTCCAGGTCGAGATTGATGCTTCTGAGATTGGAGCAGGGGCTGTTTTGTCGCAAAGAAGTTCTGATGGCTCGGTGATGAAACCATGCGCCTTCTTTTCCAGGAAGTTTTCGCCTGCTGAGCGTAATTATGATGTTGGCAATCGAGAGTTGCTGGCCATGAAGTGGGCATTCGAGGAGTGGCGTCATTGGCTTGAAGGAGCTAAGCATCGTGTGGTGGTCTTGACTGATCACAAGAACTTGACTTATCTCGTCTTGACTTATCTTATCAGGTGACGAGGCGCAGCTCCGGTATGACGTGGCTGTGCCTGCGCCCCTCTGCCTTCAGGCATGTCTGGCGGTCATGACGTTGGTGGAGTCCGACGTAGGTATGTGGGGATGCTGCTATAAGGGGTCATATGATTGGGTAAATCTTAGGTGCTATATGTCAGGCTGGACGGGATTGGCCACATTAAGCCTGTAACATCGACTAGCCCCACACAGGAAGGTCTACGCCAGATAAGGAATTGATCACTATGGCAACGAGTATACATGGTGAGATCGAGGAAAGCTGAATTGTAAATAAGCACTTGGTTTTAGTGTTTTTTGTACTTTTTCACCGGTATTTAAATGCGGAGGATTGTTTGATAATGTTTGTTTATACATTATAATACCTGATGTTTATTTTGTTTATGTTTATATAATGTTGATTTATATTGTGAGATGGGTGGGACTTATTAGTGATTGGCTCCCTGCGTGGTGTCCACACTATTTAAGACCACCTGTCAGCCATATTTGTATGCTTGAAAAAGACCAGCATATGGTCGAAACGTCGCTTGTGCTTAATGGCTGAATAAAGGATTTATTTTGATTTATACACCCGGTGGAGCGCTGTCCCTTTGTGCAGACTGTGACGTGTTACCCAGGTGGGTTCCCTGGATATGGAACGAGCGCCCGAATAAGGGAGTGCTGTCGGTCATCTACATTTGATTTATGCTGGATTGAACCCAGACGGACTTGCACCTCAACCATGATGATGGAAGGTAATACGTTTTCAGAGATGGGTGACTCTGATATGGCCAGAACTTTTTCTTATACTGATGATGATGCAACACGGATATTATCTGGTTCAACTGTGGACACCACGTTTTTAAATAAACCAACTACTGATATGTTGAAAAAGAGGTGGGAAAATGAAAAGAGGAAACTAATTTCACTTGAACTCCATGCCATAATGTTAACGGAGTACTATAGAGTGAAAAGAATCCCACGGGGGTTACGCCCACATCTTAGGCCAACCCTTTTCCCCGAGAATACGCAATTCTGTGCAAAGTTTGAGGCCATCTCTAATAAATTTGCATTTGATATGATGCTATTGAACATCGAATTCCTAAACAAAGAAATGGAGATGACTAGAAAGAATATCATCGAATGGGAAGACCAGCTTACCAAACAAATGACAACACAAGATTGGAGTCTCCTTAAAACTAAAATGGAGGAAAACCTGATTAAATTCAGGTCTGATATAGAAACCACCAAGAGGACGAAGTGGTTTAGGGATATGGAGGACTATAAAGGTGGTCGGGTATTTGCCTGGCAAGTGAGATCCAACCCATTTTCTAAGAATAATAAAGGAGTGAGTATGCCATCGAGACGAAAGAGGAGGCAACAAACACGAAAATACTCTAACTTTGGATTTACTACAGCTGAATCCGATTCTACGGATGATTCCACTGCAGGGGGCAGTAGAGGAGCACATTTTTTGGAACCGGCCAGGATGGACAAAACTACTCCAGGAAACGGAGGCGGAGAGGGGGTCGGAAACACAGAAAACAAGGGACATTCCAGGGAACAGAAATCAGGGAGGACAATGGCGATGAGAACAAGGAACATGAAGAATCCTTGACAGATGGTCATGACTTAGTGGTAAATATTTCTTCGATTGTTTTATCTGAGACTGAACTTAAAGTTATATCTAAAGGACTATCGTTTTGTCCATCCAGTCATCCGGACTGGTTTGGAATCGAGATTGATTTGCAGGCTTTTTTTTAGAAGGCTGAGATTGTCATCATATTTCTCGGATAAAACTGAGAATTTGAATGATGGTGGATCTACACAAGGTTTTTCACTTAGAGAATTGGGCCTTTATAACAAGAGCTCTTTCCAGCCTCCTGCAAAGAATCATTTTGTAGAGTCCTATATAGAACTAGTACAAAAAGAAATCTACCATTTGAAAAATACGTATAAACCTGCTGCATATCATAATATGACTACATCTGAGAGGAAGGCTGTTAATGATCTAGCCAATAATACTGCAATAACTATCAAAAGAGCCGATAAAGGCGGAGCAGTGGTTATAATGGATAGCCTTAAATATAAGGCGGAGATATGTAGGCAGCTGGGGGACCATCTTGTGTATGAGAGATTGACCTGCAATCCCACCCTGCGATTTCAGAAAGAATTACAGCTTGTGATCAGTGACTCCCTAGCCACGGGATTGATTGATCACAAGCTGGCAGAGTTCTTAACTGTTGAAGCACCAGTTATACCAGTGCTATATGTGTTACCAAAAATCCATAAAGATCTGGAGAACCCCCCCGGTAGACCTATAGTCTCCGGGAGGGGTTCACTATTCAGTAAAACAGCTGTGTTCCTGGATAAAGTGTTACGTCCCTTTGCAGTGTCAGCACGATCATTTGTAAGGGATACAGGTGATTTCCTTGAAAAAATTGAGAGTTTGACAGTATCTGAATCATCTATCTTAGCTTCGTTCGATGTGACATCGCTTTACACGTCAATCGAACATGACAAAGGATTAGAGGCTGTTCAGTGTGCGTTATCGGGCTCTGACGTGGCCCCAGAGTGTGCACAGCTTGTCCTCACACTGTTGGAGCTCATCCTGAGGAGGAATTACTTCCTCTTTGGTGATGAGTTTTTCCTTCAGTTAAGAGGTACCGCCATGGGGTCCAATGTGGCCCCCACGTATGCCAACATCTACATGGCGGTATTTGAGGACAGGTTTGTGTACCCTTCTATCCTTTGGCGCCACGTCAGAGCCTGGTGGCGTTACATTGATGATATTTTTGTTGTTTGGGAAGGGAGTCTGATCGATCTGGAGGAGTTTCATGCTAGCCTCAATTAAATATATCCAGAACTGCAATTTACTTTGTCACACTCGGTATCACAGATTCAGTTTTTGGATACTTTAGTCTATAAAAATGGAGATAGATTAAAAACGGACATATTTATTAAGGACACGGACAAAAATAGTTTATTGTCATTCAACAGTAACCATCCTAGAAGGATAGTGGATTTGCGCCCATGGAGCCAATTATTAAGGGTACGAAGAATTGTATCTGATGAAAATTTAGTTGATCAACGTTTGGAGGACATGTGTTTGAAATTTGTGGCTAGGGGCTATCCAAGAAAAAATGTGGAGGCATTTAAGATTAAAGCTCGTAGCTCAACAAGGGAAAGTGTCCGTAAGAAAATCTCCTCCAAAAACGTGTGTGATCGCATTCCGTTTGTTTCCACTTACAACTCTGTAAGTAATCGTATTGGTGGTGTAATAAAAAAGCACTGGGCCCTCCTACAACGTGGCCTACCACAGGTGTCAGGTTTTAAACTGCCCCCTATGATGTCATACAGAAGGGGAAAGAATCTAGGGGATAGACTAATTAGATCCGATTTCGGTACCTCCAGGAATGTGATCCAGAAAACATTGAGTACACCGAGACATGGGAATTTCCCATGCCTCGGATGCGCTTGTTGCAACAATATGCTGAAGGGGGACTTTTTTTGTCATCCCCATACTGGGAAGAAATTCTTCTTAAAGGAGAGGTATACATGTATGTCTAGCTATGTCATCTACATGATTACCTGCCCTTGTGGACTCGCCTATATTGGCGAAACAACAATGGAGGTGAAAGCCCGCATCACCAAACATAAAAGTACAATCAGAACGGGACTCACTGAGTTGCCAGTACCAAAACACTTTGTTGATAGGAAGCATTCAGTGAATCAGTTAATATTCAGGGTCATAGATCATGTTCCTGTTTTGAGAAGGGGTGGGGATAGGTTACAAATGCTTAAAACAAAAGAGATAAAATGGATCTATATTTTAGGTTCATTACAACCAGGGGGACTCAATATTGATTTCAATCTTCAAGGATGTGTTTATTGAATCTTCGTCCCCCTTTGTGGTATATATATATAAAAATAAAAATATATTTTTTCCCCCTTCTATGTTGTATATGTTGCTCGTCATGTTTTTAACATTGTCGGTATATTTTATGTTTTTATTGGATCAGACACACATGTGACAGTCGGTGGATGGATATGGATGAAGATACTGCGATATATTAAAATTGGATAATTTACGTGGATTAAGAATAATAAACAAAGATGATGCTTCTCCAAGTTCCCGACTGCCACAGTGTTGCTGTTATATGTTTTATATTGTATGTTCACTACAGTGGTGGTAGATATATTATATTTATGTTTTTCCTTGATCTGTATTCATGATTTGACCTGTGCTGTTAAAGTTTAATGAAGTACACTATGCATTAGTGATTTTTGAGAGGATTATTTAGTATCTTCTAGTAGATGAGCTCCATTATAAAGTATGCACTTTCTTAGTCTCTAACCTGCTAGACAGTGCCGGGATAGGAGTATTGTGAGCACGGGTGTGCATTGCGTCTGAGCGGCTCTTATGTGCTCCGGTCATGGCGCACTGCGCCTGTGCCGATGCTCCTTGTCCTGGACTGACTGGGGGGCGTGGCCTAGGGATGACGCGGTAATGTTTACCAGCGTTCCCCTGGTGACCTGCTCGGTTTGGAGATGTATGGAGGTGCGGCATCAGTCTTGGTCATTTCCGGGCGCGGCCTCTGTCGGGTCAGGTGACGAGGCGCAGCTCCGGTATGACGTGGCTGTGCCTGCGCCCCTCTGCCTTCAGGCATGTCTGGCGGTCATGACGTTGGTGGAGTCCGACGTAGGTATGTGGGGATGCTGCTATAAGGGGTCATATGATTGGGTAAATATTAGGTGCTATATGTCAGGCTGGACGGGATTGGCCACATTAAGCCTGTAACATCGACTAGCCCCACACAGGAAGGTCTACGCCAGATAAGGAATTGATCACTATGGCAACGAGTATACATGGTGAGATCAAGGAAAGCTGAATTGTAAATAAGCACTTGGTTTTAGTGTTTTTTGTACTTTTTCACCGGTATTTCACCGGAGGATTGTTTGATAATGTTTTTTTATACATTATAATACCTGATGTTTATTTTGTTTATGTTTATATAATGTTGATTTATATTGTGAGATGGGTGGGACTTATTAGTGATTGGCTCCCTGCGTGGTGTCCACACTATTTAAGACCACCTGTCAGCCATATTTGTATGCTTGAAAAAGACCAGCATATGGTCGAAACGTCGCTTGTGCTTAATGGCTGAATAAAGGATTTATTTTGATTTATACACCCGGTGGAGCGCTGTCCCTTTGTGCAGACTGTGACGTGTTACCCAGGTGGGTTCCCTGGATATGGAATGAGCGCCCGAATAAGGGAGTGCTGTCGGTCATTTACATTTGATTTATGCTTGACTTATCTCGAGTCTGCCAAACGGTTGAATCCTAGACAAGCTCGTTGGTCGCTGTTTTTCTCCCGTTTTGACTTTGTGGTTTCGTACCTTCCGGGCTCTAAAAATGTGAAGGCGGATGCCCTGTCTAGGAGTTTTGTGCCCGACTCTCCGGGTTTGTCAGAGCCGGCGGGTATTCTCAAAGAGGGGGTAATTTTGTCTGCCATCTCCCCTGATTTGCGGCGGGTGCTGCAAAAATTTCAGGCTAATAGACCTGACCGTTGCCCAGCGGAGAAACTGTTTGTCCCTGATAGATGGACGAGTAGAGTTATCTCTGAGGTTCATTGTTCGGTGTTAGCTGGTCATCCTGGAATCTTTGGTACCAGAGATTTGGTGGCTAGATCCTTTTGGTGGCCGTCTCTGTCGCGGGATGTGCGTTCTTTTGTGCAGTCCTGTGGGATTTGTGCTCGGGCTAAGCCCTGCTGTTCTCGTGCCAGTGGGTTGCTTTTGCCCTTGCCAGTCCCGAAGAGGCCCTGGACACATATCTCTATGGATTTTATTTCGGATCTCCCCGTCTCTCAAAAAATGTCGGTCATTTGGGTAGTTTGTGATCGCTTCTCTAAGATGGTCCATTTGGTACCCTTGTCTAAATTGCCTTCCTCCTCTGATTTGGTGCCATTGTTCTTCCAGCATGTGGTTCGTTTACATGGCATTCCGGAGAACATCGTTTCTGACAGAGGTTCCCAGTTTGTTTCGGGGTTTTGGCGAGCTTTTTGTGCTAGGATGGGCATTGATTTGTCTTTTTCCTCGGCTTTCCATCCTCAGACAAATGGCCAGACTGAACGAACCAATCAGACCCTGGAAACATATCTGAGATGTTTTGTTTCTGCTGATCAGGATGATTGGGTGTCCTTTTTGCCTTTGGCTGAGTTCACCCTTAATAATCGGGCCAGCTCGGCTACTTTGGTTTCGCCGTTTTTCTGCAATTCTGGTTTCCATCCTCGTTTCTCGTCAGGGCAGGTTGAGTCTTCTGACTGTCCTGGTGTGGATACTGTGGTGGATAGGTTGCAGCAGATTTGGACTTATGTAGTGGACAATTTGACATTGTCTCAGGAGAAGGCTCAACGTTTCGCTAACCGTAAGCGCTGTGTGGGTCCCCGACTTCGTGTTGGGGATTTGGTTTGGTTGTCATCTCGTTATATTCCTATGAAAGTTTCCTCTCCTAAGTTTAAGCCTCGTTTCATTGGTCCGTATAGGATTTCTGAGGTTCTTAATCCTGTGTCTTTTCGTTTGACCCTTCCAGCTTCTTTTTCCATCCATAACGTATTCCATAGGTCATTGTTGCGGAGATACGTGGCACCTGTGGTTCCATCCGTTGATCCTCCTGCCCCGCTTTTGGTTGAGGGGGAGTTGGAGTATATAGTGGAGAAGATTTTGGATTCTCGTATTTCGAGACGGAAACTCCAGTACCTGGTTAAGTGGAAGGGTTATGGTCAGGAAGATAATTCCTGGGTCTTTGCCTCTGATGTTCATGCTGCCGATCTGGTTCGTGCCTTTCATTTGGCTCATCCTGGTCGGCCTGGGGGCTCTGGTGAGGGTTCGGTGACCCCTCCTCAAGGGGGGGTACTGTTGTGAATTCTGTGGTCATGCTCCCTCCTGTGGTCATGAGTGGTACTTCGGCTGGTTCTGTCTATGAGCTTCCTCTGGTGGATGTGAGTGGGGCTGCGGCTTCTGAGTTTCCTTCCTCAGGTGACGAGGTTAAGTCGTTAGGTGCTGCTCTATTTAACTCCACCTAGTTCTTTGTTCCTGGCCTCCAGTCAATGTTCCAGTATTGGTCTTGCTTTCTCCTGGATCGTTCTTGTGGCCTGTCTGCCCTGCATAAGCTAAGTTCTGCATGTGTTATTTTTGTTTGTTATTTTTTCTGTCCAGCTTGCTGTATTGGTTTGTCTTGCTTGTTGGAAGCTCTGGGACGCAGAGGAAGCACCTCCGTACCGTTAGTCGGTGCTGAGGGTCTTTTTGCGCCCTCTGCGTGGTTGTTTGTAGGTTTTTGTGCTGACTGCAAAGCTATCTTTCCTGTCCTCGGTCTATTTAGTAAGTCGGGCCTCACTTTGCTAAAATCTATTTCATCTCTGTGTTTGTGTTTTCATCTTTGCTCACAGTCATTATATGTGGGGGGCTGCCTTTTCCTTTGGGGAATTTCTCTGAGGCAAGGTAGGCTTATTTTTCTATCTTCAGGGCTAGCTAGTTTTTCAGGCTGTGCCCGCGGCGCCTAGGTCTGGTCAGGAGCGCTCCACGGCTACCTCTAGTGTGGTGTGATAGGATTAGGGATTGCGGTCAGCAGAGTTCCCACGTCTCAGAGCTCGTTCTATGTGATTAGCAACTATCATGTCATTTTCTGTGCTCGCAACCACCAGGTCCATTGTGGTTCTGAATCACCTGTTCATAACACTGATGATGGAGGTGACGGGCGGTCACCAGATACTGATGATGGAGGTGACGAGCGGTGACCAGATACTGATGATGTAGGAGACGGGCGGTCACCAGATACTGATGATGGAGGAGACGGGCGGTCACCAGATACTGATGATGGAGGTGACGGGCGGTCACCAGATACTGATGATGGAGGTGACGGGCGGTCACCAGATACTGATGATGGAGGTGACGGGCGGTCACCAGATACTGATGATGGAGGTGACGGGCGGTCACCAGATACTGATGATGGAGGCGACGGGCGGTCACCAGATACTGATGATGGAGGTGATGGGCAGTCACCAGATACCGATGATGGAGGTGAAGGGCGGTCACCAGATACTGATTGGATTTACATTTCTCTTTTGTTCACTCACTTTGCACTTTGTTCCTTGAATGTAAGTCTTTTCCAGCAGAACAGCTTCATCACAAACACAGATGTCTAGAATCACCAGACCGCATACTACTGATAATGCCGCCCGATCCTAGAGAACAGATTTCCACATGATCGTGGTGCTGCGCAGAGTCCCACATGGAAAATCTCTCTCACAAATTTCTGTGACTGCTCCACTCATACCAGACCGACAAATGCTAAAGGGACCGTCATACAGCGAATGGAAACATTTCACATAAATGGCAAAATTAGGGCTCTGATTTAATATCAAAGACACATTTTAAGTGTTTCTACATAACATGAAACTGCACATCGGCCTCTGTGCCCACAGTAATGGGAAACAACATACTACTAATGTATAAGTCACATGTCTCACCTCGTGGTGTCAGAGGCCGGAGCTCCTCCATCATCACATCCTGGTACCGATCCTGGTGTCCTTCTAGATACTCCCACTCCTCCATGGAGAGATAGACAGCGACGTCCTGACACCTTATAGGAACCTGACAACAGCCACACCGTCATCACCCAGAATCCTCCAGTGCTGTATAATGTCCCAGCAGTCACCTCTCCGCTCATCACCCAGAATCCTCCAGTGCTGTATAATGTCCCAGCAGTCACCTCCCCGCTCATCACCCAGAATCCTCCAGTGCTGTACAATGTCCCAGCAGCCACCTCTCCGCTCATCACCCAGAATCCTCCAGTCCTGTACAATATCCCAGCAGTCACCTCTCCGCTCATCACCCAGAATCCTCCAGTCCTGTATAATGTCCCAGCAGTCACCTCTCCGCTCATCACCCAGAAACCTCCAGTCCTGTACAATATCCCAGCAGTCACCTCTCCGCTCATCACCCAGAATCCTCCAGTCCTGTACAATATCCCAGCAGTCACCTCTCCGCTCATCACCCAGAATCCTCCAGTGCTGTATAATCTCCCAGCAGTCACCTCTCCGCTCATCACCCAGAATCCTCCAGTGCTGTATAATCTCCCAGCAGTCACCTCTCCGCTCATCACCCAGAATCCTCCAGTGCTGTATAATGTCCCAGCAGTCACCTCTCCGCTCATCACCCAGAATCCTCCAGTCCTGTATAATGTCCCAGCAGTCACCTCTCCGCTCATCACCCAGAATCCTCCAGTGCTGTATAATGTCCCAGCAGTCACCTCTCCGCTCATCACCCAGAATCCTCCAGTGCTGTATAATGTCCCAGCAGTCACCTCTCCGCTCATCACCCAGAATCCTCCAGTGCTGTATAATGTCCCAGCAGTCACCTCCCCGCTCATCACCCAGAATCCTCCAGTGCTGTACAATGTCCCAGCAGCCACCTCTCCGCTCATCACCCAGAATCCTCCAGTCCTGTACAATATCCCAGCAGTCACCTCTCCGCTCATCACCCAGAATCCTCCAGTCCTGTATAATGTCCCAGCAGTCACCTCTCCGCTCATCACCCAGAAACCTCCAGTCCTGTACAATATCCCAGCAGTCACCTCTCCGCTCATCACCCAGAATCCTCCAGTCCTGTACAATATCCCAGCAGTCACCTCTCCGCTCATCACCCAGAATCCTCCAGTGCTGTATAATCTCCCAGCAGTCACCTCTCCGCTCATCACCCAGAATCCTCCAGTGCTGTATAATCTCCCAGCAGTCACCTCTCCGCTCATCACCCAGAATCCTCCAGTGCTGTATAATGTCCCAGCAGTCACCTCTCCGCTCATCACCCAGAATCCTCCAGTGCTGTATAATGTCCCAGCAGTCACCTCTCCGCTCATCACCCAGAATCCTCCAGTGCTGTATAATGTCCCAGCAGTCACCTCTCCGCTCATCACCCAGAATCCTCCAGTGCTGTATAATCTCCCAGCAGTCACCTCTCCGCTCATCACCCAGAATCCTCCAGTGCTGTATAATCTCCCAGCAGTCACCTCTCCGCTCATCACCCAGAATCCTCCAGTGCTGTATAATGTCCCAGCAGTCACCTCTCCGCTCATCACCCAGAATCCTCCAGTCCTGTATAATGTCCCAGCAGTCACCTCTCCGCTCATCACCCAGAATCCTCCAGTGCTGTATAATGTCCCAGCAGTCACCTCTCCGCTCATCACCCAGAATCCTCCAGTGCTGTATAATGTCCCAGCAGTCACCTCTCCGCTCATCACCCAGAATCCTCCAGTGCTGTATAATGTCCCAGCAGTCACCTCCCCGCTCATCACCCAGAATCCTCCAGTGCTGTACAATGTCCCAGCAGCCACCTCTCCGCTCATCACCCAGAATCCTCCAGTCCTGTACAATATCCCAGCAGTCACCTCTCCGCTCATCACCCAGAATCCTCCAGTCCTGTATAATGTCCCAGCAGTCACCTCTCCGCTCATCACCCAGAAACCTCCAGTCCTGTACAATATCCCAGCAGTCACCTCTCCGCTCATCACCCAGAATCCTCCAGTCCTGTACAATATCCCAGCAGTCACCTCTCCGCTCATCACCCAGAATCCTCCAGTGCTGTATAATCTCCCAGCAGTCACCTCTCCGCTCATCACCCAGAATCCTCCAGTGCTGTATAATCTCCCAGCAGTCACCTCTCCGCTCATCACCCAGAATCCTCCAGTGCTGTATAATGTCCCAGCAGTCACCTCTCCGCTCATCACCCAGAATCCTCCAGTGCTGTATAATGTCCCAGCAGTCACCTCTCCGCTCATCACCCAGAATCCTCCAGTCCTGTATAATGTCCCAGCAGTCACCTCTCCGCTCATCACCCAGAATCCTCCAGTCCTGTACAATGTCCCAGCAGTCACCTCTCCGCTCATCACCCAGAATCCCCCAGTCCTGTATAATGTCCCAGCAGTCACCTCTCCGCTCATCACCCAGAATCCTCCAGTCCTGTACAATGTCCCAGCAGTCACCTCTCCGCTCATCACCCAGAATCCCCCAGTCCTGTATAATGTCCCAGCAGTCACCTCTCCGCTCATCACCCAGAATCCTCCAGTGCTGTATAATGTCCCAGCAGTCACCTCTCCGCTCATCACCCAGAATCCTCCAGTCCTGTATAATGTCCCAGCAGTCACCTCTCCGCTCATCACCCAGAATCCTCCAGTCCTGTATAATGTCCCAGCAGTCACCTCTCCGCTCATCACCCAGAATCCTCCAGTGCTGTATAATGTCCCAGCAGTCACCTCTCCGCTCATCACCCAGAATCCTCCAGTGCTGTATAATGTCCCAGCAGTCTCCTCTCCGCTCATCACCCAGAATCCTCCAGTGCTGTATAATGTCCCAGCAGTCACCTCTCCGCTCATCACCCAGAATCCTCCAGTGCTGTATAATGTCCCAGCAGTCACCTCTCCGTTCATCCCCCAGAATCCTCCAGTGCTGTATAATGTCCCAGCAGTCACCTCTCCGCTCATCACCCAGAATCCTCCAGTGCTGTATAATGTCCCAGCAGTCACCTCTCCGCTCATCACCCAGAATCCTCCAGTGCTGTATAATGTCCCAGCAGTCACCTCTCCGCTCATCACCCAGAATCCTCCAGTCCTGTATAATCTCCCAGCAGTCACCTCTCCGCTCATCACCCAGAATCCTCCAGTGCTGTATAATGTCCCAGCAGTCACCTCTCCGCTCATCACCCAGAATCCTCCAGTGCTGTATAATGTCCCAGCAGTCACCTCTCCGCTCATCACCCAGAATCCTCCAGTCCTGTATAATCTCCCAGCAGTCACCTCTCCGCTCATCACCCAGAATCCTCCAGTGCTGTATAATGTCCCAGCAGTCACCTCTCCGCTCATCACCCAGAATCCTCCAGTGCTGTCCTGTATAATCTCCCAGCAGTCACCTCTCCGCTCATCACCCAGAATCCTCCAGTCCTGTATAATGTCCCAGCAGTCACCTCTCCGCTCATCACCCAGAATCCTCCAGTGCTGTATAATGTCCCAGCAGTCACCTCTCCGCTCATCACCCAGAATCCTCCAGTGCTGTATAATGTCCCAGCAGTCACCTCTCCGCTCATCACCCAGAATCCTCCAGTGCTGTATAATGTCCCAGCAGTCACCTCTCCGCTCATCACCCAGAATCCTCCAGTGCTGTATAATGTCCCAGCAGTCACCTCTCCGCTCATCACCCAGAATCCTCCAGTGCTGTATAATGTCCCAGCAGTCACCTCTCCGCTCACCCAGAATCCTCCAGTGCTGTATAATGTCCCAGCAGTCACCTCTCCGCTCATCACCCAGAATCCTCCAGTGCTGTATAATGTCCCAGCAGTCACCTCTCCGCTCACCCAGAATCCTCCAGTGCTGTATAATGTCCCAGCAGTCACCTCTCCGCTCATCACCCAGAATCCTCCAGTGCTGTATAATGTCCCAGCAGTCACCTCTCCGCTCATCACCCAGAATCCTCCAGTGCTGTATAATGTCCCAGCAGTCACCTCTCCGCTCATCACCCAGAATCCTCCAGTGCTGTATAATGTCCCAGCAGTCACCTCTCCGCTCACCCAGAATCCTCCAGTGCTGTATAATGTCCCAGCAGTCACCTCTCCGCTCATCACCCAGAATCCTCCAGTGCTGTATAATGTCCCAGCAGTCACCTCTCCGCTCACCCAGAATCCTCCAGTGCTGTATAATGTCCCAGCAGTCACCTCTCCGCTCATCACCCAGAATCCTCCAGTGCTGTATAATGTCCCAGCAGTCACCTCTCCGCTCATCACCCAGAATCCTCCAGTGCTGTATAATGTCCCAGCAGTCACCTCTCCGCTCATCACCCAGAATCCTCCAGTGCTGTATAATGTCCCAGCAGTCACCTCTCCGTTCATCCCCCAGAATCCTCCAGTGCTGTATAATGTCCCAGCAGTCACCTCTCCGCTCATCACCCAGAATCCTCCAGTGCTGTATAATGTCCCAGCAGTCACCTCTCCGCTCATCACCCAGAATCCTCCAGTGCTGTATAATGTCCCAGCAGTCACCTCTCCGCTCATCACCCAGAATCCTCCAGTCCTGTATAATGTCCCAGCAGTCACCTCTCCGCTCATCACCCAGAATCCTCCAGTGCTGTATAATGTCCCAGCAGTCACCTCTCCGCTCATCACCCAGAATCCTCCAGTGCTGTATAATGTCCCAGCAGTCACCTCTCCGCTCATCACCCAGAATCCTCCAGTGCTGTATAATGTCCCAGCAGTCACCTCTCCGCTCATCACCCAGAATCCTCCAGTCCTGTATAATCTCCCAGCAGTCACCTCTCCGCTCATCACCCAGAATCCTCCAGTCCTGTATAATGTCCCAGCAGTCACCTCTCCGCTCATCACCCAGAATCCTCCAGTGCTGTATAATGTCCCAGCAGTCACCTCTCCGCTCATCACCCAGAATCCCCCAGTGCTGTATAATGTCCCAGCAGTCACCTCTCCGCTCATCACCCAGAATCCTCCAGTGCTGTCCTGTATAATCTCCCAGCAGTCACCTCTCCGCTCATCACCCAGAATCCTCCAGTGCTGTATAATGTCCCAGCAGTCACCTCTCCGCTCATCACCCAGAATCCTCCAGTGCTGTATAATCTCCCAGCAGTCACCTCTCCGCTCATCACCCAGAATCCTCCAGTGCTGTATAATGTCCCAGCAGTCACCTCTCCGCTCATCACCCAGAATCCCCCAGTGCTGTATAATGTCCCAGCAGTCACCTCTCCGCTCATCACCCAGAATCCTCCAGTGCTGTCCTGTATAATCTCCCAGCAGTCACCTCTCCGCTCATCACCCAGAATCCTCCAGTCCTGTATAATGTCCCAGCAGTCACCTCTCCGCTCATCACCCAGAATCCTCCAGTGCTGTATAATGTCCCAGCAGTCACCTCTCCGCTCATCACCCAGAATCCTCCAGTGCTGTATAATGTCCCAGCAGTCACCTCTCCGCTCATCACCCAGAATCCTCCAGTGCTGTATAATGTCCCAGCAGTCACCTCTCCGCTCACCCAGAATCCTCCAGTGCTGTATAATGTCCCAGCAGTCACCTCTCCGCTCATCACCCAGAATCCTCCAGTGCTGTATAATGTCCCAGCAGTCACCTCTCCGCTCATCACCCAGAATCCTCCAGTGCTGTATAATGTCCCAGCAGTCACCTCTCCGCTCATCACCCAGAATCCTCCAGTGCTGTATAATGTCCCAGCAGTCACCTCTCCGCTCACCCAGAATCCTCCAGTGCTGTATAATGTCCCAGCAGTCACCTCTCCGCTCATCACCCAGAATCCTCCAGTGCTGTATAATGTCCCAGCAGTCACCTCTCCGCTCACCCAGAATCCTCCAGTGCTGTATAATGTCCCAGCAGTCACCTCTCCGCTCATCACCCAGAATCCTCCAGTGCTGTATAATGTCCCAGCAGTCACCTCTCCGCTCATCACCCAGAATCCTCCAGTGCTGTATAATGTCCCAGCAGTCACCTCTCCGCTCATCACCCAGAATCCTCCAGTGCTGTATAATGTCCCAGCAGTCACCTCTCCGCTCATCACCCAGAATCCTCCAGTCCTGTATAATCTCCCAGCAGTCACCTCTCCGCTCATCACCCAGAATCCCCCAGTGCTGTATAATGTCCCAGCAGTCACCTCTCCGCTCATCACCCAGAATCCTCCAGTGCTGTCCTGTATAATCTCCCAGCAGTCACCTCTCCGCTCATCACCCAGAATCCTCCAGTCCTGTATAATGTCCCAGCAGTCACCTCTCCGCTCATCACCCAGAATCCTCCAGTACTGTATAATGTCCCAGCAGTCACCTCTCCGCTCATCACCCAGAATCCCCCAGTGCTGTATAATGTCCCAGCAGTCACCTCTCCGCTCATCACCCAGAATCCTCCAGTGCTGTCCTGTATAATCTCCCAGCAGTCACCTCTCCGCTCATCACCCAGAATCCTCCAGTCCTGTATAATGTCCCAGCAGTCACCTCTCCGCTCATCACCCAGAATCCTCCAGTGCTGTATAATGTCCCAGCAGTCACCTCTCCGCTCATCACCCAGAATCCTCCAGTGCTGTATAATGTCCCAGCAGTCACCTCTCCGCTCATCACCCAGAATCCTCCAGTGCTGTATAATGTCCCAGCAGTCACCTCTCCGCTCATCACCCAGAATCCTCCAGTGCTGTATAATGTCCCAGCAGTCACCTCTCCGCTCATCACCCAGAATCCTCCAGTGCTGTATAATGTCCCAGCAGTCACCTCTCCGCTCATCACCCAGAATCCTCCAGTGCTGTATAATGTCCCAGCAGTCACCTCTCCGCTCATCACCCAGAATCCTCCAGTGCTGTATAATCTCCCAGCAGTCACCTCTCCGCTCTTCCCCCAGAATCCTCCAGTCCTGTATAATCTCCCAGCAGTCACCTCTCCGCTCATCTCCCAGAATCCTCCAGTCCTGTATAATGTCCCAGCAGTCACCTCTCCGCTCATCACCCAGAATCCTCCAGTGCTGTATAATGTCCCAGCAGTCACCTCTCCGCTCACCCAGAATCCTCCAGTGCTGTATAATGTCCCAGCAGTCACCTCTCCGCTCATCACTCAGAATCCTCCAGTATTGTATAATCTCCCAGCAGTCACCTCTCCGCTCATCACCCAGAATCCTCCAGTCCTGTATAATGTCCCAGCAGTCACCTCTCCGCTCATCACCCAGAATCCTCCAGTGCTGTATAATGTCCCAGCAGTCACCTCTCCGCTCATCACCCAGAATCCTCCAGTGCTGTATAATGTCCCAGCAGTCACCTCTCCGCTCACCCAGAATCCTCCAGTGCTGTATAATGTCCCAGCAGTCACCTCTCCGCTCATCACCCAGAATCCTCCAGTGCTGTATAATGTCCCAGCAGTCACCTCTCCACTCATCACCCAGAATCCTCCAGTGCTGTATAATGTCCCAGCAGTCACCTCTCCGCTCATCACCCAGAATCCTCCAGTGCTGTATAATGTCCCAGCAGTCACCTCTCCGCTCATCACCCAGAATCCTCCAGTGCTGTATAATGTCCCAGCAGTCACCTCTCCGCTCACCCAGAATCCTCCAGTGCTGTATAATGTCCCAGCAGTCACCTCTCCGCTCATCACCCAGAATCCTCCAGTGCTGTATAATCTCCCAGCAGTCACCTCTCCGCTCTTCCCCCAGAATCCTCCAGTGCTGTATAATGTCCCAGCAGTCTCCTCTCCGCTCACCCAGAATCCTCCAGTGCTGTATAATGTCCCAGCAGTCACCTCTCCGCTCATCACCCAGAATCCTCCAGTGCTGTATAATCTCCCAGCAGTCACCTCTCCGCTCTTCCCCCAGAATCCTCCAGTCCTGTATAATCTCCCAGCAGTCACCTCTCCGCTCATCTCCCAGAATCCTCCAGTCCTGTATAATGTCCCAGCAGTCACCTCTCCGCTCATCACCCAGAATCCTCCAGTGCTGTATAATGTCCCAGCAGTCACCTCTCCGCTCATCACCCAGAATCCTCCAGTGCTGTATAATGTCCCAGCAGTCACCTCTCCGCTCATCACCCAGAATCCTCCAGTCCTGTATAATGTCCCAGCAGTCACCTCTCCGCTCATCACCCAGAATCCTCCAGTGCTGTATAATCTCCCAGCAGTCTCCTCTCCGCTCACCCAGAATCCTCCAGTGCTGTATAATGTCCCAGCAGTCACCTCTCCGCTCATCACCCAGAATCCTCCAGTGCTGTATAATGTCCCAGCAGTCACCTCTCCGCTCATCACCCAGAATCCTCCAGTGCTGTATAATCTCCCAGCAGTCTCCTCTCCGCTCACCCAGAATCCTCCAGTCCTGTATAATGTCCCAGCAGTCACCTCTCCGCTCATCACCCAGAATCCTCCAGTGCTGTATAATGTCCCAGCAGTCACCTCTCCGCTCATCCCCCAGAATCCTCCAGTGCTGTATAATGTCCCAGCAGTCACCTCTCCGCTCATCACCCAGAATCCTCCAGTGCTGTATAATGTCCCAGCAGTCACCTCTCCGGGTATCACCCAGAATCCTCCAGTGCTGTATAATGTCCCAGCAGTCACCTCTCCGCTCATCACCCAGAATCCTCCAGTGCTGTATAATGTCCCAGCAGTCACCTCTCCGCTCATCACCCAGAATCCTCCAGTCCTGTATAATGTCCCAGCAGTCACCTCTCCGGTCATCCCCCAGAATCCTCCAGTCCTGTATATTCTCCCAGCAGTCACCTCTCCGCTCTTCCCCCAGAATCCTCCAGTCCTGTATAATGTCCCAGCAGTCACCTCTCCGCTCATCACCCAGAATCCTCCAGTACTGTATAATGTCCCAGCAGTCACCTCTCCGCTCATCACCCAGAATCCTCCAGTGCTGTATAATGTCCCAGCAGTCACCTCTCCGCTCATCACCCAGAATCCTCCAGTCCTGTATAATCTCCCAGCAGTCACCTCTCCACTCTTCCCCCAGAATCCTCCAGTGCTGTATAATCTCCCAGCAGTCACCGCTCCGCTCATCACCCAGAATCCTCCAGTCCTGTATAATGTCCCAGCAGTCACCGCTCCGCTCATCACCCAGAATCCTCCAGTGCTGTATAATGTCCCAGCAGTCACCTCTCCGCTCATCACCCAGAATCCTCCAGTCCTGTATAATCTCCCAGCAGTCACCTCTCCGCTCATCACCCAGAATCCTCCAGTGCTGTATAATCTCCCAGCAGTCACCTCTCCGCTCATCACCCAGAATCCTCCAGTGCTGTATAATGTCCCAGCAGTCACCTCTCCGCTCATCACCCAGAATCCTCCAGTGCTGTATAATGTCCCAGCAGTCACCTCTCCGCTCATCACCCAGAATCCTCCAGTGCTGTATAATGTCCCAGCAGTCACCTCTCCGCTCATCACCCAGAATCCTCCAGTCCTGTATAATGTCCCAGCAGTCACCTCTCCGCTCATCACCCAGAATCCTCCAGTGCTGTATAATGTCCCAGCAGTCACCTCTCCGCTCATCACCCAGAATCCTCCAGTCCTGTATAATGTCCCTGCAGTCACCTCTCCGCTCATCACCCAGAATCCTCCAGTCCTGTATAATGTCCCAGCAGTCACCTCTCCGCTCATCACCCAGAATCCTCCAGTGCTGTATAATGTCCCAGCAGTCACCTCTCCGCTCATCACCCAGAATCCTCCAGTGCTGTATAATCTCCCAGCAGTCACCTCTCCGCTCATCACCCAGAATCCTCCAGTGCTGTATAATGTCCCAGCAGTCACCTCTCCGCTCATCACCCAGAATCCTCCAGTGCTGTATAATGTCCCAGCAGTCACCTCTCCGCTCATCACCCAGAATCCTCCAGTGCTGTATAATGTCCCAGCAGTCACCTCTCCGCTCATCACCCAGAATCCTCCAGTCCTGTATAATGTCCCAGCAGTCACCTCTCCGCTCATCACCCAGAATCCTCCAGTGCTGTATAATGTCCCAGCAGTCACCTCTCCGCTCATCACCCAGAATCCTCCAGTCCTGTATAATGTCCCTGCAGTCACCTCTCCGCTCATCACCCAGAATCCTCCAGTCCTGTATAATGTCCCAGCAGTCACCTCTCCGCTCATCACCCAGAATCCTCCAGTGCTGTATAATCTCCCAGCAGTCACCTCTCCACTCATCACCCAGAATCCTCCAGTGCTGTATAATGTCCCAGCAGTCACCTCTCCGCTCATCACCCAGAATCCTCCAGTGCTGTATAATGTCCCAGCAGTCACCTCTCCGCTCATCACCCAGAATCCTCCAGTCCTGTATAATGTCCCAGCAGTCACCTCTCCGCTCATCACCCAGAATCCTCCAGTCCTGTATAATGTCCCAGCAGTCACCTCTCCACTCATCACCCAGAATCCTCCAGTCCTGTATAATGTCCCAGCAGTCACCTCTCCGTTCATCACCCAGAATCCTCCAGTCCTGTATAATGTCCCAGCAGTCACCTCTCCGCTCATCACCCAGAATCCTCCAGTGTTGTATAATGTCCCAGCAGTCACCTCTCCGCTCATCACCCAGAATCCTCCAGTCCTGTATAATTTCCCAGCAGTCACCTCTCCGCTCATCACCCAGAATCCTCCAGTGTTGTATAATGTCCCAGCAGTCACCTCTCCGCTCATCACCCAGAATCCTCCAGTCCTGTATAATCTCCCAGCAGTCACCTCTCCGCTCATCACCCAGAATCCTCCAGTCCTGTATAATGTCCCAGCAGTCACCTCTCCGCTCATCACCCAGAATCCTCCAGTGCTGTATAATGTCCCAGCAGTCACCTCTCCGCTCATCACCCAGAATCCTCCAGTCCTGTATAATGTCCCAGCAGTCACCTCTCCGCTCATCACCCAGAATCCTCCAGTCCTGTATAATGTCCCAGCAGTCACCTCTCCGCTCATCACCCAGAATCCTCCAGTCCTGTATAATGTCCCAGCAGTCACCTCTCCGCTCATCACCCAGAATCCTCCAGTCCTGTATAATGTCCCAGCAGTCACCTCTCCGCTCATCACCCAGAATCCTCCAGTCCTGTATAATGTCCCAGCAGTCACCTCTCCGCTCATCACCCAGAATCCTCCAGTCCTGTATAATGTCCCAGCAGTCACCTCTCCGCTCATCACCCAGAATCCTCCAGTCCTGTATAATGTCCCAGCAGTCACCTCTCCGCTCATCACCCAGAATCCTCCAGTCCTGTATAATGTCCCAGCAGTCACCTCTCCGCTCATCACCCAGAATCCTCCAGTGCTGTATAATGTCCCAGCAGTCACCTCTCCGCTCATCACCCAGAATCCTCCAGTGTTGTATAATGTCCCAGCAGTCACCTCTCCGCTCATCACCCAGAATCCTCCAGTCCTGTCCTGTATAATGTCCCAGCAGTCACCTCTCCGCTCATCACCCAGAATCCTCCAGTGCTGTATAATGTCCCAGCAGTCACCTCTCCGCTCATCACCCAGAATCCTCCAGTCCTGTATAATGTCCCAGCAGTCACCTCTCCGCTCATCACCCAGAATCCTCCAGTGCTGTATAATGTCCCAGCAGTCACCTCTCCGCTCATCACCCAGAATACTCCAGTGCTGTATAATGTCCCAGCAGTCACCTCTCCGCTCATCACCCAGAATCCTCCAGTCCTGTATATTGTCCCAGCAGTCACCTCTCCGCTCATCACCCAGAATCCTCCAGTCCTGTATAATGTCCCAGCAGTCACCTCTCCGCTCATCACCCAGAATCCTCCAGTCCTGTATAATGTCCCAGCAGTCACCTCTCCTCTCATCACCCAGAATCCTCCAGTGCTGTATAATGTCCCAGCAGTCACCTCTCCGCTCATCACCCAGAATCCTCCAGTCCTGTATAATGTCCCAGCAGTCACCTCTCCACTCATCACCCAGAATCCTCCGGTGCTGTATAATGTCCCAGCAGTCACCTCTCCGCTCATCACCCAGAATCCTCCAGTGCTGTATAATGTCCCAGCAGTCACCTCTCCGCTCATCACCCAGAATCCTCCGGTGCTGTATAATGTCCCAGCAGTCACCTCTCCTCTCATCACCCAGAATCCTCCAGTGCTGTATAATGTCCCAGCAGTCACCTCTCCGCTCATCACCCAGAATCCTCCAGTCCTGTATAATGTCCCAGCAGTCACCTCTCCACTCATCACCCAGAATCCTCCGGTGCTGTATAATGTCCCAGCAGTCACCTCTCCGCTCATCACCCAGAATCCTCCAGTGCTGTATAATGTCCCAGCAGTCACCTCTCCGCTCATCACCCAGAATCCTCCAGTCCTGTCTAATCTCCCAGCAGTCACCTCTGCGCTCATCACCCAGAATCCTCCAGTGCTGTATAATCTCCCAGCAGTCACCTCTCCGCTCATCACCCAGAATCCTCCAGTCCTGTATAATCTCCCAGCAGTCACCTCTCCGCTTATCACCCAGAATCCTCCAGTGCTGTATAATGTCCCAGCAGTCACCTCTCCGTTCATCACCCAGAATCCTCCAGTCCTGTATAATCTCCCAGCAGTCACCTCTCCGCTCATCACCCAGAATCCTCCAGTGCTGTATAATGTCCCAGCAGTCACCTCTCCGCCCATCACCCAGAATCCTCCAGTGCTGTATAATGTCCCAGCAGTCACCTCTCCGCTCATCACCCAGAATCCTCCAGTGCTGTATAATGTCCCAGCAGTCACCTCTCCGCTCATCACCCAGAATCCTCCAGTGCTGTATAATGTCCCAGCAGTCACCTCTCCGCTCATCACCCAGAATCCTCCAGTCCTGTATAATGTCCCAGCAGTCACCTCTCCGCTCATCACCCAGAATCCTCCAGTGCTGTATAATGTCCCAGCAGTCACCTCTCCGCTCATCACCCAGAATCCTCCAGTGCTGTATAATGTCCCAGCAGTCACCTCTCCGCTCATCACCCAGAATCCTCCAGTGCTGTATAATGTCCCAGCAGTCACCTCTCCGCTCATCACCCAGAATCCTCCAGTGCTGTATAATGTCCCAGCAGTCACCTCTCCGCTCATCACCCAGAATCCTCCAGTCCTGTATAATGTCCCAGCAGTCACCTCTCCGCTCATCACCCAGAATCCTCCAGTGCTGTATAATGTCCCAGCAGTCACCTCACCGCTCATCACCCAGAATCCTCCAGTGCTGTATAATGTCCCAGCAGTCACCTCTCCGCTCATCACCCAGAATCCTCCAGTGCTGTATAATGTCCCAGCAGTCACCTCTCCGCTCATCACCCAGAATCCTCCAGTGCTGTATAATGTCCCAGCAGTCACCTCTCCGCTCATCACCCAGAATCCTCCAGTCCTGTATAATGTCCCAGCAGTCACCTCTCCGCTCATCACCCAGAATCCTCCAGTGCTGTATAATGTCCCAGCAGTCACCTCTCCGCTCATCACCCAGAATCCTCCAGTGCTGTATAATGTCCCAGCAGTCACCTCTCCGCTCATCACCCAGAATCCTCCAGTCCTGTATAATGTCCCAGCAGTCACCTCTCCGCTCATCACCCAGAATCCTCCAGTGCTGTATAATGTCCCAGCAGTCACCTCACCGCTCATCACCCAGAATCCTCCAGTGCTGTATAATGTCCCAGCAGTCACCTCTCCGCTCATCACCCAGAATCCTCCAGTGCTGTATAATGTCCCAGCAGTCACCTCTCCGCTCATCACCCAGAATCCTCCAGTCCTGTATAATCTCCCAGCAGTCACCTCTCCGCTCATCACCCAGAATCCTCCAGTCCTGTATAATGTCCCAGCAGTCACCTCTCCGCTCATCACCCAGAATCCTCCAGTGCTGTATAATCTCCCAGCAGTCACCTCTCCACTCATCACCCAGAATCCTCCAGTCCTGTATAATGTCCCAGCAGTCACCTCTCCGCTCATCACCCAGAATCCTCCAGTCCTGTATAATCTCCCAGCAGTCACCTCTCCGCTCATCACCCAGAATCCTCCAGTCCTGTATAATCTCCCAGCAGTCACCTCACCGCTCATCACCCAGAATCCTCCAGTGCTGTATAATGTCCCAGCAGTCACCTCTCCGCTCATCACCCAGAATCCTCCAGTGCTGTATAATGTCCCAGCAGTCACCTCTCCGCTCATCACCCAGAATCCTCCAGTCCTGTATAATGTCCCAGCAGTCACCTCTCCGCTCATCACCCAGAATCCTCCAGTCCTGTATAATCTCCCAGCAGTCACCTCTCCGCTCAGCAGCTCAATCATCTTGTTGCTGAGCTCCAGGATCTTCTTGTTCCTCTCATGTAGCAGGGAGTGCGGGGGAGGCTCTGTGATGGGGCCCGGGCTCCGCCCTCCTGACTCCTGGAGATGGATGATGGGAGTCACACCGTCCCCCGGTGTCTTCCTCACTATTGTGTAATCCTGTGTATGGAGAGAGACACTTAGGGAGAAGATTCCTTCCCGACTCCAGATCTGACAATCAGTAGAAATCCCGGGATCAATAACCGTCTCCAGTAATCTGGGGCCATAACCGGGAATATTATTCCCCTCCGGACAGACATCCCGGCCCCTCTACAGCTCTTATAGGGAATCCCCATGACAACTCCTCCGGGCAGAGAGCTCCACACAATCACTGCTCTTACAGTAAAGAATCCTTCTCTCTATTCTGGATGTCGGACTTGTCACAGAACACAATAAAGCTGATAGAAATGTAGAGGAGTTACCTCTCCGCTCAGCAGTGAGATGATCTCCAGGGCGAAGTGGAATAATCTTCTGGTGGTCTCATCCCTGTCCTCGTCCATCCTCGGGGTCATTCAGGAGGAGGAGGGATGAGCACTGGATCAGCTGGAGGGATCTCGTCCTGCCGGCGTCTTCATGATGAAGGAGAAGATGGAAATCACCGGGGACGAGAGAACGACAATCACTAAATTCTGCCAAATATCAACATTTATCAGGAGGAATCTGGAGGAAAAGACACAAAACTCCACCGCGGCCTCCTCCGCCGATCTGACCGCTCATTATCAGCCTTGTAGGAGGAGGACGGTCACCGTGGTAACTACACCTCCAGCAGAGGACGGTCACCGTGGTAACTACACCGCCAGCAGAGGACGGTCACCGTGGTAACTACACCTCCAGCAGAGGACGGTCACCGTGGTAACTACACCGCCAGCAGAGAACGGTCACCGTGGTAACTACACCGCCAGAGGACGGTCACCGTGGTAACTACACCATCAGCGGAGGACGGTCACCGTGGTAACTACACCACCAGCAGAGGACGGTCACCGTGGTAACTACACCTCCAGCAGAGGACGGTCACCGTGGTAACTACACCGCCAGAGGAGGACGGTCACCGTGGTAACTACACCTCCAGCAGAGGACGGTCACCGTGGTAACTAGACCGCCAGCAGAGGACGGTCACCGTGGTAACTACACCTCCAGCGGGGGATGGTCACCGTAGTAACTACACCGCCAGCAGAGGACGGTCACCGTGGTAACTACATCGCCAGCAGAGGACGGTCACCGTGGTAACTACACCTCCAGCAGAGGACGGTCACCGTAGTAACTACACCGCCAGCAGAGGACGGTCACCGTGGTAACTACATCGCCAGCAGAGGACGGTCACCGTGGTAACTACACCGCCAGCGGGGCCGTGAGATGAGGAGACGCTGCACATCCCCCATACAATGCTGCCCGTCCCCAACACTGAGGAGCCGCAGTCACAGGGAGCAGGAGCCTCCACAGGAACAGCTCTGATCTCACCCCACACTCTCCTCTCACAGATTTACCACAAACCCTCCTGTAATGTCACCGGAATGGCGGGAAATCTGCTGCTGGCTGACACCAGAGAACACGAGCTGCACACAACCAGCACGGAGCTGCTGCACTGAGAGCGGAAGGACCTGTGGTGACGTCACCGTCATGTGATCAGGGGGCGGGGCTCAGGAGAGAGGAGGTGAAGGACCTGTGGTGATGTCGTCATGTGATCAGGGGGCGGGGCTCAGGAGAGAGGTGAAGGACCTGTGGTGACGTCACTGTCATGTGATCAAGGGGCGGGGCTAAGAAAAGAAGTGGTGGAGGACCTGTGGTGACGTCACCGTCATGATATCAGGGACGGAGTTAAAACATAAGTAGTGAAGGACCTGTGATGACGTCATGCCCATGTGATCATGCAAGCTTTTTAAAAAACCACTGGAAAGGGGCGGGGCCTCCTCCTCTCTATTGCTAGGCAGCCACATTGTGCTGAGCATTAACCCCCCACAGGCCGCCCCCAGTATCAGCTCCTTCACCCAGAAATGCGTGAAGACGTCAACTCAGCGCTGGAAAATAAAATCTCCTGGAGGGGGCGCTGTTCCTTGTGTAGTGCTGCGTGGGTCCTGTTGTTTGCGTGGGACTGCTTGCTAAGCTGGGGATGTTACATGGTTCTGCCAGGATGATGTGTGGGGTCCCTTCAGTTGGGCTGTCAGTGGAGTGGGGGAGGGGGTGTAGTGTCACCTGTGGCAGAGGCCTTGCTTGGGTTTTGGTTCAGGGGGGGCAGAGCTTCTGAGTGGTCCCCAACCAGGTCACCTTCATTACAACTGGGTGACGGCCCCTAATAGTGGAGGAGAACCTCAGCAGACCGCGCTGGTACTGAAGGTAATCTCTATATAACGACCAACATGGATATTACCGCCATATGGTCAGTGGTAGATACCAGCCCTACAGAGCATATAAGAGATCACAGCACAGTTACTGAGCCTCTGCTGCCGTATGTGACCCTATTACTGCACCTGATACCCCAATACTGAGCCTCTGCTGCCGTATGTGTCCCTATTACTACACCTGATACCCCAATACTGAGCCGCTGCTGCCGTATGTGACCCTATTACTACACCTGATACCCCAATACTGAGCCGCTGCTGCCGTATGTGACCCTATTACTGCCCCTGATACCCCAATACTAGGCCGCTGCTGCCGTATGTGTCCCTATTACTACACCTGATACCCCAATACTGAGCCTCTGCTGCCGTATGTGACCCTATTACTGCCCCTGATACCTTAATACTGAGCCTCTGCTGCCGTATGTGACCCTATTACTGCACCTGATACCTCAATACTGAGCCGCTGCTGCCGTATGTGTCCCTATTACTGCCCCTGATACCCCAATACTGAGCCTCTGCTGCCGTATGTGACCCTATTACTGCCCCTGATACCTTAATACTGAGCCTCTGCTGCCGTATGTGACCCTATTACTGCACCTGATACCTCAATACTGAGCCGCTGCTGCCGTATGTGTCCCTATTACTGCACCTGATACCCCAATACTGAGCCGCTGCTGCCGTATGTGACCCTATTACTGCACCTGATACCTCAATACTGAGCCTCTGCTGCCGTATGTGACCCTATTACTGCACCTGATACCCCAATACTGAGCCTCTGCTGCCGTATGTGTCCCTATTACTGCCCCTGATACCCCAATACTGAGCCGCTGCTGCCGTATGTGTCCCTATTACTGCACCTGATACCCCAATACTGAGCCTCTGCTGCCGTATGTGTCCCTATTACTGCCCCTGATACCCCAATACTGAGCCGCTGCTGCCGTATGTGTCCCTATTACTGCACCTGATACCCCAATACTAGGCCGCTGCTGCCGTATGTGTCCCTATTACTGCACCTGATACCCCAATACTGAGCCGCTGCTGCCGTATGTGTCCCTATTACTGCACCTGATACCCCAATACTGAGCCTCTGCTGCCATATGTGTCCCTATTACTACACCTGATACCCCAATACTGAGCCTCTGCTGCCGTATGTGACCCTATTACTGCCCCTGATACCCCAATACTAGGCCGCTGCTGCCGTATGTGTCCCTATTACTACACCTGATACCCCAATACTGAGCCTCTGCTGCCGTATGTGACCCTATTACTGCCCCTGATACCTTAATACTGAGCCTCTGCTGCCGTATGTGACCCTATTACTGCACCTGATACCTCAATACTGAGCCGCTGCTGCCGTATGTGTCCCTATTACTGCACCTGATACCCCAATACTGAGCCGCTGCTGCCGTATGTGACCCTATTACTGCACCTGATACCTCAATACTGAGCCTCTGCTGCCGTATGTGACCCTATTACTGCACCTGATACCTCAATACTGAGCCTCTGCTGCCGTATGTGTCCCTATTACTGCCCCTGATACCCCAATACTGAGCCGCTGCTGCCGTATGTGTCCCTATTACTGCACCTGATACCCAATACTGAGCCTCTGCTGCCGTATGTGTCCCTATTACTGCCCCTGATACCCCAATACTGAGCCGCTGCTGCCGTATGTGTCCCTATTACTGCACCTGATACCCCAATACTAGGCCGCTGCTGCCGTATGTGTCCCTATTACTGCACCTGATACCCCAATACTGAGCCGCTGCTGCCGTATGTGTCCCTATTACTGCACCTGATACCCCAATACTGAGCCTCTGCTGCCGTATGTGTCCCTATTACTGCACCTGATACCCCAATACTGAGCCTCTGCTGCCGTATGTGTCCCTATTACTGCACCTGATACCCCAATACTGAGCCTCTGCTGCCGTATGTGTCCCTATTACTGCACCTGATACCCCAATACTGAGCCTCTGCTGCCGTATGTGTCCCTATTACTGCACCTGATACCCCAATACTGAGCCTCTGCTGCCGTATGTGACCCTATTACTGCCCCTGATACCCCAATACTGAGCCGCTGCTGCCGTATGTGTCCCTATTACTGCCCCTGATACCCCAATACTAGGCCGCTGCTGCCGTATGTGTCCCTATTACTGCACCTGATACCCCAATACTGAGCCGTTGCTGCCATATGTGTCCCTATTACTACACCTGATACCCCAATACTGAGCCGCTGCTGCCGTATGTGTCCCTATTACTGCCCGTGATACCCCAATACTGAGCCGCTGCTGCCGTATGTGTCCCTATTACTGCACCTGATACCCCAATACTGAGCCGCTGCTGCCGTATGTGTCCCTATTACTGCCCCTGATACCCCAATACTGAGCCTCTGCTGCCGTATGTGACCCTATTACTGCCCCTGATACCCTAATACTGAGCCTCTGCTGCCGTATGTGTCCCTATTACTGCCCCTGATACCCCAATACTGAGCCGCTGCTGCCGTATGTGTCCCTATTACTGCACCTGATACCTCAATACTGAGCCGCTGCTGCCGTATGTGTCCCTATTACTGCACCTGATTCCCCAATACTGAGCCTCTGCTGCCATATGTGTCCCTATTACTGCCCCTGATACCCCAATACTGAGCCGCTGCTGCCGTATGTGCCCCTATTACTGCCCCTGATACCCCAATACTGAGCCTCTGCTGCCATATGTGTCCCTATTACTGCCCCTGATACCCCAATACTGAGCCGCTGCTGCCGTATGTGTCCCTATTACTGCCCCTGATACCCTAATACTGAGCCTCTGCTGCCGTATGTGTCCCTATTACTGCACCTGATACCTCAATACTGAGCCGCTGCTGCCGTATGTGTCCCTATTACTGCCCCTGATACCCCAATACTGAGCCGCTGCTGCCATATGTGTCCCTATTACTGCCCCTGATACCCCAATACTGAGCCTCTGCTGCCATATGTGTCCCTATTACTGCCCCTGATACCCCAATACTGAGCCGCTGCTGCCGTATGTGTCCCTATTACTGCCCCTGATACCCTAATACTGAGCCTCTGCTGCCGTATGTGTCCCTATTACTGCCCCTGATACCCCAATACTGAGCCTCTGCTGCCATATGTGTCCCTATTACTGCCCCTGATACCCCAATACTGAGCCGCTGCTGCCGTATGTGTCCCTATTACTGCCCCTGATACCCTAATACTGAGCCTCTGCTGCCGTATGTGTCCCTATTACTGCACCTGATACCTCAATACTGAGCCGCTGCTGCCGTATGTGTCCCTATTACTGCCCCTGATACCCCAATACTGAGCCGCTGCTGCCATATGTGTCCCTATTACTGCCCCTGATACCCCAATACTGAGCCGCTGCTGCCGTATGTGACCCTATTACTGCACCTGATACCCCAATACTGAGCCACTGCTGCCGTATGTGTCCCTATTACTGCCCCTGATACCTCAATACTGAGCCGCTGCTGCCGTATGTGACCCTATTACTGCACCTGATACCCCAATACTGAGCCTCTGCTGCCGTATGTGACCCTATTACTGCACCTGATACCCCAATACTGAGCCTCTGCTGCCGTATGTGACCCTATTACTGCCCCTGATACCTCAATACTGAGCCTCTGCTGCCGTATGTGTCCCTATTACTGCACCTGATACCCCAATACTGAGCCTCTGCTGCCGTATGTGTCCCTATTACTGCCCCTGATACCCTAATACTGAGCCTCAAGTGCCGTATGTGTCCCTATTACTGCACCTGATACCCCAATACTGAGCCTCTGCTGCCGTATGTGTCCCTATTACTGCACCTGATACCTCAATACTGAGCCGCTGCTGCCGTATGTGTCCCTATTACTGCCCCTGATACCCCAATACTGAGCCGCTGCTGCCATATGTGTCCCTATTACTGCCCCTGATACCCCAATACTGAGCCTCTGCTGCCATATGTGTCCCTATTACTGCCCCTGATACCCCAATACTGAGCCGCTGCTGCCGTATGTGTCCCTATTACTGCCCCTGATACCCTAATACTGAGCCTCTGCTGCCGTATGTGTCCCTATTACTGCCCCTGATACCCCAATACTGAGCCTCTGCTGCCATATGTGTCCCTATTACTGCCCCTGATACCCCAATACTGAGCCGCTGCTGCCGTATGTGTCCCTATTACTGCCCCTGATACCCTAATACTGAGCCTCTGCTGCCGTATGTGTCCCTATTACTGCACCTGATACCTCAATACTGAGCCGCTGCTGCCGTATGTGTCCCTATTACTGCCCCTGATACCCCAATACTGAGCCGCTGCTGCCATATGTGTCCCTATTACTGCCCCTGATACCCCAATACTGAGCCGCTGCTGCCGTATGTGACCCTATTACTGCACCTGATACCCCAATACTGAGCCTCTGCTGCCGTATGTGACCCTATTACTGCACCTGATACCCCAATACTGAGCCTCTGCTGCCGTATGTGACCCTATTACTGCACCTGATACCCCAATACTGAGCCTCTGCTGCCATATGTGTCCCTATTACTGCACCTGATACCCCAATACTGAGCCTCTGCTGCCGTATGTGACCCTATTACTGCCCCTGATACCTCAATACTGAGCCTCTGCTGCCGTATGTGTCCCTATTACTGCACCTGATACCCCAATACTGAGCCTCTGCTGCCGTATGTGTCCCTATTACTGCCCCTGATACCCTAATACTGAGCCTCAAGTGCCGTATGTGTCCCTATTACTGCACCTGATACCCCAATACTGAGCCTCTGCTGCCGTATGTGTCCCTATTACTGCACCTGATACCCCAATACTGAGCCTCTGCTGCCGTATGTGACCCTATTACTGCACCTGATACCCCAATACTGAGCCACTGCTGCCGTATGTGTCCCTATTACTGCACCTGATACCCCAATACTGAGCCGCTGCTGCCGTATGTGTCCCTATTACTGCACCTGATACCCCAATACTGAGCCTCTGCTGCCGTATGTGTCCCTATTACTGCACCTGATACCCCAATACTGAGCCGCTGCTGCCGTATGTGTCCCTATTACTGCCCCTGATACCCTAATACTGAGCCTCTGCTGCCGTATGTGTCCCTATTACTGCACCTGATACCCCAATACTGAGCCTCTGCTGCCGTATGTGTCCCTATTACTGCACCTGATACCCCAATACTGAGCCTCAAGTGCCGTATGTGTCCCTATTACTGCACCTGATACCCCAATACTGAGCCGCTGCTGCCGTATGTGTCCCTATTACTGCACCTGATACCCCAATACTGAGCCGCTGCTACCGTATGTGTCACTATTACTGCACCTGATACCCCAATACTGAGCCTCTGCTGCCGTATGTGTCCCTATTACTGCACCTGATACCCCAATACTGAGCCGCTGCTGCCGTATGTGTCCCTATTACTGCACCTGATACCCCAATACTGAGCCACTGCTGCCGTATGTGCCCCTATTACTGCACCTGATACCCCAATACTGAGCCGCTGCTGCCATATGTGTCCCTATTACTACACCTGATACCCCAATACTGAGCCTCTGCTGCCGTATGTGTCCCTATTACTCCACCTGATACCCCAATACTGAGCCGCTGCTGCCGTATGTGTTCCTATTACTGCACCTGATACCCCAATACTGAGCCTCTGCTGCCGTACCATGGCCCACCAACAGGTCTTGCAACGGCGCGGCCTTCTTGGTGAAGTCCTTGATAAACCTCCGGTAGTAGCCCACCAACCCGAGGAACTGCCGGACTTCATGAAGGTTACCGGGCTGCGGCCAGTCCTTGATCACCGTGACCTTGTCGGGGTATGGGGCCACTCCTTGAGCACTCACCACATGGCCCAGGTACTGTACCTTGGGTTTGAGCAGATGGCATTTGGACGGTTTCACCTTTAGGCCAAAGTTGGACAGCGCTTCAAAGACCTCGGCCAGGTGCTTCAGATGGTCTTCATAGGTCTTAGAGAAGACAATGACATCGTCCAGATACAGCAGCACGGTCTCAAAGTTCTTGTGTCCCAAACAGCACTCCATCATCCTCTGGAACGTCCCCGGGGCGTTACACAATCCGAAGGGCATGTAGTTGAACTCACAGAGACCCATCGGCGTCGTGAAGGCTGTCTTTTCTTTGTCCGCCTCTGCCACGGGAACCTGCCGATACCAACTGGTGAGATCTAAAGTAGAGAAGTAATTAGCAGACTTTAACGCAGCCAAGGACTCCTCTATCCTAGGCAGGGGGTGTGCGTCCTTATGTGTAATGCGGTTTAATTGCCTATAATCCACACACATCCTCATGGTGCCATCTTTCTTCCTAACGAGGACTAACGGAGCTGCCCAGGGGCTACAGCTGTCTCTCACTACCCCAGCCTCCTTCATCTCTCATAACATGTCCTTGGCACACTGATAATGAGCTGGAGGTACAGGACGGTATCTTTCTTTTACGGGTGGGTGATCTCCGGTGGGGATGTGATGTTGAATCCCTTTTACCCGCCCGAAATCAAGGGGGTGTTTGCTGAATACCCGCTCATACTCGTGAACCACCCTGTAGGCCTCCTGTATCTGGTGAGATGGAGTAGCATCAGTGCCCACATGTAATTCCTGACACCAATCTTTTGATTGCTCTGTAGAGCCGTTGTCCTCCGCCGACTTGGACGGAGCCAAGGGCTCGGGTGCCTGTATCACACTATTATTAACATTAAACAGCTTGACAAGTGTGACATATTTGGTTAGGTGGACTTCCTCCTCCCCGCAGTTAAGAACACGCACCGGCACCCTCCCCTTGCGGACGTCAACCACCCCTCTGGCTGTCAGGGGGGTAGGCCTATTCTCCGAATACACAGGTTCTACCAGGGCCTGATAGTCTTTACCCCTGAGACCTATGGCTGCACGACACCATATTAACATTTCACTCCTGGGGGGTATTGCAATGGGATTCGAATCACTCACTGTGACCCGGCCAATTTCACCACCAGTCAGCTCCACTTGCTGTCTCCGCATTAGGGCTCTGATTTCTTTCTGCAAAGCACGTTGCTCACTGTGACCAGCTGTCTCTGCTACTTGCTGCAACAAAACAATAACTTCTGCAAGATAATTTTCTATAACATTAGTACCGATGGTCATCATGGGGTAACGTTCACGTCGGTCAATATCAACAATGACAATTCCTTGGGCCTCCAATTCTACCCGCCCCACCTTAATAGTGACCTCTTTATATCCCACTTGCGGCAGTGGCTAACCATTGCTAGCTATTATGGTGAAATCATCATCAGGGGCACGGGTGATGTCAGTGTCCTCCCAATAACGCCTATAAAGAATGCAGGGCATAGTTGTCACCTTGGAACCGGTGTCCAGCAAAGCGTTCATGGGGATACCGTCGATCACGATGGGGAGAATAGGACGCCCCCCGACGTATTTGGCTCTCCAATTTTGCGGGCCTGGGCGTTCTACTCCTGGGGGTTGGCCCTTGGCCCCAGGGGTTGCTCATTTAACTGACAGTACCTTGCAAAATGGCCCACCTGGTGGCAGCAGCGGCAGATAGGTTGTCCATCCTGATGAAAACGATCGTCTCTGCCTCTGGTCGATGGAACCCTCCTTGGTCGTTGCCAGGGGACATCCTCCGGTCTGGAAGCCAGCTGGATCTTCTCCTTGGGGGCCTCCTGTAGGGACTGGACAGTCCAGGCTAGAGCAGCAACGCTCTTGGCCAGTTCCTGTATCTGGAGGCGCAGTCCTGCAGGGGAGTCGTCTTCCAGGATCTGGGCATCGGCCTCGGCGGAGACAGGTGCGTCTGGCACCACCTCCTGGTGGTATGTGAGGGCTTGCCGCCTGGGAAGTGTGGCAAGTCTGGGCTGCCACTCCGGTAGCGCCTAGTTAGCTTTATCTTTGAATTGCGCGAAAGTCAGATCTGGATTCTGCATGGCCAGGAAGTGTAGCTGGGCCCTTTGGTTACTGCACAAGAGCCCTTCAATGAACCGCTCTTTCAGGAGTTTATCTTCATCTTGCATACTGCTTGGGTCACTTTCTCATACAGGAGAACAAATGAGCTTACAGATAACAAGTTTAAAAAGTACAAAATTTTATTAAGACACTGAAAAACACACACTGACAAGTACATACATGAAATAGGATCCGGGTTAGGCGGATCTGCTCGGATGATCACACTTTTGAACGTCAGGCTAGTGATTTAAAAACACGCTTTGAACAGCGGGGATATAGCCATCGGTGTGTGAGATATGGGTATAACAGGGCCAAAAACACCCCACGCAATCGGTTGTTGTATTCAAAAAAGGTAAAGAGGACAGATGAATCAATACGATTCATATCTGAATTTAATCATGAGTGGGACAGTATACGTACCATTTTGAATAAACATTGGCGGATCCTTAGCACTGAGCCCTCCTTGAGTCCCTTCTTGTCCGATCGCCGTTTGATGACCCCGAGGAGGGCATGAAATTTAAAAGACCTCCTGGTTAAGAGTCATTATGTGGCCCCTGTGACTCCTCTTTTTGGTTCAGTACGCCGCACCTTGGGATGCTACACGTGTGGACACTGTGCTGCCTGCGCCAATGTCCTGCGCAGCTCCTCATTCTCCTCAGCAGACGGTAAAAGAAATTTTGAAATCAGACATTTTATATCTTGCAGTAGCAAAAACTTTATTTATTATGCTACTTGCAGCTGTCATCTCATCTATATTGGTTTAACATCACGCGAATTGAGAGTGAGGGTGAGAGAGCATGTGCGGGACATTGGCGCGGCCAGAACGGTGGAGGATGTCTCCCAACTAAAAACTATACCAAAACACTTTTATAAATATCATGACTGTAATCCCAGTGAGTTCATGGTAAGGGGGATAGACCTCATCCACACGGGCATACGAGGGGGCAATATCAAACAACTCCTTGCCCAACGTGAACTCAGATGGATTGTGACTTTGGGCACCACCAGACCGGGGGGCCTGAATGAAGCTCTTAATTTTGCCCCGTTTTTGTAGCCCATAGTAAGATCTGTTTCTCCCCTTTGTGATAAGGTGTCTGCTTCACCTTCTTTATTTTCTTTTAAAGTACTGTGTTTAACTTGTGTTTTTTTCTTGTTTATTATAGTCTTCTATATGATGCCCTTCGTATCCTCTGAATACTCCGACCTCACACCGGCATGCAGAAGCATTTTTTACAGACCTATCATGTGCTCTTTATATTATTGGTCATTGTGCCTATGTATATTGTCATATGTAAGCAGTTTTGGGTCTCTATACTGTCATTATATCGGTACAGTTATTATATGGTATCTCTTCTGCTGTGGTGCGGTCTTGGTCTGCAGTGCGCGTGCGTTCTTTTTCTCCTGGCTCCGCCCCTCCTTGGTCCGGCCGCTCGGCGTCCTTGGTCGGTGACTGGGTGTCATGGTTACTCCATGCTCCCATTCAGTCGGCTTTGGAGGCTGGCCGGGCGGGGTGGTTGCGGCGCCGGGGGCCATTGACGCATGCGCCGTGTATTGGCAGTCCCCGCTGACTTCCGGGTCACGTGCTTCTCATGTGACCGGAAACAGTGGATATAAGGCTTGTTTTGGTGGAGTACGGACACTTCCCCTTGAGAAAGCTAACAGATCGCTGGAGCGAAACGTACGTCGGGGGTCTCGCCTAACGTTATCCATCTCTCTACCTGGGTAAGAGGAACCATCAGAGATTACCTGTACTGCGCTCTTTACGCTAGTGGCATTTACATTACTGGCAGTCTGGTAGATCTCTTTGTAGTATGCCCTGGACTTTGGATCGCCTTTAGGATAGTACTATTCAGCGTTACTTTGGCTGCTATCCTTGACCTCATATGCACTTTTGTGAGGTCTATGGCTTACATTGACCCATTGTCCATTTAGGCACATGGTTATTCCTCTGCTTTACCAGCACTTCACATTACTCCCTGGATACGATGGGGTATAGGGATGGTCTTTAGTGTCCTTATTTTATTTCATGTATGTACTTGTCAGTGTGTGTTTTTCAGTGTCTTAATAAAATTTTGTACTTTTTAAACTTGTTATCTGTAAGCTCCTTTGTTCTCCTGTATGAGATATTGCCGTTTGGAGCAGGATTTGGTAGTGCTCAGGACATGGTTTCTGGACACTCTACAATATGAGCCTGGGTTTATGTATATTGCTTGGGTCACTTTGCTTGATGGCCCGCAGTGCCTCTTGCAGATTAAGGGCATAGTCCCGTAAGCTATCCTGCGGCCGCTGCTTGCACCCATAGAACGTCAATTTAATTTCCGTAGCGGTGTGGGTGTCAAAGGTGGCTTTAAGCTTGGCAAATACTTGTTGCGCAGTTTTCTTGTCCGCAGCGGGCCATGACTTTACTTCCCTCAATGCCGCTCCAAAGAGTTGGCCGATTATCATATGAACCTTCTGAGGCTCCGTCAAGGGATAAAACTCAAGCAGGCTACAAATCCCCTCTTTAAAGTCAGTTAACGTATGAGCTTCTCCAAAGTATCGCGGGAGCCAGGCGGCCCCTGGTAGGTACGGCATAGAGAAGGGCATTATGGCTGCTGTAGCGGCGGCACTATACCGCTGGTGGGTGGGAGCGGTAAGCCCTGCGGCCTCTAGCGGCGATACCGGGTTTGTGGCTGTGCTTACCGCGGAATCCAGAAGGGCTCCCAAGTCTGCAGCTGTGGCCACCGCCTCCGCTCCTCTGGAATCCGACATGGCCATTCCTTCCCCTCGGGGTCGGGGTTCTCATTCCGGGGTCGGCACCTCACTGCGTCTTCCGCTCCGTGCACTTTTTGCAGCCGGCTCCACCCACGAAGCTATGGCTCCTCCCTTCGCGCCCCACACGACGCGGCAATGGCGGATTTTTGGCGGCAAATAGCAATACACAGTCTTTGCAATAAGTCACAGTTCAATCACAGTTCCAAGGCACACATGACCTGATTCTTCAGGCTTAAGTACAATCCTGTTCGTGACGCCAAGTTGAAGCGCCCCCAAACACAGGGCCACGAGTTCTCGGTATCGGGCCTCTCTGGTTCGGTTCTGAGGCTGTCACGGTGGCTAGACCCAGTCCGTGACCCTGCTAAGGGGCGTCCAATAAAGGTGGTGCGTAGTGCGAGGAATAACGAGGACACAGGGTTCAGTTTCTTTATCTTTTACTGAAGGTTTCAGGATCCTCAATCCAGGGCACTGTTAACGGGGCTGACTGAGACCAGCTGATCCGAAGGCACATCCAGAGTTCCCTTTGCAGGTGGAAATCAGTGTCTACCCACTAGCGCCTGTGTGTTGTAGTGCTTCCCTGCTGAGCATTCAGGATAGTCCTCACAACTTCTGTTCTCGTTCTCTCTAGATCTATCCTTTCTCCGTCCCCCAGGTATGTTATGTCTAGGACGCACCTTTATGACAGGTAGGCCTGGAGTTATTCTGGAACCCTAGTGTCGCTCCTCTCCCACGATTGCCTCCTATGTCCTTCTTAGGTGTTGTATGGTAGACAGCCAACCTGTAATTAACTGTCCTGCCGCTGTTTGAAGTAATGCGTGGAGACTGTTACTTCCTCGGTGCTCCGGCCACTGACTATGCGCCTCAGTAAAATGTTGCCGTTCTCGGGGCACGACTCCTACTGGATCTCCTTTGTGCTGATCTCGTTTCTCACTGTTCCACAATATCCACTGGGTAAATCTGACAGGGAGAAGGACTTGGGGATCCTAGTTAATGATAAACTTACCTGGAGCAGCCAGTGCCAGGCAGCAGCTGCCAAGGCAAACAGGATCATGGGGTGCATTAAAAGAGGTCTGGATACACATGATGAGAGCATTATACTGCCTCTGTACAAATCCCTAGTTAGACCGCACATGGAGTACTGTGTCCAGTTTTGGGCAGCAGTGCTCAGGAAGGATATAATGGAACTAGAGAGAGTACAAAGGAAGGCAACAAAATTAATAAAGGGGATGGGAGAACTACAATACCCAGATAGATTAGCGAAATTAGGATTATTTAGTCTAGAAAAAAGACGACTGAGGGGCGATCTAATAACCATGTACAGTCATGGCCAAAAGTATTGACACCCCTGCAATTCTGTCAGATAATACTCATTTTCTTCCTGAAAATGATTGCAAACACAAATTATTTGGTATTATTATCTTCATTTAATTTGTCTTAAATGAAAAAAACACAAAAATAATTGTCCTATAGCCAAATTGGATATAATTCCACACCAAACATAAAAAGGGGGTGGACAAAAGTATTGGCACCATTCGAAAAATCATGTGATGCTTCTCTAATTAGTGTAATTAACAGCACCTGTAACTTACCTGTGGCACCTAACAGGTGTTGGTAATAACTAAATCACACTTGCAGCCAGTTGACATGGATTAAAGTTGACTCAACCTCTGTCCTGTGTCCTTGTGTCTACCACATTGAGCATGGAGAAAAGAAAGAAGACCAAAGAACTGTCTGAGGACTTGAGAAACCAAATTGTGAGGAAGCATGAGCAATCTCAAGGCTACAAGTCCATCTCCAAAGACCTGAATGTTCCTGTGTCTACCGTGCGCAGTGTCATCAAGAAGTGTAAAGCCCATGGCACTGTGGCTAACCTCCCTAGATGTGGACGGAAAAGAAAAATTGACAAGAGATTTCAATGCAAGATTGTGCGGATGTTGGATATAGAACCTAGACTAACATCCAAACAAGTTCAAGCTGCCCTGCAGTCCGAGGGTACAACAGTGTCAACCCGTACTATCCGTCGGCGTCTGAATGAAAAGGTACTGTATGGTAGAAGACCCAAGAAAACCCCATTTCTTACCCCAAGACATAAAAAAGCCAGGCTGGAGTTTGCCAAAACTTACCTGAAAAAGCCTAAAACGTTTTGGAAGAATGTTCTCTGGTCAGATAAGACAAAAGTAGAGCTTTTTGGGCAAAGGCATCAACATAGAGTTTACAGGAGAGAAAAAAGAGGCATTCAAAGAAAAGAACACGGTCCCTACAGTCAAACTTGGCGGAGGTTCCCTGATGTTTTGGGGTTGCTTTGCTGCCTCTGGCACTGGACTGCTTGACCGTGTGCATGGCATTATGAAGTCTGAAGACTACCAACAAATTTTGCAGCATAATGTAGGGCCCAGTGTGAGAAAGCTGGGTCTCCCTCAGAGGTCATGGGTCTTCCAGCAGGACAATGACCCAAAACACACTTCAAAAAGCACTAGAAAATGGTTTGAGAGAAAGCACTGGAGACTTCTAAGGTGGCCAGCAATGAGTCCAGACCTGAATCCCATAGAACACCTGTGGAGAGATCTAAAAATGGCAGTTTGGAGAAGGCAGCCTTCAAATATCAGGGACCTGGAGCAGTTTGCCAAAGAAGAATGGTCTAAAATTCCAGCAGAGCATTGTAAGAAACTCATTGATGGTTACCGAAAGCGGTTGGTTGCATATATTTTGGCTAAAGGCTGTGCAACCAAGTATCAGGCTGAGGGTGCCAATACTTTTGTCTTGCCCATTTTTGGAGTTTTGTGTGAAATGATCAATGTTTTGCTTTTTGCTTCATTCTTTTTTGTGTTTTTTCATTTAAGACAAAGTAAATGAAGATAATAATACCAAATAATTTGTGTTTGCAATCATTTTCAGGAAGAAAATGAGTATTATCTGACAGAATTGCAGGGGTGTCAATACTTTTGGCCATGACTGTATAAGTATATAAGGGGACAATACAAATATCTCGCTGAGGATCTGTTTATACCAAGGAAGGTGACGGGCACAAGGGGGCATTCTTTGCGTCTGGAGGAGAGAAGGTTTTTCCACCAACATAGAAGAGGATTCTTTACTGTTAGGGCAGTGAGAATCTGGAATTGCTGCCTGAGGAGGTGGTGATGGCGAACTCAGTCGAGGGGTTCAAGAGAGGCCTGGATGTCTTCCTGGAGCAGAACAATATTGTATCATACAATTATTAGGTTCTGTAGAAGGACGTAGATCTGGGGATTTATTATGATGGAATATAGGCTGAACTGGATGGACAAATGTCTTTTTCGGCCTTACTAACTATGTTACTATGTTATATCCTTCGCTTCGTGTCTTTTTCTTAGGATACCGCCGCAAGGTAGTGCAGGCGCGGTTCCGTAACGTTCTGTTCTGTTTGCTAGGTACCTGCCAGATTTCCCAGTTCTAACAGGTCCTCCCTGGAGCTCTCCCAGGCTTCGTTCTGTCTAACTTCCTGTCCAACCCCTAGTTTTACCAATGTGAGGAGTGGCCCAATAAATAAGCCTTTTACTCCCCCTAGTGACCGGAGTGTGAAGTGTAATGTGTGCTGGTGATACCTGGTCAAAGAAATCCTTTAGTGCAGTCAGACGTACCATCACTACTGTTATGATCTGGTGGTTAGGACAAATAGTGGACCTGGTAGTTAGAGCACCAGGAAAGACCTGATAGTACATTAACACAGGACAAGCTCTGGGAAGTGGAACCTCTGCTGACCGCAATCCCTAATCCTATCACGCACACTAGAAATAGCCGTGGAGCGCTCCTATCATGACCTAGGCGCCTCGTCACAGCCTCAGAACTAGCTAGCCCTAGAGATAGGAAAAATAAGCCTATCTTGCCTCAGAGAAAATTCCCCAAAGGAAAAGGCAGCCCCCCACATATATTGACTGTGAGTAAGATGAAATCACAAACACAGAGATGAAATAGATTTAGCAAAGAGAGGCCCGACTTACTAAACAGACAGAAGATAGGAAAGGTCACTTTGCAGTCAGCACAAAACCCTACAAAAGCCACACAGAGTGCAGGGAAAAATACCTTCCGCACCGACTAACGGAGCGGAGGCGCCCCTCTGCGTCCCAGAGCTTCCAGCAAGCAAGGCAAAATTCACATAAGCATGCTGGACTGAAAAAATAGCAAACAAGAAAAAAAGCAAAGCGAAACTTAGCTTCTGCTGGAGGAAACAGGTAACCAGAAAGATCCAGGAGCGAACTAGACCAATGCTACAACATTGACAGCTGGCATGGGGCAAAGATCTAAGTGGAGTTAAATAGAGCAGCCCACTAACGAATTAGCCTCGTCACCTGTGGAAGGAAACTCAGAAACACCCACAGGCACCAGAGAAAGCCCATGGACAGAACCAGCCGAAGTACCATTCATGACCACAGGAGGGAGCCCGACAACAGAATTCACAACAGTACCCCCCCCTTGAGGAGGGGTCACCGAACCCTCACGAGAGCCCCCAGGCCGACCAGGATGAGCCAAATGAAAGGCACGAACCAGATCGGCCACATGAACATCAGAGGCAAAAACCCAGGAATTATCCTCCTGACCATAACCCTTCCACTTGACCAAGTACTGGAGTTTCCGTCTCGAAATACGAGAATCCAAAATCTTCTCCACCACATACTCCAACTCCCCCTCAACCAACACCGGAGCAGGAGGGCAATAACGACCTATGGAACACATTATGGATGGCAAAAGAATCTGGAAGGGCCAAACGAAATGACACAGGATTGATAATCTCAGAAATTTTATACGGACCAATGAAACGAGGCTTAAACTTAGGAGAGGAAACCTTCATAGGAACTGTTGTGAATTCTGTGGCAGAGTTCACTCCTGTGGTCACAAGTGGTACTTCGGCTGATTCTCTCTGGGAGCTTCCGTTTGTGGAGGAAAGTGGTACTGCAGCTTCTGAGTTTCCTCCCTCAGGTGATCTGGTGAGCTCATTAGCTGCTTCTCTACTTAACTCCACCTAATGCTTTGATCCATGCTTCCTGTCAATGTTCCAGTGTTGGACTTGTGTATCTCTGGATCATTCCTGTGGCCTGCTGCTCTGCATAGCTAAGTGCTTCTTTGCTATTTGTTGCTATTTTTTCTGTCCAGCTTGTTTATTTGTTTTGCTGGAAGCTCTGGGACGCAAGGGGTGTACCTCCGTGCCGTTAGTTCGGTACGGAGGGTCTTTTTGCCCCCTTTGCGTGGTTTTCTTTAGGGTTTTGTGTAGACCGCAAAGTTATCTTTCCTATCCTCGTTCTGTCTAGAATATCGGGCCTCACTTTGCTTAATCTATTTCATCCCTACGTTTGTCTTTTCATCTTACTCACAGTCATTATATGTGGGGGGCTGCCTTTTCCTTTGGGGTATTTCTCTGAGGCAAGGTAGGCTTATTTTTCTATCTTCAGGCTAGTTAGTTTCTCAGGCTGTGCCGAGTTGCATAGGCAGAGTTAGGCGCAATCCACAGCTGCCTCTAGTTGTGTTTGGAGAGGATCAGGAATTGCGGTCTGCAGAGTTCCCACGTCTCAGAGCTCGTTCTATTATTTTGGGTTATTGTCAGATCACTGTATGTACTCTGATCGCTATGTACATTGTGTTACTGAATTGCCTATCACAACAAGGAACATAACGAGACGACAACCAAACTAAATCCCCAACACGAAGTCGGGGACCCACACAGCGCCGGCGGTTAGCGAAACGCTGAGCCTTCTCCTGGGACAATGTCAAATTGTCCACCACATGAGTCCAAATCTGCTGCAACCTATCCACCACAGTATCTACACCAGGACAGTCCGAAGACTCAACCTGCCCTGAAGAGAAACGAGGATGGAAACCAGAATTGCAGAAAAACGGCGAAACCAAAGTAGCCGAGCTGGCCCGATTATTAAGGGCAAACTCAGCCAACGGCAAAAAGGACACCCAATCATCCTGATCAGCAGAAACAAAGCATCTCAGATATGTTTCCAACGTCTGATTAGTTCGTTCGGTTTGGCCATTTGTCTGAGGATGGAAAGCCGAAGAAAAAGACAAATCAATGCCCATCCTAGCATAAAAGGATCGCCAAAACCTCGAAACAAACTGGGAACCTCTGTCCGAAACGATGTTCTCCGGGATGCCATGTAAACGAACCACATGCTGGAAAAACAATGGCACCAAATCAGAGGAGGAAGGCAATTTAGACAAGGGTACCAAATGGACCATCTTAGAAAAGCGATCACAAACCACCCAAATGACTGACATCTTTTGAGAGACGGGGAGATCCGAAATAAAATCCATAGAAATATGCGTCCAGGGCCTCTTCGGGACCGGCAAGGGCAAAAGCAACCCACTAGCATGAGAACAGCAGGGCTTAGCCCGAGCACAAGTCCCACAGGACTGCACAAAAGAACGCACATCCCGTGACAAAGACGGCCACCAAAAGGATCTAGCCACCAAATCTCTGGTACCAAAGATTCCAGGATGCCCAGCCAACACCGAACAATGAAGCTCAGAGATAACTCTACTAGTCCATTTATCAGGGACAAACAGTTTCTCTGCTGGGCAACGGTCAGGTCTATCAGCCTGAAATTTTTGCAGCACCCGCCGCAAATCAGGGGAGATGGCAGACAAAATTATCCCCTCTTTGAGAATACCTGCCGGCTCAGAAACACCCGGAGAGTCAGGCACAAAACTCCTTGACAGGGCATCAGCCTTCACATTTTTAGAGCCCGGAAGGTACGAAACCACAAAATCAAAACGGGAGAAAAATAACGCCCATCGAGCCTGTCTCGGATTCAACCGTTTGGCAGACTCAAGATAAGTCACATTTTTGTGATCTGTCAAGACCACCACGCGATGCTTGGCTCCTTCAAGCCAATGACGCCACTCCTCGAATGCCCACTTCATGGCCAACAATTCTCGATTACCAACATCATAATTGTGCTCAGCAGGCGAAAACTTTCTAGAAAATAAAGCACATGGCTTCATTCCGGAGCCATCAGAACTTCTTTGCGACAAAACAGCCCCTGCTCCAATCTCAGAGACATCAACCTCAACCTGAAACGGGAGCGAAACATCTGGCTGGCACAACACAGGGGCAGAAGAAAAACGACGCTTCAATTCCTGAAAAGCATCCACGGCCGCAGAAGACCAATTGACCACATCAGCACCCTTCTTGGTCAAATCAGTCAACGGTTTAGCAACACTAGAAAAATTAGCGATGAAGCGACGATAAAAATTAGCAAAGCCCAGTGACTTTTGCAGGCTCTTCACAGATGTCGGCTGAGTCCAATCATGAATGGCCTGGACTTTAACAGGGTCCATCTCGACAGTAGAAGGGGAAAAAATGAACCCCAAAAATGAAACCTTCTGAACTCCAAAGAGACACTTTGACCCCTTCACAAACAAGGAATTAGCACGAAGGACCTGGAACACCATTCTGACCTGCTTCACATGAGACTCCCAATCATCCGAAAAGACCAAAATATCACCCAAATACACAATCAGGAATTTATCCAGGTACTCTCGGAAGATGTCATGCATAAAGGACTGAAACACTGATGGACCATTGGAAAGCCCGAATGGCATCACCAGGTACTCAAAATGGCCCTCGGGCGTATTAAATGCTGTTTTCCATTCATCGCCCCGTTTAATACGCACAAGATTATACGCCCCTCGAAGGTCTATCTTGGTAAACCAACTAGCCCCTTTAATACGAGCAAACAAGTCGGACAGCAACGGCAAAGGATACTGAAATTTGACTGTAATTTTATTAATAAGGCTGTAATCAATACAAGGTCTCAAAGAACCATCCTTCTTGGCCACAAAAAAAGAACCCTGCTCCCAACGGTGATGACGATGGGCGAATATGGCCTTTCTCCAAGGATTCCTTTATATAACTCCGCATAGCGGCGTGTTCTGGCACAGATAAATTGAACAATCGGCCCTTAGGAAACTTACTACCAGGAATCAAATTAATAGCACAATCACAATCCCTATGAGGAGGTAGGGCACTGGACTTGGGCTCATCAAATACATCCTGATTATCCGACAAAAACTCCGGAACTTCAGAAAGAGTAGAAGATGAAATTGACAAAAATGGAACATCACCATGTACCCCCTGTCAACCCCAGCTGGACACAGACATAGATTTCCAGTCCAATACTGGATTATGGACCTGTAGCCATGGTAACCCTAAAACGACCACATCATGCAGATTATGTAACACCAAAAAACGGATATCCTCCTGATGTGCAGGAGCCATGCACATGGTCAATTGGGTCCAGTACTGAGGCTTATTCTTGGCCAAAGGCGTAGCATCAATTCCTCTCAATGGAATAGGATGCTGCAAGGGCTCCAAGAAAAAACCAGAGCGCCTAGCATACTCCAAGTCCATCAAATTCAGGGCAGCGCCTGAATCCACAAATGCCATAACAGAGTAGGAAGACAAAGAACAAATCAGAGTAACGGACAATAGAAATTTTGACTGTACCGTACCAATGATGGCAGACCTAGCGAACGGCTTAGTGTGCTTAGGACAATCGGAGATAGCATGAGTGGAATCACCACAGTAAAAACACAGCCCATTCCGACGTCTGTGTTCCTGCCGTTCAGCTCTGGTCAAAGTCCTATCACATTGCATAGGCTCAGGCCCATGCTCAGATAGTACCGCCAAATGGTGCACAGTTTTACGCTCACGCAAGCGCCGATCGATCTGAATAGCCAAAGACATAGACTCATTCAGACCAGCAGGCATAGGAAATCCCACCATGACATCTTTAAGGGCTTCAGAGAGACCCTTTCTGAAGATTGCTGCCAGGGCACATTCATTCCACTGAGTGAGCACAGACCACTTTCTAAACTTCTGACAATATATCTCTGCTTCATCCTGACCCTGACACAGAGCCAGCAAGATTTTCTCTGCCTGATCCACTGAATTAGGTTAGTCATAAAGCAATCCGAGCGCCAGGAAAAACGCATCCACATCACGCAATGCCGGATCTCCTGGCGCAAGGGAAAATGCCCAGTCTTGAGGGTCGCCACGTAACAAGGAAATAATGATCCTTACCTGTTGAACAGGATCACCTGAGAAGCGAGGTTTCAAAGCTAGAAACAATTTACAATTATTTTTGAAATTCAAGAACTTAGATCTATCACCAAAAAATAAATCAGGAATTGGAATCCTAGGTTCTGACATCGGATTCTGAACTACAAAATCTTGAATGTTTTGTACCCTTGTAGTGAGATTATCCATCCAAGAGGACAGACCTTGAATGTCCATGTCTACACCTGTGTTCCGAACCACCCAGAGGTAAAGGGGAAAAGTGAGACAGAACACGCTGCAAAGAAAAAAAAAATGGTCTCAGAGCTTCTCTTATCCCTCTATTGAGATGCATCAATACTTTTGGCCAGCTGTACTGTTATGATCTGGTGGTTAGGACAAATAGTGGACCTGGTAGTTAGAGCACCAGGAAAGACCTGATAGTACATTAACACAGGACAAGCTCTGGGAAGTGGAACCTCTGCTGACCGCAATCCCTAATCCTATCACGCACACTAGAAATAGCCGTGGAGCGCTCCTATCATGACCTAGGCGCCTCGTCACAGCCTCAGAACTAGCTAGCCCTTAAGATAGGAAAAATAAGCCTATCTTGCCTCAGAGAAAATTCCCCAAAGGAAAAGGCAGCCCCCCACATATATTGACTTTAAGATGAAATCACAAACACAGAGATGAAATAGATTTAGCAAAGAGAGGCCCGACTTACTAAACAGACAGAAGATAGGAAAGGTCACTTTGCAGTCAGCACAAAACCCTACAAAAGCCACACAGAGAGTGCAGGGAAAAATACCTTCCGCACCGACTAACGGAGCGGAGGCGCCCCTCTGCGTCCCAGAGCTTCCAGCAAGCAAGGCAAAATTCACATAAGCATGCTGGACTGAAAAAATAGCAAGCAAGAAAAAAGCAAAGCGAAACTTAGCTTCTGCTGGAGAAAACAGGTAACCAGGAAGATCCAGGAGCGAACTAGACCAATGCTACAACATTGACAGCTGGCATGGGGCAAAGATCTAAGTGGAGTTAAATAGAGCAGCCCACTAACGAATTAGCCTCGTCACCTGTGGAAGGAAACTCAGAAACACCCACAGGCACCAGAGAAAGCCCATGGACAGAACCAGCCGAAGTACCATTCATGACCACAGGAGGGAGCCCGACAACTGAATTCACAACACACTCCCCTTAGTGGCAGAGCAACGTTACTGCAATGAACAGATCTCTGGGGCGCTGCATGACCCTATTACTGCCCCTGATACCCCAATACTGAGCCGCTGCTGTCGTATGTGTCCCTATTACTGCCCCTGATACCCCAATACTGAGCCGCTGCTGCCGTATGTGTCCCTATTACTGCCCCTGATACCCCAATACTGAGCCGCTGCTACCGTATGTGTCCCTATTACTGCCCCTGATACCCCAATACTGAGCCGCTGCTGCCGTATGTGTCCCTATTACTGCACCTGATACCCCAATACTGAGCCTCTGCTGCCGTATGTGTCCCTATTACTGCACCTGATACCCCAATACTGAGCCGCTGCTGCCGTATGTGTCCCTATTACATTATATGATGATCCTGATGAGGTCACATCAGCTGGGGCGGAGCTCAGACGGCTTAAACAGGGTTCTGTGGATGCTGAGAGGTATTGCACCCTGTTCAGACGAGGTCAGGTGGAATGACCCAGCACTCAAGAGTCAGTTTTTAGCAGGTTTGAGTGAAAGACATAAAGATTTACTCATTGCATATCCTGCATCTGATACTTTGGAAACTGCTATGCAGTTAGCTATCCGTGTGGATAGAAGATTGAGAGACTGACAGAATGAAGAGAAGGCTCTTATTATGCTGAACCCCGTCTCTCAGGATAGCCCCGTTGACAGCGGAGAACCAATGCAAGTTGGGGCGATGTCCTCTCGTTCCCAGGAGAGGGAGAAGAGGTTCGCTGAAGGGCTATGCTTGTATTGTGGTAAGGCTGACCATTTTATTAAGCAATGTGAGGTTCGCATAAGGAAAGAAAAAAAAAAAAAAGGTCAGTAGGAGTAACACTCCCATTCGTATTGCGTTTTTACGGTCCGCAGGAGTTTTTTTTTTCTGGTAATACCACATATCATAGTCATTTCATTTATTTTCAGGTAATGGTGGATTGTTGTTCTGAACTTAATTTGATTGATCAACAATTCCTAGGCAAATATAAGTTTGATTCTGAACCATTGTCATCTCCTATTCCTGTTGTGGCTATTGATAACACTCCTCTGGAACATGGGTGTATTTCTCGAAAGGTTACCGGGTTCCCACTTACTGTGAATATGGAACATCAGGAGTGTATAGACTTGTTTGTTCTTGCTAAATTACCTTGCCCAGTCGTCCTGGGTTTACCCTGGTTAAAAATGCACAATCCTTTGCTGGACTGGTCATCTAGTACTATAAGGCCCTGGGGTCAGGGGTGTTATGGTAATTGTTGTAATGTTCACATTGCTGCTGTTGTGAAGAAGGAGCTACCTGAAGCCATTCAGGATTTCTGGAGGGTATTTTCGGAGGTCGAGTCGCTAGCTCTACCACCCCATAGAGATTAGGACTGTGCTATTGAGTTCGTTCCAGGTGCCACACTTCCTAAGAATCGATTACATAATCTGACGATTCCCAAGAGGGAGGCCTTAAGGGAATACCTACAGACTAGTTTAGCTGCAGGTCTTATAGGACCATCTAAATCCCCTGTGGCTGTAAGATTCTTTTTTTTCAAAAAGAAGGATGGGGGCCTTAGGCCGTGTCTGGATTTTCGGGAGATTAGTACAATCACTGTGCGCAATCCTTACCCGTAACCGCTAATTCCGGTTTTGTTTAACCAACTAACCGGTGCGAAGTGGTTCTCTAAGATTGACCTTTGTGAGGCATATATTTTGTTGCGGGTGAAGGAGGGCAATCTTGCCTTGCGCAGGCGTGTACTATAGAGGACAGAGAATGAACTTCAATCCAATATTGCAGCCAGCATGCAGCCAGCGGGTAAGGAAAGGGTGAATCAAACACCCAACCCCGCCTCCATGGCTGAAGATTGTTCCCTCCAAATTCAGGTGACAGTGTCCCTTTAATTCAGTTTTTCATGTATCTTTACTGAAGAAAGTTGGCACATCAGATAAGGAGGCGATGCCGACTGTTCCCCCAGTTGATGAGGACGGTGAGTTTGAGATTTCACGCATTTTAGATTCCAGGTGGCACAGAGGAAGCTTGCAGTGTCTCATGTCCTGGAAGGGTTTCGGTCCCGAGGATAATTCCTGGGTGAAAGCTGGGGACGTCTCGGCCTCAAGGCTGATTAAGGCTTTTCACAAGAGATTTCCGAATAAGGCTCGGCAAAGAGGATCCGGAGGATCCTCGTAAAAGGGGAGGTACTGTTAGAATCTGTTTTGTTTTTGACTATCCGCCATCTTGTTGTGGTTTTCTGGCTGTTTTTTTCCCCTCGTGCTGGGATGTCTTAGGTCAGGTGTTTGTATCACCCTTTATTACCCAGCACCTGTCTCCCATTCCTTGCTGGACAACAGTGTTAATCCGCTAGAGTTCTGGCTGGGTGTTTTGATTTATTTCTGTTAGATTTTATGCAGTACTGGAACTCTGGTTCTGCTATCCTTAGTTTCTGTTTTCAGTTTGTTTCTGCAGCCTTCTCTGTGTTTCCTATTGATTGGGGGAGGGTGGTCCTTGAAAGATCTAAGGACTGGGTATAAAAACTACCTGTTTTTATACCCAGTCCTTAGATCTTTCAACGACCACCCTCCCCCAATCAATAGGTCTTTGCTTGAGTTTAACTTAGGATCGTCAGTGGGTCTATTCGCAAGGAATGGGTCGCCCACTCCATCGTAGGGTATCAGCCTAGTCTCAGTGCAGGGTCACTTCTATCCTAGTTCTGTGTTGCAGTTCCATAACAATAGGCCTGTATAGTATAATGCATTCCCCCATAGGTCTGTATAGTATAATGCACTCCCCATGGGCCTGTATAGTATAATGCACTCCCCATGGGCCTGTATAGTCTAATTCACTCCCCATAGGCCTGTATAGTATAATGCATTCCCCATGGGCCTGTATAGTATAATGCATTCCCCATGGGCCTGTATAGTATAATGCACTCCCCATGGGCCTGTATAGTATAATGCATTCCCCATAGGCCTGTATAGTATAATGCATTCCCCATGGGCCTGTATAGTATAATGCATTCCCCATGGGCCTGTATAGTATAATGCACTCCCCATAGGCCTGTATAGTATAATGCACTCCCCATGGGCCTGTATAGTCTAATTCACTCCTTACAGGCCTGTATAGTATAATGCATTCCCCATAGGCCTGTATAGTATAATGCATTCCCCATAGGCCTGTATAGTATAATGCACTCCCCATGGGCCTGTATAGTCTAATTCACTCCTTACAGGCCTGTATAGTATAATGCATTCCCCATAGGCCTGTATAGTATAATGCATTCCCCATAGGCCTGTATAGTATAATGCACTCCCCATGGGCCTGTATAGTCTAATTCACTCCCCATGGGCCTGTATAGTATAATGCATTCCCCATGGGCCTGTATAGTATAATGCATTCCCCATGGGCCTGTATAGTATAATGCATTCCCCATGGGCCTGTATAGTATAATGCACTCCCCATGGGCCTGTATAGTATAATGCATTCCCCATGGGCCTGTATAGTATAATGCACTCCCCATAGGCCTGTATAGTATAATGCATTCCCCATGGGCCTGTATAGTATAATGCATTCCCCATGGGCCTGTATAGTATAAAGCACTCCCCATGGGCCTGTATAGTATAAAGCACTCTCCATGGGCCTGTATAGTCTAATTCACTCCCCATGGGCCTGTATAGTATAATGCACTCCCCATGGGCCTGTATAGTATAATGCATTCCCCATGGGCCTGTATAGTATAATGCACTCCCCATGGGCCTGTATAGTATAATGCATTCCCCATGGGCCTGTATAGTATAATGCACTCCCCATAGGCCTGTATAGTATAATGCATTCCCCATGGGCCTGTATAGTCTAATTCACTCCCCATAGGCCTGTATAGTATAATGCATTCCCCATGGGCCTGTATAGTATAATGCACTCCCCATGGACCTGTATAGTATAATGCACTCCCCATGGGCCTGTATAGTATAATGCACTCCCCATGGGCCTGTATAGTATAATGCACTCCCCATGGGCCTGTATAGTATAATGCATTCCCCATGGGCCTGTATAGTATAATGCATTCTCCATGGGCCTGTATAGTATAATGCATTCCCCATGGGCCTGTATAGTATAATGCACTCCCCATAGGCCTGTATAGTATAATGCATTCCCCATGGGCCTGTATAGTATAATGCACTCCCCATAGGCCTGTATAGTATAATGCACTCCCCATGGGCCTGTATAGTATAATGCATTCCCCATGGGCCTGTATAGTATAAAGCACTCTCCATGGGCCTGTATAGTCTAATTCACTCCCCATAGGCCTGTATAGTATAATGCATTCCCCATGGGCCTGTATAGTATAATCCACTCCCTATTGGTCTGTATAGTATAATGCACCCCCATTAGGCAGCCTGTATAGTATAATTCACTCCCCAAAGGCTTGTATAGTATAATGCACCCCCAACAGGCAGTCTGTATTGTATAATGCACCCCCATTAAGCTGCCAGTACAATATAATGCATTCCCATTAGGCAGTCTGTATAGTATAATGCACGGTCATTACATAGCCTTTATAGTATAATGCACACCCATTAGGCCGTCAGTACAATATAGTGCACCCCCATTAGGCATTCTGTATAGTATAATGCACCCCATTAGGCAGCCTGTATAGTATAATGCACCCCCACTAGGCAGCCAGTACTGTATAACGGATCCCCATTAGGCAACAGTACAATATAATGCAGTCCCATTAGGCAGACTGTATAGTGTAATGCACCCCCCATTAGGCAGTCTGTACAATATAATGCACCCCCATTAGGCAGCCAGTACAATATAATGCACCCCCATTAGGCAGTCTGTATAGTATAATGCATGCCCATAAGGCAGCCTGTATAGTATAATACACCCCCATTAGGCAGTCTGTATAGTATAATACACCCCCATTAGGCAGTCTGTATAGTATAATACACCCCCATAAGGCAGCCAGTACAGTATAATGCACCCCTATTAGGTAGTCCGCACAGTATAATGCACCCCCATTAGGCAGTCTGTATAGTATAATGCACCCCATTAGGCAGCTAGTACAAAACAATGCACCCCCATTAGGCAGGCAGTACAATATAATGCACCCCAATTACGCAATCTGTATAGTATAATACACCCCCATTAGGCAGTCTGTATAGTATAATGCACCCCATTAGGCAGGCAGTACAATATAATGCACCTCTATTAGGCAGTCTGAAAAGTATAATGCATCCCCATTAGGCAGCCTGTATAGTATAATGCACCCCCATAGGCAGCCAGTACAATATAATGCACCCCCATTAGGCAGCCTGTATAGTATAATGTTATAAAGGCACAGATGATTGGCCTCGGGGAGACCAAAACATCCAACACCGCGGAGACACCATCACGTGTTTCTCAACGCAGCGATTCCAGAACACTGCCCCCATCCCTTATGGGAAATATGCAGATGCATGTAAAGAAGCTGCGGAGACACCATCACGTGTTTCTCGACGCAAGCAGTGAATAGCCAGGCCTTTCCCCGGGAAGGAACAACCACGGGAAGGGCAGCATCCTATAAAGGAAAGCCACCTATGCCAAGCATGGTATCCATCCACAGACAGCTGTTTCGGGGTTTTTGCCCCTCATCAGTGTGGAGTAGGAATCTGGCTATTAGGAGCAGTGCCTAGTAAAAAGGCTATAAAGGCACAGATGATTGGCCTTGGGGAGACCAAAACATCCAACACCGCGGAGACACCATCACGTGTTTCTCAACGCAGTGATTCCAGAACACTGCCCCCATCCCTTATGGGAAATATGCAGATGCATGTAAAGAAGCTGCGGAGATACCATCACGTGTTTCTCGACACATAGCCTTTTTACTAGGCACTGCTCCTAATAGCCAGATTCCTACTCCACACTGATGAGGGGCAAAAACCCCGAAACAGCTGTCTGTGGATGGATACCATGCTTGGCATAGGTGGCTTTCCTTCATAGGATGCTGCCCTTCCCGTGGTTGTTCCTTCCCGGGGAAAGGCCTGGCTATTCACTGCTTGTGTCGAGAAACACGTGATGGTGTCTCCGCAGCTTCTTTACATGTATAGTATAATGCACCCCCATTAGGCAGTCTGTATAGTATAATGCACCCCCATTAGGCAGCCAGTACAATACAATGCACCCCCATTAGGCAGTCTGTATAGTATAATGCACCCCCATTAGGCAGCCAGTACAATACAATGCACCCCCATTAGGCAGTCTGTATAGTATAATGCACCCCCATTAGGCAATCTGTACAATACAATGCACCCCCATTAGGCAGTCTGTATAGTATAATGCACCCCCTTTAGGCAGCCTTTATAGTATAATGCACCCCCATAAGGCAGCCTTTATAGCATAATGCACCCCAATTAGGCAACCACTACAATACAAAGCACCCCCATTAGGCAGCTTGTACAATATAATGCACCCCCTTTAGGCAGCCAGTACAATATAATGCACCCCCATTAGGCAGCGGGTTCAATATAATGCACCCCCATTAGGCAGCGGGTACAATATAATGCACCCCATTAGGCAGCCTGTACAATATAATGCACCCCCATTCCTTCCCCCCTCCCTCTTTCCCCCTGTTGGATTGTCCACTCACCCCCTCCCTCCAGCTATACAAGCTGGTGCAATGTGAGACCATGGTATGCCCGTCAACACAGGATCCGCTTATGACCCTAACTGGTTAAGGGCAGTTCTTCTAGCACATGGATTTAAACTCTTGTTTGTTAATTTAAACTCGAATATAATAATACAGGATAATCATAGAGGAAGGAAACTTATATTTCTGGAATATGCATAATTAAAGCTATTCACAGTGGCGTTTTTGGTCTTCTGCGTCCAACAGAAATCGAGTAAAGGGTATATGCTTCCCAGTAACATACAGTAGATATACAATGTTTGATATCAAAAGAAAGGTAATGTCGTAATAAGAAAAATAATACCCGTCGTTTCTTTCCGAGGTTTCCACCCAGAGTTATGGCAAATAGGAGTTTTTTTGTAACTTTATAAAAGGGGGCATAACCAGCTCACCCAGTGAGGTCATCGAGCGGGAGACCCATGGTTTTGGGCAAAGGTATAAAGCTCAGAGGTCCACACAAAGAAGCTGTCTTTTGCCCGGGGAATCAGCTTTGGAAAGCTGGGCATTGTGACCTGTTGCTCTGGGAAGGTTCCCCTCCCCCCTCCTTCACATGGTGTGTCATTGACTGAGATGTGCAAGTTCTTATTTTAATCCATTTTATTTTGAAATTGTCTGTATATACTGTATCTTGTCTCTTTTGTAACCTCTTTTATATTGTTGTAAACACTGCCTATATTTTCTGGAGTAAATCTATAAATTTACTAGTTTTGTTTTTCCTTGATCTATAAATGTACTGCCATGACCTCCATGCTAATTACCCTACCTTTTGGGTGGGCTCCTGACCCGATATTGATTTGAATATAGCACGAGGAGCTGGTGGCAGCAAAGTGTTCTGGGGTATTTGGGAGACCCTGGCAATGATGGAACGGAGGGTTAAGTGTGTATTTCCTGCCTGAGACTGGGGATATACATTTTGCCCTCACTGCAGAGTGTCCAATAGTCAGTACACAGCAAGGCAGCCTTTCTGGCGACTACTTATCCTAGGTGTAGTTCCCTGACTGACCTAAGAGTAAGGGGGCACCAAAGAGCTGCAAGTTCCTAACCGGGACTGGAAAGTGTGATATAATAAATCCCTGACAACTGCGAGCAATTACACACCCCAGTTCCTGACAGCCACTTGCCTTTTTAAGTAGCCCCAGCAGTTCAATCAGTGCTTCTGAATGTCTGCAGCTCGCCAAAGACCTGGCTCCTGAAAGTCTTGGACATAGTATTCCAGCCATCTCCTACTGCGGATCCTTGGAGCACATGTGGAGACAGGAAGCCCTGTTTGCCATCAACATTTGCAAAGGAAGGAAGAGAGATTCTGAATCTATTTCTACGATTTATGCTGGACTTAAGGTTTATTCCGGCCTGCCGTGGTGTCTCCTGCCTCTGTACCTGCAATTTTGTAAAACCTTTCCCCTGTGGTTTGCTGACTTATATGAAGTAATACAAGCACTTCTTAAGCAAGCTTGTGTTTCTCCGGACCCAAGACTCTATACAGATTGTTTTCAATACATTACATTAGAGTCACACAGGCGTCTTCTACCTGTCACAGTCCTCACAGGTGACTTGAGACTGTCTGTGATCATCCTGGAGCCGATCACTGGCTGAGCCTTTGCCATTTTGGCTATTCTTCCATCCATTTAAATGGTAGTCTTCAGTTTTCTTCCATGTCTCTCTGATTTGGCTTTCCATTTTAAAGCACTGGAGATCATTTTAGCTGCACAGCCCATCGTTGTCTGCACTTCTTTATAAGTTTTACCCTCTCCAATCCACTTTTCAATCAAAGTAAGCTTCTTCTGAACAATGTCTCGAGCGACTCATATTTCTCAGGCTTTCAAGGAGCAATGAATGTACAACATGTTCTGGCTTCACCCTTACATAAGGGCCACCTGATTCACACCTGTTTATTCACAGAATGATTAACCTCACTAATTGAACTCCATACTGCTATCATTGTAAACACTTACCCCGTTCAATTAATTATTCTAATACAAAGAAAAACCTGCAGATCATGAATGCGGAGTGTGGTGTTTTCATAGAATCTACTGCACCAAATGGTAAACTGTGTGACATGTGGAAATATAATTTATACCAAACACAGTGATTAAACTGGTTAGTTATATTGGACTGCTATTATTTTGAACACTACTGTATGTGTTTCTTTCTTTAGTTGGTGAAGAGTCTGAAATGTTGACTCTTCTTGTAGGTTAAATTGATATTTCTAAACTGAAGAATGGCTATTATTTACCTCTTATAACAGCTCCTACAGTTTATTGTACTGTTGTCTTTACAAAACCATAACCAGGAACACTCTACAGGATAGCTGCCGGATCATGGCTCCATCACAAGGACCACAACCTCGGCTGAAAGAATACAGATCTTCTCCATTGACCATCACTGAACCTATGTGTATGCTTGGGAGAGCCGGGATTGGGACCCACCAATCACATGGCTCCATGGAGATGCTCAGAGAAACCAGGTTGTGACCCTCCGGTCAACTGACCTTGTACCTCAATGACCTTTCAGCTTTCTAAGCGTTACCTCCTCTGTGCGCCACTGGTGGGGGTAGTTAGCCCTGGAAGCTCTGAAGTCACAGCTGCTCTTATCCTGGTGAGTCAGCAGAAGGGTGTAAGTCTGTAATTTTGCACCATCTTGGTTATTTGTTGGCACTGTTCTATGTGTTATTTGCCTGTTGTGTGGTTCAATAAAGTATTAATACACTGTTTTACCCTCACCCTGTGTTGGCAGAGTAGTATTATGCCTACGGTCAAAGGAGAACGGGAGTTCGGTAGGATGAGCCCTGGTCCATGCGGCTTTGGCTAGCCACCCACTGCACCCCCAGTAGATAGATGTTGTATTATGTCACTAACTCATTCATTCCAGGCCAAGAAGATTGGGTGCGGTCCTTAAAAATCATTGAGACCATACAAAATACTACATGTAGTACTTTTCAATATGGGGTGTACAAATGTTTGCATCAACTAATCTGAGTAAAACTGAAGATTTTGTAATTAAAGTTATAGTAGGTCATGCCTGCAGGTGGCACACATGGTTTGTGGCCCCACTGTGCCACAGGACTGGGCCTACCTAGGCAGAGGCATGCCTAAGCAGCTACCTGGCTTTCACTGGAGCTCCTGAATGCGGAGTCAGACTTGAGCAGCAGATAGCCGCCAGGTACCACTCCTAGGCAGAGCCCGATACTGCAGGTGCTGAATACAAGGTTCGCAGACTCTAACAGGGCTAGGGCTCTGTTCAGACTACGCTTCAGGCAGGAAAAATACTGATACAGTAACAGACAGGACTTGATTCAGTATATTTTCAGACAGGTGTAGTCTCAGGGTTCAGGGACTGCCGGAGCGGTTTCGGGCTATGTTCAGACACATGGGTTTCGGGACATGGTTGAGACTCTGGCCACACACGGACTAAACTTGGGCACTCTCTGCACAAGGACCAGGAGACCTAACAACTCACAGACTAACTAATGAATCAATGATGTTGCTTTGCCACCTCCCTATTGGGGACGGTGCCGCTTCTAAAAGATGCATCCCAGCAATTGGCTGGGGGCATCTTAGCAGGTGCACTCTTCCCCTTTAAGAGGAAGAGATCACGTGCACTATGCACTCAGCTGGAGGTTAGTGAGAGCAGGGAGAACACCGGGGACCACACCGCACAGACAGGGTGGAGAGTCTGCCACTGTCTCTGCATGGAGAAGGAGAAACATGTAGAGATGCAGGCAGAACCGTTACATATTATTAACCTTACCTTCATGTTATTGATTAAAAAACATGTTCTATGAAACTCCGTGTTACCAACATTTTAAAAACTGTTCTTGTGTTCAGTGAGATATTGAAATGTTACTGATTAAAGGGGGTGTACTCATTTATGCTGATCAACATTTATTGAAATTTATAAAACAGAGTGAACATAATTAACATTTCTTTCCTGTATGCCTTCTCTCATGTCTAACAAAAATTTTTCCCGCATAGCGAACATGAATATGGCTTCTCTTCTGTGCGACTTCTCTCATGTGTAATAAGACCCAATTTATCTGTAAAGCATTTCTCACAGAATGAACATGTTTTCTCCTGTGTGAGTTCTCTGATGTCTATAAAGATTTGACTGCAATGTAAAGCATTTTCCACATCGTAAACAGGAGAATGGTTTCTCCCCTGTGTGAATTCTTTGATGTCCAACAAGCTTTGATTTATCTTTAAAACATTTCCCACATTGGGAACATGAATATGGCTTCTCTCCTGTGTGAATTCTCTGATGTATAATAAGACTCCCTTTATCTTTGTATGATTTCTCACATTCTGAACATGAAAATGGCCTTTCTCCTGTGTGAATTCTCTGATGTTTAATAAGACTCCCTTTATCTGAAAAGCATTTCCCACATTCCGAACATGAAAATGGCTTTTCTCCTGTGTGAATTCTCTGATGTCTAATAAGACTCCCATTATCTGAATAGGACTTCCCACATTCCGAACATGAAAATGGCATTTCTCCTGTGTGAGTTCGCTCATGCATTGCAACTTGTGATTTAAATAAAAAACATTTCCCACATTCTGAACAGGAGTATGGAGTCTCTCTTGTATGAGTTCTCTGATGTGTAATAAGAGTCCCTTTTTCTGTGAAGGCCTTCCCACATTCTGAACATGAAAATGGCTTTTCTCCTGTGTGAATTCTCTGATGTATAATAAGATTTGATTTATGTGAGAAAGCCTTCTTACATTCCGAACAAGGAAATGGCGTTTCTCCTGTGTGACTTCTCACATGTCTAACATATTGAGATTTATGTGTAAAGTTTTTCCCACATTCTGAACATGAATATGGCTTCTCTCCTGTATGAATTCTCTGATGTGTAATAAGAGTACTTTTTTCTTTGAAGGACTTATCACACTCTGAACATGAAAATGGCTTTTCTCCTGTGTGAATTCTCTCATGTATAACAAATATTGATTTCTTTGAAAAGCATTTCCCACATTCTGAACAGGAGTATGGCTTCTCTCCTTTGTGCTTTCTTTGTGATAAAAAATCTGAGCTTTTAGTAAGTTGCTTATCACACTGAAATCTTCTAACCACTTTGTCACCTGGAATTCTGGTAACAATGGGAGATTGCTCAGGAGAGGGATCCTCATGATTAGGGAGATTGTAAGAAAGTGAAGTACTGTGAAGTCCAGGAGGTCCATGAAGGGGAATGTGGTTTTCTTCATTAGATTGCTTCCTGATATCTTCTTTTTTACAATTTAGTGATAATCCGTTATTCTCACAAGGATTTCCTATAAGGATGAAGGATAGATTGGATGTGATTTTTTTTCTACAATACAAAAGGGATTTCTAAATTTACATTATGAAAACAAATATAAAGCACTTTTTGTGTGAATCAGCAGATATTAGGTTAAAGTGAGTGACTACTACACCCCTGGATTAAAGGTACTGTCACACTAGACGATATCGCTAGCGATCCGTGACGTTGCAGCGTCCTCGCTAGCGATATCGTCCAGTGTGACAGGCAGCAGCGATCAGGCCCCTGCTGTGCTGTCCCTGGTCGGGGAAGAAAGTCCAGAACTTTATTTCGTCGCTGGACTCCCCGTAGACATCGCTGAATCGGCGTGTGTGACACCGATTCAGCGATGTCTTCACTGGTAACCAGGGTAAACATCGGGTAACTAAGCGCAGGGCCGCGCTTAGTAACCCGATGTTTACCCTGGTTACCATCCTAAAAGTAAAAAAACAAACACTACATACTTACCTACAGCCGTCTGTCCTCCAGCACTGTGCTCTGCTCTCCTCCTGCTCTGGCTGTGAGCGTCGGTCAGCCGGAAAGCAGAGCGGTGACGTCACTGCTCTGCTTTCTGGCTGCCCGGCGCTCACAGCCAGACCAGAGAAGCAGAGCGCCGAGGACAGACAGCAGAAGGTAAGTATGTAGCGTTTGTTTTTTTACTTTTTAGGATGGTAACCAGGGTAAACATCGGGTTACTAAGCGCGGCCCTGCGCTTAGTTACCCGATGTTTACCCTGGTTACCGGGGACCTCGGGATCGTTGGTCGCTGGAGAGCTGTCTGTGTGACAGCTCTCCAGCGACCAAACAGCGACGCTGCAGCGATCCGGATCGTTGTCGGTATCGCTGCAGCGTCGCTATGTGTGACGGTACCTTAATTGTGCAGCTCCAGGCACAAAACTTAACAGGATTGATCCTCCATGGCTGCAGTGGTGCAACCTGATCCTTCACCAAGAGGTCCAGATTGAAAGAATCAGGATAAATATATAAGTAAAAAATGGTCTCCAAAAGTGCTGCCAAGGATGTAGGGAGAGTTTTCTTATTAAAATTATTTTATTAAACCTTTAGTGACTGGGCTAAATTTTTAAAATCTGACCAGTGTCCCTTTATGTGGCAATAACTCTGGAGCGCTTCAAAATATCCCAGTGACTGAGTTTTTTTTTTGGCACATTATAATTTATGATCTTCGTAAATTTAGGTCGATAGGTTTTCTATTTGTTTATAGAAAATATCAGAAATTTGACGAAACGGTAAAAAAAAAAATGAAAATGGTTAAATTCTGAATGATGATCTCTTTAATCCAGATAGTTATACTACAGACTGAGAAATGACTATACGTTCATCATATATGCAAGTGCTTCTCACAAAATTAGAATATCAAAAAGTTAATTTTTCAGTTCTTCAATACAAAAAGTGAAACGCATATATTATATAGAGCCATTACAAACAGCGTGATCTTTCACGTGTTTATCTCTGTTAATATTGATGATTATGGCTTACAGCCAATGAAAACCCAAAAGTCATTATCTCAGTAAATTAGAATACTTTATAACACCAGTTTGAAAAATGATTTTAAAATCCGAAATGTTGTCCTACTGAAATGTATGTTCAGTAAATGCACTCAATACTTGGCCGGGCTCCTTTTGCATCAATTACTGCATCAATGCGGCGTGGCATGGAGGCAATCAGCCTGTGGCACTGCTGAGGAGTTATAGAAGCCCAGGTTGCTTTGATAGCAGCCTTCAGCTCGTCTGCATTGTTGGGTCTGGTGTCTCTCACCTTCTCTTGACAATACCTCAGATTCTCTATGGGGTTAAGGTCAGGCGAGTATGCTGACCAATCAAGCCCAGTGATACTGTTGTTTTTAAACCAGGTATTGGTACTTTTCGCAGTGTGGACAAGTGCCCCCTAAGCCCCCCCCCCCCCGAGGGTCCTTTTTAAGGTCTAAAAACACCTGAAAATGATGGAAACACTGCTCAAATGACACGGGAACATCATGGGGATCGCCCCTGGAAGCATTCCTGACTCCAAATAATTAGCCCCAGACTGAAAATTTCCTCCCCCACTTAGGATTAGTTCAGACTCAGCGCTTTTGAAGCGTTTTTCAACTTTAACATTGCTTTCAACCACTACAAAATGCATTCACTGGGAAATGTCATTGTAACATTTAATGTCCCTAGCTGGCCATGTGGTGGGTGACACATAAGCAGACCCATTTTGTTTCATTTACGAAGGAGGCACTCAAAGTCACAGAGCCTATTTTTACTGGTGCATCAGGCGGCATTAATCTTCTTAAAGGGCCATTATTAGGCCAGCGTCACACTCAGCGTATAAAAATACGGTCCGTAATTTACGTCCGTAATACGCAGAAAAGTCCCCAAAATAGTGGTCCGTATCTCCTCCGTAGGCAGGGTGTGTCAGCATATTTTGCGCATGGCATCCTCCGTATGTAATCCGTATGGCATCCGTACTGCGAGATTTTCTCGCAGGCTTGCAAAACCGACATACGGACATACAATCCATGTTCTCAAAAAATCATAAAAACATACATATCATTGAGACACATATATGTATGTATATTAATATTTCATCCAGCGCGAGATAGCTTTAAAGCCGGTAATTCAATTGCCGGCTTTTGCCATCTCCTTCCTAAACCCGACATGATATGAGACATGGTTTACATACAGTAAACCATCTCATATCCCTTTTTTTTGCATATTCCACACTGCTAATGTTAGTAGTGTGTATGTGCAAAATTTGGGCACTCTAATAAATTAAAAGGTTAAATGGCGGAAAAAATTGGCGTGGGCTCCCGTGCAATTTTTTCCGCCAGAGTGGTAAAGCCAGTGACTGAGGGCAGATATTAATAGCCTGGAGAGGGTCCATGGTTATTGGCTTCCCCCTGGCTAAAAACATCTGCCCCCAGCCACCCCAGAACAGGCACATTCTCATATGAATTCGAGCCTGGGAGCTTTCCAGGAAAGTTCCCATGCTCGAGTTCATATGAGGACAACCAGCAGAGGGCGCCTCACCGCGAATGAAGGTAACTACAGGTCATTGACCTACATTACCTTCATTCCCCGGGGTTTTACAGGCACGAGCACAGCTGCATTATAGCAGAGCTCCTGCCTGTAAAATATTTTAACCCCTTCAGATGGATTTACATCGTGGGACGTTACAGATCAACGGAAGGTATGTATATTTGTTGGTTTATTATTTTTCCTTTGTTACAGAGCGAGGGTCTTCAGGTGGATTGAGAGAGTAATAAAATATTAAAACAACCTGTGTGTTTATTTCATTAAAATAATTTTTAATAATGTGTGTGTTTTTTTTAACCATTTCATACAATTGGATTAATAATGGAAAGGTGTCAGAATTGACGCCTCTCCATTATTAATCTGGCTTAATGTCACCTTACAATAGCAAGGTGACATTAACCCTTCATTACCCCATATCCCACCTCTACACGGGAATGGGAAGAGAGTGGCCAAGTGCCAGAATAGGTGCATCTTCCAGATGTGCCTTTTCTGGGGTGGCTGGGGGCAGATGTTTTTAGCCAGGGGGGCCAATAACCGTGGACCCTCTCCAGGCTATTAATATCTGCCCTCAGTCACTGGCTTTACTACTCTGGCGGAGAAAATTGTGCGGGAGCCCATGCCAATTTTTTCCGCCATTTAACCCTTTAATTTAATAGCTAGAGCGCCCAGATTTTGCACATACACTCTGCTAACATTAGTAGTGAGGAATATGCAAAAAAAAGGGGATATGAGATGGTTTACTGTATGTAACCATGTCTCATATCATGCCGGGTTTGGGAAGGAGATAGCAAAAGCCGGCAACTGAATTACCGGCTTTAAAGCTATCTCGCGCTGGATGAAATATTAATATATATACATATATGTGTCTCAATGATTATATATATATATATATATATATATATATATATATACCACCTTGCCGTGGTTGATGGGCACACATGAATTGGCCAATTTATGCGCTAAGAATCTTCATTTTATCTATAACTGTAAGTTTTATGAAAAAAATTTTTTGAAAATATTTTTTTATGAAAAAATATTTTTGAGAAGTATGATTCATATCGAATATTTGTCTGTGTTTTCACATGGCCTAGATTCATATACATGTGCTGCTGTGTTTTTTTTATATCTATATGATACAGCCTGCAGCTTGCATGTGTTCACATTGGGAGTGCTGGTTGGCTTTTTTTCTTTGTTTAGTGTATGGATGTGGCTGCATCCAGACTGATCTTGCACTCCTCCCATTGACCTTGCAGGTGGCGGTAATCATCTCTAGTTGCCCATAAATTGTAGGTTTAGCCCAGAGTGACATGTTTGTCCAAAGTTGTAGGCTGGTGGCCCAAGAGTGGCATGTACAGTAGAGTAGGACCCATCAGAGAGAGATCACCTTGCCGTGGTTGATGGGCACACATGAATTGGCCAATTTATGCGCTAAGAATCTTCATTTTATCTATAACTGTAAGTTTTATGAAAACATTTTTTGTGAAAAAAATGTTTTATGAAAAAATATTTTTGAGAAGTATGATTCATATCGAATATTTGTCTGTGTTTTCACATGGCCTAGATTCATATACATGTGCTGCTGTGTTTTTTTATATATATATATATATATATATATATATATATATATATATATATATATATATATATATATATATATATATATATATATATATATACACACAGTACAGACCAAAAGTTTGGACACACCTTCTCATTTAAAGATTTTTCTGTATTTTCATGACTATGAAAATTGTAAATTCACACTGAAGGCATCAAAACTATGTATTAACACATGTGGAATTATATACTTAACAAAAAAGTGTGAAACAACTGAAAATATGTCTTATATTCTAGGTTCTTCAAAGTAGCCACCTTTTGCTTTGATGACTGCTTTGCACATTCTTGGCATTCTCTTGATGAGCTTCAAGAGGTAGTCACCGGAAATGGTTTACACTTCACAGGTGTGCCCTGTCAGGTTTAATAAGTGGGATTTCTTGCCTTATAAATGGGGTTGGGAGCATCAGTTGTGTTGAGCAGAAGTCTGGTGGATACACAGCTGATAGTCCTACTGAATAGACTGTTAGAATTTGTATTATGGCAAGAAAAAAGCAGCTAAGTAAAGAAAAACGATTGGCCATCATTACTTTAAGAAATGAAGGTCAGTCAGTCCGAAAAATTGGGCAAACTTTGAAAGTGTCCCCAAGTGCAGTGGCAAAAACCTCAAGCGCTACAAAGAAACTGGCTCACATGAGGTCCGCCCCAGGAAAGGAAGACCAAGAGTCACCTCTGCTTCTGAGGATAAGTTTATCCGAGTCACCAGCCTCAGAAATCACAGGTTAACAGGAGCTCAGATCAGAGACTAGGTCAATGCCACACAGAGCTCTAGCAGCAGACACATCTCTACAACAACTGTTAAGAGGTGACTTTGTGCAGCAGGCCTTCATGGTAAAATAGCTGCTAGGAAACCACTGCTAAGGACAGGCAACCAGCAGAAGAGACTTGTTTGGGCTAAAGAACTCAAGGAATGGACATTAGACCAGTGGAAATCTGTGCTTTGGTCTGATGAGTCCAAATTTGAGATATCTGGTTCCAACCACTGTGTCTTTGTGTAACGCAGAAAAGGTGAACGGATGGACTCTACATGCCTGGTTCCCACCGTGAAGCATGGAGGAGGAGGTGTGATGGTGTGGGGGTGCTTTGCTGGTGACACTGTTGGGGATTTATTCAAAATTGAAGGCATACTGAACCAGCATGGCTACCACAGCATCTTGCAGCGGCATGCTATTCCATCCGGTTTGTGTTTAGTTGGACCATCATTTATTTTTCAACAGGACAATGACCCAAAGCACACCTCCAGGCTGTGTAAGGGCTATTTGACCAAGAAGGAGAGTGATGGGGTGTTACGCCAGATGACCTGGCCTCCACAGTCACCAGACCTGAACCCAATCAAGATGGTTTGGGGTGAGCTGGACCACAGAGTGAAGGCAAAAGGGCCAACAAGTGCTAAGCATCTCTTGGAAGTCCCTCAAAATTGTTGGAAGACCATTCCTGATGACTACCTCTTGAAGCTCATCAAGAGAATGCCAAGGGTGTGAAAAGCATTCATCAAAGCAAAAGGTGGCTACTTTAAGGAACCTAGAATATAAGACATATTTTCAGTTGCTTCACACTTTTTTGTTAAGTATATAATTCCACATGTGTTAATTCATAGTTTTGATGCCTTCAGTGTGAATGTACAATTTTCAGTCATGAAAATACAGAAAAATCTTTAAATGAGAAGGTGTGTCCAAACTTTTGGTCTGTACTGTATATATATACCTATTCTATGTGTACACATTTATTCTACCTATTCTACTGTAACCTGTCAGTGTGATTTTACTGTACACCGCACTGAATTGCCGGCTTTTCTCTCTAACACCGCTGCGTATTTCTCGCAAGTCACACTGCTGGTCCGTGTGTAATCTGTATTTTTCTGGCCCCTATAGACTTTTATTGGCGGATTTTTTGCGCAATACGGTGACAAACGCAGCATGCTGCGATTTTCTATGGCCGTAGAAGACCGTATAATACGGATCAGTAAAATACGGCTGATAGGAGCTGGGGCATAGAGAATAATTGGGCCGTGTGTAATGCGTGTTTTACGGACGTGTTTTATGCGCTCATAAAAAAAAAAAAAGTTATTGCAATTTTAAAACGGGATAGTTACAATTGTACCTACTCAGCCGGACGAAGGTTAAAAAGTAGGCCCAATGAAAAGGAGTGGGTCTTCTAGACTTGGAATGTCCATACACTAAGTGCATGGGCTGTCAAATGTTTCCCCATGAGGGGTTCATTTTTTTTTTTAAAAATTTGTTAACGGGCATCATAAACAGTTGCTGCTGGGAAGGTGCAGGTTTTTACTAAAAATATGGCGGACGAATCGTTGGATGAAGTGATCAGGAAAAAGGGGCATGGTGATGACAGGAATGGGAACGTACATGATTAATAACAGCGGTGGGAGGTATGAGATCCAGGATACAGCCTACAATGATTAGTCGTTTAGCCACCACCAATTACCAGAAGATCGGTGTAACAGATGCGCTTGTTAGGCTGCCGTCACACTAGCAGTATTTGGTCAGTATTTTACATCAGTATTTGTAGCCAAAACCAGGAGAGGGTGATAAATGCTGAAGTGGTGCATATGTTTCTATTATACTTTTCCTCTGATTGTTCCACTCCTGGTTTTGGCTACAAATACAGATGTAAAATACTGACCAAATACTGATAGTGTGACGGCAGCCTTAGACTCGGCCTAAAAAATGCCTGTCAAAAACATGTTGCCAAAGACGCACGTTTCTGTCTAAAAGGCAAAGTGCAACATGTTCGAGAGATGCTGAATTATAGAAAGCAGATCAGTGTTGGAGGAAAACCAAACAAACTGATGGACGCTTGTGAAAAACAAAGTTTAAAGAGCAGTGCACCGTCCGTAACTATACACACACCCGTGGCACAAGCTTCATCTTCACCCATACATATTACCAATAATATCCAAATGTCACAGTCAACAATTATTTCTTCCAGTGTAACGAACATTGATAAAGGAATGCCACTAAATGTAGACAACCACGACCCTAGGAAACATCAGATTTCCTCTTTACAAGATATGGACGATGATGGTATTGATGACGACTTTGAAATTTACCATATTCCCACCAAAAAAAGGCCGTGAATGTCTGGAAAATCATTTTCTCTTGGGCAAACTTTCCCTCTAACTAAAGTGGTACTGAATGATGAATACACAGCTCTCATGTCTATTTAGCCTTAGATGGTTGAAAGATGATGTATTCTGTTTTGTCCATGTTCACTTTTTGAAAGCGAGCAGAATGAAGGATGAATTAGCAGGAAAACGTGTGATTTGGGTCAGTAAGGAGGTGACGTCAGGTTCAGATAGGGAGATCTGCGTGTCATTGGCGTACTGATGATATTGCAAACCGTGCCATTACACGTCACGACACATCAGCTTTCCCAGGCCGAAGGTGTAGATGAGAAGAGTAGGGGTCCTAGAACTGAGCCTTGGGGAACACCGAAAGACCGTGGTCGAGGTGTGGGAGAGGGAGACACTGAATGTCCCCGTAACAGCCTGGTTATTTTTTAAATACTCTGCCGATAACCCCAAAAAGGCCATTTGCACTGCCGGCCATACCCACATCAGCAGGGTAGCAAAACTCCCATCCTAACCACCACAAGCATGATCAGGCACATGGCAGCAAAGCACCCGACTTTGATGGTTGAACACAAAGCTCCATGAACAATGTCTGTGGGTGATACCACTGTTTCTTCCGATGTTGTGTGTGCAAGCCAATCCCCTGTCCACTGTGCATGCAAAGATGCCTCATGCCCTGCATCTGCAGTTGCACACAAACTCAACTAGCACCATCAACAAGCACGTCCATGTCCTTGTCCCATCGCAGCGGTCAGTTGTCCATACCCCAGTCGTTAGAACGCAACCGTAAATACGCAGCCAACGCCACAGTACTAAATTCACACATTTCTTGTCTGCTTGCGCTCGAAATGTTGCATTTTAGGCAAATGTGAGACCTAAGCTTTCCGCAATCTGAAGGCGGTGACCATCACAAGGTACTCGTTACCCAGCCGCCGCAATTTTGCCCGGTCTATCGTCCTGACAATACAAAAGCAAGCACGTGCCCCACAACATTACCCGGGCCCTCAACAATGCTGTTACAGGGAAAGTGCACCTAACCACGGACACGTGGACAAGTGCTTGTGGGCAGGGACGGTACATCTTGCTGACGGCACGCTGGGTTAGCGTAGAGGAAGCCATGACCCAGTCGGACATTGGGAGACCATGTTACAGATGTATGGAGACAGGTTGTGGAAGGCTTTGTATGTCATAGTTAGGGTTTTGAACTGTAGCCTCTGGGCAATTGGAAGGCAGTGAAGGGCCTGGCAGAGAGGTGAGGCCGAGGAATAACAGATCGACAGTTGGATTACTTGGGCATCAGACTTTAGGATAGATTGGAGTGGTGCAAGAGTGCTAGAGGGGAGGCCAGAGAAAAGGTTGCAATAGTGAAGGTGGGAGATCATGAGGGCGTGCACAAACATTTTTGCAGTTTCTTGGAATGTACGGATCCTTGAACTGTTTTTGAGTTGTAGTGGGCAGGAGGAGACAAGGGCTTGGATATGTATATTGAAAGAGGGCAGAGTCGAGGATCATCCCGAGGTCCCGAACATGCGGGACTATTTGTACCGATGTGGCGTCCCGGCATTACACAGGCACGTGTCCGACAACATTACCCGTGCCCTCCAATATGCTGTTATTGGTAAAGTCAACCTAACCACAGACACGTGGACAAGTGCTTGTGGTCAGGGATGGTACATCACACTAACAGCACACTGGGTTAACATGGTGGAAGCCGGGACCCAGTCCAATCTTGGGATGGTGCACGTCCTCCCAACCCCAAGTATTGCGGGCCCTACGTCAATCTGGGTTGCCCCCACAGTCTTCAGCTCCTGCACCTCCTCCTCCTCTTCAGCCTCCATCTCCGAAAGTAGCACATCAGTCACAAGCTGGAAGCACTGCAGCACTGCCTCAGCCAAGTGGCAACAGGCTGTGCTGAAGCTAATATGCAAGCCGCACAATGATGAAGAGTTATGGACAGCTCTGAAAGAGCAGGCAGATCGGTGTCTGACACCGCTGAACCTACAGCCAGGCATGATCGTGTGTGACAATAGCTGGAACCTGGTGGCTGCTCTGTGTCGAGGCGAGCTCACACACGTGCCATGCCTGGCCCATGTGCTTAACCTCATTGTTCAACATTTTCTGAAAAGCGACATGGAGGTGCCAGATCTGCTAGGAAAAGTACGAGGCTCTGTGTACCCATTTTAGAAAGTCAGCAAGAGCTTCATCCGCCCTTGACGTGCTTCTGCAGCACTTGCAGCTTCTGGCTCACCGACTGGTGTGTGATGTCCTCCCCTTGTATTGGAACTCTACACTGCATATTTTGGAAAGGATTTGTGAGCAGAAGAGGGCAGTTGTTGACTACTAGCATCAACAAGGCGGTAGGTATTCAGTTCTGACTTCACACATACGATTTTAGGAGTGGACATGGATGTCAGACATATGTACCATTCTCCAAAACTTTAAGGAATTCACCAAGATGGTGAGCGGCAATGGCGCCATAATTAAAATCTCCATCCTGCTTCTCTGTGTTCTAATATTAATATTTATAGTTATTTATAGTTATTTATATAGCGTCAACATATCTACAGTTTGAAGCAACAGTCCTAAGTAACAACAATAACAATAATACAATAATTAAACAGAAATAAAACTACCTTGCTCGTGACAGCTTACAATCTACAATGAGGTGGGGGAGATAAAATAGGGATTTTTGTGTACTCACCGTAAAATCCTTTTCTCCGAGCCATTCATTGGGGGACACAGACCGTGGGTGTATGCTGCTGCCACTAGGAGGCTGACACTAAGTGATACAAAGAAAGTTAGCTCCTCCCCTGCAGTATACACCCTCCTGCTGGCTCTCAGCTAACCAGTTCGGTGCAAAAGCAGTAGGAGATCAATAACAATATATGAGCGTATAGCATGTCATATTATATATGAGAGTATAGCATGTCAGATTATAAAAAACAATCATAAGCTAATAACAGGGTGGGAGCTGTGTCCCCCAATAAATGGCTTGGAGAAAAGGATTTTACGGTGAGTACACAAAAATCCCTATTTCTCCTTCGCCTCATTGGGGGACACAGACCGTGGGACGTCCCAAAGCAGTCCCTGGGTGGGGACAACAATAGATCAGGCCCTGTGTAACCGCTACTTACAAGTGCGCCACCGCGGCCTGCAGAGTCCGCCTGCCCAGACTCACATCTGTGGAAGTGTTGGAATTATAGTGCTTCAAGAATCCATGCGGACTGGACGAATCCGCAAGCTTGCAGGCGTGCCTTGCCGACGCCTGGTGCCTAGAACCCTTGATAGACAGGGAGATAGGCTGACATCTAGCACGGAAGGACTCCTGGATGGTGGAACGAATTCACCATGTTATCATGGTCGATGAAACGGCTAAACCCTTCCTGAAAATGTCAGGAAGCCTTCCTCTACCGTCAGGAAACCCAAATAAAGCGTCCAACCTTCGGAAGGGCGCCGTCCTCAAGACGTACCTACTCAGAGCACTCACTTTGTCCAGAATATGGGGGAACTCATTCCATTTTGTGGACTGGTGCCAAAAGAGATGAGGGAAGAACTATGCCCTCATAACAGTGGTAATACAGTACCACCTTGGTAACAAGGGATGGGGATGGCCTGAGGACAACCTTGCCTCGAAGGTAATAAGGGAAAAAAGTCTGAAAGAGCAGAGCAGCTAGCTCCGAAGACTCGTCATAGTGAGAATATTGCAGAGGAAAAAGGGGCGACTTTCCCTGATAGTAAAGTCTGCCCGGATGAAAAGGAGCCTACTGTAAGGCTCCTAGGAATAATAACGTCCCAATGAGCTAGTGGTATGCGATAGAGAAGGACTACGTGTGAAAACTCCCTGTGAGAAAGTCCCTACTTGCAGTTTTGCTGCGATAAGGCGAGAAGATACTAGCTCCGCAAACAAAAAACGGACGTGGTCAGTGCGGATCTCTGAGGATCACTGGGGCCCCTTTCTGCTTCCGAAAGGCTTTCGGAAGTAGTGGAAGGGGAGTTATGGAAACTGGTACCACGGCAGAACCAGAGCATGGAGTGCGATGGCTCTTGGATCTCGAGGCCGAACCACGAACTCGCGTACATTGGCCTTCAGTCTGGATGTCATCCCACCTACAACTGGAGAGCTCCAGTAAGGACAGATCTGATGGAAGACTTCGGGGTGAAGTTCCCACTGACTTTAGGCGGAACCCTGACGGCTGAATTTGTTTGCCGTTCAGAGTTCTACTCCTTGGAGTCCTACCGAGATCACCGAATAATAGACTTTGGCCCATCAGAGAAAGTGAGGTACCTCGGTCATGGCGCCTGACCGTGGGTACCTGCTAGATGACTGACGTATGGCACCGCCGTGGCATTATCCAATTGAATTCGGATAGGGTGACCCGCCAGAAGGCAGTGGACCTGCTGTAGGACTAACGTTCAGATCTCCAGAACAATGATAGGGAGAAAAAGACTGGCATTGGTAGTTACTAATAACCATTGAACCGGGAGAAACGCCCTGGATGAAGAAGGAGCTCAGAGACTATTGTCTGAAAGTCTGTTTGACTTGCTGAAAACAAGCAGAGCGAAGGAAACCGCATCCAATGTCGTCACCATTTTTCCTCAGAACTCTCCTAGTAAATCGAATGAAATGAGGGGGTGAGTAATCAAGTCCTCAGAACTCTCCTTGCGTGAGCTCCCTGTTGAAGGGCCATGACCTTGTCTCGAGGAAGAATTACCATCCTTCTAGAAGTGTGCAGGATCATCCTCAAAAAGGATATCTGCTGGGCTGGAAATGAGGAGAACTTGTCTAAGGGTACCGTCACACAGTGGCATTTTGATCGCTACGACGGCACGATCCGTGACGCTCCAGCATCGTAATAATATCGCTCCAGCGTCGTAGACTGCTGTCACACTTTGCAATGTACGACGCTGGAGCGATAATTTCATGACGTATGTGCGATGTAGAAGCCGTTGGTTACTATGCGCACATCGTATACAATATCGTGCACACCTTTATTACACCATGCGATCATGCCGCCACAGCGGGACACTAGACGACGAAAGAAAGTTTCAAACGATCTGCTACGACGTACGATTCTCAGCGGGGTCCCTGATCGCAGGAGCGTGTCAGACACAGCGAGATCGCTGGAACGTCACGGATATATCGCTGGAACGTCACAAATTGTGCCGTCGTAGCGATCAAAATGCCACTGTGTGACGGTACCCTAAGTGTAGCTGCCAGCCCAGGAGAGAAGGTATCGCAAGAGATATAGACGACTCAGCGTAGTCCTGGAAGGGCGGCTAGACAGTCGACCACACAGGGCAAGATGAGCACGCCTCTAGAGTGCAAGAGAAACATGACATCTGCCATGACCCGTGCGAACACTCTGGGTGCGGAAGCAAGGCCAAAGGACAAGGTTGTGACTTGAAAATTCTGTTGACGAATGGAAAGGCGAAGGGATTTTTGCAGAGGGTAAGCACCCCAAATATCAATGGATGCCGGAAACTGCACCTTTTTCTGTTGAAGTAATGGCTGAGCGGAGGGACTCCATCCAAAGAAGGAGGACCATGTCAAAGGTTGTTAGAAGTTTGAGGTCCAGGGTCGATCTTACTTTTCGTTCCCCTGTTTGAAACCAAGATCCCTTAGATCTAGACTGTGCTGGACAATCCTTATACAATCCTTTGTCAGTCTCCCGCTCAAAGGATTTGATTGGCCAGTTGTTACTGGTGTGAATCAAGGTAGTTAAGGTCTCCAGCCAGGAGACCATTGCTCTAGCAATCCATGCGGCCGCTAAGGAGGATAGAGCGCCGAACCCAAAGATGGAACGAACCAGATTTGCTATCTGACAGTCCGTGGTATTTTTAATTGATGACCCATCGGGTAGGGATACTGGTAGGTATACCACAGGAGATTCTACCCGGTTAATCTGCCCATTGGCAGAATGTGCGGCTGCATCCAGCAAGTCATAGTCTCTTGCCATCTCCTCTTTTCACGGTGCAGAGAGAAAAATTAGGAACCCTCGATCCATCAACCTCTTAACAGGGAAGTGGAGAGGAATTGTCCGCCTTCTTGTATCTTCCGCTAAATAGTGGTGATGCAGAGGGGGGTGCTCGTACGCCAAAAAGGGTGTCTCTGTATGTCCACAGAGTCCAGGTCTCCGGGTGGACAGGACAGGTTGTCTGGCGTTAGGCCTGGATGCAGAAGAGGAAACATGGAGGCGACACTCCGTGTGCTCGTCTGTTGATGGTGTGGGGAGATCGGTGCCCTTTAAAGGACTCGTCGCCCTTAAAAAAACAGGCCAGGCATGGCATCCCACATAGAAGCTTCTGTCCAGTGAATCGCTTATCCGAATTGAATGGCAAATGCTCTCGAGGGAGTTTAGTCTCTGAAGCTTTGGCAAGTTCAGGCAATATCCAATCCATATTCAGAGCCTTGCTGTCATCAAATCATTGGTGAGGGAGCAGGAAACGAAAAACTTCCGTTTTCTAGATGCCTGTATGTTTCTAGACGCCTGCACGTTTCTAGAATACTTGCGGCCCCTGCTAGCCGATGGCTCCCATGTAGGATAGGGACCATGTATATTGGTCCTGCGAGCACTCCAAACACAGAGGGTACACAGAGGGATTCAATCTCTTGGTCAGAGAACCATGGATTGGGGTCAGTGAAGAAGTCCACTGAGGGGAACTAGAGGATAAAGCTGGGGTCGGCGGCGGAGGGCTCCTCGGATTGATCAAGCGCCTTTAAGACCAAGGAATACTGGTCATGCACCTTTAAGACCAGGGAATACTGGTCAAGCCCCTTTAAGACCAGGGAATACTGGTTATGCGCCTTTAAGACCAGGGAATACTGGTCATGCACCTTTAAGAACAGGGAATACTGGTCATGCACCTTTAAGAACAGGGAATACTGGTCATGCACCTTTAAGAACAGGGAATAATGGTCGTGCACCTTTAAGAACAGGGAATAATGGTCGTGCGCCTTTAAGACCAGGGAATACTGGTCATGCGCCTTTAAGACCAGAGAATACTGGTCATGCGCCTTTAAGACCAGAGAATACTGGTCATGCGCCTTTAAGACCAGAGAATACTGGTCATGCGCCTTTAAGACCAGAGAATACTGGTCATGCGCCTTTAAGACCAGAGAATACTGGTCATGCGCCTTTAAGACCAGGGAATACTGGTCATGCGCCTTTAAGACCAGAGAATACTGGTCATGCGCCTTTAAGACCAGAGAATACTGGTCATGCGCCTTTAAGACCAGAGAATACTGGTCATGCGCCTTTAAGACCAGAGAATACTGGTCATGCGCCTTTAAGACCAGGGAATACTGGTCATGCGCCTTTAAGACCAGAGAATACTGGTCATGCGCCTTTAAGACCAGAGAATACTGGTCATGCGCCTTTAAGACTAGGGAATACTGGTCATGCGCCTTTAAGACCAGGGAATACTGGTCATGCGCCTTTAAGACCAGAGAATACTGGACATGCGCTTTAAAAGATCAAGGAATACATGTCATACGCCTTTAAGACTGGGAATACTGGTCATGTGCTTTTAAGACCAGGGAATACTGGTCATGCGCCTTTAAGACCAGAGAATACTGGTCATGCGCCTTTAAGACCAGGGAATACTGGTCATGCGCCTTTAAGACCAGGGAATACTGGTCATGTGCCTTTAAGACCAGAGAATACAGAGAATACTGGTCATGCGCCTTTAAGACCAGAGAATACTGGTCATGCGCCTTTAAGACCAGAGAATACTGGTCATGTGCTTTTAAGACCAGAGAATACTGGTCATGCGCCTTTAAGACCAGAGAATACTGGTCATGCGCCTTTAAGATTAGAGAATACTGGTCATGTGCTTTTAAGACCAGAGAATACTGGTCATGCGCCTTTAAGACCAGGGAATACTGGTCATGCGCCTTCAAGACCAGGGAATACTGGTCATGTGCCATTAAGACCAGAGAATACAGAGAATACTGGTCATGCGCCTTTAAGACCAGAGAATACTGGTCATGCGCCTTTAAGACTAGAGAATACTGGTCATGCGCCTTTAAGACCAGGGAATACTGGTCATGCGCCTTTAAGACCAGGGAATACTGGTCATGCGCCTTCAAGACCAGGGAATACTGGTCATGTGCCTTTAAGACCAGAGAATACATAGAATACTGGTCATGCGCCTTTAAGACCAGAGAATACTGGTCATGCGCCTTTAAGACTAGAGAATACTGGTCATGCGCCTTTAAGACTAGAGAATACTGGTCATGCGCCTTTAAGACCAGAGAATACTGGTCATGCGCCTTTAAGACTAGAGAATACTGGTCATGCGCCTTTAAGACTAGAGAATACTGGTCATGCGCCTTTAAGACCAGAGAATACAGAGAATACTGGTCATGCGCCTTTAAGACCAGAGAATACTGGTCATGCGCCTTTAAGACCAGAGAATACTGGTCATGTGCTTTTAAGACCAGAGAATACTGGTCATGCGCCTTTAAGACCAGGGAATACTGGTCATGCGCCTTCAAGACCAGGGAATACTGGTCATGTGCCTTTAAGACCAGAGAATACAGAGAATACTGGTCATGCGCCTTTAAGACCAGAGAATACTGGTCATGCGCCTTTAAGACTAGAGAATACTGGTCATGCGCCTTTAAGACCAGGGAATACTGGTCATGCGCCTTTAAGACCAGGGAATACTGGTCATGCGCCTTCAAGACCAGGGAATACTGGTCATGTGCCTTTAAGACCAGAGAATACATAGAATACTGGTCATGCGCCTTTAAGACCATAGAATACTGGTCATGCGCCTTTAAGACTAGAGAATACTGGTCATGCGCCTTTAAGACTAGAGAATACTGGTCATGCGCCTTTAAGACTAGAGAATACTGGTCATGCGCCTTTAAGACCAGGGAATACTGGTCATGCGCCTTTAAGACCAGGGAATACTGGTCATGCGCCTTTAAGACCAGGGAATACTGGTCATGCGCCTTTAAGACCAGGGAATACTGGTCATGCGCCTTTAAGACCAGGGAATACTGGTCATGCGCCTTTAAGACCAGGGAATACTGGTCATGCGCCTTTAAGACCAGGGAATACTGGTCATGCGCCTTCAAGACCAGGGAATACTGGTCATGTGCCTTTAAGACCAGGGAATACTGGTCATGCACCTTTAAGACCAGGGAATACTAGTCATGCACCTTTAAGAACAGGGACAGGGAATACTGGTCATGCGCCTTTAAGACCAGGGAATACTGGTCATGCACCTTTAAGACCAGGGAATACTAGTCATGCACCTTTAAGAACAGGGACAGGGAATACTGGTCATGCGCCTTTAAGTCCAGGGAATACTGGTCACGCGCCTTTAAGACCAGAGAATACTGGACATGCGCTTTAAAAGATCAAGGAATACATGTCATATGCCTTTAAGACTAGGAATCCTGGCCACGTGCTTTTAAGACCAGGAAATACTGGTCATGTGCCTTTAAGACCAGGGACTACTAATCGTGTGCCTTTAAGACCAGGTACTTCCTTCCCGGGTACTGATGTAGAGTCGATGTGGCCCTTTAATGCAAAAAATACTGTCACCCCAGTGTGAGCTGGCCGGGTGGACCAAGATGGCCACCGGGAGTTGCAGAGTTGATAAAAATCTCGCAGAGAGCGAGAAGCGCCAATTTGGGGGGCGGAGCCACAGACACGATGTTGAATAGGCCTAAGCCGGGGCCTAAATTTCTGTAGCCGGCGGACGTCACCAGTGGGTCGTTCCAGGCAAGACTTCCAGGATGCGGCCTACAAATCAGCCGAAGCCGGGGGCTAAATTTTTGCAGCCATCCAGAGCGTTACCTCAGAGAGGTGGGCCACAGGGAAGTGGCTGAGGCTGCCTGTCAGCATGTGGATATCCCTCTGAAGATGGATCCACTCACCATCGGTACGCGTCCCAGCATGGAGCCGCCGCGGATGTGGGTTTCAGCGCTGTTCTGAGCAGCGTGGACGGTGCAGGGATAAGCCTCAATCCATCATCCTTTGTTAGGGGAGTGGAGAGGACCCGTCTGCCTCCTTGTGCCATCCGCTTTCACACTGGTGGGACAGTGGGGGCTGCTCGGACGCCATAGAGAGGGGCCTCTGTACAGCCACGGAGCTCAGTCCGGGTGGACAGGGCCAGTTGTCCGGCATTAGGCCTGGCTCCAGGAGAGGATACATGGAGGCGACACTCCATGTGGTCGCCTGCTGCTGGTGTGGGGAGATCGGGACCATGAAAGGAACCGTCGCCCCTGAAGTGAGCTCAGGCATGGCTTCCCACGTCGCAGGAGAGGGTACGGGGAGGTATACTCGCCGTGCTCGCCTGTTGATGGTTCGGGGGAGATCGGAACCTTGAAAGGAACCGTCGCCCCCTTCACTCCGTTAATTAAAAAATCAAAATTTACAGAAAAGTAAACAATAAAATAAAAACGTTGGGGTCTGAAACAGACCCATGTGCCTCCTACAGACACTAAGCAAGGACTGGTTAGCTGAGAGCCAGCAGGAGGGTGTATACTGCAGGGGAGGAGCTGAGAGCCAGCAGGAGGGTGTATACTGCAGGGGAGGAGCTGAGAGCCAGCAGGAGGGTGTATACTGCAGGGGAGGAGCGGAGAGCCAGCAGGAGGGTGTATACTGCAGGGGAGGAGCCGAGAGCCAGCAGGAGGGTGTATACTGCAGGGGAGGAGCGGAGAGCCAGCAGGAGGTGTATACTGCAGGGGAGGAGCTGAGAGCCAGCAGGAGGGTGTATACTGCAGGGGAGGAGCCGAGAGCCAGCAGGAGGGTGTATACTGCAGGGGAGGAGCCGAGAGCCAGCAGGAGGGTGTATACTGCAGGGGAGGAGCCGAGAGCCAGCAGGAGGGTGTATACTGCAGGGGAGGAGCCGAGAGCCAGCAGGAGGGTGTATACTGCAGGGGAGGAGCCGAGAGCCAGCAGGAGGGTGTATACTGCAGGGGAGGAGCCGAGAGCCAGCAGGAGGGTGTATACTGCAGGGGAGGAGCCGAGAGCCAGCAGGAGGGAGTATACTGCAGGGGAGGAGCCGAGAGCCAGCAGGAGGGTGTATACTGCAGGGGAGGAGCTGAGAGACAGCAGGAGGGTGTATACTGCAGGGGAGGAGCTGAGAGCCAGCAGGAGGGTGTATACTGCAGGGGAGGAGCCGAGAGCCAGCAGGAGAGCGTATACTGCAGGGGAGGAGCCGAGAGCCAGCAGGAGGGTGTATACTGCAGCGGAGGAGCTGAGAGCCGGCAGGAGGGTGTATACTGCAGGGGAGGAGCTGAGAGCCGGCAGGAGGGTGTATACTGCAGGGGAGGAGCTGAGAGCCAGCAGGAGGGTGTACACTGCAGGGGAGGAGCTGAGAGCCGGCAGGAGGGTGTATACTGCAGGGGAGGAGCTGAGAGCCGGCAGGAGGGTGTATACTGCAGGGGAGGAGCTGAGAGCCAGCAGGAGGGTGTATACTGCAGGGGAGGAGCCGAGAGCCAGCAGGAGAGCGTATACTGCAGGGGAGGAGCCGAGAGCCAGCAGGAGGGTGTATACTGCAGGGGAGGAGCTGAGAGCCAGCAGGAGGGTGTATACTGCAGGGGAGGAGCTGAGAGCCAGCAGGAGGGTGTATACTGCAGGGGAGGAGCTGAGAGCCAGCAGGAGGGTGTATACTGCAGGGGAGGAGCTGAGAGCCAGCAGGAGGGGGTATACTGCAGGGGAGGAGCTAACTTTCTTTGGATCACTTAGTGTCAGCCTCCTAGTGGCAGCAGCATACACCCACGGGCTGTGTCCCCCAATGAGGCGAAGGAGAAAACTACAGGGGAATGTATTTACAATGATGTATTTACAATGATATTACTGGGGTTTGTCGAAAGTCGTGGAGGCCTGAGGACAAGGAGGAGAGGAGACCATGGTCAGTTGTCCTCTTGGTGAGGACACGGAAGTATCGACTTTTTGCAGTCTTGCACGCATGGCTGAGTTTATGTTAAGCTGCCTTTCCCATCACTCTCGCGTTCTCAAAATTTTGGGTGACAGGCAATACTGATTATTGACACTTATAGACCCATGCTACAAGGAGAACTTTATATCGCTTATTCCAGAGGAAGACAGGTGTACTACAATGTTGGAGGACCATAGGGCCCTTCTTGCTGAATTATTTAAAAAATTCCCATCTGAAAACGCTGGCAGAAGAAGTCACAGTTCGTTGGCCAAGTAAGGAGTACAGGTGAGAGAGACAACCCCAATCCAGCAGAGGCAGTAGAACACTGGCAAAGTTCGGGGAGAGTTTTCCCAGACCATCCCATCGCCCTGGCCCTGAGGCATGGGGGACTCTCACAAGGAGTGCAATGTTTGGGAAAAAGTTTGGCCTGTAATTTCTAATTTTTTAAACTAAAATAGTGTACCGAAATAGGGTACCAGACAGCAAATACAGCAGAATGTAGGCCTGAATTTCCACAATTTGTAGGCCACAAATGCATCAGACATCTGACAGCGATACCACACATGCCAAATATATGGCCTGTATTTTTTTTAAATGCAAAATAGTGCTGTATATAGGTAGAGTAACAGACAACAAAAACAGTGGAAAACTGGCCTAAAATGCCCAAACTTGGAGCACGCTGATATGAGGCCTTTTTTGTTTTTTGGTGAATTTAAAACAAACAAAACAAAAAAAAGAGTGGCACATGGCTACCACATAGAACTATGCTACGTATGGCTGCGGAAATTCGATTTTTTTAAAAACAGATACACCAGGACTCAGTCTGAGTTAACAGACTGTATTAATGTGTTTTTTTGCTTTTTGGTGAATTTATAAAAAAACAAACAGAAACAAAGAGTAGAACAAGGCTAGCACACAGAACTATACTACGTATGCCTGCAAAACTATGGTTATTAAACAGATACACCAGGCCTCAGTCTTACATAACAGACTGTATACATTTATTTGTTTTTTTTTGGTGAATTTAAAAAAAAAAGAAAACTGCAGCTAGATATATAGTAACTAAGCAGCAGCAGGCAGTTATGGATCTTTGGGAGGGATGCAGTGGGAGCAATGGACGCACATACAGAGCCTGCAGGCCTTGCACTGATGTGGATATGTTGTGTCCTGCCTGCCTAGCACTGCAATCTCGGGACCCACGAATTAGCTCTAAAAAAGACTGTTGGTTGTGGAATTAACAGTTGCAGACCTACACTAACTCTAAAACCACGATTCTGACCCTATCCCGGCAGCAGCCCTTGCTGAATCTGGAACGGCGCCTGGTCTCTTATACTCGGGATGATGCTGTGCGGCCCAGCCATTCACTGCACGACCACAACAAAGATGGCTGCCGCGTTTCATCGCCTGGCAGAAAATCCCTGCACCATGATTGGGTCTCTAAATTCTGGGTGGAGACACCAGTTACCGCCGAATAATCCCGGAAATGCTCGGTGCTCGGCGAGTACACCGATACTCAGGCGAATAACGAGTAGTGGCGAGCACGTTCGCTCGTAACTAATAAATACCTTTTTCCATATTTACAATAAAGTCTAAAAAATTCTCGTAGCGTCGGCGGTTCTTCATTTATCCAATGCCTGGCTATTAATTTGCGTGCAACGTATAACAACCTAGCTATCGTCAATTTGAACTGATTTTGAATCTGAATCCCCTCCACATAACCTAAAATACAAACCACAGGATCCCTCTCAATTCTACAGTCATACACTCCCTGTATAGTGCTAATAACCGCTATCCAGTATGAGTCCAGTCTGGAGCACCGCCACAACATATGTAAGATCCCGGCCCCATCAGCCTGACAACGAGGGCATCCAGGAGTCTTTCTCAGTCCTGCCCTGTATAGTCTTTCAGGTCCTGTACACTCTATGGAGCACATATATTTGTGAGAGTCTACCTGGCTCACTCAGTGACAATCGGGGTATGTATTCCATAATCGCCTCCCACTTATCCTCTTCTATCGGTCCCAATTCGTCTTCCCACTTCTCTTTAGCCTTGATCGGGTAATTGATTAAAAAGGTGTGCATTAAGTCTTTATAAATACCTGACATAACCTCTTTTGTTCCCCCATCACTACACACATAGTCCACCAATATGTATTTTTGGTCCCTCATAGAAACCGTCTTACTCTGCGCTATGTAAGCGTGACAGAGCTGTCTATACTGGAATCTACAGATCTCAGGTAACTCATATTCCTCCTGCAGTTCCTCAAAAGTCACTAGTCCTTGCGAGTCCTGTAATTGGGCCATGTATTGAATTCCTTTCCTCGTCCAGTTTTTAAATTCCCCCATTTTGCCATATAGGGGAATAGTTAGTCAGGGCCTCCACTCGCCTAATCCTTTTAATCTCTCCCACACCTTGTGTACCAGGGCTAGCGTGGGGCACGACAGTCCCAGTTTACTAAAACTTCCTGCCTCCAGTCCTTGAACCAATAAGTCTCTCCCCAGTACCCAAGTCAATATCCGCCCTACCGAACCAGTGCACTCTGTCTCTCTCCATCCCCTCAGCTGTTGGCCCTGAGCTGCTAGATAATAAATTCACGGGCTCAGGAGTGCCAGCCACCCTCATTTTTGGGCCTCTGTAATATTTCCAGTCTAATCCTCAGTTGTTTTTTCCCCCCCACAGAAGATCTCTACATATAGAATTGATTGTACGGAACCACAGTTTAGGTAACCATATGGGGGCATTGTGCAGCACGTACAACACCTGGGGAATCAGCACCATTTTAATCAGATTTGTACTTCCTGCTACTGATAGATGTAATCTACATCACGCCCCCACTTTGCTTCTGAACTTACCCAATAGCCGGATCAGATTCAGGTCTATATAGCTCGAGAGTGGGAGCGATACCTGAATGCCCAGGTACTTTGACTGCCGCACAATCGCCAACCTACTACCATTCCCCTCTATCCTAAAGTCTTCACCACTACCGTTCACAGCTAGAATGTTGGATTTCTTCCAATTAATTACCAGGCCTGACATAGCCTCAAATCTCCCAAGGATGCTCATCACACCCCGCAAGGATTCATCAGGGTCTTCCAGGAAAAGCAGCACATCATCTGCGCATAAAGCTATTTTTTCCTCAATGTCCCATATTTAAACCCCCTGACCGGGGCTGCCTTTCTAATTGTCTGCGACAAGGGCTCCACTGCCAACACAAAAAGTAGAGGAGACAGTGGACACCCCTGTCTGGTCCCCCTGTGAAGAGCGAATTGTCTGGATGTCTGTCCATTAACCCTGACCCTAGCAGTTGGGGATGTGTACAACAGCCGCCTCCATGATATGACGGTTGGTCCAAATCCCAAGCACTCCAACACCTTCCAAAGATAGCTCCATTCAATACTGTCTAATGCTTGACGTGCATCCAATGACACTACCACCCTACAACCCTCATTATCCAACAGCAGCTGCAGATTAAGGAAGAGTCTACGTTAATTAAGGAAGAGTCCACGGTATTCACGGTGGAAAATGAAATGCTAGGTGAAATCCCAAGAAACAATGAAAACCCTATATTAAGGGTCACCAATCTTACCCAAGAAGAGGTGCGAAACCGGCTAAATAAGATTAAAATAGATAAATCTCCGGGTCCGGATGGCATACACCCACGAGTACTAAGAGAACTAAGTAATGTAATAGATAAACCATTATTTCTTATTTTTAGTGACTCTATAGCGACAGGGTCTGTTCCGCAGGACTGGCGCATAGCAAATGTGGTGCCAATATTCAAAAAGGGCTCTAAAAGTGAACCTGGAAATTATAGGCCAGTAAGTCTAACCTCTATTGTTGGTAAAATATTTGAAGGGTTTCTGAGGGATGTTATTCTGGATTATCTCAATGAGAATAACTGTTTATCTCCATATCAGCATGGGTTTATGAGAAATCGCTCCTGTCAAACCAATCTAATCAGTTTTTATGAAGAGGTAAGCTATAGGCTGGACCACGGTGAGTCATTGGACGTGGTATATCTCGATTTTTCCAAAGTGTTTGATACCGTGCCGCACAAGAGGTTGGTACACAAAATGAGAATGCTTGGTCTGGGGGAAAATGTGTGTAAATGGGTTAGTAACTGGCTTAGTGATAGAAAGCAGAGGGTGGTTATAAATGGTATAGTCTCTAACTGGGTCGCTGTGACCAGTGGGGTACCGCAGGGGTCGGTATTGGGACCTGTTCTCTTCAACATATTCATTAATGATCTGGTAGAAGGTTTACACAGTAAAATATCGATATTTGCAGATGATACAAAACTATGTAAAGCAGTTAATACAAGAGAAGATAGTATTCTGCTACAGATGGATCTGGATAAGTTGGAAACTTGGGCTGAAAGGTGGCAGATGAGGTTTAACAATGATAAATGTAAGGTTATACACATGGGAAGAAGGAATCAATATCACCATTACACACTGAACGGGAAACCACTGGGTAAATCTGACAGGGAGAAGGACTTGGGGATCCTAGTTAATGATAAACTTACCTGGAGCAGCCAGTGCCAGGCAGCAGCTGCCAAGGCAAACAGGATCATGGGGTGCATTAAAAGAGGTCTGGATACACATGATGAGAGCATTATACTGCCTCTGTACAAATCCCTAGTTAGACCGCACATGGAGTACTGTGTCCAGTTTTGGGCACCGGTGCTCAGGAAGGATATAATGGAACTAGAGAGAGTACAAAGGAGGGCAACAAAATTAATAAAGGGGATGGGAGAACTACAATACCCAGATTAGCGAAATTAGGATTATTTAGTCTAGAAAAAAGACGACTGAAGGGCGATCTAATAACCATGTATAAGTATATAAGGGGACAATACAAATATCTCGCTGAGGATCTGTTTATACCAAGGAAGGTGACGGGCACAAGGGGGCATTCTTTGCGTCTGGAGGAGAGAAGGTTTTTCCACCAACATAGAAGAGGATTCTTTACTGTTAGGGCGGTGAGAATCTGGAATTGCTTGCCTGAGGAGGTGGTGATGGCGAACTCAGTCGAGGGATTCAAGAGAGGCCTGGATGTCTTCCTGGAGCAGAACAATATTGTATCATACAATTATTAGGTTCTGTAGAAGGACGTAGATCTGGGGATTTATTATGATGGAATATAGGCTGAACTGGATGGACAAATGTCTTTTTTCGGCCTTACTAACTATGTTACTATGTTACGTATGTTTATTGCTGTAGACCTGTTCGGCATAACTCCGGATTGATCAGAGTGGACAAGATCTTGCGCACCACACTCGTTAATTGGTTGGCTATAATTTTGGCCATCATTTTTACATCTGCCGTCAGCAGCGAAATGGGCCTGTAGGACTCCGCTAACCTTGGGTCTCTACCTTCCTTAGGGATGAGCACTACCACAGCCTCCCTCATGGACAACGGCAGTGCTCCACACTCCAAAGCTTCCTCGAAGACTGCCTTTAGTCTAGGTGCTACCATCTCAACCAACCGTTTATAGATCTCACCCGGGAGTCCATCTGCCCCGGAGCCCTATTATTTGTCAGACATTATAGCTGTTTCAATCTCCTCCTCTGTTACAGGCTCTTCCAGTCTCCTCCTGTCACTCTGCAATCCAAGGGAGTCCTGCCGCCACAAGAAACCCTTCCATTTCTGCTGATGAGGCACCTAACTCAGAAGTATATACTTGCTCATAAAATCGTCTAAAATCTTCCAGGATATCCTCCGTATCCACCACCTCCATCCCCTCTTCCGTCTTCAGCTTGTATGCAAATGAGGAGTCCCTCTGTGCTGCCACCACTCACCGTAGAATTGTGCCTTCTGGAAAGCTTTTTTCCTCTACTCTCTTTATAGTATGTTGACTCCCTCCTGAGATTCCTTGAGCCTGTGTTACCTCTCCACTGATGGGTTCGCTATCGGTTCCCTTTCCGCCCTTTATAAAGCCTCCATCACTGCCCTGTCTTCCGATCTAGTTTTAGACTTACATCTAGAAATTTTTCAAAACAGAATTTCTCAAATATGCCTTCATGGCATCCCACACCACTCGCCTGTCAGCACTACCTTCATTGATCTGCCAATATTCGTCTAACTCCCCCTTTATTGCTTCCATATTAATATGTTCCAGCCATAGTGGATGGAGCCTCCACCCATTCCCCTGTCCAGACCTCCCCCCGCCTTATTAATAAACAGCTCCAGAGGTTTATGGTCCAAGATCACTCTCGGAAGATATTGCACCCCACAAATCAATTGTGCCAACAATTCATTACCTGACGCCAAATCAATTCGCGAGAGAGATCCATCGCGAGTAGCAGAAGTAACACACCACATCCCCATTCCTGACCCTCCACAGGTCTACCATTCCAAGCTCTTTCACATAGTTCCCAAATTATGTCAATTTCCGGCCTTTTCCTATTCCCCGTTTATGCCAATCCCATCCCTCATCCATCACATTATTAAAATCACCAATAATTAATAACGGTAGTCCCACAAACCTTTTGTACAAATCCATCACCTCCTGGATCTTCCTCTCCGAGTACGGAGGTGGTATGTACATGGCCACTATACATAGCAATTGATCATAAATTTTACAGATTACAAAAACGTATTGGCCTTCACTGTTGACATGGCTTTTAATTTCCTCAAAGGGGGCGGATGCTCCCATCAACAACGAGACCCCCCTGGCATATGAGTACATGGAGTGATATGCCCTCCCGAACCAACTTCTCTTCAACACCTCCACCTTCTCCTTCATCAAATGTGTCTATTGAAGGCATATCACGTCCGGTCCCTCCTTCCTAATATAGTCCATAATCGCTGTTCTTCATGATCCATCAGACAATCCCCTCACATTCCAATTAAGAATTTTTATCTTACCACCCACCATACTGTATTTCCCTAGGCGTATACATTCCCAATCCCGTAGTGGACAATACTTCTCATAAGAATCCCCTAAAACCAACCCATAGCGTGAAGGGCCTCCCCCTGCACCCCACTATTGATGAACATAACAAACCATTACCAAAGCCTCCCAATATGTTTCTCCCCTCTAAGCCAGAGAGTGGGTAACTCTATACCTAGCAAACTCACAAACGTTAACTCAAAACCGTGAATAACTTTCAATTCCTCCATTTCTCCTCTGCTTATATGTGCTATTGTCTACAGTCCCTCCATTGTCCATAATAACTAGAACGCAGGATATAAAAAAACCCTCTATATAACAGAACCATCCATCTTTCCTCCTTCACAAGTATACGGCCCGCCAAGTCTCTCAGCGTGTCTTCTCACTTCTCCCTTCCTTTACTAGCGCTGAACCTTTTCTCGGTCAAGTCCAGCCACTTGGTGGCCTCCTCCGGAGTTGGAAAAAAATGAGCAGATCCCAGGGCCACAACCCTGAGCTTAGCAGGATACAAAGAAGAGTACGCCAGTTCCAGATATCTCTTAACCTTTTCTTCACCCCACCATACCGTGTTCTTTGCCTCTGAACCTCAGCCGAGTAGTCGAGGTATATGGACACTGTTTGGTACTTAATACTCATATCCTTAGCCATTCTTGCCTTCCGTAGGATAATGCCTCTATCCCTATAGTTAAGGATCCTGGCCAGGATGGTATGGGGGGAGGAACCCGGAGAGAGGGGCCTCATGGGGACGCAGTGTGCTCTCTCCACTGCAAACCGCTTGGTCAGATTATCAGCACCTATTTTATTGCGGAGCCAGTCCTCAACAAATGCTGTAGGACCAGTCCCTTCTGCCTTTTCAGGGATGCCCACCAACCGCACATTATTCCACCTGGAGAGGTTTTCTAAAATGTCATTTTTATCAGCCAGAATGGCACACCGCTGCAGGCACTGAATGTGGGATATCTGCATTAGAAAGTTGGTCCTCCAGTGTGCTCACTCTTTCTTCCACTACCCCCACTCTGGTATCAGCCTTGATAATGGCTGCCTTCGTATTGCTCATTTCCTCCTTTATACCGTCCACTCTCTTTGTAAGGGTAGTTAGTGCAGTTTTGCAAAACTTAATCAGATCATATATGTCTCTGATTGTGGGCTCCCCTACTACGGGCTCCTCAGAAGTCTCCTGCATCACGCTTTCCTGCCTTCTCTCCTCTCCCTCTGGCCAATCCTGTGCTGCATAGTCCTCCAGATCCTCTCCATCCAGTTTCTCCCCGGTCTCCTCCTCACCCACTTCGGCCATCACCTGTGCTCCTCCGTCCACCCACGCAAATCTTTCAAGTTTAGCAGCAATCTCAAGCCGCTTTATGTATGCTCCATTAGCTGCACCGGATTTCTCCACTTCCTCCACACTGTCGGCGCCGTCATGGACCTGGCTCCCCGTTCCCGCGTCCCTCTGCCTTTTTTCTCACCATTTCTGCAGTCCTCAATAATACCGTACGTCAGAGTCGGTTCCTGCGACCTTCTGCAACTGGTATAGGGCAGTACTGGTACTCTGGAGGCACTTTTAACCAGACAAAATTAGGAAAGGATTACAACAGGAGTCCTGAAAGCAGTCTGCTCACATGGAGTGTTAAGCCAAGCCCCCGGCAGCGCTGACTTTGGTCTTGATAAAACACAGTGGACCTACACCAGCAGATGACATGGCTCCCCAAACCATCACTGATTGTGGAGAATTCACACTAGACCTCCAGCAGCTTGGATTGTGGCCTCTCCACTCGTCCTCCAGACTCTGGGACCTGGATTTCCAAATTAAATTCAAAACTTACTTTCATCTGAAGACAACACCTTGGAGCACTGACAACAGTCCGATTCTTTTTCTCCTTGGCCCAGGTAAGACGCTTCTGGCGTTGTCTATTGGTCATGAGCGGCCGGACACAAGGAATGTGACACTTGTAGCCCATGTCCTGGACACATCTGTGTGTGGTGAAGCAATGACTCCAGCAGCCGTCCGCTCCTTGTGAATCTCCCCCACTTTACTGAATGGCCTTTTCTTAACAATCCTTTCAAGGGTGTGGGCTAGCGAGGAATGTGAGCGGACGTGCGGCTGATCTCTCTCCCCGCACCGCTCTGAAAAGTGGCCTTTGAAGGCGCCGCCGAACGCCAAAAACCGGCCAGAGAGGTCCCGCAAGTACCCGGCGAGGGGGAGAAAGCACCGCTGTTAACGAGCGGTGAGAAGCAGAGATGCCGCGCCGCAAGCAGGTGGCGCCAGCAGCCGGCGCGAAAATTCAAGATGGCGCCGTGGCTGAGGAGGAGGCGGCCAGAGCCAGCGTTTCATACCGCCGGAGGCTGGAGGTAATAGCCCGGCTGGAGCGCTTTGCCCGTACGGAGGAGGGGGGAGCCCTGCTGTTGGGTCCAGAAGGACTTGATGAGGTGGAAGCCCTGATGAGGCAGAAAGGTGGAGGGGAAGTCAGGGCCAGTGAAGTGGAGGTGCAGCGTTCCCCAGGGAGGGCGCAGGGAGTGCACAGTGCAGAAAATGTGACACCTGCTGATAGCCCTGTGCAGACCAATGATTCTAATGAAGTGCAGCAGCCAAGTACGGGGGAACCAACACTGCAGGACATTTTCTCTGTCGTTATACACTGCAAATCTGCTTTGGCTGCGCTGAACCTAAGGGTGGATGATCTCACAGTTGAAATGAAGTCCCTTAATTCTGCTATGCGCAAAGTGGAAAAAAGAGTGGAGGTGGTGGAGGAGCGTGTGGGCAGTGTGGAGGACCAGACAAACGAACTGTTAAAAAGAGAAAAGAAATATATTCAACGAATCGCAGAGTTAGAATTTAAGACAGATGATTTGGAAAATCGATCCCGGAGAAACAATTTAAGAATAATCGGGGTGCCGGAGAAGGTGGAGGGAAACAACCCCACTGAATATATTGAGGCATGGCTTAAGAACTCGGTGGGAGGAGCAGACCTTACCAACCATTTCTCGGTGGAGAGGGCTCATCGGGTCCCCACTCGTCCTCTGCCGCCTGGATCTGCCCCTCGAGCTATATTGGCAAAAATTTTGGACTACCGGGATCGGGAAACTCTACTGAGGAAGGCTAGGCTGAGTGATGGCCTGAGCATAAACGGAAGTCGGATCTCCATTTATCCGGATTACTCGGCATCGGTGCAGAAACTTAGAATGAAGTTTGGTGAAGTCAAGCGACGGCTCCGTGAACTGGACCTAAAATATTCAATGCTCTACCCAGCCAAGCTCTGGGTGGTGGCGATGGATCGTGTTCAATTTTTTCAAAATCCGGAGGAGGCGACGCAATGGCTGGACACCAATGCCAAGAAAATTGGCACTGATCGGAACCGTTGAGACTGATTCTGAAGATCTATAACTCTACTGGATCTGCCTCTCTTTGGGGGAGGGGCTCTGTTTGAATGTTACTGTTGAAGTTGGCCTAATTATACCTAACGATTACAGTATTGTGTTCGGCGGCGCAATGAATAGTTCATATTGGTCGCGGTGGGTGGGGGAGAGATGGACGGTAAAGGAACTAGCTCTAGGGTATATCAAGTGCCCTCAATTCTCATATAGAGAAAGAAAGTTCGGAGTATCTGAGTTATTTTGAATTCCAGATGGGGAAGGTTGGTTTAGTTGTTAGGGTGGGGGGGAGGAGGGCATTGGTGGAGACCTGGGAGAGGTGACTCTCATCTTATATCTTTCTTTAAGGAAATGGGAGGGAATGTTAATATTATAAGTTGGAATGTTAGGGGGCTAGCAGATGCCACTAAGCGGGCGGCAATATTCCAGTACCTATTGAAACAGAGGCCCTCGGTGATATGCCTGCAAGAAACTCATTTAGTTGAGGAAAAAGTTGATATGTTACAGAAAAAATGGGTGCGCAGGGCATATCACTCGACGTTCTCTAATTATGCAAGGGGGGTGTCTGTTTTGGTCCATACAAGTACTCCATTTGAGGAAATTGAAGTAAAAATTGATAAGGATGGTCAGTATGTTTTTTTAGTGTGTAAAATTTTTAACCGCTTGATTTGCATTGTTTCACTATATATACCCCCGCCGTATTCTGGCAAGAAAATTCAAGAGATTTTGGAGCATATGAGAGGGTGGGTCGGGGTTCCCTTTTTGGTGGTGGGAGATGTGAACAACATTGCTGATGACCATTGGGATAAGAGTAATCACGCTCCGCTACGCGGGGATGGGAATGGCACCCCTTTTGGGAACTATCTTAGAGAAATAGGCTGGATTGACTTATGGCGGGTTCGCAATTTTAGCACATATTCTTATTCTTGCTACTCGACCACGTACGGTTCTATGTCTCGAATCGATGTCGCCTTGGGTAATGATGGGATGAACGAATTACTAAGTGGGGTGGAATATAATCCTAGGATTCTATCAGATCATAGTCCGGTGCGGGTCTCATTAAAGCTATCAGAACAGGTTGGGTCACGGAAGATGGGATGGAAGGTTCACCCCTCCTGGCTACAACTCCTGGACATGGAAAGGGTGGGGGCTGAGATAGAGGAGTTCTTTAAGATCAATGAGGGTAGTGCGGAATGCCATGTAGTATGGGACACTATGAAGGCGTATTTGAGGGGTATTTTGTTTCGGGACATATCACGACACAAGACTAGGACTAGAACACAGGATCAAGCTGTCCTGGAGGAACTGAAGGAAGCTGAGGCGGCATTGGGGGCCCATTGCTCTAGGGAGTCTCAGAGTCGGATGAGGAAGGCTCAACAGGAGGTCAATCAATTGTATCTGAGAAAGGCGGAGAGATTGCGGGCTTTTCAAAGAGCATCTTTCTATTCGGAGGGGGAAAAGGTGGGGCATTTACTGTCGGTAGTGGCATCCGCACAAAGGGATTCCTCGCACGTCTACTCCATTAAGAGGGAGGATGGAACATTGGCTACTCGGGGGGAGCAGATTCTGGAAGTGTTTGGGAAATTCTATGATAAACTATATACTTCTAGTGTGGAGAGGGGGGCTGAGGACATGATGGGTTACTTGGAGGGGATTGACCTGCCTAGGTTGAGCAGAGAAGAATGTGAGTTGTTGGAGGAGCCGATTGGGGAGGAAGAATTGGGAGCTGCTTTGGCGGGGGTTGCTGGGGGTAAGGCTCCGGGGGCGGACGGTATTCCAGCCGAGGTGTACAAGGTACTGAAAGAAACATTGTTGGCCAGATTGTCGGAGGTGTATAATAGTTCACTGGAAAGAGGGGAGCTACCTTCATCAATGAGAGAGGCTATTGTGGTCGTTATACCTAAGGCCGATAAGGACCCACAACTACCAGAATCCTATAGACCAATCTCACTTTTGACGGCCGACATCAAGATTCTGGCAAAAGCTCTGGCAAATAGGTTATCCAGGGTGATTGACAGACTGGTTCACCCGGATCAGTCAGGCTTTATGCCCAACAAATCAACGGCACTCAATCTGAGAAGGTTATTTTTAAATTTGCAAATCCCCTCTGACAATGTCGGAAGACGGGTTGTGGTATCCTTAGACGCCCATAAGGCTTTTGATTGCGTGGAGTGGAGCTATTTGTGGTCAGTACTGGAACGAATGGGGTTTGGACCTAAATTTATTTCATGGGTGCAGCTGTTGTACTCTTCTCCGGTAGCCAAAATTAGAGTGAATAACGCTCTCTCTGAGACCTTTTCGTTGTCTAGAGGTACTAGACAGGGCTGCCCTTTGTCCCCGCTGCTCTTTGCGTTGGCGGTGGAACCCCTTGCTGCGAAGATCAGAGGTTCCCGGGAGGTGAGGGGTTTTATATACGGGGAGGCAGAGGAAAAAGTAGCGTTGTACGCTGATGATATTCTGCTATTCTTGGAGGATTCTGAGGAGACCCTGATTAAGACGGAAGCCATTATTGAGGAATTTGGTAGTTACTCGGGCCTAAGGATCAATTGGGACAAATCGAATATGATGTTGATAGATGGGGATAGCGGGGACGGTGGTGGGGAGGTTTCTTCTACAAGGTTGAAGCTAGTTGATAAATTTAAATACCTGGGGATTCAGATCACTCTCCCTTTGACTAGCTTTGAGGAACTGAATTTGGCACCTCTTCTGCGGAGGATACGTACTAAGGTCCAGGCGTGGAGGAAGTTACATTTATCAGTAATCGGCAGGATAAACTTGATAAAGATGATTGTGATGCCACAACTACTTTATGTGCTGCACAACTCCCCTATATGGATATCGCAGAATAGGTTTCGGAGGATTAGATCTTTGTTTGGGGAACTGATTTGGGGTGGAAAGAGCCCCAGATTTAAACAGGAAACTCTACAGAGACCAAAGACGGAGGGAGGGGTGGCATTGCCTAATCCGTGGTTGTATTTTTTGGCTTCACAGTGCCAGCATTTCAAGGGATGGGGAGATGTGGTAGGTGGGACGCGGGCACCTTGCAGCCTGAGATCACTGATTGGGACGAAGGTGTTGAGTGAGGGTCTGGAGGGGGGACATTTCCGAGAGAAGGGCTCTAAATTTTGTACTATTAGGCTCATCCATAAGGTTTGGGACAAAGTTAAGGGGATTAGGGGTGTGCACGCACTCACTAGATTCTCACCCATTTGGAATAACTGTGTCCTACAGGAGTTTAGACAGATGGAGGGATTTCATAATTGGAGGGAGGCAGGCATCTCTCGGATGGGCCAGATTCTACATCAGGGCAGAATTAGAGACTTTGAGGCATTGCAGGAGGAGTTTTTACTACCGGACTCTGAGTTGTTTCAATACCGCCGTCTTTCACATGCGCATCGGGCACAGTGTAGGAGAGGACCCGTTGAAATACAGGTGGACCTAATGCTAGATTTTATCCTTGTAGGGGGTGGCACGAAGGGGGTGATCTCGGGAATATACGAATTCCTTTTGTTCTCTTTCTTGGAGGAACACCCTATTAGAGCAAGGGCGAAATGGGAGGCGGACCTTGGGGCAATTGATAATGATCATTGGGAATCAGTACTGGACTATGTGCCCAAAATATCAATGAGCGAGCCTGGGAGGCTATCACAATTATTTGTTATTCATAGGGCATATAGAACTCCGGATATGTTATTCAAAGCCGGATTGAGATCTAGTTCAGAATGCCCCAGATGCTCGCAGTCCGATGCGGGCATCCTTCATATGTTATGGCAGTGCCCCAGGTTGTCCTCCTTCTGGGTGGTGGTGCTGAATAAAGTGGGACTGGCATATGGTTGCACTGTGCCGCGTGATCCCCTGGTATGTGTTTTGGGCTATGTTGAGGAGATCATAACTGATAAGATGTATAAAGTGGTTATTGCCAGACTGTTATTTATCGCGTGAAAGTTGATTGCCAAATTCTGGATTAGAGAAGAGCCACCAACAAGGAGAGACTTTATGAAGCAAGTGGACCATATCATTGCTTTGGAGAGGAGTATCTACGTTAGGAGGAGCAAGGCGGACCTCTTTGACAGGCTGTGGAACCCGTGGCTTGAATCAATGTGATTTAAAAGACCTTGTGCTCCATTGGGAGGTTTATTGACAAATCATCTTCCTTTTCTTGTACTTTTATATATGACAAAGTAGGGGGGGTCGACTCTTGACAGGTCTCTAGAGGGGGGGGAAGGGGGGTGGGAGTTTGGTTTGGGACTAAATATGTTTTCCTTTTTTTAAAAAAACAAGTATTGTACACTGGTATATTGCTGATAACAAAGTATTCCTTTTATTGTTTATGTGCAATATTTATGGTTCAATTAAAAATATCTGATTTAAAAAAAACAATCCTTTCAAGCCTGTGGTTATCCCGGTTGCTTGTGCACCTTTTTCTACCACTTTTTCCTCCCACTCAAATTCCCAATAATATGCTCGGATAGTCTTCTCCATGATTGTGGAGCTACTGAAACAGACTAAGGGACCTTTATAAACACTTAGGAGCCTTTGCAGGTGTTTTTGTTAATTATTCTAATAAACTGAGATAATGACTTTTGGGTTTTCATTGGCTGTAAGCCATAATCATCAACATAAGATTTCATCCATTATAAGTTTTTGCTTAAAACATACAACTCTGCCCTTCACCTCTCCAAACAAACCTATTTCAACACCCTCATCACCTCCCTGTCCAATAATCCGAAACGTCTCTGACACGTTTCACTCCCTATTCAACCCAAGAGTGCAGGCCCCAACCACGGATATCCACGCTGACAATCTGGCCAATTATTTCAAAGAAAAAAATGACCATATCCGACAGGAAATTATCTCCCAATCCCTTCATACCATGCACTGTCCTCCCTCCCCCACTGCATCTAGGTCACTCTCTGACTTTGAACCAGTCACACAAGAAGTAATCAGGCTCCTTGCATCTTCGCGCCCAACCACTTGCACCAGTGACCCTATTCCGTCACATCTCCTCCAGTTCCTTACCCCTGCTGTCATCACTCATCTAACAAAAATATTCAACCTCTCTCGCTTCTGGTATTTTTCCCTCCTCATTTAAGCACGCCATAATACATCCATTACTTTAAAAACCATCCCTCGACCAAAACTGTGCCGCTAACTATAGACCTGTCTCTAATCTTCCCTTCATCTCTAAACTCCTGGAACACCTGGTCCACTCCCGTCTTACCCGCTATCTCTCAGGCAGGCGCCGACAAGCCTCCTGCAGTGCCTGTCAGATCGCTGATCTGACACAGTGCATTGCAAAGTGTCAGATCAGCGATCTGACACTTTACCATTATGTCCTACCCAGGGACAAAGTAAAAAAAAAATATATATTTACATGTGTATAAAAAAAAAAAAAAAACCTAAATAAAAAAAATATATATATTGTTCCAATAAATACATTTCTTTATGTAAATAAAAGGAAAAAAATAAAAGTACACATATTTAGTATCGCCAGGTCCGTAACGACCCGACCTGTAATACTATCCCACTAGTTAACCCTTTCAGTGAACACCATAAAAAAAAACAAAATCCAAAAAACAATGATTTATCATCATACCGCCGAACAAAAAGTGGAATAACACGCAATCAAAAAGACGGATATAAATAACCATGGTACCTCCAAAAACGTCATCTTGTCACGCAAAAAACGAGCCGCCATACAGCATCATCAGCGAAAAAATAAAAAAGTTATAGTCCTCAGAATAAAGCGATGCAAAAATAATTATTTTTTATATACAATAGTTTTTATCGTATAAAAGTGCCAAAACATAAAAAAAGATATAAATGAGATATCGCTGTAATCGTACTGACCCGAAGAATAAAACTGATTTATCCATTTTACCAAACGTGGAACGACATAAACGCCTCCCCCAAAAGAAATTCATGAATTGCTGGTTTTGTTCAGTCTGCCTAACAAAAGTCGGAATAAAAAGCGATCAAAAAAATGTCACATGCCCGAAAATGTTACCAATAAAAAGTCAACTCGTCCCGCAAAAAATAAGACCTCACATGACTCTGTGGACCAAAATATGGAAAAATTATAGCTCTCAAAATGTGGTAACGAAAAAAATATTTCAGTGTGTGACAGCTGCCAATCATAAAAATCCGCTAAAAAACCCGCTATAAAAGTAAATCAAACCCCCCTTCATCACCCCCTTAGTTAGGGAAAAATAATTTAAAAAAAATGTATTTATTTCCATTTTCCCATTAGGGTTAAAGTTAGGGTTAGGATTACGTTTACGGTTGGGTTAAGGGTGTGTTTGGATTAGGGTTTCAGTTATAATTGGGGGGTTTCCACTGTTCAGGCACATCAGGGGCTCTCCAAACGCGACATGGCGTCCAATCTCAATCCATACAATTCTGCGTTGAAAAAGTAAAACGGCGCTCCTTCCCTTCCGAGCTCTCCCGTGCGCCCAAACAGGGGTATACCCCAACATATGGGGTATCAGCGTACTCAAGACAAATTGGACAACAACTTTTGGAGTCCAATTTCTCCTGTTACCCTTGGGAAAATACAAAACTGGGGGCTAAAAAATCTTTTTTGTGGAAAAACAAGATTTTTTATTTTCACGGCTCTGCGTTATAAACTTTAGTGAAACACTTGGGGGTTCAAAGTGCTCACCACACATCTAGATAAGTTCCTTGGGGGGTCTAGTTTCCAATATGGGGTCACTTGTGGGGGGTTTCTACTGTTTAGGTACATCAGGGGCTCTCCAAACGCAACGTGACGCCCGCAGACCATTCCATCAAAGTCTGCATTTCAAAACCCCAATTCTTCCCTTCCGAGCTCTGCCATGCGCCCAAACAGTAGTTTTCTCCCACATATTGGGTATCTGCGTACTCAAGACAAATTGCACAACAACTTTTCGGGTCCAATTTCTCCAGATACCCTTGGGAAAATACAAAACTGGGGGCTAAAAGATCATTTTTGTGGAAAAAAAAGGATTTTTTTAGTTTTTACGGCTCTACATTTTAAACTTCTGTGAAGCACTTGGGGGTTCAAAGTGCTCACCACACATCTAGATAAGTTCCTTAGGGGGTCTACTTTCCAAAATGGTGTCACTTGTGGGGGGTTTCAATGTTTAGGCACATCAGTGGCTCTCCAAACGCGACATGGCGTCCGATCTCAATTCTAGCTAATTTTGCATTGAAAAGTCAAACGGTGCACCTTCCCTTCTGAGCTCTGCCATGCGCCAAAACAGTGGTTTATCCCCACATATGGGGTATCGGCGTACTCAGGACAAATTGTATAACAATTTTTGGGGTCCATTTTCTCCTGTTACTCTTGGTAAAATAAAATAAATTGGATCTGAAGTAAATTTTCTGTGAAAAAAAAGTGAAGTGTTCATTTTTTTTTAAACATTCCAAAAATTCCTGTGAAACACCTGAAGAGTTAATAAACTTCCTGAATGTGGTTTTGCGCACCTTGAGGGGTGCAGTTTTTAGAATGGTCTCACACTTGGGTATTTTCTATCATATAGACCCCTCAAAGTGACTTCAAATGAGATGTGGTCCCTAAAAAAAATGGTGTTGTAAAAATGAGAAATTGCTGGTCAACTTTTAACCCTTATAACTCCCTAACAAAAAAAAATTTTGGTTCCAAAATTGTGCTGATGTAAAGTAGACATGTGGGAAATGTTACTTATTAAGTATTTTGTGTGACATATCTCTGTGATTTAATTGCATAAAAATTCAAAGTTGGAAAATTGCGAAATTTTCTAAATTTTCACAAAATTTCCGTTTTTTGTTCACAAATAAACTCAAGTAATATCAAATAATTTTTACCACTATCATGAAGTACAATATGTCACGAGAAAACAATGTCAGAATCACCGGGATCCGTTGAAGCGTTCCAGAGTTATAACCTCATAAAGGGACAGTGGTCAGAATTGTAAAAATTGGCCCGGTCATTAACGTGCAAACCACCCTCGGGGGTAAAGGGGGTAAATGTACAAAATAATTTCATCCTATTTATGGGTAAAAGAAAAAAAAAAGTTTTCAGAAGGTCGATAAGAAAACCTTCTTTTGGGAATTCATGTATTTTGCCATTGGATGGAGAATTATTTATTCACGTTAGCGACGATTTCTAGACCGGGAGTGAAGGTTCTTCTAAAGGGCCGATCCCAAAATCACTACATTGGTCTTATAGTAAAGTGCACACATCATTTATTTTCTAATCATTTCTAATATCTGGCCTGTCCTGCACATATCACCCCTCAGTGCGCCCCTCCAGGCTCTATTTACCTGTCAGTCGCCATTGGAACCAATATATAGCGAGAAGCCATACGTTATATGGCGGGGGCAACAGGGCTGCATGTTACACACCAGGGACCAACGGGGCTGGATGTAGGGGGGCACGGAGGCGCAGTGGTTAGCACAGCAGCCTTGGAGCGCTGGGGTCCTGGGTTCAAATTCCACCAAGGACAATATCCTGCAAGGAGGTTGTATGTTCTCCCCGTGTTTGCGTGGGTTTCCTCCGGGTTCTCCGGTTTCCTCCCACATTCCAAAGCCATGCTGATAGGGAATGTAGATTGTGAGCCCCAACGGGGACAGTGATGATAATGTGTGTAAAGCAATGTGGAATTAATGGCGCTATATAAATGAGTAAAAATAAATAAAAATATTATACACCGGGGGGGGGGGGGGGGAAGTTGGGCTCGAAGTTATACACGAGAGGAAAACGGGGCTGGATGTTATATATCGTTAGGGCGGGGGCTGGGCATTGGGCTGGACGTTATATACTTTGGGGCAACGGGGTTGGACGTTATACACCAATGAGCAATAAGTCAGAATGCAACGATTAACGCAGGCGGCCCAATACTCTTCTCCATATCGTGAATCTATCCATATTACAATATTGCCCATAAATATTGCTGACAGGGGATATATTCAGTGTATGGTGAAGGCCGCCAGCACAGGGCAGTACTTTGTCTCCATGTTTATATGTTGATTGACCCAACATGATTATCAGATAACGAGAACTCTAAATGTACCGTCACACATAGCGACGCTGCAGCGATACCGACAACGATCCGGATCACTGCAGCGTCGCTGTTTGGTCGCTGGAGAGTTGTCACACAGACAGTTCTCCAGCGACCAACGATGCCGGTAACCAGGGTAAACATCGGGTTACTAAGCGCAGGGCCGCGCTTAGTAACCCGATGTTTACCCTGGTTACCATCGTTAAAGTAAAAAAACAACCACTACATACTTACCTACCGCTGTCTGTCCTCGGCGTTCTGCTTCTCTGGTCTGGCTGTGAGCACAGCGGCCGGAAAGCAGAGCGGTGACGTCACCGCTCTGCTTTCCGGCTGCCCGGCGCTCACAGCCAGACCAGAGAAGCAGAGCGCCGAGGACAGACAGCGGTAGGTAAGTATGTAGTGGTTGTTTTTTTACTTTAACGATGGTAACCAGGGTAAACATCGGGTTACTAAGCGCGGCCCTGCGCTTAGTAACCCGATGTTTACCCTGGTTACCAGCGAAGACATCGCTGAATCGGTGTCACACACACCGATTCAGCGATGTCAGCGGGAGATCCAGCGATGAAATAAAGTTCTGGCCTTTCTTCCCCGACCAGCGACATCACAGCAGGGGCCTGATCGCTGCTGCCTGTCACACTGGACGATATCGCTAGCGAGGACGCTGCAACGTCACGGATCGCTAGCGATATCGTCTAGTGTGACGGGGCCTTAAATGTGGCCACCGCAGTTGTTTCTAGATACAAGCTCGGAATCACTTATGATAAAGCAATTCTCCACAGAGGAGGGACTAAACATTTGTCATGTAATGTCACCTACCTGGTGTCCTCCGCTTGCCTCCGAATGAGACTGGTGTTCTGGTTCTCCTACAGCCAAGATGGCCTCCATAGTGGCAGAGGGATGACAGCCGTATGTCTGACCCACACCTCCATAGCACGGCACTTCCTGACTTACCACAGGGCTCTTCATGCCACTGGGCGGCCGGCCTGGATGTGGAGGGACCAGAACATCGGCCTCAGTGTAGGAGGCAAACAGAGGGGACAGGTAGGACGACTCTACATGTGACTTGTGTCGTCACTCGTCAGCACCAGGCAGAGGCTGCTACATCACCGAGATCCATAGGACGGGGAGATTCATAACCTGGAACACAAGCTCAGTCATTTATATGGCAGCACGGGACTTGTGTAAGAAAAATATGGACAGAAAGGATGGAAGAAATATTCACAAAGGTAAAGGAAAACTAAATCTGTGCTTCCTAAATCATTAAGAAGAGGTGTGAAGGCGGATCCATCATTCATCGGTGCACCGCCGGACTCTACAGCAGCAGACGCGCCGTCACCGGACGCTGCTGCTGTGATGTGAGCAGTGGATAAAGCTTCACTGCAGCGGAGACTCCACACAATGGTCATTATTACATACCTGTGGAAACATCTCCTGGAATCTCCTCCTTCCCGTCACTCACACACGGCTGATCCTCTCTCGTCATCGCTTCTTCTTCTGTCTCCTCCTTCACTTTATTGTTAGTCGGATCTTCCTCCTGATATATCAGATGTAACAATCAGCACAATACAAGAAACCACCAAAATCTGTGACATCTATGACCTCGATCAGAAATGTCCCCCCATATACAGATCCGGTACAGGGCTCAGCACCGTCTACCTGATGATCCTCCGGGATGTTGTGATTCTCCTCCGGACAGTCCTGGGGACACAGAGGACGGGGACATCTCTCTGGTGGATTTCTCCTCATGGATCCATCTGTGGAGACACACAGTGATGGAATAGATTGTGTCATGTGATTATGAGATGATGAGAGTAGTAGTAGGGTGACCACAGAACAGACATGACAGTCTCCCCTCCTCACCCTGCTGATCGGCCCATATCGCGATCGCCTCTTGTGCTCCATGTATAATCTCAACCTTAATGTCAATCAGATCTTCACCCTAAAAAGAAAAATGTAAGATGAGCTCAGGTCCCATCACTTCATGGTCAGATGTTGTGGGGGCTTCAGTGTCGTCTACCTGATGATCCTCCGGGATGTTGTGATTCTCCTCCGGACAGTCCTGGGGACACAGAGGACGGGGACATCTCTCTGGTGGATTTCTCCTCCTGGATCCATCTGTGGAGACACAGACTGAATTCAGCGGGCACGGCCGAGACACAGGCAGGCAGACACGGCTGGTACTCTGGCAGGACAGGTACTGACTAGGTAGGTACCAGAATACAGGCACGTTTATGGAAACAGGTTCAGACCTGTTCAGACAGGAGGGTATATTGGAACAGATAGGAACCTGACCCACAGGTAGCAGAACGGAAGTAGAGCAGGACCACAAAGAGCGGATGCAAAGCAGAACCACAAGAGGTGGAGCTAAGAGCAGAAACGTAGGAGGCGGAGCTAAGAGCAGAACCACAGGAAGCAGAGCTAAGAGCAGAAACGTAGGAGGCAGAGCTAAGCAGAGCTGAAGGAGGCGGAGCAAAGAGCAGAACCGCTGGAGGCGGAGCCAAGTGCAAAACTGCTGGAGGCGGAGCCAAGTGCAAAACCGCTGGAGCCAGAGCCAAGTGCAGAAAGGCACAGAGCCACAGGTTGCAGCGAGCAGAGCAGAAAGTCGCAGAGCCACAGGTTGCGGCGGGCAGAGCAGAACAGAGCAGAACCGCAGGTTTGAGGCAAGCAGAGCAGGAAGGCGCAGAACCACAGGTTGCGGTGAGCAGAGCAGGAGGGAGAGGACACAAGGTTACTCACAGCTGAGTGGGAAAGGCAAACAGACAAGGAAAAAACAGGAACAGATATAGACCAGGGTACAGACAGGGACAGGAACGGGACAAGCCACAAAGACAAGGATTCAGACCAGGGTACAAAGCCCCACTGGGTAGCTGAGACAGGAAAGGACCTGGCAGCTCAGTAGCAAGACACTAACTGAGGAAGACAGTTGCTCAGGCACCCTCTAATGCAGGGGTCCCCAACTCCAGTCCTCAAGGCCCACCAACAGGTCATGTTTTCAGGATTTCCTCTGCATTGCACAGGTGATGCAATTATTACCTGGGCAAGACTAAGGAAATCCTGAAAACATGACATGTTGGTGGGCCTTGAGGACTGGAGTTGGGGACCCCTGCTCTAATGGGTGGGGATGCCTTAAGTACCTGAGGCCTCTTGGCAATTGGCAGAGGACACCTTAGGAAGGTGCACAAAGTCTCAATAAGAATCAGGAATTGCCAGCGCCCCCCTATGCACACAGCCAGGAAGCATGCACAGAGCAGGCAGGAGACATGAGGCACACAGCATGGAGCCGGAAAAAGACAGAACTCACAGCATGGCCCGGAGTAGTTAGTAAGTTGGTGTGTAAGGCAGGTGGGGGATGGGAGGCCATGCAGTGATGCCGGCAGGGTTGTTACACGTGTGGGGGTAAACCACTGTTTGGGCACATGGCAGAGCTCAGAAGGGAGGGAGCGCCATTTGACTTTTTGAATGTAAAATTGGCTGGAATCAATGGTGGTGCCATGTTGCATTTGGAGATCACCTGATGTGCCTAAGCAGTGGAAACCCCTCAATTCTAACTAAAACTCTAACTCCAACACACCCCTAACCCTAATCCCAACCCTAACCCTAACAAACCCCTAACCCTAATCCCAACACACCCCTAACCCTAATCCCAACCCTAACCCTAACAAACCCCTAACCCTAATCCCAAACTTAACCATAACCCTAACCACAAACCTAACCTAATCTCAACCCTAACCCTAATCTCAACCCTAATCCTAACCCACCTCTAACCCTAATCCCAAACTTAACCTAATCTCAACCCTAACCCAAACCCTAACCTCAACCCTAATCGCAACCCTAACCCTATTGGGAAAATGGAAATACATTTTCTTTATTTTATTAATTTTCCCTAACTAAGGGGGTGATAAAGGGGGGTTCATTTACTATTTTTTTTTATTTTGGTCACTGTGATAGACCCTATCACAGTGACCAAAACGAACCAATAGAGAAATCTTCCTATTGTTGCATGCATGAAATCCGTCTACCATATTGTGATAAGTAACACCACACGGCACGACAACGAAAACGGGATGATTAATACTGGACCCTGTGTATGGCCTCACAGAGGTCAATCCTGACCATATGCAGTGAGGTTGTAGACTTACATACATACAGCTCTGGCTAAAATTAAGAGACCACCACATCAGATCCTGTCATGGCCGCCAATCTCCAGACCTGAACCCCATTGGAAACCTCTGGAATGTAATCAGGAGGAAGATGGAGAGTCACAAGCCATCACACATAGAAGAACGGCTGACATTATTGTACCAGGAGCCTGTGAGAGACTGGTGGAAAGCTGCCAAGACGCAGGAAAGCCGGGATTAACAATCATGGTTATTCCACACAATATTGATTTCTGGAATCCTCCGGAGGTAAAACATTAGTGTTGTTGTTTGTAAATGATTTTGAACTTGTTTTTTTGCATTATTTGAGGTCTGCAAGCAATGCATTTTTTTTGTTATTTTGACCATTTCTCATTTTCAGAAAATAAATACAAAATTTATTGCTTGGAACTTCGGAGACACGTTGTCAGTAGTTTATAGAATAAAAGAACAATTTACATTTTACTCTAAAATATAAAGAGAGAAATCAGACAAACTGAACATTTTGCAGTGGTCTCTTCATTTTTGCCCGAGCTGTATATCAGTACATGGATCTATTGGGTGTACATCACTCCCATATAGAACGACACATATATATTATCTGGCTTACATGCTCTTTTTCCTATCCAAGGTCTGTTCTAGTCATAGTAAGAAATATGTCTGTGACATATATAATTAGGGCAGTGTGTGTAGTTTACTGTACATGTATTTATTGAATAAATAATATAACAAAAAGGGTGGGGTCACCGTTATTTTTACTAACCAGCCTGGTGAAAGAAGACAGCTGGGGTAGGTTTTATTATTCTGGGAAGGGGCCAGTATCCGTAAAGCTTCCACGGTTATTAATACCAGCTCAAAGGTTTCTGCTTACTGTTTATTAAAATGGAGGGACCCCCAAAAAACATGAAGTGGGGTCCCCCTTAAATTTAATAACCAGCAAACACTAAACAGAGAGCTGCGGACTGGAATTTATAGGCTGGGAAGGGGCAATGGATATTGGTCCCCTCCCAGACTAATAACATCCGGCCTCAGCCGCCTCTGCTCTTCAGCTTTGTAATGTCAGCTGTCATCAAGCCCAGGGGTCAGTAATGGAGAGGCGTCTATCAGATTCTCCCTTTTCTAACCTCATAATCAAAAGTAAGACACACAGTAAAAAGTCCTTTAATTGAACAAGACATAACCCCCACATATCCCCTCTTTTTCCCATTTATTAACTTAAAAATAAAAGGTGACGTCATTAAGGCGGCTGCTGGTCACACGCAACCTCGTTCTCACGCTAAACTCTGAGTGATAACATTACTGATGTCACCGCTCAGCAATGCAACCAGACTTAGCAGAGCTGAGCTCGTCGTGGGACATCATCATTATGGATTATTGGCGGACAGATGACGATGTCTTAGATTTTTAATTTTTATGTTATTAAATAGGAAAAGAGGGGATATGTCGGGGAAGGTTTTGTTCAATTAAAGAGCTTTTTTCTGTGTGTGTTTATTAATTTTCACTACAGGGTTAGCGATGGTTGTGCCTGACAGATGCCGATCTATTACTAACTCCTGGACTCGAGGTCAGTGGACATTAAAAAGCCGACATCATCCACAAAATATTACCTCAATTGTCAATGCACCAGGGCAAGTACCTAATGGATGTTCCTTTTCTGGGCAGATGCAGGCAGCTATTATTAGGCTGGAGAGGGACAAATATCCATGAGTCTTCCCAGCCTGAGAATATCAGCACCGTGCTGTCAGCTTTACCTGCGCTTGTTATCAAAACGAAAGGGAGACCCCAAGTCTTAATTGTTTCTTTTTTTATACACATTGTGCCGCCAATCGCAACTATGCCAGTACTTGTCATGGAGAAAAATCATCTATTATAGGACGACGGCAGAGAGACGTCATCACATCCACCGGAGCCAACAAGGAGCCTCTCACCTCGTGGTGTAAGAGGCCGGAGCTCCTCCATCATCACATCCTGGTACCGATCCTGGTGTCCTTCTAGATACTCCCACTCCTCCATGGAGAGATAGACAGCGACGTCCTGACACCTTATAGGAACCTGACAACAGCCACACCGTCATCACCCAGAATCCTCCAGTGCTGTATAATGTCCCAGCAGTCACCTCTCCGCCCATCACCCAGAATCCTCCAGTGCTGTATAATGTCCCAGCAGCCACCTCTCCGCCCATCACCCAGAATCCTCCAGTGCTGTATAATGTCCCAGCAGTCACCTCTCCGCTCATCACCCAGAATCCTCCAGTGCTGTATAATGTCCCAGCAGTCACCTCTCCGCTCATCACCCAGAATCCTCCAGTGCTGTATAATGTCCCAGCAGTCACCTCTCCGCCCATCACCCAGAATCCTCCAGTGCTGTATAATGTCCCAGCAGTCACCTCTCCGCTCATCACCCAGAATCCTCCAGTGCTGTATAATGTCCCAGCAGTCACCTCTCCGCTCATCACCCAGAATCCTCCAGTGCTGTATAATGTCCCAGCAGTCACCTCTCCGCTCATCACCCAGAATCCTCCAGTGCTGTATAATGTCCCAGCAGTCACCTCTCCGCTCATCACCCAGAATCCTCCAGTCCTGTATAATGTCCCAGCAGTCACCTCTCCGCTCATCACCCAGAATCCTCCAGTGCTGTATAATGTCCCAGCAGTCACCTCTCCGCCCATCACCCAGAATCCTCCAGTGCTGTATAATGTCCCAGCAGTCACCTCTCCGCCCATCACCCAGAATCCTCCAGTGCTGTATAATGTCCCAGCAGTCACCTCTCCGCCCATCACCCAGAATCCTCCAGTGCTGTATAATGTCCCAGCAGTCACCTCTCCGCTCATCACCCAGAATCCTCCAGTGCTGTATAATGTCCCAGCAGTCACCTCTCCACTCATCACCCAGAATCCTCCAGTGCTGTATAATGTCCCAGCAGTCACCTCTCCGCTCATCACCCAGAATCCTCCAGTGCTGTATAATGTCCCAGCAGTCACCTCTCCGCTCATCACCCAGAATCCTCCAGTGCTGTATAACGTCCCAGCAGTCACCTCTCCACTCATCACCCAGAATCCTCCAGTGCTGTATAACGTCCCAGCAGTCACCTCTCCGCTCATCACCCAGAATCCTCCAGTGCTGTATAATGTCCCAGCAGTCACCTCTCCACTCATCACCCAGAATCCTCCAGTCCTGTATAATCTCCCAGCAGTCACCTCTCCGCTCATCACCCAGAATCCTCCAGTGCTGTATAATGTCCCAGCAGTCACCTCTCCGCTCATCACCCAGAATCCTCCAGTGCTGTATAATGTCCCAGCAGTCACCTCTCCGCTCATCACCCAGAATCCTCCAGTGCTGTATAACGTCCCAGCAGTCACCTCTCCGCTCATCACCCAGAATCCTCCAGTCCTGTATAATGTCCCAGCAGTCACCTCTCCACTCATCACCCAGAATCCTCCAGTGCTGTATAATGTCCCAGCAGTCACCTCTCCGCTCATCACCCAGAATCCTCCAGTGCTGTATAATGTCCCAGCAGTCACCTCTCCGCTCATCACCCAGAATCCTACAGTGCTGTATAACGTCCCAGCAGTCACCTCTCCGCTCATCACCCAGAATCCTCCAGTGCTGTATAACGTCCCAGCAGTCACCTCTCCGCTCATCACCCAGAATCCTCCAGTGCTGTATAATGTCCCAGCAGTCACCTCTCCGCTCATCACTCAGAATCCTCCAGTGCTGTATAATCTCCCAGCAGTCACCTCTCCGCTCATCACCCAGAATCCTCCAGTGCTGTATAATGTCCCAGCAGTCACCTCTCCGCTCATCACCCAGAATCCTCCAGTGCTGTATAATCTCCCAGCAGTCACCTCTCCGCTCATCACCCAGAATCCTCCAGTGCTGTATAATCTCCCAGCAGTCACCTCTCCGCTCATCACCCAGAATCCTCCAGTCCTGTATAATGTCCCAGCAGTCACCTCTCCGCTCATCACCCAGAATCCTCCAGTCCTGTATAATGTCCCAGCAGTCACCTCTCCGCTCATCACCCAGAATCCTCCAGTCCTGTATAATGTCCCAGCAGTCACCTCTCCGCTCATCACCCAGAATCCTCCAGTCCTGTATAATCTCCCAGCAGTCACCTCTCCGCTCATCACCCAGAATCCTCCAGTGCTGTATAATCTCCCAGCAGTCTCCTCTCCGCTCATCACCCAGAATCCTCCAGTGCTGTATAATGTCCCAGCAGTCACCTCTCCGCTCATCACCCAGAATCCTCCAGTGCTGTATAATGTCCCAGCAGTCACCTCTCCGCTCATCACTCAGAATCCTCCAGTCCTGTATAATGTCCCAGCAGTCACCTCTCCGCTCATCACCCAGAATCCTCCAGTCCTGTATAATCTCCCAGCAGTCACCTCTCCGCTCATCACCCAGAATCCTCCAGTGCTGTATAATGTCCCAGCAGTCACCTCTCCGCTCATCACCCAGAATCCTCCAGTCCTGTATAATGTCCCAGCAGTCACCTCTCCACTCATCACCCAGAATCCTCCAGTGCTGTATAATGTCCCAGCAGTCACCTCTCCGCTCATCCCCCAGAATCCTCCAGTCCTGTATAATGTCCCAGCAGTCACCTCTCCGCTCATCACCCAGAATCCTCCAGTGCTGTATAATGTCCCAGCAGTCACCTCTCCGCTCATCACCCAGAATCCTCCAGTCCTGTATAATGTCCCAGCAGTCACCTCTCCGCTCATCACCCAGAATCCTCCAGTCCTGTATAATGTCCCAGCAGTCACCTCTCCGCTCATCACCCAGAATCCTCCAGTCCTGTATAATGTCCCAGCAGTCACCTCTCCGCTCATCACCCAGAATCCTCCAGTCCTGTATAATGTCCCAGCAGTCACCTCTCCGCTCATCACCCAGAATCCTCCAGTGCCGTCCTGTATAATGTCCCAGCAGTCACCTCTCCGCTCATCACCCAGAATCCTCCAGTCCTGTATAATGTCCCAGCAGTCACCTCTCCGCTCATCACCCAGAATCCTCCAGTGCTATAAAATGTCCCAGCAGTCACCTCTCCGCTCATCACCCAGAATCCTCCAGTCCTGTATAATGTCCCAGCAGTCACCTCTCCGCTCATCACCCACAATCCTCCAGTGCTATAAAATGTCCCAGCAGTCACCTCTCCGCTCATCACCCAGAATCCTCCAGTGCTGTATAATGTCCCAGCAGTCACCTCTCCGCTCATCACCCAGAATCCTCCAGTGCTGTATAATCTCCCAGCAGTCACCTCTCCGCTCATCACCCAGAATCCTCCAGTCCTGTATAATCTCCCAGCAGTCACCTCTCCGCTCAGCAGATCAATCATCTTGTTGCTGAGCTCCAGGATCTTCTTGTTCCTCTCATGTAGCAGGGAGTGCGGGGGAGGCTCTGTGATGGGGCCCGGGCTCCGCCCTCCTGACTCCTGGAGATGGATGATGGGAGTCACACCGTCCCCCGGTGTCTTCCTCACTATTGTGTAATCCTGTGTATGGAGAGAGACACTTAGGGAGAAGATTCCTTCCCGACTCCAGATCTGACAATCAGTAGAAATCCCGGGATCAATAACCGTCTCCAGTAATCTGGGGCCATAACCGGGAATATTATTCCCCTCCGGACAGACATCCCGGCCCCTCTACAGCTCTTATAGGGAATCCCCATGACAACTCCTCCGGGCAGAGAGCTCCACACAATCACTGCTCTTACAGTAAAGAATCCTTCTCTCTATTCTGGATGTCGGACTTGTCACAGAACACAATAAAGCTGATAGAAATGTAGAGGAGTTACCTCTCCGCTCAGCAGGGAGATGATCTCCAGGGCGAAGTGGAATAATCTTCTGGTGGTCTCATCCCTGTCCTCGTCCATCCTCGGGGTCATTCAGGAGGAGGAGGGATGAGCACTGGATCAGCTGGAGGGATCTCGTCCTGCCGGCGTCTTCATGATGAAGGAGAAGATGGAAATCACCGGGGACGAGAGAACGACAATCACTAAATTCTGCCAAATATCAACATTTATCAGGAGGAATCTGGAGGAAAAGACACAAAACTCCACCGCGGCCTCCTCCGCCGATCTGACCGCTCATTATCAGCCTCGTAGGAGGAGGACGGTCACCGTGGTAACTACACCGCCAGCAGAGGACGGTCACCGTGGTAACTACACCGCCAGCAGAGGACGGTCACCGTGGTAACTACACCGCCAGCAGAGGACGGTCACCGTGGTAACTACACCTCCAGCAGAGGACGGTCACCGTGGTAACTACACCGCCAGCAGAGGACGGTCACCGTGGTAACTACACCGCCAGCAGAGGACGGTCACCGTGGTAACTACACCGCCAGCAGAGGACAGTCACCGTGGTAACTACACCGCCAGCAGAGGACGGTCACCGTGGTAACTACACCGCCAGCAGAGGACGGTCACCGTGGTAACTACACCGCCAGCAGAGGATGGTCACCGTGGTAACTACACCACCAGCGGGGCCGTGAGATGAGGAGCAGACGCTGCACATCCCCCATACAATGCTGCCCGTCCCCAACACTGAGGAGCCGCAGTCACAGGGAGCAGGAGCCTCCACAGGAACAGCTCTGATCTCACCCCACACTCTCCTCTCACAGATTTACCACAAACCCTCCTGTAATCTCACCGGAATGGCGGGAAATCTGCTGCTGGCTGACACCAGAGAACACGAGCTGCACACAACCAGGACGGAGCTGCTGCACTGAGAGCGGAAGGACCTGTGGTGACGTCACCGTCATGTGATCAGGGGGCGGGGTCAGGAGAGAAGTTGTGAAGGACCTGTGGTGACGTCACCGTCATGCGACCAGGGGGCGGGGTCAGGAGAGCAGTGGTGAAGGACCTGTGGTGACGTCACCGTCATGCGACCAGGGGGCGGGGTCAGGAGAGCAGTGGTGAAGGACCTGTGGTGACGTCACCGTCATGCGACCAGGGGGCTGGTGATGTGTGAAAGAGGCTCTAATCCCCACTGGTTGCGGTTTGTCAGCGGGCCGTACGTTGGCCGGTATTATTATTATTATTTATTATTATAAATAATGAGTACAGTAGGATATGAGTACAGAGGTGGCGCTGGGTCGCGGCTGTAGAGCTGCACAGGCTGATGATGAAGCCTCTGTGGCTTTTGCTGCCATGAATTGCAGTGAGCATAGACAGGACTGATGAGCTGCTATTCCGCTGTGCGGTCCTCGCTCTGCTGTGCCGTGTGATCCAGAGGAGGAGGACGCCATTTGTTTTCCAGGTGTGAGTTTCTTTGGACATAAGGCTACGTTCACATTTGCGTTTTGCGACGCATGCGTCCTTTTTTGCCGAAATTTGGACGCAAAAAAAATGCAACTTGTTGCGTTTTCTGCGCCCGACGCGGCAAAAAAAACGCATGCGTCGCACAACGCATGTCCATGCGTCCCCCATGTTAAATATAGGGGCGTATGACGCATGTGTCGCCGCAGCGTTTCCCGACGCTGCATCGGGAAACGCTAATGTGAACGTAGCTTAAGGGAATCTGTCCGCCCAGTTTTGCCTATAAGCTGCGCACATCGGGTTCATCTGCAGCGTTCTGTAGAATAAACACTTGTCATCGCTGCAGCTTTCCTATCTTCTGTCGTTGATGGGATCATGAAGTCACAGATGCTCTACAGTGAGAGATGATGCTGCATCACTCGGTGCTCTTGGTAGACCTGCACTTCATCAGGACAATGGTCCAAAACACACATCTAAGGCCAATGTTGCATTTTTAAAGAACATGGTAAAAGTGACTCAGTGGCCAAGTGTCTTCTGATCTGAACCCCACAAACACCTATGGGGAATTCTGAGGAGACAAGTTGTCATCACTCTCCATCCAGCATCTAGGCGCTAAGAAAGCTAAAAGAGAAAGACGATGATGCATTATGTAACCAACTTGTTTATTCCAGGCCTAGAGGACTTGGCGCTGTCCTAAAAAAACATGGAGGACATGTATAACACTAGATGTAATTGTTTTCGATAGGGGGTGTACTCATTTTTGCATCAACTAACCTGAATAAAACTGAAGATTTTCTACTGAAAGTTATATTAGGTCTCGCTCGCAGGTGGCGCACCTGGTTCATGGACCCACTGTGCCACAGAACCGGGCCTACCTGGGCAGGGGCATGGCTACGCAGCTACCTGTTCACTGGAGTTCCTGAAGGTGGAGTCAGGCTTGAGCTGCAGGTAGCCACCATGAGCTGCAGGTAGCCACCAGGTACCTCTCCTAGGCCGAGCCCAGCACTGCAGCGGCTCACCACAGGGGTCCGGTTCGCTGACTAACAGGGCTAGGGCTCCGTTCAGACTACTTTTCGGGCAGGAAGGATGCTGACTAGATTTAGTATGTGTTCAGACCGCTGGGGTCTCAGGGTTTAGGAAATCTTACAGCAGTTTCAGATTTCAGGGACCACCAAAGCGGTTTCATACTGCATTCGTAGACAGTCTCGGTTCAGACATAAGCCACACACGGTCCAGAGGTTCAAATTCAGGCCCTGGCTGCACACAGACCAGGAATCCAGATTTGGGCACCGGCCACTCTAGGATCAGGGTATCATTGATGTTGCTTCAGCACCTCCCTTTTGAGGAGGGTGCTGCTTATACAAGATGCCTCAAAGCTATTGGCTGGGGGCATCTTAGCAGGTGCGCACACTGCCTCTTTAAGAGGGGAGAACGCGCACTATGCGCGCTGCCAGAAGTTAGTGAGAGAAGCCTGGGAGAATGACAGAGACCATGTCGCACAGTCAGGGCGAGGAGTACGCCGGCGTCTTCATGGAGGAGGAGAGCCATGCAGCACTGCAGGTAGAGTTGTTACATATTATTGACCTTACTTTCATTTTATTGAGTAACTCCTTTACCCCCGAGGGTGGTTTGCATGTTAATGACCGGGCCAATTTTTACAATTCTGACCACTGTCCCTTTATGAGGTTATAACTCTGGAACGCTTCAACGGATCCCGGTGATTCTGAGATTTTTTCATGACATATTGTTCTTTGGGATAGTTGTAAAGTTTCTTCGATATCACTTTATTTGCGATAAATTTTGAAAAAATTTAGCCATTTTCCAACATTGAATTTTCATGCCCTTAAACCCTTCATGACCCAGCCTATTTTGACCTTAATGACTTGGCCATTTTTTGCTATTCTGACCAGTGTCCCTTTATGACACACTTCATGTCCTCAGAACTACCAACCCTTATCCTGGGAGACTTCAACATCCCCATTAACAGCCCCACTTCCACATCTGCTCCCAGCTTCTATCACTAACTACTTTGCTCGGCCTCTAACTGCTCTCAACCTCTGAAACACACAAAGACGGTAACACCTTGGACCTGATCTTCGTCCGGCTCTGTTCAATCTCTTACCTAGATAACTTACCGCTTCCCCTCTCTGACCACAACATTCTCTCCTTCATACTCACAAATCCTCGCTCACCCCAGCACCCTCCTACCTACCACACACTTAGAAATCTACATGCTATTAATCCTCACGCACTTTCAGACTCCCTACACTCATCATTGTCCCCAATCTCTTCTTTTTCCTGTCCTGATCTGGCGGTACATCACTACAACGACACTCTTAGAAGCCCCCTAGACCAAGTAGTGCCCCTCACCCTCAGAACCTCCAAACACAGAGTAAAACAGCCCTGGCTCACATCGCAAACCCGATTTCTCCAGCGATGCTCTAGGAGTGCTGAACGCTTATGGAGGAAAACTCGCACACCAGAAGACTTCATACACTTCAAATTTATGTTAAGGACCTATAATTCTGCCCTTCACATTGCCAGTCCTACTTCACCACCCTGATCTCCTCACTATCCAACAACCCCAAGAAAATTTTTGACACCTTTCACTCCCTCCTCAGGCCAAAAGCACAAGCCCCTATCACAGACATTTGTGCTGATGACCTGGCCTCCCACTTTATAGAGAAAATAGATAATATTGGTCAGGAAATCCGCTCCCAGACACCAAGTTCAGTGACTCCCATCCCTCCTGCATCTCCCCTGGCTCACTCTCCACATTCGATCCCATCACAGAAGAAGAAGTCTCCCAGCTCCTCTCTTCTCGTCCGACTACATGCACCACCGACCCCATTCCCTCACACCTCCTCCAGTCTCTCTCTCCAGTCGTCACAACTCACCTAACTTCAATCTTTAATCTCTCCCTCTGACATTTTCCCCTCCTCCTTCAAACACTCTATCATTACTCCATTACTAAAGAAATCCACCCTTGACCCATCCTGCGCAAACAACTACAGACCGGTCTCCAATCTCCCCTTCATCTCTAAACTCTTGGAGCGCCTAGTCTACTCCCGCCTTACCCGTTACCTCTCCACTCATTGCCTCCTAGACCCTTCACAGTCCGTTTTCCGCCCCCTACATTCGACAGAAACTGCACTCATCAAAGTGACCAACGACCTTCTAACAGCAAAATGTAATGGTGACCACTCTCTGCTCATTCTTCTCGACCTTTCTGCAGCTTTCGACACTGTTGACCACCGTCTCCTTCCCTCTAGGCTCCAGTCACTAGGCATTAAGGACACTGCTCTCTCCTGGTTCTCCTATCTTTCTGACCGCTCCTTCAGTGTTCTGTTCTCTGGCTCCACTTCATCTCCTCTTCCTCTCACTGTCGGGGTACCTCAGGGCTCAGTCCTTGGCCTCCTTCTCTTCTCCCTCTACACGGCTCCAATTGGACAGACCATCAGCAGATTTGGCTTTCAGTACCATCTTTATGCTGATGACACACAACTATACACGTCATCCCCTAACCTTACCCCCGCTGTACTACAGAACACCACTGACTGTCTGCCGTCTCCAACATCATGTCCGCTCTCTATCTGAAACTCAACCTCTCCAAAACTGAACTTCTTCTGCTCCCGCCATCTACTAACCTCCCTAAACTTGATGCTTCCCTCTCCGTGGGTGGCACCATAATAACACCCCGGCAGCAGGCGCGCTGTCTGGGTGTTATGTTTGACTCCGATCTCTCCTTCACATCCCATATACAATCTCTTGCCCGCTCGTGCCGCTTACACCTAAAGAACATCTCTAGAATCTGCCCTTTTCTCACCATGGAAACAACAAAAACCCTCACTGTCTCCCTGATCATCTCCCGCCTGGACTACTGCAACGCTCTATTAATTGGCCTCCCCCTCACTCGACTTTCCCCTCTCCAGTCCATCCTTAATGCAGCAGCCAGGGTCGTCCATCTGGCTAATCATTACTCGGACGCGTCCGCTCTTCGCCAGTCATTACACTGGCTGCCCATTCATTACAGGATACAATTCAAAGTACTTGGTCTCACCCACAAAGCTCTCCACAGTGCGGCCCCCCATACATCTCCTCCCTCATTTCTGTCTATCGGCCTAACAGACCACTGCGCTCTGCAAATGACTTTCGGCTAACCTCTGCACTAATCCGTACCTCCCACTCCCGACTCCAAGACTTCTCCCGTGCTGCGCCAATCCTCTGGAATGCTCTACCCCAAGATATTAGGACCATCCATAATTTGCATAGTTTTAGGCGCTCGCTCAAAACACATTTGTTCAGAGCGGCCTATCACGTTCACTAATCAAAGTCATTTTATGTTTGTGTGTGTGTAGCATATTCACTATCTCCATCTATTCCCCAACCCCTGAAGATGGCCGGACCATGATTGTAAATACATCATTGTAAATACACACCTGTACTTTGTATCTCCTCCACCTCCATTGTAGATTGTAAGCTCTCACCAGCAGGGTCGTCTTATTGGGCTTTAATTATTGTATTGTTGACGTTGTTACTTATGACTGTTGTGTTTAAAACTGTAAAGTGCTGCAGAATATGTTGGCGCTATATAAATAAAGATTATTATTGTTTTTTCGTGACATTGTTCTTTAGGATAGTTGTAAAGTTTCTTCGATATGACTTTATTTGTGAAAAAAACGTAAATTTTGAAAAAATTTAGCAATTTTCCAACATTGAATTTTTATGCCCTTAAGTCATAGTAACATAGTAACATAGTTAGTAAGGCCGAAAAAAGACATTTGTCCATCCAGTTCAGCCTATATTCCATTATAATAAATACCCAGATCTACGTCCTTCTACAGAACCTAATAATTGTATGATACAATATTGTTCTGCTCCAGGAAGACATCCAGGCCTCTCTTGAACCCCTCGACTGAGTTCGCCATCACCACCTCCTCAGGCAAGCAATTCCAGATTCTCACTGCCCTAACAGTAAAGAATCCTCTTCTATGTTGGTGGAAAAACCTTCTCTCCTCCAGACGCAAAGAATGCCCCCTTGTGCCCGTCACCTTCCTTGGTATAAACAGATCCTCAGCGAGATATTTGTATTGTCCCCTTATATACTTATACATGGTTATTAGATCGCCCCTCAGTCGTCTTTTTTCTAGACTAAATAATCCTAATTTCGCTAATCTATCTGGGTATTGTAGTTCTCCCATCCCCTTTATTAATTTTGTTGCCCTCCTTTGTACTCTCTCTAGTTCCATTATATCCTTCCTGAGCACCGGTGCCCAAAACTGGACACAGTACTCCATGTGCGGTCTAACTAGGGATTTGTACAGAGGCAGTATAATGCTCTCATCATGTGTATCCAGACCTCTTTTAATGCACCCCATGATCCTGTTTGCCTTGGCAGCTGCTGCCTGGCACTGGCTGCTCCAGGTAAGTTTATCATTAACTAGGATCCCCAAGTCCTTCTCCCTGTCAGATTTACCCAGTGGTTTCCCATTCAGTGTGTAATGGTGACATTGATTCCTTCTTCCCATGTGTATAAGCTTACATTTATCATTGTTAAACCTCATCTGCCACCTTTCAGCCCAAGTTTCCAACTTATCCAGATCCATCTGTAGCAGAATACTATCTTCTCTTGTATTAACTGCTTTACATAGTTTTGTATCATCTGCAAATATCGATATTTTACTGTGTAAACCTTCTACCAGATCATTAATGAATATGTTGAAGAGAACAGGTCCCAATACTGACCCCTGCGGTACCCCACTGGTCACAGCGACCCAGTTAGAGACTATACCATTTATAACCACCCTCTGCTTTCTATCACTAAGCCAGTTACTAACCCATTTACACACATTTTCCCCCAGACCAAGCATTCTCATTTTGTGTACCAACCTCTTGTGCGGCACGGTATCAAACGCTTTGGAAAAATCGAGATATACCACGTCCAATGACTCACCGTGGTCCAGCCTATAGCTTACCTCTTCATAAAAACTGATTAGATTGGTTTGACAGGAGCGATTTCTCATAAACCCATGCTGATAAGGAGTTAAACAGTTATTCTCATTGAGATAATCCAGAATAACATCCCTCAGAAACCCTTCAAATATTTTACCAACAATAGAGGTGAGACTTACTGGCCTATAATTTCCAGGGTCACTTTTAGAGCCCTTTTTGAATATTGGCACCACATTTGCTATGCGCCAGTCCTGCGGAACAGACCCTGTCGCTATAGAGTCACTAAAAATAAGAAATAATGGTTTATCTATTACATTACTTAGTTCTCTTAGTACTCGTGGGTGTATGCCATCCGGACCCGGAGATTTATCTATTTTAATCTTATTTAGCCGGTTTCTCACCTCTTCTTGGGTTAGATTGGTGACCCTTAATATAGGGTTTTCATTGTTTCTTGGGATTTCACCTAGCATTTCATTTTCCACCGTGAATACCGTGGAGAAGAAGGTGTTTAATATGTTAGCTTTTTCCTCGTCATCTACAACCATTCTTTCCTCACTATTTTTTAAGGGGCCTACATTTTCAGTTTTTATTCTTTTACTATTGATATAGTTGAAGAACAGTTTGGGATTAGTTTTACTCTCCTTAGCAATGTGCTTCTCTGTTTCCTTTTTGGCAGCTTTAATTAGTTTTTTAGATAAAGTATTTTTCTCCCTATAGTTTTTTAGAGCTTCAATGGTGCCATCCTGCTTTAGTAGTGCAAATGCTTTCTTTTTACTGTTAATTGCCTGTCTTACTTCTTTGTTTAGCCACATTGGGTTTTTCCTATTTCTAGTCCTTTTATTCCCACAAGGTATAAACCGCTTACACTGCCTATTTAGGATGGTCTTAAACATTTTCCATTTATTATCTGTATTCTTATTTCTGAGGATATTGTCCCAGTCTACCAGATTAAGGGCATCTCTAAGCTGGTCAAACTTTGCCTTCCTAAAGTTCAGTGTTTTTGTGACTCCCTGACAAGTCCCCCTAGTGAAAGACAGGTGAAACTGCACAATATTGTGGTCGCTATTTCCTAAATGCCCAACCACCTGCAGATTTGTTATTCTGTCAGGTCTATTAGATAGTATTAGGTCTAAAAGTGCTGCTCCTCTGGTTGGATTCTGCACCAATTGTGAAAGATAATTTTTCTTGGTTATTAGCAGAAACCTGTTGCCTTTATGGGTTTCACAGGTTTCTGTTTCCCAGTTAATATCCGGGTAGTTAAAGTCCCCCATAACCAGGACCTCATTATGGGTTGCAGCTTCATCTATCTGCTTTAGAAGTAGACTTTCCATGCTTTCTGTTATATTTGGGGGTTTGTAACAGACCCCAATGAGAATTTTGTTACCATTTTTCCCTCCATGAATTTCAACCCATATGGACTCGACATCCTCATTCCCTTCGCTAATATCCTCCCTTAAAGTGGACTTTAGACAAGACTTTACATAGAGACAAACCCCTCCTCCTCTCCGATTTTTACGATCCTTTCTAAACAGACTGTAACCCTGTAAGTTAACTGCCCAGTCATAGCTTTCATCTAACCATGTCTCGGTTATTCCCACTATGTCAAAGTTACCTGTAGATATTTCTGCTTCTAGTTCTTCCATCTTGTTTGTCAGGCTTCTGGCGTTTGCGAGCATGCAGTTCAGAGGATTTTGTTTTGTTCCAATCTCCTCACTGTGGATTGTTTTAGAAATGTTCTTACCTCCCTTCTGAGTATGTTTTCCTGGGTCGTCTTTGTTCGAGTCTAATGTTTTTCTTCCCGTCCCCTCTTCTTCTAGTTTAACGCCCTCCTGATGAGTGTAGCGAGTCTTCTGGCGAATGTGTGTTTCCCAGGTTTGTTGAGGTGTAGTCCGTCTCTGGCGAGGAGTCCATCATACCAGTAATTCACACCGTGGTCCAGGAATCCAAATCCTTGTTGTCTGCACCATCGTCTTAGCCAGTTGTTTGCATCAAGGATCCTGTTCCATCTCCTGGTGCCATGCCCGTCTACTGGAAGGATAGAAGAAAAAACTACCTGTGCATCCAGTTCCTTTACTTTCTTCCCCAACTCTTCAAAGTCCTTGCAGATTGTCGGTAGGTCCTTCCTTGCCGTGTCATTAGTGCCAACATGTATCAGAAGAAATGGGTGGACGTCCTTGGAGTTGAAGAGCTTTGGTATCCTATCGGTCACATCCTTGATCATCGCACCTGGAAGGCAGCATACTTCTCTTGCAGTTATGTCCGGTCTGCAGATGGCTGCTTCTGTGCCTCTCAGTAGTGAGTCTCCCACCACCACCACTCTTCGTTGCTTCTTGGCTGTACTTTTTGCTGTCACTTGTTGCTGTGTGCCCTTTTCTTTTTTGCTTGCTGGTATTGCTTCATTCTTAGGTGTGCCATCTTCATCCTCTACAAATATTTGATATCGGTTCTTCAGTTGTGTGGTTGGTGATTTCTCCATGGTCTTCTTGCTTCTTTTGGTCACATGCTTCCACTCATCTGCTTTTGGAGGTTCTCTGACACTTTTTTCACCTTCTGTGACCAGTAGAGATGCTTCTGTTCTGTCTAGAAAGTCTTCATTCTCTTTGATGAGTTTCAAAGTTGCTATTCTTTCTTCCAGACCCCGCACCTTTTCTTCTAAAAGGGCCACTAGTCTACACTTCTGACAGGTGAAATTGGATTCTTCTTCTGGTCGATCTGTGAACATGTAGCACATGCTGCAGCTCACCATGTAGGTTGTCACATCTGCCATGTTGCTCCTAGATCCTGCTGACTTGCTGTGTGTTTTCCTTCTTGTGTAATCTACTCAGCCAAGCTCTCTTGCAATAATGTCCTACAGGCAAAAATTCATGGTTTGGTGATGCTTTCGAAGCAGCTGGTCCCGGCTGTACCCAACGATCTTCTAGCTTAGGGAGACTTCGCTTCTCCCAGAAGGCACCTGGAATATGCAAATTAGCCTCCTGAAGCTTGAATCCCTGGTTTGGTGATGCTTTCGAAGCAGCTGGTCCCGGCTGTACCCAACGATCTTCTAGCTTAGGGAGACTTCGCTTCTCCCAGAAGGCACCTGGAATATGCAAATTAGCCTCCTGAAGCTTGAATCCCTGGTTTGGTGATGCTTTCGAAGCAGCTGGTCCCGGCTGTACCCAACGATCTTCTAGCTTAGGGAGACTTCGCTTCTCCCAGAAGGCACCTGGAATATGCAAATTAGCCTCCTGAAGCTTGAATCCCTGGTTTGGTGATGCTTTCGAAGCAGCTGGTCCCGGCTGTACCCAACGATCTTCTAGCTTAGGGAGACTTCGCTTCTCCCAGAAGGCACCTGGAATATGCAAATTAGCCTCCTGAAGCTTGAATCCCTGGTTTGGTGATGCTTTCGAAGCAGCTGGTCCCGGCTGTACCCAACGATCTTCTAGCTTAGGGAGACTTCGCTTCTCCCAGAAGGCACCTGGAATATGCAAATTAGCCTCCTGAAGCTTGAATCCCTGGTTTGGTGATGCTTTCGAAGCAGCTGGTCCCGGCTGTACCCAACGATCTTCTAGCTTAGGGAGACTTCGCTTCTCCCAGAAGGCACCTGGAATATGCAAATTAGCCTCCTGAAGCTTGAATCCCTGGTCACAGAGATGTCACACACAAAATAGTTAATAAATAACATTTCCCACGTGTCTACTTTACATCAGCACAATTTTGAAACAAATTTTTTTTTTTAAATAGGAAGTTTTAGGGTAAATTCACACCGGGCGTTTTTACTGCGTTTTTTAACGCTAATTTTCAGCTAAGACTTCAGAAATCTCCTGCACACATTGTTTTTTTGTTTGGCCAGTATTTTGTGCTTTGCTGCGTTTTTGGACATAGGCATGTCACTTCTTTCAGCGTTTTTCACCCATTGACTTGAATGGATGGTGAAAAAACGCTGCAAATACGCAGGTTGACTTTTCTTGCATCGTATTTGCTGCAGAAAAGTCAAGGAGAGCCGGATGTGACGTCACACCCAGCTCTGCTACATCTAGATGGCAGGCTGCATGAAGTGTCCGTACAGCCTGTCATCCAGCAGCGGACCCGATCCCCATTCACTTGAATGGGGGGTCCGACAATACAGTGTTTGACACAGTCATATGCATGGCAGCGCTGAAAACACCGCTTGTGATTGGCAGTGAAATCATCCCCACCGGTCAGAGAACCGCGGCTCCCCGCTGTCAGAAGACAGCAGGAGCGCTCAGCTGTGATTGGAGGTGTAAACTCACCTCCGATCACTGGTGTCAGCTGATGGGACTACTGCTCCCATCATCTGACACCTGCTGCCGCTAATTACAGTGACAGCATGAGCGGCTGATGGGAGTTTTCATCTGCCGCTCCTGTGCTATAAATAATAATAAAACGGAGTTGGGTCCCCCCCATTTTTGACAACCAGCCTTGCTAAAGCTCACAGCTGGGGGCTGATATTCTCAGGCTGGTAAGGGGCCATTGATTTAGGCCCCCTCAGCCTAAAAATAGCAACCCGCAGCTGTCCAGAAAAGGCGCATTTATTAGATGCGCCAATTCTGTCGCTTTGCCCGGCTCTTCCCACTTGCCCTGTATCGGTGGCAAGCGGGTAATTAGGGGGTTAATGTCAACTTCCTATTGTAAGGTGACATTAAGCCGGCTTAGTAATGGAGAGGCATCAATAAGACATCTATCCATTACTAATCCTATAGTAGTTAAAGGGTTAAATAAACACACACACACATGCAGAAAAAAGTCAAATGAAATTAAAACACACAGTTTTGCCATCTTTTTTTTGTTCTGCCATTCCAAAGCGAAGCCATCAATCTTCTGTAATAAAAATAAAATTAAACACCAAAAGTACAGTATACTTCCTGATCCGTCGCAGTCCAATATACCGAGTGTCCCATGATGTATCTGGAGGGAGATAAAGCACTGGGAGCGCTGCTAATGCGACTGCTCTCGGCTGTAAGTGACTGGGGAATGCATGAGACGGAGCGGGCGCAGGGTTAGTAACGAGCGGTGACGTCACCGAGCCTGCGCTCCATCACTGCCTGACCGAAGGTAATCTCGGCACCGTGGGAAAATGCCGGGGAAGAGGAGACCGCAGGTAATGTATCGATCTATTCTATCAATTTATCTATTCATTCTATCTACAGGAGGTTGTTTTTTTTCCTCTGTGTGCACTCAACTTTATTGGCATGCACAAAGAAAAAAAACACATGAAAAAATGCACCTAAACCTGCTTTTTGGCGCAGCTTCTTTCCTGCCAAGATGATGGGGTTTTGCTACGGAAAAAAAAAACGCCCAGTGTGAACTTACCCATAAGGGTTAAAAGTTGATCAGCGATTTCTCATTTCTCCAACAAAATTTTTTTAGGGACCACCTCACATTTGAAGTGACTTTGAGGGGTCTATATAATAGAAGATATCCAAAAGTGACACCATTCTAAAAACTGCACCCCTCAAGGTGCTCAAAACCACATTCAGGAAGTTTATTAACCCTTCAGTTGCTTCACAGGAATTTTTGGAATGTGGAAGAAACAAAATGAACGTTTAACTTTTTTTCACAAAAAATTTACTTAAGATCCCAAAAATTTTTTGACAAGGGTAACAGGAAAAAAATGGACCCCAAATATCGTTGTGTAATTTCTCCTGAGCATGCCGATACCCTATATGAAAGAGAAAACTACTGTTTGGGTGCACAGCAGAGCTCGGAAGAGAAGGAGCGCCATTTGACTTTTTGAATGCAAAATTTGCTGGAACATTTGGCGAACGCCATGTCGCGTTTGGAGAGCCCCTGATGTGCCTAAACAGTGGAAACCCCCCTCAAGTGACACCATTTTGGAAATTAAACTTCTCAGGGAACTTATCTAGATGTGTGTTGAGAACATTGAACCCTCAGGTGCTTTAGAGGAGTTTATAACGTTGAACTGTGAAAATTAAAAAAAAAAATTAAATCACATTTTCTCCACAAATATGGTTTTAGCCTCAAATGTTGCATTTTCATAAGGCTACTTTCACATCCATTTTTCGATGTCAGGCGCAATCCGGCAAATTGAGTAAAAAACGGATCCAGCGAATGATGCCGCTGGATCCGCTTTTTATCCATAGACTTGTATTAGTGCCGGATGGCCTTCCGTTTTGTCCTTTTTTCGCTGGATCCGGTAAAAATTCCAGATCCGGTGGCCAAACAAAACGTACAGATGAATGTTTTTTGTGTCCGGCGAAAAACCGGACAGCGCCTGATCCGGCGCTGTCCGGCTTTTCTTGTAATGGAAGCCTATGGTGACAGATTCCGTTTTTCCAATCTGCACATGCCCAGAAATGGAATATTCCCTTCGGGGTGTCTCTCTCTCTCTCTCTCTCCTCCTCCAATTGGCAAAAACACATCGACGGATCCGACAGAAGAACTGATCCGTCGCATCAGTTTCTTCACTCATTTCGCCGGATCCAGCAATCCGTCCCGCCGCCGGATAATGCCTGACGGCGAGGGATGGATCTGTGAAAGTAGCCTAAGGGTAACAGGTGATAGTGCATGATACAATTTGTTGTGCAATTTCTCCTGAATACTCTAATACCAAATATGAGGGAGAAAACTACTGTTTGGGCGCACTGCAGGGCTTGGAAGGGTAGGAACCTCATTTGACTTTTTGAATGTAAAATTTGTAGAATGTAGAATTGTTAGCGGACATCTTATCCCGTCTGATGTGCCTAAACAGTGGAAATCCCCCCCCCCAAGTGACCCCATTTTGAAAACTAGACCCCTGAAGGAATTTCTTTAGATGTGCAGTGAGCATCCTGAACTCCCAGGTGCTTCACAGAAGTTTATAACATTGAGCCGTGAAAATAATGAAATCACATTTTCCCCACAAAAATGTTATTTTAGCCCCAAATTTAGCATTTTCATAAGGGTAACAGGAGAAATTGCACCATACAATTTGTAGTTCAATTTCTCCTGAGTACACCAATACCCCATATGTGGAGGAAAACTACTTTTGAGGCACAGTGCAAGGCTCAGAAGGGAAGAGGTGCCATATTGGAGTTCAGAGTTTGCTGGAATGGTTTGCGGGTGCCATGTCACATTGGCAGAGCCCCTGAGGTGCCAGGACAACAGAAACCCCCTATATGTGAACTCATTTTACAAACTACACTCCCCAATGACTTCATCTACTGGTGCAGTGATCATATTAACACCACATGTGCTTCACAGAATTTTATACCACTGAGCGGTGAAGAAATAATTACATTTTTACCACTAAAATGTTGTTTTAGCCCCAAGTTTTTAATTTTTCTAAGGGGTAACAGGAAACGTTTTTACAACAAACTGAGGTATATTTTTTCCGGAGTGCACCAATACCGTACATGTAATCGGGAAATATTTTTCAGGCACAGAGCCCCTGAGGTGCCAGAACACCAGAAAAAAAACCATAAATGACCCCATTTTACAAACTACACCTCTCAATGAATTCATCTAGGGGGCGCAGTGATCATATTGACACCACAGATGTGTCACAGAATTTTAAACCATTGGGAAGTGAAGAAAAAATAAGTAAATTTTTACTGCTAAAATTTAGTTAAAGATCCACATTTTACATTTTCACACAAGAGGTGGGTAAAAATAGCACCACAATTTGTCCCACAATTTCTACTAAATGTGGCAATACCCCATATGTGGCTGTGTAGTACCACTTAGTGCTATTTATTTTACTAGAACAGTTTGCGGACTCCATTTACAGAGCTTCTAATTGCTAGAAAAGCAGAATCCCCCCTCAAGTGATCCCGTTTAGGAAATTACACTCCTTTGTGGTCTCATCAGAATCACATAATTCGGAGATTTAGACGTAAACCCCAATGTAAGTGCTCAGCGTAGTGCGCTGGATAAATGTGATCTCAAAATTTATGTAAAATATTCCCAATAAAAGCTTTAAATTAATCCTCTGGCGACTTTTATCTACAAGTGTAGTGACAATTTTGACTCCATGGGTATTTTCTCTAGTTGCCTTCCACGACAGCATAGGAGGTTGTCTCCATACCCTAATGGGGGACAGGAAGCACAAGAGGTTAAATACCCCTCCCACTAACCAGTGTCTTTCCTGTCGCCCATGGGGCATGGAGAAGTTCCTGGTACGCTGCGTGGCCGGCTTCAGCAGTAGTACCTGTTATGTTGCCGAGCAGTGGTGGTGGGGCCTGGCCTTCCTCCTCCTTTCTGCTCCCGTCTCCTCTGGATTACGGGACCGCTCTCCTGGTCCACCTGCGTCCCCTTGCGGGGGTAAAGCGGACCAGTAATCCCGTTCCCGGAGGCCTCCCTGAGCTCTCCGGCATCTCCCCCTCCTGGCGCGCTGTTCAGTGACCCGGAAGTTGCATCGTTCTGCGGCGCATAACTTCCGGGTCCTGCTTTCCTGCTGGGAACGCTCACACTTCCGGGACTCTGGGAGTGGAGAACGGTGTACAAAGCATGCTGCACGCCTGCTTGGGACTTTGGAGGGGGAGGCAGATTGCCAGCAATGGGGCAGCATTTATTTCCTATATAAAGCTGCCAGAAGACGTCTCTCATGTAAGACTGATCACCACCATGTGCCCTGCACAGCCCAGCGCTCCCCAAGCCCCAGTAAGTGTGGCAGAGATAGGTCCTATCTGAGGTTATGGGTTTTTAGGATTCCCTTCTTATACTTCTCTCCCTCTATTTTCAGGGAGACAAGTCTACCCATAAAGCCTCCAATAAACGCAAATGTGCCATCTGTAACAAGAAGCTACCCTTAACCCCTTTACCCCCAAGGGTGGTTTGCACGTTAATGACCGGGCCAATTTTTACAATTCTGACCACTGTCCCTTTATGAGGTTATAACTCTGGAACGCTTCAACGGATCCCGGTGATTCTGACATTGTTTTCTCGTGACATATTGTACTTCATGATAGTGGTAAAATTTCTTTGATATTACCTGCGTTTATGTGTGAAAAAAAACGTAAATCTGGCAAAAATTTTGAAAATTTCGCAATTTTCCAACTTTGAATTTTTATGCAATTAAATCACAGAGATATGTCACACAAAATACTTAATAAGTAACATTTCCCACATGTCTACTTTACATCAGCACAAATTTTGGAACCAAATTTTTTTTTTTGTTAGGGAGTTATAAGGGTTAAAAGTTGACCAGCAATTTCTCATTTTTACAACACCATTTTATTTTAGGGACCACATCTCATTTGAAGTCATTTTGAGGGGTCTATATGATAGAAAATACCCAAGTGTGACACCATTCTAAAAACTGCACCCCTCAAGGTGCTCAAAACCACATTCAAGAAGTTTATTAACCCTTCTGGTGCTTCACAGGAATTTTTGGTATGTTTAAATAAAAATGAACATTTTTTTTTTCACAAACAATTTACTTCAGCTCCAATTTGTTTTATTTTACCAAGGGTAACAGGAGAAAATGGACAATAAAAGTTGTTGTACAATTTGTCCTGAGTACGCTGATACCCCATATGTGGGGGTAAACCACTGTTTGGGCGCATGGCACAGCTCAGAAGGGAAGGAGCGCCGTTTGACTTTTCAATGCAAAATTGACTGGAATGGAGATGGGACGCCATGTTGCGTTTAGAGAGCCACTGATGTGCCTAAACATTGAAACCCCCCACAAGTGACCCCATTTTGGAAAGTAGACCCCCTAAGGAACTCATCTAGATGTGTGGTGAGCGCTTTGAACCCCCAAGTGTTTCACTACAGTTTATAACGCAGAGCCGTGAAAATAAAAATTCTTTTTTTTCCACAAAAAATATTTTTTAGCCCCCAGTTTTGTATTTTTCCAAGGGCAACAGTTGAAATTGGACCCCAAAAGTTGTCCAATTTGTCCTGAGTATGCTGATACCCCATATGTTGGGGTAAACCCCTGTTTGGGCACACGGGAGAGCTCGGAAGGGAAGAAGCACTGTTTTACTTTTTCAACGCAGAATTGGCTGGAATTGAGATCGGACGCCATGTCACGTTTGGAGAGCCCCTGATGTGCCTAAACAGTGGAAACCCCCCAATTATAACTGAAACCCTAATCCAAACACACCCCTAACCCTAATCCCAACAGTAACCCTAACCACACCTCTAACCCTGACACACCCCTAACCCTAATCCCAACCCTATTCCCAACTGTAAATGTAATCCTAACCCTAATTTTAGCCCCAACCTTAACCCTAATGGGAAAATGGAAATAAATACCTTTTAATTTTTTTATTTTTCCCTAACTAAGGGGGTACAAATATATATAGACAACTACCATGGTAGCACTAGTAAAAGTCAGAAATCTGTACCACTAGTCACAACAGGACCTAAACGGCCTATCATCAAATACATAACAACAACGAAAAAAAGATGATAAATGACCAAAAAAGTATCATCAAAAATGTATAAACTTTATTCATATTAAAATCCAGCAAGTATATGAAACGTGACACACAGCATGGCGCCACAGGACTAGACCCTGCAGTAAATGCAGCAGGAGGCACGCGCACAGGAATATCAGTCCACAGAGTACAGTGATCACATATTGCCTGACGTGATTTCAGAAAAAATAAACAAAATGAAGAAAATAAGCCTAAAAACTCAGCATACATAAATAAATACGGCAATACATGAGCAGACCAATTAACGTGGGAGGCGACAACATCAACGGTGACCTAAATAGTACACCGCAGACTACAGACCCAGGAAAGTTAATCAAATGACAGTGCAGTGTAAAGGTAATAGTAAACCTGGGACTGCCGATATACACATTGACTCGTAAGTACTACAATACAGCTATACGGCCGACATCACCACCGAATAATACCCACCGCAATGTGGACTGAAGATCCCGGGAGCGCGCCTCCGCCCCAACGCGCGTTTCGGTGCAAACACCTTCGTCAGAGGGCAGGAAGGGGGGTTGATTTACTTTTATAGCTTTTTTTAGCAGATTTTTATGATTGGCAGCCATCACACACTGAAAGACGCTTTTTATTGCAAAAAATATTTTTTTGCGTTACCACATTTTGAGAGCTATAATTTTTCCATATTTGAGTCCACAGAGTCATGTGAGGTCTTGTTTTTTGCGAGACGAGTTGACGATTTTATTGGTAACATTTTTGGGCACATGACATTTTTTGATCGCTTTTTATTCCCATTTTTGTGAGACAGAATGACCAAAAACCAGCTATTCATGAATTTCTTTTGGGGGAAGCGTTTATACCGTTCCGCGTTTGGTAAAATGGATAAAGCAGTTTTATTCTTCGGGTCAGTACGATTACAGCGATACCTCATTTATATCTTTTTTTATGTTTGGCGTTTTTATATGATAAACTATTTAATAGAAAAAATAATTTTTGCATCGCTTTATTCTGAGGACTATAACTTTTTTATTTTTTCTTTGATGATGCTGTATTGCGGCTCGTTCTTTGCGGGACAAGATGACGTTTTCAGCGGTACCATGGTTATTTATATCTGTCTTTTTGATCGCGTGTTATTCCACTTTATTGGCTATTGGCGGTATGATAATAAAGCGTTGTTTTTTTTTGCCTCTTTTTTTAAATTTTTTTACGGTGTTCACTGAAGGGGTTAACTAGTGGGACAGTTTTATAGGTCGGGTCGTTACAGACGCGGCGATACTAAAGAAATGTATTTATAGGAACAAAATATATATATATTTATTTTTTTAGTTTTTTTTTGTTTTTTTTTAATTTCTTTTAGACATGTGAATATTTTTTTTCACATTATAACATTGCCCCGGGGGGGCATCATGTTATAGTGTAAGATCGCTGATCTGACACTTTGCTGTGCACAGTGTTAGATCAGCGATCTGACGTGCACTCCTGCAGGCTTACCAGCGCTTGCTCTGAGCAGGCGCTGGTAAGCCACCTCCATTTTGGAACCGGGCCTGCTGCAGGGAGGAGGTAAGAGACCCTCGCAGCAACGCGATCACATCACGTTGCTCCGGGGGTCTCAGGGAAGCACGCAGGGGGCCCCCTCCCTGCGCGATGCTTCCCTATACCGCTGGAACACTGCGATCATGTTTGATCGCAGTATGCCGGGGGTTAATGTGCCAGGGCGGCCCGTGACCGCTCCTGGCCCATAGTGCCGGATGTCAGCTGCGATAGACAGCTGACACCCGGCCGTGATCCCCCCGTGAGCGCGGCCGATCGCATATGACGTACTATCCCGTCAATGGGCATACGGGCCCACCCCACCTCAACGGGATAGTACGTCTAATGTCAGAAAGGGGTTAAAAATGGGAGAAAAAGTTATGCCAATCCTGTACGGATAAGTTGGTCAGAGCCGAACTGTTATGGACCTGGTGGTTAGGAGCACCCGGAACGACCTGAAGGTTAAACTCACACAGGACAAGCTCTGGAAGGTGGGAACTCTGCTGACCGCAACCCCTAATCCTATCACATAACTAGAAATAGCCGTGGAGCGTACCTAACACGACCTAGACGCCTCTTCACAGCCTAAGAGCTAACTAGCCCTAAAGATAGAAAATAAAGCCTACCTTGCCTCAGAGAAATTCCCCAAAGGAAAAGGCAGCCCCCCACATATATTGACTGAGTTAAGATGAAAGTCACAAACGCAGAAATGAAACAGGTTTCAGCAAAGGGAGGTCAGACTTACTAAACAGACTGAGGATAGGAAAGGTATCTTTGCGGTCAGCACAAAAAACTACAAAAGACCACGCAGAGTGTGCAAAAAGACCTCCGCACCGACTTATGGTGCGGAGGTGCCACTCTGCATCCCAGAGCTTCCAGCTAGCAAGGCAAAATCATGATAGCCAACTGGACAAGGAAACAATGAACAAATAATTAACTAGCAGGGACTTAGCTTCTGCTGGAGTAGACAGGTCACCAGAAAGATCCAAGAGCGAACTGAACCAGTACAAGAACATTGACAGCTGGCATGAAGTAACGATCTGAGTGGAGTCAAATAGAGCAGCCAGCCAAAGAATAAACTACGTCACCTGTGGAAGGAACCTCAGAAGCAGCAGCTCCACTCACAGCCACCAGAGGGAGTCCATGGACAGAACTCGCCGAAGTACCATTCATGACCACAGGAGGGAGTTCGAAAACAGAATTCACAACACCGAACATCCCTCATTAATTGAAGAGATACGTTCACTAGTTAAACAGTAGGTTCAGACCTCATTAGCCACGGTTACCTCTCCCCTACGTTCACCTGGTCAATCGCTTCCCAAGAAAAGAAAGTTCCAGGTGGAGCACTCTGACTCAGAATCGGACGTCTCTTACGAATTGTCCTCAGATGGGAAGATTCTCTGCCCCATAAAAACCCTGAAGTCAGGAAATATCTTTTTTCTTCAGAACATATTTAAGAGTTGGTGGGTGCAGTGCGGAACACTATGGGGTTAAAAGAGGAACCTGTCCCTCAGTCCATACAGGATGAATTATTTGGGTTACATACAGATAAACAGATTGGCTTTCCCGTGCATAACAGTATCATGGATATGATTAAATCGGGATTGGGAGCTTCCAGAGAAGAGGCTGACCACCACCTCAGACTTCAAACACAGGTTTCCCCTTGATGAAGATCTATTCAAATGGGGTATCCCCAAGGTAGATGTTCAGGTGGCGACAGTGGCAAAAAAGACCGCCCTACCATTTGAAGACTCCTCCCAATTAAAAGATCCCATGGATAGAAAAATTGAGAGTCTGCTCAAAAAGTCCTGGGAGACCTCCACTTCTGCTCTCAGGTCTTATATAGCATCTACCTGTGTAGCCAGGTCTCTTTTTCATTGGATAGAAGAGTTGGAGAACCGTATCTCCCAGGGAACTCAGAGAGACGATGTTTTGGACTCTCTGCCTATTCTCCAGAAGGCGACTGGTTTCCTGACAGATGCCTCTATGGAGTCAATCCGTGTTGCCGCTAGATCTTTGGTCCAGACTAAGGCTAGGTTCCCATTGCGTTAATGGGACCGCGCTAACGGACAGCATTGCACGGCGTTAAATTAACGCCGTGCAACGCGTCCGTTAGCGCGCCCATTCACAGCAATGGGAACGCGCATCACTAGCGCGTGCCATTTTCGGCACACGCTAGCGATGTGCCAGTGTTTTGTGGCGCGCCGCAGACGCTGCTTGCAGCGTCCAAGGCGCGCCCGAGGTCCGTTCCTTGCGTCCAAGGCACTAAACAGATTGCACTAACGCAATCTGAACCTAGCCTAACTCAGCTAGAAGAGCTCTCTGGCTTAAGATGTGGAGTGGAGTGGAGATGTAACCTCAAAAATAAAACTGTGCTCCGTCCCCTTTAAAGGAGAGTATGTGGGCCATCTCTGGATGATATCCTGGAAAATGCCACAGATAGGAAAAAGGCCCTTCCTGAACAGAGACCTCCCAGGATGCGTTTATTTTGGCCCTCCCAGTCCAAGGGTAAAGGGAAATCTGGAAGATAGAGCTATGCCAAGGGGAAAGCCAAGAATATTCTCATCCCTCAGCAAGAAAAACAATGACTCCGATCCGGTGGGAGGAAGGCTTTCGAGATTCGTTCACAATTGGCAGGATATTTCCAACAGCTCCTGGGTCATAAATGTCATTCAGGACGGCAGTTTAATAGAATTCAAAGCCATTATTCCCGTATTTTCATGGTAAAAAAAAGCCCTCGGGACAGGCTCGGATTATAATAAACCTAAAGTCTCTCAATCACTACATCACCTACCACAAATTCAAAAGGGAGTCCATAAAATCAGCCATTCCACTGATAGGCCCACACTCCTACATGGCGACTGTAGATCTCAAAGACGCCTGCTTTCATTTCCCTATACATCCTCATCACAGGAAGTACCTAAGATTTGTGGTTCGGCTGAATCAGAGTGTTTCATTTCCAGTAAAATGTACTTCCTTTCGGGATCTCCTCGGCTCCAAGGGACTTCTCCAGAGTCATGGCAGAAGCAGTGTCACATATACGGAAGCAGGATATCGCCATTGTACCCTACCTGGACGACCTGCTAATCATTGGTCCTTCCGCCGAGGTCCTCAAGGAGAAGCTATCCAAAACCCTGGACACCTTTCAAGACCTGGGTTGGGTTCCCAATCTGAAAAAATTCCAGCTTCACCCGTCAAAAAACAATAAAATTTTGGGAGTCCTCCTAAATTCGGCAAGTCAGAAGTCTATTCTACAGAACATCATTGGCAAAATTTGATAGCCAAAGTCCTAAGCTTCAAAAAGCAAAGACCCTATGGACAGCCATGGCTCTCCTGGGGTCTATGACAGCTTGCATTCAGTCAATTTCTTGGGCCCAAGCCCATTCCAGACTTCAGCAGACGCACATTCTGGAAAACTGGAAAGGAAATCCAAACTCCTTAAACAAAAGGACCCATACACCAGGGAGAGTGAGAACCTCCCTAACCTGGTGGCTAAAACAATCAAATCTTTCCAGGGGCGTAGACTGGATACAAACTCCCCTGGTGACGGTAACAACGGATGCCAGCAGAAGAGGCTGGGGGGCTGTGGTGTTACATGTCCCGTTCCAAGGACACTGGAGTCAAAGAGAGCACCAAATCCTCCAACTTCAGAGAGTTAAGGGCAGTGGAGAAGGCCCTCTGGCAGCAGTTTGATCACAGGTCACCATGTCAGAGTGTACTCGGACAATATGATGACTGTAGCCTATCTCAAGTACCAAGGGAGCCCGAAATTCAACTGTGTGAATGTGATCTCAAGCAGAATCTTCTGCTGGGCCCAGAAACACCTCCTCTCATTGACAGCAATATACCTGAAGGGGTCTGTAAACATACAAGCAGATCTCCTAAGCCATCAGGACATGCAGCCAGAAGAATGGAGCCTGAAAACACAGGTCTTCAAAATGTTGACAAGCAAATGGGGCCTACCCTAGGTGGATCTGTTAGCCTCAAGCCAGAATGCACAGGTCGAGGCATACTTCTCTCTAAATCCCAGAGACGCTTCTCAGGGAATAGACTCCTTTGCCCACGCATGGAGGTTCCGACTGGCATGTTTCCCCTCGATACTGTTGCTGGCAAAAACCCTTCGAAAAATCCGGGACGATCGAGTTCCAACTATCCTGGTAGCTCCAGTATGGCCGAAAAGGAGCTGGTACCATCTCATCATAGAACTCCAGGTGGACGGTCCCTTTTTTTTGCCACTGTCAAACGACCTTCTTCTGCAGGGTCCTCTTTATCACCCAAATCCCTGAAGGTTGAATCTGGCTTCTGAAGCCCAGGTATTGAGAGCCAAAGGACTCTCAGAATCAGTAATCTCCACCTTGCAAAAGTCCAGGAAACCTGTTACCAATGCCATATATAATAAAGTTTGGAAAAGGTTCTTTTCGTGGTGTCACCCTAATGTACCTGACCCCTTCCACCCAAAATATTTCTCAAATACTGGACTTTTTACAAAAAGGGCTGGAATTAGGGCTTAAACCAAGCACACTGAAGCTCCAGGTGTCTGCTCTAAGTTCTGTTTTTGACCAGGATCTAGCCAACCATCGGTGGATAAAAAGATTTATGATTTCAGCAATTAGGCATAACCCCAAATGACAAATCTTAATCCCATCATGGGACTTAAACTCAGTCCTAAGAGGCCTCACGGGCCCTCCATTCGAGCCCCTATCCACTTGCACCCCTCAGCTATCTTGTAAAGCAGCCTTCCTGGTTGCCATATCTACAGCAAGATGAGTAAGGGAATTGCAGGCTCTATCAATCAGAGAACCTTACCTCAGCATGAGGGATGATTCCATTATTTTTCGTCCCGATCCATCTTTTCTTCCGAAGGTGGTGTCAGACTTTCACCGATCGCAGGATATAGTCCTCCCGTCCTGCCAGAATCCAGCAAATTCAGAGGAAGAAAAATTCCATACTCTGGATGTCCAGCGCATAATCCTACACTACGTAGACCAGTCTAAATCTTTTAGGATTGACCAAATCTCTTCGTCCATTTTATTGGCCGAAATAAAGGCAAAAAAAGTAGCGAAGAGTACAATTGCCAACTGGATAAAAAAGGCCGTAGGTGAAGCATACCTAGCCCAAAACATGACGGTACTTGCAGGCCTAAAAGCGCATTCCACCAGATCTACTTCAGTTTCCTGGGCCGAAAGAGCTGGCGCATCTACTGAGCAGATTTGCAGGGCCGCAACATGGTCTTCTTTATACACCTTTACCAAACATTATAGATTGGAATTCTTGTCCAATCGGGATCTTGTCTTTGGCCGGAAAGTGCTCCAGGCTGTGGTCCCCCCTAGTGCAGAATTGGTTAGCATTCCTCCTATGCTGTCGTGGAAGGCAACTATAGAAAATAGAATTAGACCTACCAGTAATTCGGTTTCTAGGAGCCTTCCATGACAGCAGTAATTCAATCCCGACATTCTTGGATACATCTATGAGAACCGAAAGGTAACCGGTGCTATGGTGTTAGTTGTAAGTCACTGGTTAATGGGAGGTGGGAGAGGTTTTTAAACTCTTGTGCTTCCTGTCCCCATTAGGGCATGGATCCAACCTCCTATGCTGTCGTGGAAAGCTCCTAGAAACAGCATTACCGGTAGGTCTAATTCTATTTTCCAGATGCAAGCAGCAATGAATGTTGCCAAGTGAAAATTGCAAACTGCCGTTGTAGTGACCAGTACGCTGTAATGACCAGTACATTGAAGTCACTAGTACATTATGCCCAGCCCGTGCTTCTGGAGACATGCACCGGTAAGTTAGGTGCGCTCACATCGCTTCAGAAATGCCAAACATGTGGGCGCTATATATGGTTTACACTGTGGGGCTCAGAAGGGAGGGAGGCATTTGGATTTGGGAGCAGAGAATTTGCTGAATTTCTTTTAGAGGGTGAGGAGCCATTTAGCTTTTCCTGAGCCTTTGTACTACCAGTAACGTGGAAGCCCCCTATATTTCCGTTAACAGATGACAGATCTGAGTGGGGACTTGTTTTTTTGTGGATTGAGTTGAAGCTTTTATTGGGAACATTTTACATTTAGGATCACATTTATTCTGCAGTCTACGCTGAGCACTTACTTTGGAGTTTCCACCTAAGGGCTCATTCCCAATTGCGAGCAAGGGTGGAATTGGGCAGGTTAATCTTTGCGAAGGACGTATGAATCAAGCCGCATACAAGGTTATCCTGGAAAAACAGTTGATTCCTTCTGCTGAGGGTATGAGGGCTGGCTTTTCCAGCAGGACAATGTGCCATGCCACACAGCTAGGTCACTCAAAGTGCGGATGAAGGACCACCACATCAAATCCCTGTCATGGCCGCCCAATCTCCAGACCTGAACACCATTGAAAACCTCTGGAATGTAATCAAGAGGAAGATGGATAGTCAAAAGCCAACAAAGAAGAACTGCTGACATTTTTGTATCAGGAGTGGCTGTTGTGAATTCCGCTCTTGGGCTCCCTCCGGTGGTTGTAAGTGGCACTTTTGTGAGTTCTGCTCTTGGGCTCCCTCTTGTGGTTTCAAGTGGTATGGCTGCTCCTTGGAGTTAGCGGTCTTCAGCTGCTTCCACTGATCGTCTTTTCTGCTCGGCTATTTATGCCTGGCTCTGTACTTCAGCCAGTGCCACTTGTAAATGGTTCCTGGTTGGATTCACATCTCTTTGGAGTTCCCTGTTATCCTGACCAGTTCAGCAAAGCTAAGTTTTTGCTTGCTCTTTTCTGTTCACAGATTGTGGACTTATCTGTTCTGTGCTTCTATGTTTATCCAGCGTTATCAGTATGAATTAATTCTGTCTTGCTGGAAGCTCTGGGAAGCAGATTTACCCTCCACACCTTTAGTCAGGTGTGGAGATTTTTAGTAAATTCTGCGTGGATTTTTGTAGTGTTTTATACTGACCGCACAGTATTCCATCCTGTCCTATCTATCAAGTTAGACTGGCCTCCTGTGCTCATCCTGGTTTCATTCTGTGTATGTCTTTTCCCTCTCCACTCACAGTCATTATTTGTGGGGGGCTTATCTATCCTTTGGGGATTTTCTCTGAGGCAAGATAGTTTTCCTGCTTCTATCTTTAGGGGTAGTTAGCTCTTAGGCTGTGACGAGGTGCCTAGGGAGAGTTAGGAGCATCCCACGGCTACTTCTAGTGTTGTGTTGAGCTTAGGGACTGCAGTCAGTACAGGTACCACTTTCTTCAGAGCTCGTTCCATGTTGCTCCTAAACCACCGTGTCATAACAAGTGGCATAAGGTCACCCAGGAGCAGTGTGAAAGACTGGTGGAAAGCTGCCAAGACGCTTAAAAGCTGTGATTAAAAATCATGGTTATTCCACAAAATTCTGATTTCTGAACTCTTCCTGAGTTAAAAAATAAGTATTGTTGATTCTAAATGATTATGAACTTGTTTTCTTTGCATTATTTGAGGTCTGCAAGCAATGCATTTTTTTGTTATTTTGACTTTCTTATTTACAGGGAAAAAAAATACAAAATGTATTGCTTGGAACTTCGGAGACATGTCAGTAGTTTATAGAATAAAAGAACAATTTACATTTTACTCAAAAATATAAAGAGAAAAATCAGACAAACTGAACATTTTGCAGTGGTCTCTAAATTTTTGCCAGAGCTGTATATACACACACACACGTTCAAATCACCCCCTTTTCAAAATAAAAGAAAAATCAAACATACACATATTTGGTATTGCCACGTTCAGAATCGCCCGATCTATCAATAAAAAAAAAAAGGATTAACCCAATTGCTAAACGGTGTAACGAGAAAAAAAGTCAAAACGCCAGAATTACGTTTTTTGGTCGCTGCGACATTGCATTGAAATGCAATAACGGGCAATCAAAATATCATCAGCTCGTCCTGCAAAAAAATAAGCCCTTATCCAACCCGAGATCACGAAAAATGGAGATGCTACCGATCGTGGAAAAAAAATATATATATTTGAAGAATGGGCAGAACAAAAATTGGAACAGGACCTTCAGTGTGAACAGAACATTATGTTCAGTGATGAGGCAAACTTTTTTGGGTGGGCCATTTATATGGATACACCTACCGTAAATAACATGGGAATGGTGACAGTTTTCTTGCGTAGGGTGTCTTGCATTGAAATCTGCTGCAATGTCCCGGGTACTGCGTTTACAAGACATCAACACAATTTCTATCTGCTCCTTACGTAAATAACTCATGAAAGAATAAAGTTACGTTAAAACCGAGCACACCATTGTTTTTCTTGTGAAATTCTCAATAAGTTTGATGTGTCACATGACGCTCTTCCCATTGGAAAAAATAAAGTTGGATCCAAAATGGCCGACTTTCTTTCTTTCTCAGGATGGACCAAACTGTAGATTTTGCCACTCCTAATATTGTAGCAATTTCTCGGATGGGTTTTTTCTGTTTTCGCAGCTTAAGGATGGCTTGTTTCACCTGCATGGAGAGCTCCTTTGACCGCATGTTTACTTCACAGCAAAACCTTCCAAATGCAGCACCGCACCTCAAATCAACTCCAGGCCTTTTATCTGCTTAATTGAGAATGACATAACGAAGGGATTGCCCACACCTGTCCATGAAATAGCCTTGGAATCAATTGTCCAATTACTTTTGGTCCCTTTAAAAACAGGGTGGCACATGTTAAGGAGCTGAAACTCCTAATCCCTTCATCCAATTTTAATGTGGATACCCTCAAATAAAAGCTGAAAGTCTGAACTTCAACTGCATCTGAATTGTTTTGTTTAAAATTCATTGTGGTAATGTCTATAACCAAAATTAGAAAAATGTTGTCTCTGTCCAAATATATATGGACCTAACTGTATGTCTCGAGCCGATTTCCAATGTTGTTCTCCATAGCCCCATTGAGTTGCTGAGGAAGCACACAGTGTGTGATATTCAGTATGACTAATGACCCCTTCTTTTGTGCTAGATTCAGTATGATATCGAATAAGTATGGTTTGGACATTATCCTTTTAAATATTGAATATCTACAACAGGAAATAAAAAAAAAAGTTGATTTGGACATACCAGTGCTGGAATCTGAGATTAAAAGCCTTATGAGAGAAGATGAATGGAATAGCTTCAAAGAATTGTTGAAAACTAAATTTGATAAGCTGCATCTTGAGCTAGAGGACGTAAAGCGGAGGAAATGGACTCGTGAGATGGAAGATTATAGAGATGGGAATATTTACAATTGGCAGAAAGAGAACTCAGGAAATTGGAGGAAAAAAGACTCTGCTTATGTATATGATAGTGATTTTGTGCCTTTTAATTATGACTTTTTCAGGTTTGGATCCCCCAAAGGAAAAATTGAAAACAGCACGAAAAGGGGAGGAAAGAAGCATCGGAGACAACAAAAAAGAGAAAAAAGGGAAAAACAAATCACCAGTAGAAAAACCAAGTGGCGACGAGGAGCAAGGATCAGGTTTAATTGTAAATATTTCTAAAAAAAACTCTCACTGACTGTCAGGTATCAGCTTTGAATAAGGGTTTATCCTTTGGACTTAGTACCCATGTGAATTGGTTTCATTTAGGTCTGGATTTGCAAAACTTCTTTAGGTTGATAAAACTGAAGGAGTGGTTTTGCTATAATCCAGGAATGGAAAAAATTTCCACTAGTGAATTAAATTTAAAACAGGTAAAATCAGGAAAAAGAGTAACTTTATTCCTTCAGAAAATTCTCCAGTCATAGAAGCTTTTATATCTGCTGAGTGATGACATTGAGAAATTAAAAAATGGGCGTACAAAAAAATGTATGCATCCCAATATGACACTGGGGGAAATGGAAGCCCTACGTGAGTTGGCACAGAATGATGAAATAATTATAAAAAAGGCTGATAAGGGGGGTGCAGTGGTTGTCTTAGATAGAAATGAGTACATTGAGGAAATTAAGAGACAGTTGGAGGACCCGAGGGTGTATGAGAGACTGTCTCATGATCCTAAATTTTACATTGCGAGAGAAATTAAAACTATTTTAGAGAGTGCTATGGAGAAGCAAATCATTGATCAAGATGTGTATGGTTTTTTGACCATCAAATTTCCAATTATACCGGTGATATATACGTTGCCAATTATACCGGTGATATATACGTTGCCAAAGATACACAAATCTCTCGTACACCCTCCGGGTAGACTGATAGTTTCGGGGTGCAACTCTATTTTTTCAAATATTGGGGTCTTTTTAGATAAAATTCTTAATCCAATTGCTAGTCACACAGAATCTTTTGTTAGAGACACAACAGATTTTTTAGAAAAAGTAAATGGAATTGAGGTGATGGGTGAAGTGATGCTGGCATCGTTTGAGGTCACTTCACTGTATACATCCATAGATCATGGCCGGGGGCTTGCTGCAATAAGTAAAAAATTATTGACTACTCACTATTCCACTGAGACCAGGGGATTTATAATACAGCTGTTAGAACTAGTGTTAACTAAAAATTATTTTTTCATTTGGGGACACTTTTTATTTGCAATTACGTGGGACCGCCATGGGCGCAAACATGGTGCCCGCGTATGCAAATAAAGTTATGAGTGTCATCGAGGAAGACTTCGTCTATGTGTCCCACCACTTTGGCCAGGTGGCCGCGTGGTGGAGATACATAGACGATGTCTTCCTCGTATGGACAGGTACGGAGGACTCTTTGCTTGAATTTCATGACTACCTGAATACGATTGATGAAACAATTAAATTTACCCTTGTGTATTTGTGTACAAACATACAATTTTTAGATGTCAATGTCCAAATTGAGAGTGGTAAACTCACTACTCAATTATTTATAAAAGCCACAGATAAGAATGATCTATTGCTTTTTAATAGTCAACACCCCAGAAAAACAAAAGAGTCCATTCCATATAGCCAGCTTATGCGGGTCAAGAGAATTGAGAGCAATGAGGATTCGTTGAAAAAAATCTATGGAAGGGACTTTTAAAAAATCTCTGAAAGAGGGTATCCAAGAAAGTCGTTACAAACACAAAAAGATAAGGTTGACATATTACTGAGAAAGGATTTGCTTCAGAAAAAACCTAAATCGAAAGAATTTGATCGTATTCCTTTTGTAACATCATTTTGCGAGGAAAGTGGTAAAATTGTAGACATCATATGTAAACATTGGGGAATGCTATACAAATGCTCTCCTAAGGTGAAGGAGTTCTCAAAACAACCGATTTTTTCATATAAGCGAAGCCGTACTATTGCGTCAACTCTGGTGAAATCAGATATTGGCTCTTTTAAAAAGCAAGGTCAAACTACACTCACTGGCAAAAATAGGAGAGGCTGCTTTCCATGCTTGTCTTGTATCAACTGTAATTTGATGCTCAAGGGTTCTAATTTTTCTCACTCCATCACCAATGAGGAATATAGGATACAGCATGATTTGACTTGTGACTTATAGTTTGTTGTGTATTTACTTCAGTGCCCTTGTTCCTTATGGTATGTCGGTGAAACTACATGTGATTTCAAGACTGGAATCAACCAACACAGACAACCAACACATAAGGAAAAAACGTATGGACTTACCGGCGTCTAAACACTTTGTGGAAAAATCACATACTGAAAAACAGTTGCGCTTTCGTATTATAGACATGATACCTGTCCAAAGGAGAGGGGGGGACCGTGTATGGTTACTCAAGAGGAGGGAGTTGGAGTGGATAATGAAACTTAATACTTTAATACCCTCTGGTCTTAGTGTGGATTTCAAATTAAATCCAATCATGTAAATGTGATGATGGGTATATTCTCTCCGAAGATGTATACTATTTTTTATCTTGTATTGTCCTTTTTTTTTGATAAAAGGACTAATAAACTTATATGGTTTTTTTCTCTTTTTTTTCAGGTGTCCCATCCTATGAAGCAAGATGTTTCACACTTATTATGATTTTGCACAATGGATGATGGATCTATATGGTTTTTCTTATGTTTTGCTTATGTTTATTATTTATTATTTTTTATCCTTTTCTCTGATCTCTGTACCTTTTGACATACTGATTGGTATGGACTCAAAAGAATAAACTTAAAATTAGTAAGCATTGGAAGCATCCCTGTCTTGGTCGTTGTTTTGAATATGTTTCTCTAGGGATATAGAAGATGTAGCCAAAGATTGGGTTATTTAATGTCACGATGTAATGGACCAGGGAAACGCGGGGGGTATCCTGTTGTGAATTCTGTGGCTGAGTTGACTTCTGTGGTCACAAGTGGTATTGCAGTCTCTGGGCTTCCTCCCTCAGGTGTTTTGGTGAGCTCGTTGGCTGCCTTGCTATTTAGCTCCACCTGAGTCTGTCTTCCTTGCTCCTTGTCAATGTTCCAGTGTTGGATCTGAGCTACTGCATCTTTCCTTGGGCCTGCTGCTCTGCTAGATAAGTGCTTCTAGTTTGTTTTCTGTTTTTTCTGTCCAGCTTGCTATTAACTTTTGCTGGAAGCTCTGAGAAGCAAAGGGGTGCACCGCCGTGCTGTTAGTTCGGCACGGTGGGTCTTTTAGCCCCTCTGCGTGGTTTTCGTTTTAGGGTTTTTGTAGACTGCATAGTTCTCTTTGCTATCCTCGCTCTGTCTAGAATATCGGGCCTCACTTTGCTGAATCTATTTCATTCCTACGTTTGTCTTTTCATCTTGCTAACAGTCATTATATGTGGGGGGCTGCCTATTCCTTTGGGGTATTTCTCTGAGGTAAGTCAGGCTTGTATTTCTATCTTCAGGCTAGTCAGCTCCTCAGGCAGTGCCGAGTTGCATAGGTAGTGATAGGCGCAATCCACTGCTGCTTATAGTTGTGTGAGGATAGATCAGGTACTGCAGTCTACAGAGATTCCACGTCTCAGAGCTCGTCCTATTGTTTTTGGTTATTGCCAGATCTCTGTATGTGCGCTGATTACTGCACGCTGTGTTGCCTGATTGCCAGCCATAACAGTACAAGGAGCCACACCAATGATTCCCAATAGAGGGAAAAAAGAAATCCTGACATCATTTTTTTTTCTTAGCTCTGTCTTCAGTCTTTTTTTTTCCCCTAGACATTAGAGTGCTTCAGGACACAGCTGTGGACATGGATATTCAGGCTCTGTGCTCCTCAATGGATAATCTCGTTGTAAATGTACAAAAGATTCAAGATACTATTGATCAGAAATCGATGCTAGAACCAAGAATTCCGATTCCTGATTTGTTTTTTGGTGACAGAACTAAGTTCCTGAGCTTCAGAAATAATTGTAAGCTATTTTTGGCCTTGAAACCTCATTCTTCTGGTAATCCTATTCAACAGGTTTTGATTATTATTTCTTTTTTGCGCGGCGACCCACAGGACTGGGCGTTTTCTCTTGCACCAGGAGATTCTGCATTGAGTAATGTTGATGCATTTTTCCAGGCGCTGGGATTGCTTTACGATGAGCCTAATTCAGTGGATCAGGCTGAGAAAAATCTGCTGGCTTTATGCCAGGGTCAGGATGATGTAGAAGTATATTGTCAGAAATTTAGGAAGTGGTCAGTACTCACTCTGTGGATTGAATCTGCACTAGCGGCTTTGTTCAGAAAGGGTCTCTCTGAAGCTCTTAAGGATGTAATGGTGGGATTTCCTATGCCTGCTGGTTTGAATGAGTCTATGTCCTTGGCCATTCAGATCGGTCGTCGCTTGCGCGAGCGTAAATCTGTGCACCATCTGGCGGTATTGTCTGAGAGTAAACCTGAGCCTATGCAGTGCGACAGGACTATGACTAAAGTAGAACGGCAAGAACACAGACGTCTGAACAGACTGTGTTTCTATTGTGGTGATTCTACTCATGCTATTTCTAATTGTCCTAAACGCACTAGGCGGTTCGATAGCTCTGCCGTTATTGGTACTGTACAGTCCAAATTCCTTTTGTCCATTACCTTAATGTGCTCTTTGTCATCGTATTCTGTCATGGCGTTTGTGGATTCAGGCGCTGCCCTGAATCTGATGGATTTGGATTATGCTAAACGTTGTGGATTTTTCTTGGAGCCTTTGCGGTGTCCTATTCCGTTGAGAGGAATTGATGCTACACCTTTGGCCAAGAATAAGCCTCAGTACTGGGCCCAGCTGACCATGTGCATGGCTCCTGCACATCAGGAAGTTATTCGCTTTCTGGTACTGCATAATTTGCATGATGTGGTCGTGTTGGGGTTGCCATGGCTACAAACCCATAATCCAGTATTGGATTGGAACTCTATGTCGGTAACCAGCTGGGGTTGTCAGGGAGTACATGGTGATGTTCCATTTTTGTCTATTTCGTCATCCATTCCTTCTGACATCCCAGAGTTCTTGTCGGACTTTCAGGATGTATTTGAAGAGTCCAAGTCTGATGCCCTACCTCCGCATAGGAATTGTGATTGTGCTATCGATTTGATTCCTGGTAGTAAATTCCCTAAGGGTCGTTTATTTAATTTGTCCGTACCTGAACACACCGCTATGCGCAGTTATGTGAAGGAGTCCCTGGAGAAGGGACATATTCGCCCATCGTCGTCACCATTGGGAGCAGGGTTCTTTTTTGTAGCCAAGAAGGATGGTTCGCTAAGACCGTGTATTGATTACCGCCTTCTTAATAAGATCACTGTTAAGTTTCAGTATCCCTTGCCATTGATTTCTGACTTGTTTGCTCGGATTAAGGGGGCTAGTTGGTTTACTAAGATTGATCTTCGTGGTGCGTATAATCTGGTGAGAATCAGGCAAGGAGATGAATGGAAAACTGCATTTAATACGCCCGAGGGTCATTTTGAGTATCTGGTGATGCCGTTCGGACTTGCCAATGCTCCATCTGTTTTTCAGTCTTTTATGCATGACATTTTCCGTGAGTATCTGGATAAATTCTTGATTGTTTACTTGGATGACATTTTGATCTTCTCAGATGATTGGGAGTCTCATGTGAAGCAAGTCAGAATGGTTTTCCAGGTACTGCGTGCTAATTCCTTGTTCGTGAAGGGATCAAAGTGTCTCTTCGGTGTGCAGAAAGTTTCATTTTTGGGGTTCATCTTTTCCCCTTCTACTATCGAGATGGATCCGGTTAAGGTTCAGGCCATCCAGGATTGGACTCAGCCGACATCTCTAAAAAGTCTGCAGAAATTCCTGGGCTTTGCTAATTTTTATCGTCGCTTCATCTGTAATTTTTCTAGCATTGCCAGACCATTGACCGATTTGACCAAGAAGGGTGCTGATTTGGTTAATTGGTCTTCTGCTGCCGTGGAAGCTTTTCAGGAGTTGAAGCGTCGTTTTTGCTGTGCCCCTGTGTTGTGTCAACCAGATGTTTCTCTTCCGTTCCAGGTCGAGGTTGATGCTTCTGAGATTGGAGCAGGGGCGGTTTTGTCACAGAGAGGTTCTGGTTGCTCAGTGTTCAAAACATGTGCTTTCTTTTCCAGGAAATTTTCTGCTGCTGAGCGTAATTATGATGTGGGCAACCGAGAGTTGCTGGCCATGAAGTGGGCATTCGAGGAGTGGCGTCATTGGCTTGAGGGTGCTAAGCATCGCGTGGTGGTTTTGACTGATCATAAGAACCTTACTTATCTTGAGTCTGCCAAGCGCTTGAATCCTAGACAGGCCCGTTGGTCGTTATTTTTTGCTCGTTTTGATTTTGTGATTTCATACCTTCCGGGCTCTAAAAATGTGAAGGCGGATGCTCTGTCTAGGAGTTTTGTGCCCGACTCTCCGGGGTTATCTGAGCCGGCGAGTATCCTCAAGGAAGGAGTCATTGTGTCTGCCATCTCCCCTGATTTGCGGAGAGTGTTGCAGAAATTTCAGGCTAATAAACCTGATCGTTGTCCGGCCGAGAAACTGTTCGTCCCTGATAGGTGGACTAGTAAAGTTATCTCTGAACTTCATTGTTCGGTGCTGGCCGGTCATCCAGGAATCTTTGGTACCAGGGAGTTGGTTGCTAGATCCTTCTGGTGGCCATCTCTGTCACGGGATGTGCGTGCTTTTGTGCAGTCCTGTGGAATTTGTGCTAGGGCTAAGCCCTGCTGTTCACGTGCCAGTGGGTTGCTTTTGCCCTTGCCGGTCCCGAAGAGGCCTTGGACACATATTTCGATGGATTTCATTTCTGACCTTCCCGTTTCTCAAAAAATGTCGGTCATTTGGGTGGTCTGTGATCGCTTTTCTAAAATGGTCCATCTGGTGCCCTTGGTTAAATTGCCTTCCTCCTCTGATTTGGTGCCTTTGTTCTTCCAGCATGTGGTTCGTTTACATGGCATTCCTGAGAATATTGTTTCTGACAGAGGTTCCCAGTTTGTCTCGAGGTTCTGGCGAGCCTTTTGTGGTAGGATGGGCATTGACCTATCTTTCTCCTCGGCCTTCCATCCTCAGACTAATGGCCAGACCGAACGAACCAATCAGACCTTGGAAACATATCTGAGATGTTTTGTTTCCGCTGACCAGGATGATTGGGTGTCATTTTTGCCGTTGGCTGAGTTCGCCCTTAATAAATCGGGCCAGCTCGGCTACCTTGGTCTCTCCATTTTTCTGCAATTCTGGGTTCCATCCTCGTTTCTCTTCAGGACAGGTTGAGTCTTCGGACTGTCCTGGTGTGGATTCTGTGGTGGACAGGTTGCAGCAGATCTGGACTCAGGTAGTGGACAATTTGACCTTGTCCCAGGAGAAGGCTCAGCTTTTCGCTAATCGCAGACGCCGTGTGGGACCCCGACTTCGTGTTGGGGATCTGGTTTGGTTATCTTCTCGTCATATTCCTATGAAGGTTTCCTCTCCTAAATTTAAACCTCGTTTTATTGGTCCGTATAGGATTTCTGAGATTCTCAATCCGGTGTCTTTTCGTCTGACCCTCCCGGACTCCTTTTCCATACATAATGTATTCCATAGGTCGTTGTTGAGGAGATACGTGGCACCTATGGTTCCATCTGTGGAGCATCCTGCCCCTGTTTTGGTGGAGGGGGAATTGGAGTATATTGTGGAGAAGATTTTGGATTCTCGTGTCTCTAGACGGAAACTCCAGTATCTGGTCAAATGGAAGGGTTATGCTCAGGAAGATAATTCCTGGGTTTTTGCCTCTGATGTCCATGCCCCAGATCTTGTTCGTGCCTTTCATGTGGCTCATCCTGGTCGGCCTGGGGGTTCTGGTGAGGGTTCGGTGACCCCTCCTCAAGGGGGGGGTACTGTTGTGAATTCTGTGGCTGAGTTCACTTCTGTGGTCACAAGTGGTATTGCAGTCTCTGGGCTTCCTCCCTCAGGTGTTTTGGTGAGCTCGTTGGCTGCCTTGCTATTTAGCTCCACCTGAGTCTGTCTTCCTTGCTCCTTGTCAATGTTCCAGTGTTGGATCTGAGCTACTGCATCTTTCCTTGGGCCTGCTGCTCTGCTAGATAAGTGCTTCTAGTTTGTTTTCTGTTTTTTCTGTCCAGCTTGCTATTAACTTTTGCTGGAAGCTCTGAGAAGCAAAGGGGTGCACCGCCGTGCTGTTAGTTCGGCACGGTGGGTCTTTTTGCCCCTTTGCGTGGTTTTCGTTTTAGGGTTTTTTGTAGACTGCATAGTTCTCTTTGCTATCCTCGCTCTGTCTAGAATATCGGGCCTCACTTTGCTGAATCTATTTCATTCCTACGTTTGTCTTTTCATCTTGCTAACAGTCATTATATGTGGGGGGCTGCCTATTCCTTTGGGGTATTTCTCTGAGGTAAGTCAGGCTTGTATTTCTATCTTCAGGCTAGTCAGCTCCTCAGGCAGTGCCGAGTTGCATAGGTAGTGATAGGCGCAATCCACTGCTGCTTATAGTTGTGTGAGGATAGATCAGGTACTGCAGTCTACAGAGATTCCACGTCTCAGAGCTCGTCCTATTGTTTTTGGTTATTGCCAGATCTCTGTATGTGCGCTGATTACTGCACGCTGTGTTGCCTGATTGCCAGCCATAACAGTATCCGTCCCCCAAAGGCATCTGTGTTCATACTTAGGAATGGGATGCCCCACTTACATGGGGAGGGTATCCTAGACCTGGTGACGCGTATTGGACTTATGTCCTGCCCCTTTAAATTCGGTGGCACGTCAAATGTTTTCCCATATAGAGAACACTATATATGCATATACGATCGTACATGGGGTGCTTCACTTTGAAGTTTATTTGTAAAAAAATGTCCTCTTCCTAATGAAGCTCAGAGGTGCAGAGTTCGAGGGGATGTGATCGCAACCTTCATATAGATTTACATGGAGTATTATCCTTTGGAGGTCCGCCATCCATTTGGGCAAAATTTCCCTTAACCAATATGGTGCTGCGATCCTCCAGCGACTCTGCGCAACTGCGGTGCTAAGCATTGTGGATCTCGGACTTAGACGTCACTGACATGCGCAGTGTGCGCAAGAGGACGCTGGGGATCGTGGCGTTCAAGACTGAAACTTATGAGTAAGTGTGGTCTAATTACGATCTTTGGGACAGGGACACCTGATTTTCTTTTAATATTAATTGACTATTTAGTCATTTTCAATCACTACCACGCAGTATGTAATGTATAATACCCATTAACATCAAGGTTTAGTGGGTTAAATAATCTGCACAGATACCTTTGTACTGATGGTTAATGTATGTACTATGTATTATTTTTTATATTACACTCAATGAATTCTCTAATGAGATATGTACGGTATGTGTTTCACATAAAATGCTGTCTCACTCTTGTATTCACTGCTTGAGAAAGGATAACACATCTGAAACGTTGCCACGCCATTCAGGCATTAAAGTCCACTTTTTTCAATTGTTTTGTGCTGCTTTTCCTTTTTTTAATCTATAATATATATACATATATATATATTTATATGTATTATACACACACACAGTATGTATATATGTATATATAATGTGTGTTTCATTCGCAAGATCTAAGGATGAAACACAGCAACCACCTAGAGCAAGAACCAGTCACCATTACAATAGCAGACATCCAACAGCAGTTCAAGAACATGAAGAGTTGGACAACACCTGGCCCAGACATGATCCACACCTACTGGCTAAAGAAATTCACAGCGGTACATGAACGCATGGCAAAGCAGATGAACCAACTGCTAGAAGCAGGCCACCACCCAGCTTGGCCAAAACAAGGAAGAACAGTGCTGATCATGAAGGATCTTCACAATTGAACAGGTCCATCCAACTACCGCCCAATAACCTGCCTTACAACAACATGGAAACTCCTGTCAGGCATCATAGCCACCAAGCTACAGAACCATATGAACCAGTACATGAATCCAGCTCAGAAAGGCATTGGGACGGACACCAGAGGCATTAAGCACCAGCTCCTAGTAGATAGAGCAGTCGTTCAAGACTCAAGATCCAGACAGACCAATCTCAGCACAGCCTAGATTAACTATAGGAGAGCCTATGACTCAATGCCACACACATGGATCTGTGAATGCTTGGCTCTCTACAATGTCAACAGGAAATTAAGAACCTTCCTCATCAACTGAATGGGTCTATGGAGAACAACATTGGAAGTCAACTCAAGACAACTAGCACAAGTGACCATCAAATGCGCCATTTACCCAGGTGATGCACTGTCCCCATTGTGCAGTTCTGCATAGGCTTGAACCTCCTCAGCCAGATAATTACGGAGTCTGGCTATGGATACAAGTTCAAGAGTGGAAGTACCATCAGCCACCTCCTCTACATGGATGACATCAAGCTGTATTTGAATAACGAACGAGACATCAACTCACTGATCCACCTGACAAGGATCTACAGTCAAGACATCGGGACTGGAGAAGTGTGGCTGGTTGGTAATAAAGAGAAACAAGGTAGTCAAAACTGATGGAGTGGAATTACCAGCAGGGCACATAGTAGATGTACAGACATGCTACAAGTACCTCGGTAACCATGAGGAGGAGGCAAGGAAAGCAGCAACATCCAAGTACCATCAAAGGGTAAGACAGGTCCTGAAGAGTCAGCTCAATGGGAAGAATAAAGTCCACGCCATCAATACATATGCCCTACTAGTTATCAGATACCCTGCTGGCATAGTGTACTGGCCAAAAGAAGAGCTGGAAGCTGCAGATGTGAAGAAACGAAAGCTCCTCACAATGCATGGAGGTCTCCACCCTAAGTGTAAGGAAAACAGCGTGAGCACAACTAGAAGAAGGTGCTAAGGTTAGGTTCCCAAACCGTACAGACAATGAGTAAAAACCTAGCACTCAACTTAAATGTATTTGTTGAAAATTTTATTGTAGCATACAGGAAAACCTTTCAGTCTGGTGCGACCTTCATCAGTTACGTAATACTAGTGTGCAGAAGGCAGATATAAATCTAATAAATTATCTACCGCTATTGCATGCTGAACGAGTCTCTCTAATGTTAATATATGCGGAATAACAGATTTATATCTGCCTTTTGCGCACTAGTAATATGTAACTGATGAAGGTCGCACCAGACCAAAACGTTTTTGTGTACACTACAATAACATTTCCAGCAAATACATTTAAGTTGAGTGCTAGGTTTTAACTCATTGTCCACCCCAAGTCTAACACACAAAGACTGTATACCAACAGAAAGGAGGGTGGTCGAGGCTTGATAAGCATCCAAGCCACCATCACAAATCAAACAAGGAGTATCCAGGAATACATCAGAAAAATGACACCAAAAGATGAGATGCTGAGAGAAAGCCTAAGGCAGCAACAACAATAGATCTGGAAGGAAGAACAGGAACATGAACTGCCATGGCAAGCCAAGCCACTGCATGGGACATACCATCGACAGATAATGGAGGTGGCTGACACGGAGAAATCCTACCCATGGCTGGAGAAAGCTGGACTCCGAGACAGCACAGAGGCCCTAATCATAGCGGCACAAGAGCAAGCACTAAGTACCAGATCCATAGAAGCAGGAATCTACCACACAAGACAAGACCCAAAGAGCAGACTATGCAAAGAAACCTCAGATGGCTCTGTAAACTGTGGCCTCTGTTTGCACAGTATGCATTTTGTAGCACTGGCAGCCCGCCTGCATGTGCGTTACTAATAGGCTGTAAGCCAGATGCTCTGCATTGCTTGTGTGAATAATGCCACATACAGACTATTATCTTTTTGTGCACTAAAATACCAAACAGCCAACACTGGATTGAAAGTGGTTGTTTCATCGGTATTGGTGCACCTGTGTTCCTGCCATCATTAATCGGGTCCGCTGCACCCTGCCAGTGCATTTGTTTTGGAGGCCTGAGCAGGTAATCATCTCTGCGTTTTTCTCTGTGACTTTTTTCAAATTTTTGGAGGATTTTTTAAGTCCTCTTTTTGTGTCTGTGAGCTTTGATTGATGTTTAGCGCTAGGACTAATGGAGCACACTCGGACTGGGTCGTGGTTAGCAGTGGGGTACCACAGGGATCAGTATTGGGCCCTCTTCTTTTTAACATATTAATGACCTTGTGTGGGGCATACAGAGCAGAATTTCAATATTTGCAGATGACACCAAACTCTGCAGGGTAATCAATACAGAGGAGGACAATTTTATATTCCAGGATGATTTATGTAAACTAGAAGCTTGGGCTGATAAATGGCAAATGAGCTTTAATGGGGATAAATGTAAGCTCATGCACTTGGGTAGAAGTAATAAGATGTATAATTATGTGCTTAATTCTAAAACTCTGGGCAAAACTGTCAATGAAAACGACCTGGGAGTATGGGTGGATGACAAACTCATGTTCTGTGGCCAGTGTCAGGCAGCTGCTACAAAGGCAAATAAAATAATGGGATGCATTAAAAGAGGCATAGATGCTCATGAGGAGAACATAATTTTACCTCTATACAAGTCACTAGTTCGACCACACTTAGAATACTGTGCACAGTTCTGGTCTCCGGTGTATAAGAAAGACTTAGCTGAACTGGAGCGGGTGCAGAGAAGAGCGACCAAGGTTATTAGAGGTGTTATGAAAAGCAATTCAGTTCCACAATGGACATAGCGGTCAGAGCACATACAGTGATCTGACAATAACCCAAAATCATAGAACGAGCTCTGAGACGTGGGAACTCTGCAGACCGCAATCCCTAATCCTCTCCAAACAACACTAGAGGCAGCCGTGGATTGCGCCTAACTCTGCCTATGCAACTCGGCACAGCCTGAGAAACTAACTAGCCTGAAGATAGAAAATAAGCCTACCTTGCCTCAGAGAAATACCCCAAAGGAAAAGGCAGCACCCCACATATAATGACTGTGAGTTAAGATGAAAAGACAAACGTAGAGATGAAATAGATTCAGCAAAGTGAGGCCCGAATTTCTTAACAGAGCGAGGATAGGAAAGGTAACTTTGTGGTCTACACAAAACCCTAAAGAAAACCACGCAAAGGGGGCAAAAAGACCCTCCGTACCGAACTAACGGCACGTAGGTACACCCTTTGCATCCCAGAGCTTCCAGCAAAACAATTAGACAAGCTGGACAGAAAAAATAGCAAACAAATAGCAAAGAAGAACTTAGCTATGCAGAGCAGCAGGCCACAGGAATGATCCAGGGAAAAACAAGTCCAACACTGGAACATTGACAGGAAGCCAGGATCAAAGCATTAGGTGGAGTTAAGTAGAGAAGCACCTAACGACCTCACCACATCACCTGAGGGAGGAAACTCAGAAGCCGCAGTACCACTTTCCTCCACCAACGGAAGCTCACAGAGAGAATCAGCCGAAGTACCACTTGTGACCACAGGAGGGAGCTCTGCCACAGAATTCACAACAGTACCCCCCCCTTGAGGAGGGGTCACCGAACCCTCACCAGAGCCCCCAGGCTGACCAGGATGAGCCACATGAAAGGCACGAACAAGATCGGGAGCATGGACATCAGAGGCAAAAACCCAGGAATTATCTTCCTGAGCATAACCCTTCCATTTAACCAGATACTGGAGTTTCCGTCTTGAAACACGAGAATCCAAAATCTTCTCCACAATATACTCCAACTCCCCCTCCACCAAAACCGGGGCAGGAGGGTCAACAGATGGAACCATAGGTGCCACGTATCTCCGCAACAATGACCTATGGAATACGTTATGTATGGAAAAAGAATCTGGAAGGGTCAGACGAAAAGACACAGGATTAAGAACCTCAGAAATCCTATACGGACCAATGAAACGAGGTTTAAACTTAGGAGAGGAAACCTTCATAGGAATATGACGAGAAGATAACCAAACCAGATCCCCAACACGAAGTCGTGGACCCACACGGCGTCTGCGATTAGCGAAACGTTGAGCCTTCTCCTGGGACAAGGTCAAATTGTCCACTACATGAGTCCAAATCTGCTGCAACCTGTCCACCACAGTATCCACACCAGGACAGTCCGAAGACTCAACCTGTCCTGAAGAGAAACGAGGATGGAACCCAGAATTGCAGAAAAATGGCGAAACCAAGGTAGCCGAGCTGGCCCGATTATTAAGGGCGAACTCAGCCAAAGGCAAAAAGGACACCCAGTCATCCTGATCAGCAGAAACAAAGCATCTCAGATATGTTTCCAAGGTCTGATTGGTTCGTTCGGTCTGGCCATTAGTCTGAGGATGGAAAGCCGAGGAAAAAGACAAGTCAATGCCCATCCTACCACAAAAGGCTCGCCAAAACCTCGAAACAAACTGGGAACCTGTCAGAAACGATATTCTCTGGAATGCCATGTAAACGAACCACATGCTGGAAGAACAATGGCACCAAATCAGAGGAGGAAGGCAATTTAGACAAGGGTACCAGATGGACCATCTTAGAAAAGCGATCACAGACCACCCAAATGACTGACATCTTTTGAGAAACGGGAAGATCTGAAATAAAATCCATAGAGATATGTGTCCAAGGCCTCTTCGGGACCGGCAAGGGCAAAAGCAACCCACTGGCACGAGAACAGCAGGGCTTAGCCCGAGCACAAATCCCACAGGACTGCACAAAAGTACGCACATCCCGCGACAGAGATGGCCACCAAAAGGATCTAGCCACTAACTCTCTGGTACCAAAGATTCCAGGATGACCAGCCAACACCGAACAATGAACCTCAGAGATAACTTTATTCGTCCACCTATCAGGGACAAACAGTTTCTCCGCTGGACAACGATCAGGTTTATTAGCCTGAAATTTTTGCAGCACCCGCCGCAAATCAGGGGAGATGGCAGACACAATTACTCCTTCCTTGAGGATACCCGCCGGCTCAGACAAACCCGGAGAGTCGGGCACAAAACTCCTAGACAGAGCATCCGCCTTCACATTTTTAGAGCCCGGAAGGTACGAAATCACAAAGTCAAAACGGGCAAAAAACAGCGACCAACGAGCCTGTCTAGGATTCAACCGCTTAGCAGACTCGAGATAAGTCAAGTTCTTATGATCAGTCAATACCACCACGCGATGCTTAGCTCCTTCAAGCCAATGACGCCACTCCTCGAATGCCCACTTCATGGCCAGCAACTCTCGGTTGCCCACATCATAATTTCGCTCAGCAGGCGAAAACTTCCTGGAAAAAAAAGCGCATGGTTTCTGTTGTGAATTCTGTGGCTGAATTCACTCCTGTGGTCACAAGTGGTACTGCAGCTTCTGAGCTTCCTCCCTCAGGTGTTCTGGTGAGCTCGTTAACTGCTTCATTACTTAACTCCGCCTGATGCTGCTATCCTTGCTCCTTGTCAATGTTTCAGTGTTGGATCTGAGCTTCTCCTGATTGTTCCTGTGACCTGCTGCTCTGTTTAGCTAAGTGCTTTTTGCTTTTTTGTTGTTTTTTTTCTGTCCAGCTTGTCTTTTGTTTTGCTGGAAGCTCTGAGACGCAAAGGGTGTACCGCCGTGCCGTTAGTTCGGCACGGTGGTTTTTTTTTGCCCCCTTTGCGTGGTGTTGCTTTAGGGTTTTTTGTAGACTGCAAAGTTCGCTTTACTGTCCTCGCTCTGTCCTAGAATATCGGGCCCCACTTTGCTGAATCTATTTCATCCCTACGTTTTGTCTTTTCATCTTACTCACAGTCATTATATGTGGGGGGCTGCCTTTTCCTTTGGGGAATTTCTCTGGGGCAAGTCAGGCCTATTTTTCTATCTTCAGTCTAGCTAGTTTCTTAGGCTGTGCCGAGTTGCCTAGGTAGTTGTTAGGCGCAATCCACAGCCGCTTTTAGTTGTGTTTAGGATAGGATCAGGTGTGCAGTCTACAGAGTTTCCACGTCTCAGAGCTCGTTCTTGTATTTTTGGGTATTTGTCAGATCACTGTGTGCGCTCTGATCGCTAAGCACACTGTGTTTCTGGATTGCCTTCATAACACCTGTCATTAGCAAACATAACAGTACAAGGAGCCAAACTAATGATTCTCAATAGAGGGAAAGAAAAAGTTCTGACATCATTTTTTTTTTTTTTCTGCTCTGTGTTCACTTTTTTTTTTTTCCCCTAGACATTTGGGTGATTCTGGACACAGGTGTGGACATGGATATTCAGGGTCTGTGCTCTTCAATGGATAATCTCGTTATAAATGTACAAAAAATTCAAGATACTATTGATCAGAAATCTATGTTAGAACCAAGAATTCCTATTCCTGATTTGTTTTTTGGAGATAGAACTAAGTTTCTAAGTTTCAAAAATAATTGTAAGCTATTTCTGGCCTTGAAACCTCATTCTTCTGGTAATCCTATTCAACAGGTTTTGATTATTATTTCTTTTTTGCGCGGCGACCCTCAAGACTGGGCATTTTCTCTTGCGCCAGGAGACCCTGCATTGAGTAATGTCGATGCGTTTTTCCTGGCGCTCGGATTGCTGTACGATGAGCCTAATTCAGTGGATCAGGCTGAGAAAAATTTGCTGGCTTTGTGCCAGGGTCAGGATGATATAGAAGTATATTGTCAGAAATTTAGGAAATGGTCAGTACTCACTCAGTGGAATGAATCTGCGCTGGCAGCTTTGTTCAGAAAGGGTCTCTCTGAGGCTCTTAAGGATGTCATGGTGGGATTTCCTATGCCTGCTGGTTTGAATGAGTCTTTGTCTTTGGCCATTCAGATTGGTCGACGCTTGCGCGAGCGTAAATCTGTGCACCATTTGGCGGTACTGCCTGAGGTTAAACCTGAGCCTATGCAGTGCGATAGGACTATGACTAGAGTTGAACGGCAGGAATACAGACGTCTGAATGGTCTGTGTTTCTACTGTGGTGATTCCACTCATGCTATTTCTGATTGTCCTAAGCGCACTAAGCGGTCCGCTAGGTCTGCCGTCATTGGTACTGTACAGTCCAAATTCCTTCTGTCCATTACCTTGATATGCTCTTTGTCATCGTTTTCTGTCATGGCGTTTGTGGATTCGGGCGCTGCCCTGAATCTGATGGATTTGGATTATGCTAAACGTTGTGGGTTTTTCTTGGAGCCTTTGCGGTGTCCTATTCCATTGAGAGGAATTGATGCTACACCTTTGGCCAAGAATAAACCTCAATACTGGGCCCAGCTGACCATGTGCATGGCTCCTGCACATCAGGAAGTTATTCGCTTTCTGGTGTTGCATAATCTGCATGATGTGGTCGTGTTGGGGTTGCCATGGCTACAAACCCATAATCCAGTATTAGATTGGAATTCCATGTCGGTATCCAGCTGGGGTTGTCAGGGGGTACATGGTGATGTTCCATTTTTGTCGATTTCGTCATCCACCCCTTCTGAGGTCCCAGAGTTCTTGTCTGATTATCAGGATGTATTTGAAGAGCCCAAGTCCGATGCTCTACCTCCGCATAGGGATTGTGATTGTGCTATCAATTTGATTCCTGGTAGTAAATTCCCTAAAGGTCGATTATTTAATTTATCCGTGCCCGAACACGCCGCTATGCGCAGTTATGTGAAGGAATCCCTGGAGAAGGGACATATTCGCCCATCGTCATCACCACTGGGAGCAGGGTTCTTCTTTGTAGCCAAGAAGGATGGTTCGCTGAGACCGTGTATTGATTACCGCCTTCTTAATAAGATCACTGTTAAATTTCAGTATCCCTTGCCATTGTTATCTGACTTGTTTGCTCGGATTAAGGGGGCTAGTTGGTTCACTAAGGTAGATCTTCGTGGTGCGTATAATCTGGTGAGAATCAGGCAAGGAGATGAATGGAAAACTGCATTCAATACGCCCGAGGGTCATTTTGAGTATCTAGTGATGCCGTTCGGACTTGCCAATGCTCCATCTGTGTTTCAGTCTTTTATGCATGACATCTTCCGTGAGTATCTGGATAAATTCCTGATTGTTTACTTGGATGACATTTTGATCTTCTCAGATGATTGGGAGTCTCATGTGAAGCAGGTCAGAATGGTTTTTCAGGTCCTGCGTGCTAACTCTTTGTTTGTGAAGGGATCAAAGTGTCTCTTCGGTGTGCAGAAAGTTTCATTTTTGGGGTTCATCTTTACCCCTTCTACTATCGAGATGGATCCAGTTAAGGTCCAAGCCATCCAGGATTGGATTCAGCCGACATCTCTGAAAAGTCTGCAAAAGTTCCTGGGCTTTGCTAATTTTTATCGTCGCTTCATCTGTAATTTTTCTAGCATTGCCAAACCATTGACCGATTTGACCAAGAAGGGTGCTGATTTGGTTAATTGGTCTTCTGCTGCTGTGGAAGCTTTTCAGGAGTTGAAGCGTCGTTTTTGTTCTGCCCCTGTGTTGTGTCAGCCAGATGTTTCTCTTCCGTTCCAGGTCGAGGTTGATGCTTCTGAGATTGGAGCAGGGGCGGTTTTGTCACAGAGAGGTTCTGATTGCTCAGTGATGAAACCATGTGCTTTCTTTTCCAGGAAGTTTTCGCCCGCTGAGCGTAATTATGATGTGGGCAATCGAGAGTTGCTGGCCATGAAGTGGGCATTCGAGGAGTGGCGTCATTGGCTTGAAGGAGCTAAGCATCGCGTGGTGGTATTGACTGATCATAAGAACTTGACTTATCTCGAGTCTGCCAAGCGCTTGAATCCTAGACAGGCCCGTTGGTCGTTATTTTTTGCCCGCTTCGACTTTGTGATTTCGTACCTTCCGGGCTCTAAAAATGTGAAGGCGGATGCTCTGTCTAGGAGTTTTGTGCCCGACTCTCCGGGTTTATCTGAGCCAGCGGGTATCCTCAAGGAAGGAGTCATTGTGTCTGCCATCTCCCCTGATTTGCGGCGGGTGCTGCAAAAATTTCAGGCGAATAAACCTGATCGTTGTCCAGCAGAGAAACTGTTCGTCCCTGATAGGTGGACTAATAAACTTATCTCTGAACTTCATTGTTCGGTGTTGGCTGGTCATCCTGGAATCTTTGGTACCAGAGAGTTAGTGGCCATCTCTGTCACGGGATGTACGTACTTTTGTGCAGTCCTGTGAGATTTGTGCTAGGGCTAAGCCCTGCTGTTCTCGTGCCAGTGGGTTGCTTTTGCCCTTGCCGGTCCCAAAGAGGCCTTGGACACATATTTCGATGGATTTCATTTCTGACCTTCCCGTTTCTCAAAAGATGTCAGTCATTTGGGTGGTCTGTGATCGCTTTTCTAAAATGGTCCATCTGGTGCCCTTGGCTAAATTGCCTTCCTCCTCTGATTTGGTACCTTTGTTCTTTCAGCATGTGGTTCGGTTGCATGGCATTCCTGAGAATATTGTTTCTGACAGAGGTTCCCAGTTTGTTTCAAGGTTTTGGCGAGCCTTTTGTGGTAGGATGGACATTGACCTATCCTTTTCCTCGGCTTTCCATCCTCAGACTAATGGCCAGACCGAACGAACCAATCAGACCTTGGAAACATATCTGAGATGTTTTGTTTCAGCAGACCAGGATGATTGGGTGTCCTTTTTGCCGTTGGCTGAGTTCGCCCTTAATAATCGGGCCAGCTCGGCTACCTTGGTTTCTCCATTTTTTTGCAATTCTGGGTTCCATCCTCGTTTCTCTTCAGGACAGGTTGAGTCTTCGGACTGTCCTGGTGTGGATTCTGTGGTGGATAGGTTGCAGCAGATCTGGACTCAGGTAGTGGACAATTTGATCTTGTCCCAGGAGAAAGCTCAACTTTTCGCTAATCGCAGATGCCGTGTGGGTCCCCGACTTCGTGTTGGGGATCTGGTTTGGTTATCTTCTCGTCATATTCCTATGAAGGTTTCCTCTCCTAAATTTAAACCTCGTTTTATTGGTCCGTATAGGATTTCTGAGGTTCTCAATCCTGTGTCTTTTCGTTTGACCCTCCCAGACTCCTTTTCCATACATAATGTATTCCATAGGTCGTTGTTGCGGAGATACGTGGCACCTATGGTTCCATCTGTTGAGCCTCCTGCCCCGGTTTTGGTGGAGGGGGAATTGGAGTATATTGTGGAGAAGATTTTGGATTCTCGTGTTTCTAGACGGAAACTCCAGTATCTGGTTAAATGGAAGGGTTATGCTCAGGAAGATAATTCCTGGGTTTTTGCCTCTGATGTTCATGCTTCCGATCTTGTTCGTGCCTTTCATGCGGCTCATCCTGGTCGGCCTGGGGGCTCTGGTGAGGGTTCGGTGACCCCTCCTCAAGGGGGGGGTACTGTTGTGAATTCTGTGGCTGAATTCACTCCTGTGGTCACAAGTGGTACTGCAGCTTCTGAGCTTCCTCCCTCAGGTGTTCTGGTGAGCTCGTTAACTGCTTCATTACTTAACTCCACCTGATGCTGCTATCCTTGCTCCTTGTCAATGTTTCAGTGTTGGATCTGAGCTTCTCCTGATTGTTCCTGTGACCTGCTGCTCTGTTTAGCTAAGTGCTTTTTGCTTTTTTGTTGCTTTTTTTCTGTCCAGCTTGTCTTTTGTTTTGCTGGAAGCTCTGAGACGCAAAGGGTGTACCGCCGTGCCGTTAGTTCGGCACGGTGGTTTTTTTTTGCCCCCTTTGCGTGGTTTTGCTTTAGGGCTTTTTGTAGACTGCAAAGTTCGCTTTACTGTCCTCGCTCTGTCCTAGAATATCGGGCCCCACTTTGCTGAATCTATTTCATCCCTACGTTTTGTCTTTTCATCTTACTCACAGTCATTATATGTGGGGGGCTGCCTTTTCCTTTGGGGAATTTCTCTGGGGCAAGTCAGGCCTATTTTTCTATCTTCAGGCTAGCTAGTTTCTTAGGCTGTGCCGAGTTGCCTAGGTAGTTGTTAGGCGCAATCCACAGCCGCTTTTAGTTGTGTTTAGGATAGGATCAGGTGTGCAGTCTACAGAGTTTCCACGTCTCAGAGCTCGTTCTTGTATTTTTGGGTATTTGTCAGATCACTGTGTGTGCTCTGATCGCTAAGCACACTGTGTTTCTGGATTGCCTTCATAACACCTGTCATTAGCAAACATAACAGGTTTCATCACTGAGCAATCAGAAACTCTCTGCGACAAAACAGACCCTGCTCCAATCTCAGAAGCATCCACCTCGACCTGGAACGGAAGAGAAACATCTGGTTGACAACACAGGGGCAGAAGAAAAACGACGCTTCAACTCTTGAAAAGCTTCCACAGCAGCAGAAGACCAATTGACCACATCAGCACCCTTCTTGGTCAAATCGGTCAATGGTTTGGCAATACTAGAAAAATTGCAGATGAAGCGACGACAAAAATTAGCAAAGCCCAGGAACTTTTGCAGACTTTTCAGAGATGTCGGCTGAGTCCAATCATGGATGGCTTGGACCTTAACAGGATCCATCTCGATAGTAGAAGGGGAAAAGATGAACCCCAAAAATGAAACCTTCTGCACACCAAAGAGACACTTTGATCCCATCACAAACAAAGAATTAGCACGCAGGACCTGAAAAACCGTTCTGACCTGCTTCACATGAGACTCCCAATCATCCGAGAAGATCAAAATGTCATCCAAGTACACAATCAGGAATTTATCCAGGTACTCTCGGAAGATGTCATGCATAAAGGACTGAAACACTGATGGAGCATTGGCAAGTCCGAATGGCATCACTAGATACTCAAAATGACCCTCGGGCGTATTAAATGCAGTTTTCCATTCATCGCCTCGCCTGATTCGCACCAGATTATATGCACCACGAAGATCTATCTTGGTGAACCAACTAGCCCCCTTAATTCGAGCAAACAAATCAGATAACAATGGCAAGGGGTACTGAAATTTAACCGTGATCTTATTTAGAAGGCGGTAATCTATACAAGGTCTCAGCGAACCATCCTTCTTGGCTACAAAAAAGAACCCTGCTCCTAATGGCGACGATGACGGGCGAATATGCCCCTTCTCCAGGGATTCCTTCACATAACTGCGCATAGCGGCGTGCTCAGGCACGGATAAATTAAACAGTCGACCTTTTGGGAATTTACTACCAGGAATCAAATTGATAGCACAATCACAATCCCTATGCGGAGGTAGGGTATCGGACTTGAGCTCATCAAATACATCCCGGTAATCAGACAAGAACTCTGGAACCTCAGAAGGGGTGGATGACGAAATTGACAGAAATGGAACATCACCATGTACCCCCTGACAACCCCAGCTGGACACCGACATGGATTTCCAATCTAATACTGGATTATGGGCTTGTAGCCATGGCAACCCCAACACGACCACATCATGCAGATTATGTAACACCAGAAAGCGAATAACCTCCTGATGTGCAGGAGCCATGCACATGGTCAGCTGGGTCCAGTACTGAGGCTTATTCTTGGCCAAAGGCGTAGCATCAATTCCTCTCAAAGGAATAGGACACTGCAAGGGCTCCAAGAAAAACCCACAACGCTTAGCATACTCCAAGTCCATCAAATTCAGGGCAGTGCCTGAATCCACAAATGCCATGACAGAATACGATGACAAAGAGCAGATCAAGGTAACGGACAGAAGAAATTTTGACTGTACCGTACCAATGGTGGCAGACCTAGCGAACCGCTTAGTGCGCTTAGGACAATCAGAGATAGCATGAGTGGAATCACCACAGTAGAAACACAGCCCATTCAGACGTCTGTGTTCTTGCCGTGAGCTGATCCACACATGAAGACAGACCTTTAATGTCCATTGCTACACCTGTGTCCTGAACCACCCAAATGTCTAGGGGAAAAAAAAGGCAAAACACAGTGCAAAGAAAAAAAAATTGTCTCAGAACTTCTTTTTTCCCTCTATTGAGAATCATTAGCACTTTTGGCTTCCTGTACTGTTATGAAAAGCAATTCAGTTCCACAATGGACATAGCGGTCAGAGCACATACAGTGATCTGACAATAACCCAAAATCATAGAACGAGCTCTGAGACGTGGGAACTCTGCAGACCGCAATCCCTAATCCTCTCCAAACAACACTAGAGGCAGTCGTGGATTGCGCCTAACTCTGCCTATGCAACTCGGCACAGCCTGAGAAACTAACTAGCCTGAAGATAGAAAATAAGCCTACCTTGCCTCAGAGAAATACCCCAAAGGAAAAGGCAGCCCCCCACATATAATGACTGTGAGTTAAGATGAAAAGACAAACGTAGAGATGAAATAGATTCAGCAAAGTGAGGCCCGACTTTCTTAACAGAGCGAGGATAGGAAAGGTAACTTTGCGGTCTACACAAAACCCTAAAGAAAACCACGCAAAGGGGGCAAAAAGACCCTCCGTACCGAACTAACGGCACGGAGGTACACCCTTTGCGTCCCAGAGCTTCCAGCAAAACAATTAGACAAGCTGGACAGAAAAAATAGCAAACAAATAGCAAAGAAGAACTTAGCTATGCAGAGCAGCAGGCCACAGGAATGATCCAGGGAAAAACAAGTCCAACACTGGAACATTGACAGGAAGCCAGGATCAAAGCATTAGGTGGAGTTAAGTAGAGAAGCACCTAAGGACCTCACCCACATCACCTGAGGGAGGAAACTCAGAAGCCGCAGTACCACTTTCCTCCACCAACGGAAGCTCACAGAGAGAATCAGCCGAAGTACCACTTGTGACCACAGGAGGGAGCTCTGCCACAGAATTCACAACATAGAGGACTGGGGGGTCTGCAATACCAAGATAGGTTATTACACTGGGGGCTATTTAGTTTGGAAAAACGCAGACTAAGGGGTGATCTTATTTTAATGTATAAATATATGAGGGGACAGTACAAAGACCTTTCTGATGATCTTTTTAATCATAGACCTGAAACAGGGACAAGGGGGCATCCTCTGCGTTTGGAGGAAAGAAGGTTTAAGCATAATAACAGACGCGGATTCTTTACTGTAAGAGCAGTGAGACTATGGAACTCTCTGCCGTATGATGTTGTAATGAGTGATTCATTAATTAAATTTAAGAGGGGACTGGATGCCTTTCTTGAAAAGTATAATGGTACAGGGTATATGCACTAGATTCCTTGATAGGGCGTTGATCCAGGGAACTAGTCTGATTGCCGTATGTGGAGTCGGGAAGGAATTTTTTTCCCCAATGTGGAGCTTACTCTTTGCCACATGGTTTTTTTTTTGCCTTCCTCTGGATCAACATGTTAGGGCATGTTAGGTTAGGCTATGGGTTGAACTAGATGGAAAAGTCTTCCTTCAACCTTAATAACTATGTTACTATGTAGGACTGGCAAACGTAAGGACCCTTGACGTGGGTTGCCAGCTTATGCATTGTGGACCCAATATTAACCAATACCTTACATACATTGATATGTTTTATTGGACTTTATCTTGCAGGGTGCAGTTGGACCGAGATGGCTCTGTAAACTGTTGGCCTCTATTCATACAGCATGCATTTTGTAGCACTGGCAGCCCGCCTGCATGTGCGTTACTAATAGGCTGTAACCCAGATGCTCTGCATTGCTGCACCTGTGTTTCTGCCATGATTAATCGGGTCCGCTGCACCCTGCCAGAGCATTTGTTTTGGAGGCCTGAGCAGGTGGTCTTCTCTGATTTCTTCTCTGTGAGTTTTTACCTCAGAAACCGTCCAACACATAGTGGCAGGATGCAAAATGCAAGCAGGAACAGCTTATCCCTAACACCACAACCAAGTTGCTGGAATTGTATACAGGAACATCTGCACAGCATATGGGCTAAGTCCCCCTAAAGGTACCTTCACACTCAGCGACGCTGCAGCGATACCGACAACGATGCCGATCGCTGCAGCGTCGCTGTTTGGTCGCTGGAGAGCTGTCACACAGACAGCTCTCCAGCAACCAACGATCCCGAGGTCCCCGGTAACCAGGGTAAACATCGGGTTACTAAGCGCAGGGCCGCGCTTAGTAACCCGATGTTTACCATGGTTACCAGCGTAAACGTTAAAAAAACAAACACTACATACTTACCTTCCGCTGTCTGTCCTCCGGCGCTCTGCTTTCCTCTGCACTGTCAGCGCCGGTCAGCCGGAAAGCAGAGCGGTGACGTCACCGCTGTGCTTTCCGGCTGGCCGGCGCTGACACAGGATGCAGGAGGAGTGCAGAGAAGCACAGCGCCGGGGACAGACAGCTGAAGGTAAGTATGTAGTGTTTGTTTTTTTAACGTTTACGCTGGTAACCAGGGTAAACATCGGGTTACTAAGCGCTGCCCTGCGCTTAGTAACCCGATGTTTACCCTGGTTACCAGTGAAGACATCGCTGCATCGGCGTCAAACGCCGATCCAGCGATGTCAGCGGGAAGTCCAGCGACGAAATAAAGTTCTGGACTTTCCTCAGCGACCAACGATCTCCCAGCAGGGGCCTGATCGTTGGTCGCTGTCACACATAACAATTTCCTTAACGATATCGTTGCTACGTCACAAAAAGCAACGATATCGTTATGTGTCACGGTACCTTAAGTCCAAGTGGGAGACCCGAAAAAAAGTGGTGAAGAATGAAAGGGCTCAAATCCTGTGTGACTTCAAGATTCAGATGGATAAGCAGGTGTTGGCTAACCAACCAGACATTGTGATAGTAGACAAGGATCAAAAGACAGCAATGATAATAGATGTGGCAGTGCCAAGTGACTGCAACATCAGAAAAAAGGAATATGAGAAGCTGGAGAAATACCAGGGCCTCAAAGGAGAACTGGAGAAGATGTGGAAGGTGAAGTCCACAGCGATTCCAGTGGTGATAAGAGCACTTGGAGCAGTGACCCCTAAGTTTGAAAAATGGCTACAACAGATCCAAGGAGCAACATCTGAGCTCTCTGTCCAGAAAAGTGCAATGCTGGGAACAACGAAGATCCTGTGCAGAACCCTCAAACTCCCAGGCCTCTGGTAGAGGACCTGAGAATGAGAAAGGACAACAAAGACCACTCCCATTGGTGGTGAGAAGTTTTAAGTTTTGTGTGTGTGTGTATAATCTATATAATTGCATTGTAATGTTTTCATTTCCTGTTCTGTCCAGATGTTACCGTATCCCAGAATTCCAAGCAGAGGAAGTTCACCGACCGCCATATTGGGACACCCAATTGATAGGTGTCTCTGTCACGATATGGTATGAAATATCATATAAGTTTAGTTGCTCTTCAGCTCATGAGGTGGGCTAAACCCCCCCTTCACTAGCTGACTCTCCTTGTTTCTCTCTGGGCTACGGACTGTATGCTAGAAGGGGGTTTTATTGCCCTGGGGTCATAAATTCCAGGCTCGGACGAAAGTCCCTCACCCCTCCCACCTGCACTAGCGCAAACTGGAGAAGTGGCTCCAAAATTCATGAAATATTCTTTGTTTGGTTTTTGGACGATATTATGCACCATGTTTACGTTAGGAACATGAAAATATATATTCGTATTCCCACTCGGTGTATCTACACATCCCATGAAACTCGGGCTTCTAACTCCATCTGGTAAAGAAGTAGGGATTTCTCTGTAAATATGTATCCCAGATAGGTCATATTTGATCTCATTAGAATGCTCACGTTAATCCGAGATGAATGAGGAGTATGTTAGGACTCTGACATGTTTTGTAGTGAAGTTATAGAAATCAGAGAAAATAGTTTAAAGTTTAGGCAGAATGTAGAGAGGAGGGTCTGGATAAGCCAGCCTTTCTGTGATGTCACCGCCTTAATGTTTTAAGTGTCTGGCAGGCTCTGAGGGACACTTGCTGCTTGATTTCTTGTCTTCTCCTGGAAGAGCCCTGCACACGTCCAAATGAGCTGGGACGTATGGTTGCCTGTCATGCTTTAAACATGTGAGTGTTGCTTTTTCTCATTTATTCCCTTTATGTTATAATTACCCTTGTACATATTTGCAATTGTCTAATTTGTAACATCTTTGTAAAATATTTTGATAAAACACTGCCTGAAACTTTTGATGGGGTATATTATTTAATACCAGTTCTTTCTCCTGTTCTAAACCGTACCCTAAGTCTCTTGAAGGGAAAATACGCTACTGTTGTGTTGGGTTAGCTTCGGACCCGTTTAATCGAAGCTGGTGGCAGCGAGAGTGTGCTGACTTTTGGGGTTATGCTGAAGCGACTGCGGCGTTGCTAATTATTGTTCCTGCCTGAGTGGGAGTAGTTATCGCGTCGCTGCAGCGTGCCCAATAGCCAGTACATAGCAGGCAGCCTTTCTGGCGACTACTTACCCAGGGTGCGGTACCTAATCTGACCTGAGAGTAAGGGGGCGCCAGAGAGCTGCAAGTGTTAAGTGGTACTGTAAGTGGGATATACATAAATCCCTGCAGTTCGTGGTATATAGGAAAGCAGTAGGATACCTAGAATAAGCCCCTGCTGTAAACTAAGAGGTCAATAGCCTTGTGTGTGGTTTTTTCATCACATCGTGGAGTGGAGGGATAACTAAGATAAGCCCCCCTGCACATGATAGCCATCTGTTGGCCTAAAGTCACCTCAATCCGTGACGTAGGGGTGACGGTCATGGTGGGAATCCTGACCAATTGGTGACAGCGGTCAGGGGAATCGTGACAGTCTCAATATGGAAACTGCTGCTCATACCAACCTATAGAGTGGTACCACCAGCGGAACACTATTACACCACACACACGTTATACGCTGTATGCACCACACACACACACGCAACCTCTTGCGTGGTACCACCAGCGAAACACCGTCGCGAACACACAGCCGCTAGGATCAGCCGAATGATTCACTGACTGCACCATCTTTGTACAGGAGGAGCGCATGCACAGTTTTAATGTGACCGCCGCTATCTGTCTGCACAAAGAGGTGGCGGTCTGATTTACAAATTACGCGCAGGTGCAGTGAATCATTCAGCTGATCCCGACGGCAGATACGCAACGTGTCTACAGGCAGAGGAAGCCGTCACATTAAAGGGGTTTTCCCACGAACGAAAGTTCATTTAAAATATTGACTGACCATGTACGGAGCATACCACATCTCCTGGGCAGGGGAGGAAGCAAAAGATAATACTAACATTACAGTAGAGGATCACAATGGATTCATTTTGTGAGGTAAAATATTTCACTGACTGTTTTTAAAAAATATTTAACCTCACAAAATGTATCCTCTGCGATCTCCTGCTGTAATGTCAGTATTCCCTTTTGTTTCCTCCCCTGCCCAGGAACTGTTGGATGTTCGGGACACGTTCAAACAATTTTAAAAATTGGGAAAACCCGTTTAAAAAGCAAATATGAATGCCAACATAGCTTCTCCTAAAAAGTACGCCAATGACAATGAAAGGAAAGCAGCAAAGGCACAATGTTGAAGACAACAAAGGGCAAATGAGACTCTTGAAGAGCAACAGCATCACTGGAACTCAAACAATGCATATAAGCGTAGGCATCAAGCACATGAGTCCCCTGATGCAAAAGTCATTAGATTATCACAGGATGCCATTAGGCAATAACAGCGCCGCATGCCTGCCCCCGTCGTGACATTACCACCCTCCCAATGCGATAGCATCGGGCCTGCATAGATGTCCATTACAGATAGAATACCAGCTGCCTGCTTCTTCCCTAAATAAATAATTTGGAGGTGTGCTTTGGGTCATTGTCCTGTTGTAGGATGAAATTGGCTCCAATCAAGTGCTGTCCACAGGGTATGGCATGGCGTTGCAAAATGAAGCGAATTTAATGAAGCTGCCAGTTGAGGACCTGTGAGGCGTCAATTTCTCAAACTACAGACTCTAATGTACTTGTCTTGGTGATCAATTGTGCAGCGGGGCCTGCCACTTCTCTTTCTACTCTGGTTAGAGTCTCTTTGTGCTCTCCTCTGAAGGGAGTAGTACACATTGTTGTAGGAAATCTTCAATTTCTTGGCAATTTCTGGCATAGAATAGCCTTAATTTCTAAGAACAAGAATAGACTGTCGAGTTTCACATGAAAGTTCTTTTTTTTTGGCCATTTTGAGAGTTTAATGGAACCAACAAATGTAATGCTTCAGATTCTCAACTAGATCAAAGGAAGGTCAGGTTTATAGGTTATCTAATCAGCCAAACTGTTTTCAGCTGTGCTAACATACTTGCACAAGGGTTTTCAAGGGTATTCTAACCATACATTAGCCTTCTTATACAGTTAGCAAACACAAAGTGGCCTCTATACACCTATGAAGATATTGCATTACAAACCAGACGTTTGCGCTAGAATAGTCATTTACTGTTATGATCCGGTGACCTTGGAGCAGCATGAAAACTTTCACTGGAGTAGTTGGTAACTATACTGACCGCAAATCTTGATCTTAACACCGCAACTAGAAGTAGCCGTGGGGTGTACCTAACAAGCCCTAGACACCTCGACACAGCCGGAGGACTAAATACCCCCAAAGATGGAAATAGGAATACTACCTTGCCTCAGAGCAGAACCCCAAGGGATAGGCAGCCCCCTACAAATATTGGCTGTGAGTAGGAGAGGAAAGACACACACAGTCAGAAAACAGGATTTAGCACAAGAGGCCACACTAGCTAAAATAGGAAAGGATAGGACAGAGTTCTGTGCGGTCAGTAATAAAACCCTTCCAAAAATATCCACAGCAGATTATACAAAATATTCCTCCATCTAACTAAAGACGTGGCACGTATATCTGCAACTCCAGAGACTACTAAACTCAGAGCAGGAATACAATAAAAAAAAAAACAAGCACACAGCTTGTGTGCCATAGAAAAAGAAACAGACACTTATCTTTGCTGAATTGGCAGCTAAGCAGGAGAAGCCAGACAGAGATCCAACACTTCCCAAGAAACATTGACAACTGGCAAGGACTAATGAGTCCTGCAAACCTAAATACCCCAGTCAGAATTGCAATCAGCAGATACACCTGTCCAGGACTGCAGTCCAGAGACAACTGCATTACCACCTACAACCACCGGAGGGAGCCCAAAAGCAGAATTCACAACAATTTACCACATTAACAATGTGTAGAGTGTATTTCTGAATCATGTAATGTTAGCTTCATTGGAAAAAACTGCTTTTCTTTCAAAAATAAGGAAATTTCTAAGCGACCCTAAACTTTTGAACGGTAGTGTATTTATGGATACATTATCTTTTGATTTTTTTTGTAAATATTTTACAATTATTGGAAAAACATTTTATTTATTTTTTTTCTTTGACCCACTATGGGACCATCACTTTTTGCAGGCTAATCGCTTACATAGCATGGGGATGCAGTAGCATCCCCATGCTATGCAAACTGTCAGCTCTGCTCTGACAGAAAGTTGCTGATCATGCACTGCGCATGATCAAGCAACTTTCCTAGCTCTGGTGGCCCATCACGCAGCGTGGTCTCCAATCCAAGGGCAGAGGGGCCGTCGTCCCTCTGCCAGCTCCCGGAATGCAGCGATCGAGTTCGATCGCAGCATTTAAGGGATTAAAGTGCCAGGAGCAGTGTGGGAACGCTCCTGGCACTTAGTGTCAGCTGTCAGAATCACCCGGCGCATGATCGCCTGAACGTAATAATCTATCCTGCGTCACTAAGTACCAGCATGCATGGACGTATTATTACTATGTCGGTAAGGAGTTAAAAAATGTTCTATGAAACTCCTTGTTGCCAAAATTTTATTCTTGTGCTCAGTGAGATATTGATAAAATCTTACTTATCAAAAGGGGTGTACTCATTCATTCTGAGCAATGTTTATTAAAATTTATAAAACACAGTGAACATAATTACAATTTATTTCCTGTATGCCTTCTCTCATGTCTAACAAGATTTGATTTATTTACAAAAGATTTCCTACGCAGTGAACATGAATACGGCTTCTCTCCTGTGTAAAAAGAGTTGATTTATCTGTAAAGCATTTCTCACACAATGAACATGAATACAGGTTTTCTCTTGTGTAAATTCTCTGATGTTTATTACGTGGTGATTTACATGTATGCATTTTCCTCATTGGAAACATGAAAACGGATTCTTCCCTTTGTGAGTTATTTGATGTTTAACAAGACTTGAATTATCTGTAAAAAAAATTTCACATTGTGAACATGAATACGGCTTCTCTCCTGTATGAATTTTCTGATGTTTAATAAGATTCCCTTTATCTGTAAAGCATTTTCCACATTCCAAACATGAATATGGCTTCTCTCCTGTATGAATTCTCTGATGTCTAATAAGATGGTCATTAAATGGGAAAGACTTCCCACACTCCGAACATGAAAATGGCTTCTCTCCTGTATGAATTCTCTGATGTTTAGTAAGTTTCGCTTTATTTGTAAAGCATTTTCCACATTCCGAACATGAAAATGGCTTCTCTCCTGTATGAATTCTCTGATGTATGATAAGATTCCATTGATCTGTGAAGGACTTCCCACATTCCAAACATGAAAATGGCTTCTCTCCTGTATGAGTTCTCTGATGTTTAACAAGATCACTTTTATTTGTGAAGGCCTTCATACATTCCAAACATGAAAATGGTTTCTCTCCTGTATGAATTCTCTGATGTTTAGTAAGATACCTTTTATCTGTAAAGCATTTTCCACATTCCGAACATGAAAATGGCCTCTCTCCTGTATGAATTCTCTGATGTATGATAAGATTCCATTGATCTGTGAAGGACTTCCCACATTCTAAACATGAAAATGGCTTCTCTCCTGTATGAGTTCTCTGATGTTTAACAAGATCACTTTTATTTGTGAAGGCCTTCATACATTCCAAACATGAAAATGGTTTCTCTCCTGTATGAGTTCTCTGATGTTTAGTAAGATACCTTTTATATGTAAAGCATTTTCCACATTCCGAACATGTAAATGGCTTCTGTCCTGTGTGAATTCTCTGATGTCTAACAAATTTTGATTCATCTGTTAAGCATTTCCCACATTTTGAACGTGGATATGGAGTCATGGCTGTATGAATTCTCTGATGTCTAATAAGACTCGGTGTCTCCGTGTAGGATTTCCCAAATTCCAAACTTGAAAATGGATTTTCTCCTGAGTGAATTCTCTCTTGTCTAATAAGTTTTGATTTATTTGGAAAGCATTTCATAAATTCTGAACAGGAGTATGGCTTTTTTCCTTTATGCTTTCTTTGTGTTAAAAAATCTGAGCTTTTAGGGACTTGCTTATCGCACTGAAATCTTGAATCCACTTTGTCACCTGGAATTGTGGTAACAATACGAGATTGCTCAGGAGAGGGTTCCTCATGATTAGGAGGATTATAAGGAAGTGAAATACTGTGAAGTCTAGGAGGTCCATGAAGGGTAATGAGGTTTTCTCCATTAGAGTGCTTCCTGATATCTTCTTCTTTACAATTTAGTGATAATTCGTTGTTCTCACAAGGATTTCCTATAAGAATGAAGGATAGATTGGATGTGAATTTTTTTCTACACTACAGTAGGGATTTTTAAATTTACTTTATAAAAACAAAAAGCGCTCCCTTGTGTGAATCAGCAGATAATATTAGGTTAAGGCGAGTGACTACTACTCCCCTGGATTAGTTGTGCAGCTCCAGGCACAACCATGGTGTTAACATGATTGATCCTCCATGGCTGCAGTGGTGCCGCCTGATTGTCCAGATTGAAAGAATCAGGATAAAAATATAAGTAAAAAGTGGGCTTCCGAAAGTGTTGCCAAGGATGTAGGTAGAGTTTTCTTATCTTATTAAAATTATTTTATTAAGCTACGTGTTGTGGAGCCTGTCCTGCTCCTTCATCGGTCTAATACAAACTGAGTAATACATGCCGTCATTTATACAATCCATAATGACATCACAACCTTAGAAGTTGTCCACTACAATGTGTATTGGGAAATCAATTTAAACATTGGAAATAAGGCTTTCTTCAAATACTTGCGATTCCAAATGTGCCTGTGAGCAGCACTATCACTGCACGCTCATCTCCATCACGTGACCCCCGGATGTAGCTGACTCTGATGTCCGGTGATTTCACAACAACTTCCGGAACTGGAAGCTGAACCAGCATCACCGAGGTGGGACGCAGTCTCCTTCAGTGACTCCTCTGGGTGGAGTTTCATTGCGATGCTGGGCTGTGACGTGCGATGAAGCTCTACCCACAGCTCAGTCACTCAGGGAGACTGGGTCCCGCCTCGGTGATTATTACAAAATACCAGTGATTGTCTTTCCAATGTCTCTAACATCACGTTCTCCCTACATCTGAAACTGTCAAAAACACCTTGTGTTACCTCCTTCCACTAACCTACCCATGCACGATATTGCCATTTCCGTGTGTGGTTCTACCATTGCTCCCCAGCAACATGCCCGCTGTCTTGAGTTCATACTTGATTCCGATCTTTCATTCACCCAGTACATCTGATCACTGGCTCGCTCTTGTTGTTATCTGCACCTCAAATCATTTCTAGAATTCGACCTTTTCTTACTTTTGACTCTACAAAAACTCTTACTGCTACTCTCACTTATTCGGTCTCCCTCTTATTAAACTTTCCCCTAAGGACTATCTGTCCTGAATGCAGTAGTCAGGATCATATTCCTCACCAACCGTTACACCGATGCCTCTACCCTGTTCCAGTCATTACACTGGTTACCCATCCCATACAGAGTTCAATATAAACTTATTACTTTCATCCACAAAGTGTTCCATGCTTCAGCACCCCCCCATCTCCTCCCTCATCTCAGTCTACCACCCTACCCGTGCCCTCCATTCTGCTAATGACCTGATTAACATCCATAATATAATCCGAACAACCCACTCCCATCTCCAAGACTTCTCATGTGATACGCCAATTTTTTGAAATGCACTACAAAGGACAATTCGACTAATCCCCAACACCCACAGTTTTAAGCGTGTCCTAAAAACGTACTTCTTCAGACTGGTCTACCGCCTCAACACATTTATCTAACTATCCCTGTTTTGCCCACACAAAATTCACTACAAAACCAGCACCCTCGTATCATCTGTTCTCACACCCTCCATGCACTTAATAGCCCTCTGTGTCCGTACACACACTGGTTGGTGAGTGGTTCTTGCATCATTACATGAACACCCTATTTATTACATTGATGGCTGGACCGTACAATACAAGCACTTGTTACCATCCACCTTTTGTCTCTCCTATATCCTCAGATTGTAAGCAGCAGGGCCCTCACTCCTCTTGGTATCTGTTGATTTATGTGATTATTGTTATGCTGTAATGTCTTTTATTGTCTGTACAAGTCCCCTTTAAAATCTAAAGTGCTGTGGAATATGTTGGCTCTAAAGAAATAAAATTATTACTGTCTGTTATTGTCCGCAGTGCTGACGTCTCATTGAGAGAACTATAGCCAATAATGGAGATTGGCAGCTCTGCCGGAATAAATGGCATCAGCTGCTCAAAACCACTGATCTCCCTTACAGGCTGCAGAGCTGTCAATGTGATATCAGCACTGCAGAAAATAACGGACATTGGTAGCAGCAACGGAGACTCAGCACTGAACCAGGGGAGGGTGAATAAACCACAGGATTTTTGTTTGTCATTGAGAGACAGTGGTTTTCCAAAATCAGAAAACCCCTTTTAAGAGATTAATATGATGAAATGTGTTTATAAAACATTTCCCATAGTGAACATGATTACAGCTTCGATCTTGTGTGACTTTTTCATGTCTAACAAGATTTAATTAATCTCTAAAGAATTTCCCACATAGTGAACATGAGTACGGCTTCTCTCTGGTGTGACTTCTTTTATATACAACTTTATTTGATTTTTGTGACAAACATTTCCCAAATAATAGGCCTTAGTAACATAGTAACATAGTTAGTAAGGCCGAAAAAAGACATTTGTCCATCCAGTTTAGCCTATATTCCATCATAATAAATCCCCAGATCTACGTCCTTCTACAGAACCTAATAATTGTATGATACAATATTGTTCTGCTCCAGGAAGACATCCAGGCCTCTCTTGAACCCCTCGACTGAGTTCGCCATCACCAACTCCTCAGGCAAGCAATGCCAGATTCTCACTGCCCTAACAGTAAAGAATCCTCTTCTATGTTGGTGGAAAAACCTTCTCTCCTCCAGACGCAAAGAATGCCCCCTTGTGCCCGTCACCTTCCTTGGTATAAACAGATCCTCAGCGAGATATTTGTATTGCCCCCTTATATACTTATACATGGTTATTAGATCGCCCCTCAGTCGTCTTTTTTCTAGACTAAATAATCCTAATTTCGCTAATCTATCTGGGTATTGTAGATCTCCCATCCCCTTTATTAATTTTGTTGCCCTCCTTTGTACTCTCTATAGTTCCATTATATCCTTCCTGAGCACCGGTGCCCAAAACTGGACACAGTACTCCATGTGCGGTCTAACTAGGGATTTGTACAGAGGCAGTATAATGCTCTCATCATGTGTATCCAGACCTCTTTTAATGCACCCCATGATCCTGTTTGCCTTGGCAGCTGCTGCCTGGCATTGGCTGCTCCAGGTAAGTTTATCATTAACTAGGATCCCCAAGTCCTTCTCCCTGTCAGATTTACCCAGTGGTTTCCCGTTCAGTGTGTAATGGTGATATTGATTCCTTCTTCCCATGTGTATAACCTTACATTTATCATTGTTAAACCTCATCTGCCACCTTTCAGCCCAAGTTTCCAACTTATCCAGATCCATCTGTAGCAGAATACTATCTTCTCTTGTATTAACTGCTTTACATAGTTTTGTATCATCTGCAAATATCGATATTTTACTGTGTAAACCTTCTACCAGATCATTAATGAATATGTTGAAGAGAACAGGTCCCAATACTGACCCCTGCGGTACCCCACTGGTCACAGCGACCCAGTTAGAGACTATACCATTTATAACCACCCTCTGCTTTCTATCACTTAGCCAGTTACTAACTCATTTACACACATTTTCCCCCAGACCAAGCATTCTCATTTTGTGTACCAACCTCTTGTGCGGCACGGTATCAAACGCTTTGGAAAAATCGAGATATACCACGTCCAATGACTCACCGTGGTCCAGCCTATAGCTTACCTCTTCATAAAAACTGATTAGATTGGTTTGACAGGAGCGATTTCTCATAAACCCATGCTGATATGGAGTTAAACAGTTATTCTCATTGAGATAATCCAGAATAACATCCCTCAGAAACCCTTCAAATATTTTACCAACAATAGAGGTTAGACTTACTGGCCTATAATTTCCAGGTTCACTTTTAGAGCCCTTTTTGAATATTGGCACCACATTTGCTATGCGCCAATCCTGCGGAACAGACCCTGTCGCTATAGAGTCCCTAAAAATAAGAAATAATGGTTTATCTATTACATTACTTAGTTCTCTTAGTACTCGTGGGTGTATGCCATCTGGACCCAGAGATTTATCTATTTTAATCTTATTTAGCCGGTTTCGCACCTCTTCTTGGGTTAGATTGGTGACCTTTAATATAGGGTTTTCATTGTTTCTTGGGATTTCACCTAGCATTTCATTTTCCACCGTGAATACCGTGGAGAAGAAGGTGTTTAATATGTTAGCTTTTTCCTCGTCATCTACAACCATTCTTTCCTCACTATTTTTTAAGGGGCCTACATTTTCAGTTTTTATTCTTTTACTATTGATATAGTTGAAGAACAGTTTGGGATTAGTTTTACTCTCCTTAGCAATGTGCTTCTCTGTTTCCTTTTTGGCAGCTTTAATTAGTTTTTTAGATAAAGTATTTTTCTCCCTATAGTTTTTTAGAGCTTCAATGGTGCCATCCTGCTTTAGTAGTGCAAATGCTTTCTTTTTACTGTTAATTGCCTGTCTTACTTCTTTGTTTAGCCACATTGGGTTTTTCCTATTTCTAGTCCTTTTATTCCCACAAGGTATAAACCGCTTACAGTGCCTATTTAGGATGTTCTTAAACATTTCCCATTTATTATCTGTATCTGCCTTAGGCTGGTTTCACATTTGCGTTTTTTGCCGCTGCGTTTTAGCGCAAAAAAAAGCATGCTTTTTTTCCCTATACTTAACATTAAAAACGCATGCGTTTTGTTGCATGCGTTTTGCCGCGTTTTGTGGCCGCATGCGCCTTTTCTATGCATGCGTTGTGTTGCAGAAATGCAACATGTAGTAATTTCTAGCGGCGTTTTTTTGCCACAAAAAAACCTATTGCTGTCTATGTAAAGGCATGCGTTTTTAAGCACATGCGTTTGCATGCGTTTTTACATGCATGCGTTTTAATAGAAAAACACAAGAATACACACTAATAAGCCAACCCCAAACCCTAACCCTAAGGGATCCGAACCCTAACCCTAACGGATCCTAACCCTAGCCCTAAGGGTTAGGATCACTTAGGGTTAGGGTTATGGTTAGGATCCCTTAGGGTTAGGATTCCTTAGGGTTAGGATCCCTTAGGGTTAGGATTAGGATCCCTTAGGGTTAGGATCCCTTAGGGTTAGGATCCCTTAGGGTTAAGGTTAGGGTCAGGATCCCTAGGGTTACTAGGGATCCTAACCCTAACCCTAGCTATTTCTGTTTAAAGTGGGTTTTCTTGTTGATTTTGAGGATTGGCAGCTGTCAGACACTTCTCATCATGCGTTTTAAAAGCGCAAACACAGGAAAAAACGCACGTAAACGCGTGAAAACGCCGCGTTTGTATTAAAACATGTAAAAACGCGTTTTAATGCGTTTTTTTCACCACATGCGTTTGCGTTTAAAACGCTGCGTTTTTAAACGCAAATGTGAAACCAGCCTTACAGATCCATTTTTTTAATTAGTTTTTTTTTCATCCTCACATTTCAGGAGTCATAATGTTATTATACACTAGGAGGCAACGGGGTTGGATGTTATATTCCAGGGGGCACAACAGGGCTGGCTGCTATACAACGGGGAAGTGTGTGTAAGGCTGGGTTCCCATTGCGTTATGGGACCGCGTTAAACGGACAGCGTTGCACGGCGAAATTAACGCCGTGCAACGCGGCCGTTAACGCGCCCATTCACGCTAATGGGAACGCGCTTCACTAGCGCGTGCCATGTTTGGCACGCGCTAGCGACGCGCCGGTGATTCCTGGCGCGCCGCGGACGCTGCTTGCAGCGTCCGAGGCGCGCCCGCGGTCCGTTCCCCGCTCTCGCAGATCGGGGATCTGCGAGAGCGGGGACGTTACCGCGACCCCGACCGCAGCCCCATAGAAAACATTGCGTTAGCGCAATCCGCTAGCGCTAAACGGATTGCACTAACACAATGTGAACCTAGCCTAAGGGGGGGTCAATGGGTTTGCATGTTATATACCGAGGGGAGGGGGGCAATGGGGTGATGGTTGTTATACACCAGGGTGCGGCGACGGGGCCGGATGTTATACACTGGGGGGTATGGCAAGGCTGGATGTTATACACGGGGGTGGGGGTGGGGGTCTGGCAATGGGACAATAGATGTTATACACCGGGAGATGCAATGGGGCCTGAAAGAGAAACCAGAATGCAATGATTAATGAGAGTGGCCCAATGCTTTTCACCCTATAGTAAATCTATCCAGATTACAAGATTTGGCCAAATATAACATGCTGGCAGTAGATACAAGTGGATGGTAAAGGGCGCCTGCTCTGGGCAGCATCTTGTCTCCATGTTTCTATGTTAATTGAACCAGGTCTCAGAAACCAACATGATTGTCAGATAACAACAATTCTAAATGTGGCCATTGCAGCTGTTTGTACATACAAACTCGTAATCCCTTTTATGATAAAGCAATTCTCCACCCCGGCACAGAGGAGGGACTAAACATTTGCCATGTACTGTCACCTGCCTGGTGTCCTCCGCTTGCCTCCGACTGACATTTGTGTTTGATTCTCCTACATCCAAGATGGCCTCCAGAGTGGCAAAGGAATGACAGCCGTATGTCTCACCCACACCTTCATAGCATGTACTTACTGACTTACCATAGGGCTCTTCATGCCACCGGACGGTCTGCCTGGTTGCAGAGACCAACATGCTGACCTCAGTGTAGGAGACAGTGGAAGGCATCATTATAATCGCACGCCATCATCACGTGCTGGACATTATTACACACCTGAGGAAACATCTACCGGAATCTCCTCCTTCCCGTCACTCACACACGGCTGATCTCCCCTCGTCATCACTTCTTCTTCTGTCTCATCCTTCACTTTATTCTTAGTCAGATCTTCCTCCTGATATATCAGAAGTAACAATCAGCACAATACAAGAGACTGCCAAAATCTGTGACCTCTATGACCTCGATCAGAACTGTCCCCCCATATACAGATCCAGTTAAGGGCCCAGCATCATCTACCAGATGTTTCTCAAGGACATTCTGATTCTCCTCTGGACAGTCCTGGGGATACAGAGGAGCGGGACATCTTTCTGGTGGATTTCTCCTCCTGGATCCATCTGTAAAAAAACACAGTGACGGAATAGATTGTGTCATGAGATGATGGGAGTAGTAGTAGGTGACCACAGCACAGACATGACAGTCTCCCGTCCTCACCCTGCTGATCGGCCCATATTGCGATCGCCTCTTGAGCTCCATGTATAACCTCAACTTTAATATCAAGCAGATCTTCACCCTAAAAAGAAAAATGTAAGATGAGCTCAGGTCCCATCACTTCATGGTCAGATGTTGTGGAGGCTTCAGTGTCATCTACCTGATGATCCTCCGGGATGTTGTGATTCTCCTCCGGACAGTCCTGGGGACACAGAGGACGGGGACATCTCTCTGGTGGATTTATCCTCCTGGATCCATCTGTAGAGAGACACAGACTGAATACATCACCTGCCGTGTATCTGTCTATATACAGTGGGAACGGAAAGTATTCAGACCCCTTTACATTTTTTCACTCTTTGTTTCATTGCAGCCATTTGGTAAATTCAACAAAGTTAATTTTTTTTCTCATTAATGTTCACTCTGCACCCCATCTTGACTGAAAAAAAAAAAAACAGAAATGTAGATATTTTTGCAAATTTATTAAAAAAGAAAAAAGCATTAAGTTACTTACCGGTAACGGCGGTTTTCGGAGGCCCATGACAGCACCACGAGAGAGGGGATCCGCCCTTCAGGAACAGGAAACCTACAGATACAAAAGGGCGGCATCGGCACCTCTCCCACGTATCAGTTGTATTTCAGAGTCTGAGAAATCTAGTCGATTAATACTTCAGATCTTTCTGCCTAGGATGATGCCATGGCTCAGGTGGAATGCGCCCTCAGATTCAGCTGAGCCGGACCCCCACCTGTTGTATAAGCCAGAGAGATAGCCTCCCTAATCCATTTGGCTAGCATGCATTTTGATACTCTAAGCCCTTTCTTAGGACCAAAAAAGCTGTTTTGAGGGATAGCATCTTTATTGAGGCTGACTGTAGGGGTTCAAATGGGTCCTTTGTCATAGCTGAAAGGGCTAGGTTAACATCCCATGGCATGCTTTTAGTTTTGTGTATGGGTCTAGCTCTACCAGCTGCCTTAATAAACCTAGAAACCCAATAGTTATTGGCAATGTTACAAGAGAACAGGGCACCCAGGACTGAGACCTGTACTGTTAGTGTACTCGTGGAAAGATTCAACTCCAAACTCTTCTGCAGAAATTCTAGGATCTGACGTATCGGAACCCCCTCTTTGATGTTAAAATCTGAAGTGGCCAGGAACTGCGTCCAGGTTCTAGAGTAGATTTTTGTTGTAATTTGTTTTCTACTCTTCACAGGGTATCCACTAAATTTGGGGAGAAGCCTCTATCTTTCAACAATGACCTCTCAAACTCCATGCCATTAAATGAAGTCCCCTGACTTGTGGATGGTTGATCAGCCCCTGGTAGAGCAGGTCCAGAAGGTCTGGAAGCACCCAGAGATCGCATACCGACCTAGTTCTGAGCCACATGAACCAGGTCCTTATGGGCCAAAATGGGACAATTAGTATGACTCTTGCCTGATCTTCCCTGATTTTCCTCACTACCAGAGGTAACAGGGTCAATGGTGGGAACGCACAAGCCAAGGAGAAATCCCATTTTATCAAGAAGGCGTCCACTACCAGAGGATTCTCCCTGGGATTTAGGTAACAGAATTTTCTTTTCTGTTTTGTCTGGTGGCAAAGAGGTCCACCTTGATTGACCAGAAACTCATTAAGGGACATAAGATTTATTATGGTTCTAAATGATTTACGGTATCTGGTTTCTGAATAAGGAATAGAGGAAAGTAAAATCCTCTGTACCTCTCTCAGATTCTGGAACCTCTATCAGGACTTTAAGGCACAAACTCACAACTTCTGCTTCTAATGCCATCTGTTCAAGGGGAGAAGAGCGCAAGGGAGTTAATTTAAAATTATTTCGTGGAATGTGACTAAACTCAAGTCTGAGTCCATCAGATATTATGCTCCGCACCCAATCACTATTTGTGATTTTTGACCATGCTGATAAGAAGGCTAACAATCTCCCCCCCAGGGATTGCTAATCATTGGTCAGGTTTCTTACGCTCGCCTGAGGAACGACGGAACATAAAGCCCGCTCTCTTCTACATTTATCCTCCCATCTAAAATGGTTTCTAGTGGGTGATAATGTGCGCTTTCTTCCCTGACCAAATCTTTTCCTGTTGAAGGGACGACGGTAGGACATGCATGATAAATTAGGAAATCTCTTTTTATCATCCCGGCTTTCTCCAGCAGCTCATCCAGGGCCGGACCAAACAGATACTCCCCCTTGCATGCGATAGCACAGAGTTTTGACCTCGTTTGGATGTCCCCGACCAGCATTTCAACCACAGGGCTCTACGAGCCGCGTTAGAGAGTCCTGCTGCTCTGGCCGCCATTCTAACCAAATCAACTGAAGCGTCTAATAGGAAGGCAGCGGCCTCTTCAATCACCGGTAGGGCACTCAAAATAGTATCTCTAGAAGCCCCTTCTCTTAACTGGGATTCTAATACTGGGATTCATGGATCTGGCCGTACAAGTTGACGCTACCGCTGGTCTTAGGGAACCGGCCGCCATTTCCCAAGTTCCCTTAAGGAAGAAATCTGTCTTCCTGTCTTCCTGTCAAGGGGATCCTTAAGCGTCCCCCATATCATCAAAGGGTAGTGAGGCTCGTTTTTATGTTTTGGCCACTGCAGCATCTAATTCAGGGGCTTTGTCCCAGGTGTTGACTGCCGGGTCGCCGAAGAGTTCTCTGGGTTTCAGAGCTGGTGGTAAAGAACCCTTCTTTTCAGGCTTTTTCCATTCTCGGAAAATTAGCTCCTGGATCTTTTCATTTAATGGAAAGTACCTTCGTCCTTGTCTGGATAGCTGCTGTTTGGGTTCTGCTATGCACATCGTTCCCCTGACCGTTTTAACCAACTTATCTACCCGATCCAGGGGCAGACAGAAGCGGGCAGTCTTCCCCAGACGAGGGAACTGAATCATAGGAGCCCTCCTCTCTTTCCTCATCCGCCGAAGAATCAGAGTCCAAAGGGGCCTTGTATTTCAAGCTTCCTGCTTGAGACAGGGACTTGAGGGATTCTTTACTTCCGCCCTGACCATCTCTTTCAGGCTTGCAGTGACATTAAGGGATTCTTCTGCTACCTAAGGGAGGACAGTAAGGCAACATAGTCTAATAAACCGAAGCTTAAACTTAGGGGAAGAAACCTTCATAGGAACATGACGAGAAGACAACCAAACCAAATCCCCCACACGAAGCCGGGGACCAACACACCGACGGCGGTTAGCAAAACGTTGAGCCCTTTCCTGAGACAACGTCAAATTGTCCACCAAATTAGTCCAAATCTGCTGCAGCCTGTCCTCCACAGAATCAACACCAGGACAATCAGAAGGCTCAACCTGCCCAGAAGAAAAACGAGGATGAAAACCAAAATTACAAAAGAAAGGTGAAACCAAAGTAGCCGAACTAGCCCGATTATTAAGAGCATACTCGGCCAACGGCAAGAAAGACACCCAATCATCCTGATCAGCAGACACAAAGCATCTCAAATAGGTCTCCAAGGTCTGATTAGTTCGCTCAGTTTGGCCATTAGTCTGAGGATGAAACGCCGAAGAAAAAGACAAATCAATGCCCATCCTAGCACAAAAGGCCCGCCAAAATCTAGAGACAAACTGAGAACCTCTGTCAGACACAATATTCTCCGGAATGCCATGCAAACGAACCACATGCTGAAAAAATAATGGAACCAGATCTGAGGAGGAAGGCAACTTAGGCAAAGGTACCAGATGGACCATTTTAGAGAACCGGTCACAAACAACCCAGATAACAGACATGTTCTGGGAAACAGGAAGATCCGAAATAAAATCCATGGAAATATGCGTCCAGGGCCTCTCAGGGACCGGCAAAGGCAAAAGCAACCCACTAGCGGGGGAACAGCAAGGCTTGACCCGGGCGCAAGTCCCACAGGACTGCACAAAAGCACGCACATCGCGCGACAAGGAAGGCCACCAAAAGGACCTAGCAACCAAATCTCTGGTACCAAAAATCCCAGGATGACCAGCCAACACTGAACAATGAACCTCAGAAATAACCTTACTTGTCCATCTATCAGGAACAAACAGCTTCCCCACTGGACAGCGGTCAGGCCTATCAGCCTGAAATTCCTGAAGCACCCGCCGCAAATCAGGGGAGATAGCAGAAAGAATCACCCCCTCCTTAAGAATGCCAACCGGCTAAAGGACTCCAGGAGAATCAGGCGAAAAACTCCTAGAGAGGGCATCAGCCTTAACATTCTTAGATCCCAGAAGATACGAGACTACAAAATCAAAACGGGAGAAAAACAGGGACCATCGAGCCTGTCTAGGATTCAGCCGCTTGGCCGACTCGAGGTAAATCAGATTCTTATGATCGGTCAGGACCACAACGCGGTGTTTAGCTCCCTCAAGCCAATGTCGCCACTCCTCAAACGCCCACTTCATAGCCAACAACTCCCGATTGCCGACATCATAATTGCGTTCCGCAGGCGAAAACTTTCTGGAAAAAAAAGCACACGGTTTCATGAAAGAACCATCAGACTCCCTCTGAGACAAAACGGCCCCTGCCCCAATCTCAGAAGCGTCGACCTCAACCTGAAAAGGAAGAGAAACATCCGGCTGACGCAACACAGGGGCAGAAGTAAATCGGCGTTTAAGCTCCTTAAAGGCCTCAACAGCCTCAGAGGACCAATTCGTCACATCAGCGCCTTTCTTCGTCAAATCAGTAAGGGGCTTAACCACACTGGAAAAGTTGGCAATGAAACGGCGATAGAAATTAGCAAAGCCCAAAAATTTTTGAAGGCCCTTCACAGATGTGGGTTGGATCCAGTCATGAATAGCTTGGACCTTAACAGGATCCATTTCTATAGACGAGGGAGAAAAAATAAAACCCCAAAAAGAGACCTTCTGAACTCCGAATAGGCACTTAGACCCCTTCACAAACCATTATCACGAAGGATCTGGAACACCATCCTGACCTGCTTCACATGAGACTCCCAATCATCGGAAAAAATCAAAATATCATCCAAATATACGACCATGAATTTATCAAGATAATTGCGGAAAATATCATGCATGAAAGACTGGAACACAGATGGAGCATTAGAGAGCCCAAATGGCATCACAAGATATTCAAAATGGCCTTCGGGCGTATTAAATGCAGTTTTCCATTCGTCACCCTGTTTAATACGAACAAGATTATATGCCCCTCGGAGGTCAATCTTAGTAATCCAACTAGCCCCCTGTATCTGAGCAAACAAATCAGTAAGCAAAGGCAAGGGGTATTGGAATTTGACCGTGATCTTATTAAGAAGACGATAATCTATACAGGGTCTCAAGGAGCCATCCTTCTTAGCAACAAAAAAGAAACCTGCTCCCAATGGTGACGAGGAGGGCCGAATATGCCCCTTCTCCAAAGACTTCTTAACATAACTCCGCATGGCGGCATGCTCTGGCACAGACAGATTGAAAAGTCGGCCCTTAGGGAACTTGCAACCAGGAATCAAGTTAATAGCACAATCACAGTCCCTGTGCGGAGGAAGGGAACTGGACTTGGGCTCATCAAATACATCCTGGAAATCCGACAAAAACTCAGGGACCTCAGAAGAGGGGGAAGAGGAAATTGACATCACAGGAACGTCACTATGTACCCCTTGACAACCCCAACTAGTCACCGACATAGTTTTCCAATCCAGCACCGGATTATGTTCCTGTAACCATGGAAAACCCAGTACAACAACATCATGCAGGTTATGCAACACCAGAAAACGGCAATCTTCCTGATGTGCAGGAGCCATGTACATGGTCATCTGCGTCCAGTACTGAGGTTTATCCTTGGCCAATGGTGTAGCATCAATACCCCTCAAAGGAATAGGGCTCTGCAAAGGCTGCAAGGAAAAACCACAGCGCCTGGCGAATTCTAAGTCCATTAAGTTCAGGGCAGCGCCTGAATCCACAAATGCCATGACAGAAAAGGACGACAATGAGCAAATCAGGGTCACAGATAAGAGAAATTTAGGCTGTATAATACTAATGGCAACAGACCTAGCGACTCTCTTAGTACGCTTAGGGCAATCAGAGATAACATGAGCAGAATCACCACAGTAAAAACACAGCCTATTCTGACGTCTGAATTCCTGCCGTTCTGTTCTAGTCAAAATCCTATCACATTGCATAGGTTCTGGACTCTGCTCAGAGGATACTGCCATATGGTGCACAGCTTTGCGCTCACGCAGACGCCGCTCGATCTGAATGGCTAGAGACATAGATTCGCTCAAACCGGCAGGCATAGGAAAGCCCACCATAACATCTTTAAGGGCTTCAGAAAGACCTTTTCTGAAAATAGCAGCCAGAGCCTCTTCATTCCATTTAGTGAGCACAGACCATTTTCTAAATTTCTGGCAGTATAACTCTGCCGCTTCCTGACCTTGACACAAGGCCAACAGGGTTTTTTTCTGCATGATCCACAGAATTAGGTTCGTCATACAATAATCCGAGCGCTTGAAAAAATGCATCAACATTCAATAATGCCGGATCCCCTGTTTCAAGAGAAAAAGCCCAGTCTTGAGGGTCACCACGCAGCAAGGATATGATGATTTTTACTTGCTGAATGGGATTACCAGAAGAACGGGGTTTCAAAGCAAAAAAACAATCTGCAGTTATTTTTAAAGTTCAAAAACTTGGATCTGTCCCCAAAAAACAAATCAGGAGTAGGAATTCTAGGCTCTAAAGCCGGAGTCTGGACAACATAGTCCTGGATACTCTGTACTCTTGCAGCAAATTGATCCACACGAGAAAACAAACCCTGAACATCCATGCCAAAGCATATATCCTGAACCACCCAGATATCAAGAGGAAAAAAAAGACAAACCAGAGCACAGAAAAAAAAATGGTTCAGAACTTTCTTTTCCTTCTTTTGAGATGCATTTAATTCATTTTTGGCCACTTGTACTGTTATGATCTGGTGGTCTAGGAGCAACATGGAACGAGCTCTGAAGGAAGTGGTAACTGTACTGACCGCAGTCCCTAAGCTCAACACAACACTAGAAGTAGCCGTGGAATGCTCCTAACTCTCCCTAGGCATCTCGTCACAGCCTAAGAGCTAACTACCCCTAAAGAAAGAAGCAGGAAAGCTATCTTGCCTCAGAGAAAATCCCCAAAGGATAGATTAGCCCCCCACAAATAATGACTGTGAGTGGAGAGGGAAAAGACATACACAGAATGAAACCAGGATGAGCACAGGAGGCCAGTCTAGCTTGATAGATAGGACAGGATGGAATACTGTGCGGTCAGTATAAAACACTACAAAAATCCACGCAGAGTTTACAAAAAATCTCCACACCTGACTAAAGGTGTGGAGGGTAAATCTGCTTCCCAGAGCTTCCAGCAAGACAGAATTAATTCACACTGATAAGCTGGACAAACATAGAAAGCACTGAACAGATAAGTCCACAATCTGTGAACAGAACAGAGCAAGTAAGAACTTAGCTTTGCTGAACAGGTCAGGATAACAGGGAAATCCAAAGAGATGTGAATCCAACCAGGAACCATTTACAAGTGGCACTGGCTGAAGGAACAGCCAGGCCTAAATAGCCGAGCAGAAGAGACGATAAGTGGAGGCAGCTGATGACAGCTAACTCCAAGGAGCAGCCATACCACTTGAAACCACAAGAGGGAGCCCAAGAGCAGAACTCACAAAAGTGCCACTTACAACCACCGGAGGGAGCCCAAGAGCGTAATTCACAACACCCATGCACTTCTGAGGGGGACTGCGTCACTGAGTGAACATTCACGTAGATCACTTACCAGTGGCTGCAGTAAAAAGGTACCAGAATATGAGGGGGGAGTTCTTCCCAGTCGATGCTGCCAATCCCTGTCTGGAGGACCTCTTACGACTGGACTGGTCACTCCTTCTGTCACGCTCCTTTTCTTTGGGCTTCTGTCGTACCTCTTCCAGCAGCTGGGGCTGCTGCTCGTGATCACTCTCCATCATGAATCAACACTGAGACCAGAAGCAAGGGTCCGGACCTGGAGCCTGCTTAAATTCCCCCTTACGGTCAGCAGATCCGCCATGCGCTGCCCCGATTTGCTCTCTGCCCCCATAGGTGCACAGACAGGCTAGAGGGGCCTGCATGTGTCCGGTGTTCAATTCCGGTGGGCGCAGCGATCCCGGTGACCCGGAAGCGCACGCCAGCTCCGTCTCCAATGTCACCGCGGCCTATCAGCGCTTCCTTTATGTGATCAGAGCAGCACAGGATGCCCAGACAGCCAGAGGCGCTCCGGACAGCGCCAACCATCATGCCACCGGTTCCCCACGCAACACTCCAGCACCATCCACGCACTGCTGGAGCAGGTGCTGACCAGAAGAAGGGATTTAAGCAGGCTCCAGGTCCGGACCCTTGCTTCTGGGCTCAGTGTTGATTCATGATGGAGAGTGATCATGAGTGCTGGCCTCCATGGAGACGGATGTCCTCTGGAATCTGTTCCCTGCTGCGAATGCCACCGCTGGGCAGCCCAGCCAGGACCACCATGGCGGCGTCTCAAGGAACTCTGCACTGGCTGAGGTAGGAGACCCCCCGGAACATGAGTCGGCTGGCCTGGGATGCATAGGTTCTTCTGTAGGATTTAGTCCCTATAGGAACAGGAAACCAACTAATATGTGGGAGAGGTGCCACCCTTTTGTATCTGTAGGTTTCCTGTTCCCGAAGGGCAGATCCCCTCTCTCGTGGTGCGGTCATGGGGACTGAATAAAATGAAATATCACATGGTCATAAGTATTCAGCCCCCTTGCTCAGTATTGAGTAAAAGCACCTTTTGAGCTAGTACAGCCATGAGTCTTCTTGGGAATGATGCAACAAGTTTTTTCACACCTTGATTTGGGAATCCCCTGCCATTCTTCCTTGCAGGTCCTCTACGGTTCCGTCTGGTTGGATGGTGGACAGCCATTTTCAGATGGTTTTGGGTCAGGGCTCTGGCTGGGCCAGTCAAGAATGGTCAGAGTTGTTCTGAAGCCGCTCCTTTGTTATTTTAGCTATGTGCTTAGGGTCATTGTCTTGTTGGAAGGTGAACCTTTGGCCAAGTCTGAGGTCCAAAGCACTCTGGAATAGGTTTTCATCCAGGATATCTCTGTACTTGGCCCCATTCATGTATCCTTCAATTGCAACCAATCATCCTGTCCCTGCAGCTGAAAAAACGCCCCCATAGCATGATGCTGCCACCACCATGCTTCACTGTTGGGATTGTACTGGGCAGGTGATGAACAGTGCCTGGTTTTCTTCACACATACCGCTTAGAATTATCACCAAAAAGGTCTATATTCGTCTCATCAAACCAGAGAATCTTATTTCTCATAGTCTGGGAGTCCTTCATGTGTTTTTTTTTAGCAAACTCTATGTGGCTTTCATAGGTCTTGCACTGAGGAGAGGCTTCCATCAGGCCACTCTGCCATAAAGGCCCAAATTGTGGAGGGCTGCAGTGATAGTTGACATTGTGGAACTTTCTCCCATCTCCCTACTGCATCTCTGGAGCTCAGCCACAGTGATCTTGGGGTTCTTCGTTACCTCTCACCAAGGCTCTTCTCCCACGATTGCTCAGTTTGGCTGGACGGCCAGGTCTAGGAAGACTTCTGGTGGTCCCAAACATCTTCCATTTAAGGATTATGGAGGCCACTGTGCTCTTAGGAACCTTGAGTACTGCAGAAATTCTTTTGTAACCTTGGCCAGATCCGTGCCACAATTCTGTCTCTGAACTCCTTGGCCAGTTCCTTTGACCTCATGATTCTCATTTGGTATGACATGCCCTGTAAGGTCTTATATAGACAGGTGTGCGCCTTTACAAATCAAGTCCTGTAAGTTTAATTAAACACAGCTGGACTCCAATGAAGGAGTAGAACCATCTCAAGGAAATGGACAGCATATGACCTAAATATGAGTGTCTAAGCTAAGAGTCTGAATACTTATGACCATGTGATTTTTCAGTTTTTCTTTTTCAATAAATTTGCAAAAATTTCTTCATTTCTTTTTTTTTTTCAGTCAAGATGGGGTGCAGAGAGTACATTAATGAGAAAAAATGAACTTTTTTGAATTTACCAAATCGCTGCAATGAAACAAAGAGTGAAAAATTTAAAGGGGTCTGATACTTTCCGTACCCACTGTATGAGACACGTCTCTCAGAAGTGGTAATTCTAGACTAAATTACACCGTTGTGGTCCTCACCACCGGTACCGAGGTCCCAGCACATTGTGGCCCCAAGTATGAATCAGCGAGGCCAAAGCCTAATGCTCTCTGCTCTGCACCTGGAGGATGAGGACCCTGAGGAGGGGGACAGAGAAGACCCTCGTCAGTCAGATGGAGGAGCCGTACTAAGAAACACAACTTCTCCAAGTTTTGTCTCCACTAGGGATGGAACCACAGAGGAGCTGGAGAAAGCTCCACATTTTAACCCCCTAAATGCATTAATTAATATGGGACAAAGACCCACCACGGGGTCAAAACGTTACCTACTTACCTACTTTAGACCTACCACGGAGTCCCTCTCCTAATTGCCTTAACACTGTGGTGACTTGAATAAACTTTTTGCTCCTGTTATGCATTTAAAAAATCCAAACCAGAGTGCGGCAGTTTTCTTCAATATAAGCTTGCTTTCGGAGGTAGGTACCAAGACTAACATCCGATATCCTGCTTTAACCCCAGGAGCTTTTTTCCGTTTTGCGTTTTCGTTTTTCACTCCCCTCATTCCCAAAGCCATAACTTTTTTATTTTTCCATCAATATGGCCATGTGAGAGCTTATTTTTTGCGGGACAAGTTGTACTTTTGAACATCACCATTGGTTTTACCTTGTTGTGTACTAAAAAAAAAAAAATGGAGAAAAAATTCCAAGTGAAATTGCAAAAAAAGTGCAATTCCACTCTTGGGTGTTTTTTTATTTTTTTTATTTTATAGTTTCACTAAATGCTAAAACTGACCTGCCATTATGATTCTCCAGGTCATTAAGAGTTCTTAGACACCAAACATGTCTAGGTTCTTTTTTTTATATGAATCAAACTGACCCTAAGAGATAGGGAGAAAAAAGGGGAACAAACGCTGCACACGATCTGTAAAAACGGTTTCTAAATTGCACGCTATAATAGTTGCACTCACTAGAAACAGGCAAAATGAGGCATAAACATACGGCAGCTCAACCAGCTAGGCTCATGGGAGGCTTCAGACAACAGTGGTGAAAGCAATCAATAGACAGAGAAATTCCCAGATAGTTGTCTGCGCTTCCGTCACAAGATTCTCGTGGAAATCAAATATAATCGTTTATTTAGGCGTTACAGGATAAAACAACACGTTTCGTCTCCAACATTCCGGAGTCTTCTTCAGGTTATTTAAAAAATAAGTATATCATATATGATATGACATACGTATTTTTCTTTAAATAACCTGAAGAAGACTCCGGGATGTTGGAGTCGAAACGCGTTGTTTTGTGCCTATATATTAGCATGGGAGAAAGAACTTGGACTGGGAGGTTGAGCGCATTTATACAAATTTGTTTGGGCCATCTAGCTGTGTAAGAGTTCAAGAACACTCATATAAGATGGTCACAAGATGATATACCACCCCAGTGGTAACTCGTACCTGGTACCCCAACATACCCCCTGCCTGTTGGAGGTGTAATAGAGATAAAGGGGAGTTCCTGCACATTTGGTGGTCATGTGATAAGATTAGACCGTTTTGGAATAGTGTTTTGAAGGTTATCACCAAGTTGTGCAAAACCCCCATGGCCAAACCTCATCTTTCTGAACTGGTCTCGCGATCTTTCACAGACCAAGTACTAATCACTACTCCTATTTATATTAGCAGCGGCCTAACTAATTATTCCCACAAAATGGCGCTCTCAGAGTAGTCCGAGCGTTGTTGATTGGCTCCAAAAAGTTGATCAGCTTTATTATGTAGAGGAAATTGGAGCTTTCACAAACTTCTCAAGAGACAGGTTTGGGGTAACATGGCAGCTACGGGTTCTGTATAGAGAATCGGATGAATACTTAAGGATGATGAGTCGGCAGTCTCACACAACGACTGAATGAAGATCTGGCGTCCACCGTAAAAACTAACAAGTTTTCATAAGAGATTAATGCTTGTCACATAGGTCTCGTGAAGCTGTAAGGCACTAACGCCGATACCACTATCCATTCTTACATGGAGGACTCCCCTACCTCCCCTCCTTCATCTTATCTTCCTCAGCCTACTTTCTCTATCTGTCTCTCTGTATCAATGTTATAATTAAAGATCTATAGGTGTGTACACATTAGAGTCCTTCCTCATAAAACAGTAGGAAAATGAAGACAAACTGTTGTGGAATGAAAGACTGTAACTTCTACTATGATTAATCTTAACATGTACCATGTGACGACTTAAAGAAGGAACTATTGACAACATTTTATTGAAAAAAAACACACACAAACCCCGTTATGGAATTTTACATTATTGTTTATTTGTGTTATATAACCCAATAAAAAGAGGTTTAAAAGAAACGAGACGTTTTATCCTATAACTCCTAAATAAACGATTATATTTGATTTCTGCGAGAATCTTGCGACGGAAGCGCCGACAACTACTGTATCTGGGTATTTCTCTCATTTTGTGCAATTTTCCGATACCCGTACCGATTCTACTTTTCGTGATCTGGGGTCGGTTGAGGGCTTATTTTTTGCGTGCTGAGCTGACGTTTTTAATGATACCATTTTGGTGCAGATACGATCTTTTGATTGCCCGTTATTGTATTTTAATGCAATGTTGTGGCGACCAACAAAACAATTTTGCCGTTTTGTCTTTTTTTTTCCTCGCTACGCCACTTAACGATCAGGTTGATGCTTATTTTTATTGATAGATCGGGTGATTCTGAACACGACGATACCAAATATCTGTATGTTTGTTTTTTTTAAATTCTTTTATTTTGAATGGAGTGAAGGGCGGGTGATTTAAGCTTTTATTTTTTTCATATTTTTAAAAACTTTTTTTTATTTTTGGCATGCTTTAATAGCCTCCATGGGAGGCTAGAAGCTGCAATAACTCGATCACCGCTGCTATAACTCGATCACCTCTGCTACATAGAGGCGATGGGCAGATCGCCTCTATGAGCGCCGACCACTGGGTGGTGCTCACAGCAATCCGGCACCACCAACCATAGAGGTCTCAAGGAGATCTCTGGTTGTCATGCCGACGCACTGATGACCCCCAATCATGTGACGGGGGTCACCAGTGCAAGCATTTTCGGCTGTCAGTTTGACAGCAGTATTTATTTAGTTAATAGGCACGGGTGGATCGCGATTCCACCCGCATCTATTGTGGGCACATGTCAGCTGTTCAAAACAGCTGACATGTCCCGGCTTTGATGCGGGTTCACTGCCGGAGCCCACAATAAAGCGGGGGTTACTGCCATCGGACGTACTATTCCGTCCGATGGCAGTAAGGGGTTAAAGGAGCGTACTGTGGCCTTTTTGTTATATAAGTGGCTCTGCACTGCCTGAGCATCCATTAAATGCTATTTTACTATACCACGTGCTCAATTACACTCTTATGTCCAGCGGACCCCTAGGATGCCCGCCATACAGTAGTTCAAAGGGTGAAAATCCCTTGGAAGTCTGCGATACCTCGCGAATGGCGAACATCAAGTAGGGCAGCAACATGTCCCAATTCCTTCCAGCCTTGGAAACTACCTTCTTCAACATGGCGAGAAAGGAGTACACCAGGAGCATATAAAGCTATCTAACTCGTGGGGGGTTCTGTTGGTGGATCTCTCCCGCTGCGCCTGGCTCTGGGACCCTGTATTGGTAAGCGCTGCTCCGGTTTACTTTTGGACTGTCATACCACTGGGTGTTGTCGACTAAGTAGTATATACCTGACACAGTTAAACCTACAGTGACTTGCGTTTATATTGTAACTGTTATATTGGCCCCATAGTCAGTACGCACCGGGGGGATACCCACTCATGTTTTTATCATCCTTGTACGTTGTATTTTTTGATACTATTTTGATGATACTAGTCACACTTTTGTATTAACATATGTGGTTTAATAAAGTATTGTTATTATTTTCTATTACCTATATGCTCCTGGTGTACTCCTTTCTCGTAATCTTTATGGAGTTGGTTCTTGCGTTTGGTGAGGGGTCTTTCTGCACTATTTAGTGCTTTGAATTCCCCTTGTATATTTATTATGTTGCCTGGTCTTGTTACCCTTCTTCAACATGGACTTGAGGGTTTTGTTGAAGCACTTGAACTATTCCGTCTGTCTGGGGATGATACACCAATGTGCGCAACTGTTTATTTTGAGAAGCTTGCACAGTTCCTTCATCACCTTGGACTTAAAAAAGGAGTCCACTGATCAGTAAGGATCTCCTTTGGTAGCCCAAGGCGACAGAACATGGCAAACTCCCAGGCAATAAGCTTAGCCGTTATGCGGAAGCGGAATCTCCTCCGGATACCAGGTGGCGTAGTCTACGACCACAAATATGTGTTGGTGGCCCCGAGCGGATTTTACTATTGGCCTTACCAGATCCATCGCAGTCCGCTTGAAAGGTACCTCTATAACGGTAGAGGTACCAACGGACTCCGGTAGTTTGTGGTGGGTGAGGTTAGTTGGTACTCAGGACACATTTCACAGAACCTCAGCGTAGACCCCAGGCCAAAGAAAAACCACTGCAATACGCGCTCCTGCATCTTTTTGGTCCCCAAGTGCCCTCCCGGCATATGGGTGTGAGCTATTTCGAGCACTGCCCGACGGTAGGATTGGGGCACTACCAGTTCTACCACCTCATCCCGGATTTTTTCAACCCTGTATAGTAAATCCTGGTTGATCACCATAAGTGGGAACACCGTCGCTGACCTGATTGCTGAGCCACTCCATTTACCTCAATTATTCTTTCCTGTGCCCGTATCAGAGTGGGATCCTGGAGCTGAACTGTCCCACATGTACCAGGGCACACTTCCAGCTCGGGGATCTACGGAGTCTCCTCGACCTCTTCTGCCAATACCACGAGGGGAAAGCTATCGTGGTTACACTCTGCTACTAGGTTGGCGACCCCTGTGGCAGGTATCCCTGACTTGGGATCTTCGGGTTCTGATCCCGGAACAACATTTACCCTGGGAGGGTTCATTTTATTTTTCCACAGAGACCAGAAGATGGGCAAATCCCTTCCCAGGACAGCCCCATAAGGAAGGGTCTTCACTACTCCCACCACATGTTTATTCTCCCCGCAGGGCATAACAAACGAGACCTCCACTGTTGGGTACTCGCGGAGTTCACCATGTATACACACAACACCCACATTTTTCCCAGGGGATACTAAACCCGAGATTAATGACCCATGCACAAGTGTCACTAGGCTCCCTGAGTCCAGGAGGGCCTTTTCCATGTCACAATTGACGCACACCTGGCACAGATGCGGTCCACCCGCTGGGACGAACGGATTCGTGGTAAAAAAAAAAGCCTGGGCGTACATCTGCAGAGTATACCCACAGTCCATAGGTTCAGCTGTCAGGGAGCAGTTGGCAACATTTCCTGGCCCTTGGCACTGCCAACACTTAATAGCTACGGCATTACTGGACCTTAACCCCTTCATGACCTTGGGATTTTTCATTTTTCCGTGTTCGTTTTTCACTCCCCTCCTTCCCAGAGCCATAACTTTTTTATTTTTCCGTGAATTTGGCCATGTGAGGGCTTATTTTTTGCGGGACGAGTTGTACTTTTGAACGACATCATTGGTTTTAGCATGTCGTGTACTAGAAAACGGGAAAAAAATTCCAAGTGCGGTGAAATTGCAAAAAAAGTGCAATCCCACACTTGTTTTTTGTTTGGCTTTTTTGCTAGGTTCACTAAATGTTAAAACTGACTTGACATTATGATTCTCCAGGTCAGTACGAGTTCATTGATACCTAACATGACTAGGTTATTTTTTATCTAAGTGGTGAAAAAAAATTCCAAACTTTGCTAAAAAAAAAAAAAAATAAAAAAAAAAATTGCGCCATTTTCCGATACTCGTAGCGTCTCTATTCTTCGTGATCTGGGGTCGGTTGAGGGCTTATTTTTTGCGTACCGAGATGACGTTTTTAATGATAGCATTTTGGTGCAGATACGTTCTTTTGATCGCCCGTTATTGCATTTTAATGCAATGTCGCGGCGACCTAAAAAAACGTAATTCTGGCGTTTCGAATTTTTTTCTCGCTACGCCGTTTAGCGATCAGGTTAATGCTTTTTTTTAATTGATAGATCGGGCGATTCTGAGCGCGGCGATACCAAATATGTGTAGATTTGATTTTTTTTTTATTGATTTATTTTGATTGGGGCGAAAGGGGGGTGATTTAAACTTTTATATTTTTTTCACATTTTTTTAACTTTTTTTTTTACTTTTGCCATGCTTCAATAGCCTCCATGGGAGGCTAGAAGCACGCACAACGCGATCGGCTCTGCTTCATAGCAGCGATCTGCTGATCGCTTCTATGTAGCAGAAATGGAGGTGTGCTGTGAGCGCCGACCACAGGGTGGCGCTCACAGCCACCGGTCATCAGTAACCATAGAGGTCTCAAGGACCTCTATGGTTACCATCCTGACGCATCGCCGACCCCCGATCATGTGACGGGGTCGGCGATGACGTCATTTCCGGCCGCCCGGCCGGATGCGGTAGTTAAATGCCGCTGTCTGCGATTGACAGCGGCATTTAACTAGTTAATAGGTGCGGGCAGATCGCGATTCTGCCCGTGCCTATTACGGGCACATGTCAGCTGTTCAAAACAGCTGACATGTCCCGGCTTTGATGCGGGCTCACCGCGGAGCCCTGCATCAAAGCAGGGGATCTGACCTCGGACGTACTATCCCGTCCGAGGTCAGATAGGGGTTAAGGCTAATTTAGGGGAACCGGGTCTCTTGTCACTCTCACTCCAGGGCACCCCCTCAGTATGGGATCGGTCCTGATTGGCCCCAGCAGAGGGTCCCAGGCTCCTGCGTTGACGGAGTCCGATGTGATAACAGTAGTGGAGCAGAGTCCCCTGAGAGGCCGTATACCGCTCAATCAGGCTGACCATCTGGTCTACGGTACCGGGATCCTCTTGGCCCATCCATCGCTGAATAGCGGCTCGCAAAGTAACTTCTTCAAGATGCTACTCTGTCCTCCACTTGTAAAAGAAATGGTTAATCTTCATCTTTTAAATATCAGAAAAATAGCAGAAAAACAAGTATTGCACAATGTTACCATCTGAGTCTCATTTAGCATGATTTCCCGGATATCTACATAGCAGTGGTCAACAATTCCCAGAAACTGTCAAAGGCGTCTGGCTGTTTTTGTCCAGATTCTGTTTTGTCCAAAAACACCCAAAAATGTTGAATATTCAGCCAGAATCTCATAAAACCGCAGATATGTGCAAAGACTCCCCGCATTCTTTCACCTAATCTATCTTGTATCCCAGGATGTATATGACAACCCATTGTGTAACCCATGTATATGTGCCAATTTATTATGTAACTCTACGTTTCCTTTTGATCTTGGGCCTTTAAAAGTCCAGCCCTGAAAATAAAGACCAGAGACAACTTGGACAGACAACGAGCGTGTGTCTCTCTGATTATTGCTTCATCGCTTAGGTACCTAAAAGACAGAACACCTGAGTAGGTTGGAAATCCCTTCTCTAACACACTCATTACCTGTAGTAATGGCACCAGTTTGAACTTGTTATCAGTATAAAAGACACCTGTCCACAACCTCAAACAGTCACACTCCAAACTCCACTATGGTGAAGACCAAAGAGATGTCGAAGGACACCAGAAACAAAATTGTAGCCCTGCACCAGGCTGGGAAGACTGAGTCTGCAATAGGCAAGCAGCTTGGTGTGATGAAATCAACTGTGGGAGCAATAATAAGAAAATGGAAGACATACAAGACCACTGATAATCTCCCTCGATCTGGGGCTGCACGCAAGATCTCACCCTGTGCGGTCAAAATGATCACAAGAATGGTTAAAAAATTTCCCAGGACCACACGGGGGGACCTAGTGAATGACCTGCATAGAGCTGGGACTACCATAACAAAGGCTACCATCAGTAACACTCTACACCGCCAGGGACTCAGATCCTGCAGTGCCAGACGTGTCCCACCGCATTTGGATTATCCAGAATATTATTGGGAGAACATCATATGGTCTGATGAAACCAAAGTAGAACTGTTTGGTAGAAACAAAACTCGTCATGTTTGGAGGAGACAGAATGCTGAGTTGCATCCAAAGAACACCATATCTACTGTGAAGCATGGGTGTGGGAACATCATGCTTTGGGGTTGTTTCTCTGCAAAGGGACCAGGACAACTGATCCATGTACATGAAAGAATGAATGGGGCCATGTATCGTGAGATTTTGAGTGCAAACCTCTTTCCAATAGCAAGCGCATTGAAGATGAAACGTGGATGGGTCTTTCAGCATGATAATGATCCCAAACACACCACCAGAGCAATGAAGGAGTGGCTTCGTAAGAAGCATATCAAGGTCCTGGAGTGGCCTAGCCAGTCTCCAGATCTCAACCCTATAGAAAACCTTTGGAGGGAGTTGAAAGTCTGTGTTGCCCAGCGACAGGCCCAAAACATCACTCTTCTAGAGGAGATCTGCATGGAGGAATGGGCCAACATACCAACAACAGTGTGTGGCAACCTTGTGAAGACTTACAGAAAACGTTTGACCTCTGTCATTGTCAACAAAGGATATATAACAAACTATTGAGATGAACTTTTGTTAATGACCAAATACCTATTTTCCACTATAACTTGCAAAATAAATCTTGCCAAATCAGACAAGGAGATTTTCTGGATTTGTTTTCTCATTTTGATTTTGTGGTCTACCTATGAAGTCAATTACAGGCCTCGCTCATCTTTTTAAGTAGGAGAACTTGCACAATTGGTGGTTTCCCCCACTGTGTCGATCCTTGCATAGGATCCCCCTCACTACCTCACAGTGCATAAAAATGAGGTCCACCAGTTTTGTGCACGTCTTAAAATAGTGGAAATCGCTGCACAGAGGCCAGACGGAGTATCTCTGTAATCGCACTGACCAGAAGAATAAAATCACCTAATCACTTCTACCACATGGGGAACGGTATAAAAAAAATAAATAAAACCAATTTTTCACCTGCTGTTGATTTCTTTCATTCTGCCTCCCAAAGATCACATTAAGGCTCAGCGCACATTTATCTTGCGCTCTGCACTGAGCACTTACACCAGGTTTTCTGTGTAAATCTCCACAATACGTGAATCAGACAGAACCCCAGGCAAAAGATTCCCTATAATGAGGCAGATGGAGGCACTGTGGACGCAGTCTGACTTGTGATTTGTGCACTTTTGAAAAAAAGGACACAGCTGAACAGAGGCCAGACGGAATACAGAGTAACACTGCTGCTTCATTATAGTGAACACCAAAGTAAGTGCTCAGCGTATAGCGCAGGATAACTGTGATCCCAAATGTTATGTAAAATGCTACCAATAAAAGCTGCCACTCAATCCACAAAAAAGTCCCCTCTCAGATCAGTCATCTATCAATGGAAATATAGCGGGCTTTCATGTTGCAGGTAGAACAAAGGCTCTAGAAATGGCTCCTCACCCCCAATAGAAATTCAGCAAATTCTGCACTCCCAAATCCAAATGCCCCCCTCTCTTCTGAGCCCCACAGTGAGCCTAAACCACATTTAGCGTCCGCTTGTTTAGCATTTCTGTAGCGATGAGAGCACGCCTAATTTACAGGTAAGTGTGTCTAGAAGTAAGAGCTGGGCACAACTCAGCAACAACCACTGCTGCTTATTTCTGGAAAACACCCATGGAGTCAAAATAGTCACTACACCTGTATACAAATTCCTAGAGGGGTGCAATTTCCAAAATGTGGTCACTTGAGGGGAGGTTCTGTATATGGAGTCTCAGGGCCGGCTCCAGGTTTTTGAGGGCCCCGGGCGAAAGAGTCTCAGTGGGCCCCCCTTTAACACATACCCCGATTCATGATCGCATATAAACACAGCCATGTAGTATATAACACTGTCCACGTAGTATATAGCAGCCCATGTAGTATATAGCAGCCCACGTAGCATATAGCAGCCCACGTAGTGTATAGCAGTGCCACTCACTCATGCACTGGTAGGACTAGGAGCTCCTCCTGAATCTGCCTCATAACTTCAGCAGCAAGGCAGCCAGCCAGGGGCGGAGAGCAGAGCAGAGAACGTGCTCTCTCCACCCACAAACAATGTCATGCTGGCTGCCTTCTCTTAACCCCTATGTGTGCCTGCCTGGCTGCACTCACTGAGTGATAAGATGCTTGTGTCAGAGCTGTCACATAGGGGTTAAGAGAACGCAGCCAGCAGTGACTTTGTAGGCGGAGAGAGCATGTTATCTCCTGCTCTGCTCTCCCAGCTGTATCTATGACAGCGTGAGTGGGCCCCCCTCTCTCCCCAGGGCCCCGGCATTTGCCCGCTGTGCCGGGTGCTGACGCCGGCCCTGTGAGTCTGCAGACTATTCTACCTGATTTGTACTCCAAGAGTCAAATAGCGCCCCCTCCTCCCAAGCCAAAGTCTCACTGTGTGGCTAAGCAGTACTGTACAGCCACATATGGGGTATTTTCACGTTCAGCAGAAATTGTGGGACAAATTTTGGTGCCATTTTTACCCACTTCTTGTGAAAATATAAAATCTGGGGCTACAACTATTTTTTTGTGGTAAAAAATATAATCATTTTTTTCTTCATTGCTCAATGAAATAATATTTTGTGTCACATTTGTGGTGTCACTATGATCACTGCACCCCTAGATGAATTCACTGGGAGGTGTAGTTTGTAAAATAGTCCACTTATGTGGTTTCCACTCTTCTGGCACCTCAGATGCTCTTCCAGTGGGTCAATGCACCTGCAAACCATAACAGCAAAGTATGCACTACAATTTGGCGCTCCTAAGTGCCTCCCAGCTATTGGCTGGGGACACATTAGGAGTGTGCGCACTGGAGCTCTCCCATAGGCGCACTAAAACATGCCCCCAGGAAACCTGTCTGGTGTGCACAAGGCCTAGAACACAGGACCTGGATCCGAGGACGCGGCAGGGCAACCTGGGCAGTGAGCAAGTTGGAGTCACTGCCCGAGGGGAGGAGCGGAGGCATGCAGAGACGATCGCATTACAAAAAGTAGTTTTCAACCACATATGGGGGATTGACATATTCAGAAGAAACTGCGTTAAATTACATTGTTAAAGGGAATCTGTAACCTCATTTTTCGCATATAAGCTGCGGCCACCGCCAATAGGGGCGTATCTACAGAATTCTGTAATGCTGTAGATAAGCCCCCAATGTAACCTGAAAGATATGAAAAACAAGTTAGATTATACTCACCCAGGGGCGGTCCGGGTCCGGCGCCTCCCATCTTCATGTGATGAGGTCCTCTTCCTTGCTTCTGTCGCGGCTCATGCGCAGGTATAATTCTTTGCCCTTTTGAGGGTAGATCGAAATACTGCAGTGCGAAGGTGCTGAGAAAGCTCAGAGAGGGAAAGCTCTGCCCTCAACAGGGCAAATCGGTACGCCTGCGCAGGAGCCGGGACACAAAGCGAGAAGGATGACGACATCGTGTGAAGATGGGAGGAGCTGGACTCGGACCTGCGACGCCCATCGGACCCGGACCCTGGGTAAGTATAATCTAACTTGTTTTTCTTATCTTTCAGGTTACATTGGGGGCTTAGCTACAGCATTACAGAAAGCTGTAGATAAGCCCCTAATGGTGGTGGCCGCAGCTTATATGCGAAAAATGAGGTGACAGATTCCCTTTAATTTTCTCCTATCATCCCATTTAAAAATTGAAAAATTGGGGCAACAATTTAGTGAGGAATAAAATGGTAATTTTTCATTGACTCAGCCCAATCTTATACCATTCTGTGAATCAAAGCAATATCATCAGAACAGGAATCATATTATAATCATAAATGTATCAAAACCAAATCCATACCTTCACTAGGGGGCTTATATAAATTAGCACAATGGACACTGCCAATATGGAATTATTACTGAAAACATGAAGTCAGTAGTCCACCAATAAGTATCATAAGTTATTTTATTAAATCATAATAACAGAAAGGCATACACATAGGGCATAAACAATTAAGTCAATAAAATACCATGCCAGCAGCCCCAACGCGCGTTTCAGGTCTGCATCTTCTAGGAGGCTGTCAACGTGGTATTTCACCAGGGGTAACATGCCTAAGTACGTGATACTCTTTTTTGCTGCATATATTTGCTTTGAATGTACATGTGGTCTAGAGTATCACTACATTTCAGACCTCACTCAGTACGCACTGATTATTGTGTGGATATTGGTATTGGATTCTATCAATTGATCAGTATTCAGCATTTTTTGTTAAAACTATTAACATTGAAGCACTAGCACTTTATGGTAATTGAATCATGTATATGCCTCTCACCTTTATATTAACCCCTTTACCCCCAAGGGTGGTTTGCACGTTAATGACCGGGCCAATTTTTACAATTCTGACCACTGTCCCTTTATGAGATTATAACTCTGGAACGCTTCAACGGATCCCGGTGATTCTGACATTGTTTTCTCGTGACATATTGTACTTCATGATAGTGGTAAAAATTCTTTGATAGTACCTGCGTTTATTTGTGAAAAAAAACGGAAATTTGGCGAAAATTATGAAAATTTCGCAATTTTCCAACTTTGAATTTTTATGCAATTAAATCACAGAGATATGTCACACAACATACTTACCGTATATACTTGAGTATAAGCCGACCCGAGTATAAGCCGACCCCCCTAATTTTGCCACAAAAAACTGGGAAAACTTATTGACTTGAGTATAAGCCTAGGGTGGAAATGCAGCATTTACCGGTGAATTTCAAAAATAAAAATAGATCATTATTTCCCCATAGCTCTGCCATATAGTGCTCTGCACCGTTCATATTGCCCCATAGCTGTGCCCCATATACAATGCTCTGCAGCGTTCATTGTGCCCCATACAGTGCTCTGCACCGTTCATTGTGCCCCATAGTGCTCTGCACCGTCCATTGTGCCCCATACAGTGCTCTGCACCGTTCATTGTGCCCCATACAGTGCCCTGCACCGTTCATTGTGCCCCATACAGTGCTCTGCACCGTTCATTGTGCCCCATACAGTGCTCTGCACCGTTCATTGTGCCCCATACAGTGCTCTGCACCATTCATTGTGCCCCATACAGTGCTCTGCACCATTCATTGTGCCCCATATAGTGCTCTGCACCGTTCATTGTGCCCCATACAGTGCTCTGCACCATTCATTGTGCCCCATACAGTGCTCTGCACCGTTCATTGTGCCCCATATAGTGCTCTGCACCATTCATTGTGCCCCATATAGTGCTCTGCACCGTTCATTGTGCCCCATACAGTGCTCTGCACCATTCATTGTGCCCCATATAGTGCTCTGCACTATTTATTTTGTCCCATAGATGCTCCACATAAATCTGTGCCGCTGCTGCTGCAATAAAAAAAAAAACAAAACACATACTCACCTCTCTTGCTTGCAGCTCCCGGCGTCTCGTTCCGGCGTCCAGTCCCGGCGTCTCTGCACTGACTGATCAGGCAGAGGGCGCCGCGCACACTATATGCGTCATCGCGCCCTCTGACCTGAACAGTCAGAGCGCAGAGACGCTGGGAAGATGGAGGCGCCGGGAAGATGGAGCGACGCCCGGCGGCTGGAACGCGGACAGGTGAATATGACATACTTACCTGGTCCCAGTGATCCTGACGCTCACTCTGCCTGTCACAGCTGGTCTTCGGTGCCGCAGCTTCTTTCTCTATCAGCGGTCACCGGCTCCGCTGATTAGAGAAATGAATATGCGGCTCCACCCCTATGGGAGGTGGAGCCGCCTATTCATTTTTCTAATGAGCGGTCCCACGTGACCGCTGAAGAGGGGAAGAAACTGCAGCACAGAAGACCGTGGGACGGCAGGGGGAGCGCCAGGATCGCCAGGACTAGGTAAGTATACCTCAGCGCCCTCACCCGCCGACCCTGCCACCCACCTTGAATCGAGTATAAGCCGAGAGGGGCACTTTCAGCCCAAAAATTTGGGCTGAAAATCTTGGCTTATACTCGAGTATATACGGTAATAAGTAACATTTCCCACATGTCTACTTTACATCAGCACAATTTTGGAACCAAAATTTTTTTGTTAGGGAGTTATAAGGGTTAAAAGTTGACCAGCAATTTCTCATTTTTACAACACCATTTTTTTTTTAGGGACCACATCTCATTTGAAGTCATTTTGAGGGGTCTATATGATAAAAAATACCCAAGTGTGACACCATTCTAAAAACTGCACCCCTCCAGGTGCTCAAAACCACATTCAAGAAGTTTATTAACCCTTCAGGTGTTTCACAGGAATTTTTGGAATGTTTAAATAAAAAGGAACATTTAACTTTTTTTCACAAAAAATTTACTTCAGCTCCAATTTGTTTTATTTTACCAAGGGTAACAGGAGAAAATGGACCCCAAAAGTTGTTGTACAATTTGTCCTGAGTACGCTGATACCCCATATGTGGGGGTAAACCACTGTTTCGGCGCATGGCAGAGCTAGGAAGGGAAGGAGCGCCGTTTGACTTTTCAATGCAAAATTGACAGGAATTGAGATGGGACGCCATGTTGCGTTTGGAGAGCCACTGATGTGCCTAAACATTGAAACCCCCCACAAGTGACACCATTTTGGAAAGTAGACCCCCTAAGGAACTCATCTAGATGTGTTGTGAGAGCTTTGAACCCCCAAGTGTTTCACTACAGTTTGTAACGCAGAGCCGTGAAAATAAAAAAAATAAAAATTTCCCCCCAAAATTATTTTTTAGCCCCCAGTTTTGTATTTTCCCGAGGGTAAGAAGAGAAATTTGACCCCAAAAGTTGTTGTCCAATTTGTCCTGAGTGCGCTGATACCCCATATGTGGGGAAGAACCACTGTTTGGCCGCATGGGAGGGCTCGGAAGGGAAGGACTGCCATTTGGAATGCAGACTTAGATGGATTGGTCTGCAGGTGTCACATTGCGTTTGCAGAGCCCCTAATGTACCTAAACAGTAGAAACCCCCCACAAGTGACCCCATATTGGAAACTAGACCCCCCAGGGAACTCATCTAGATGTGTTGTGAGAACTTTGAACCCCCAAGTGTTTCACTACAGTTTATAACGCAGAGCCGTGAAAATAAAAAAATCTTTTTTTTTCCCACAAAAATTATTTTTTAGCCCCCAGTTTTGTATTTTCCTAAGGATAACAGGAGAAATTGGACCCCAAAAGTTGTTGTCCTATTTGTCCTGAGTACGCTGATACCCCATATCTTGGAGTAAACCCCTATTTGGGCGCACGGGAGAGCTCGGAAGGGAAGGAGCACTGTTTTACTTTTTCAACGCAGAATTGGCTGGAATTGAGATCGGACGCCATGTCGCGTTTGGAGAGCCCCTGATGTGCCTGAACAGTGGAAACCCCCCAATTATAACTGAAACCCTAATCCAAACACACCCCTAATCCCAACGGTAACCCTAAACACACCTCTAAACCTAATCCTAACCCTATTCCCAACCGTAAATGTAATCCTAACCCTAACTTTAGCCCCAACCCTAACTGTAGCCTTAACCCTAACCCTGATGGGAGAATGGAAATAAATAAATTTTTTTATTTTTCCATAACTAAGGGGGTTATGAAGGGGGGTTTGATTTACTTTTATAGCGAGTTTTTTAGCGGATTTTTATGATTGGGAGCCGTCACACACTGAAAGACGCTTTTTATTGCAAAAAATATTTTTTGCGTTACCACATTTTGAGAGCTATAATTTTTCCATATTTTCGTCCACAAAGTCATGTGAGGTCTTGTTTTTTGCGGGACGAGTTGACGTTTTTATTGGTAACATTTTCGGGCACGTAACTTTTTTTATCGCTTTTTATTCCGATTTTTGTGAGGCAGAATGACCAAAAACCAGCTATTCATGAATTTCTTTTGGGGGAGGCGTTTATACCGTTCCGCGTTTGGTAAAATTGATAAAGCAGTTTTATTCTTCGGGTCAGTACGATTACAGCGATATCTCATTTATATCATTTTTTTATGTTTTGGCGCTTTTATACGATAAAAACTATTTTACAGAAAAAATAATTATTTTTGCATCGCTTTATTCTCAGGACTATAACTTTTTTATTGTTTTGCTGATGTTGCTGTATGGCGGCTTGTTTTTTGCGGGACAAGATGACGCTTTCAGCGGTACCATGGTTATTTATATCTGTCTTCTTGATTGCGTGTTATTCCACTTTTTGTTCGGCGGTATGATAATAAAGCGTTGTTTTTTGCCTCTTTTTTTCTTTTTACGGTGTTTACTGAAGGGGTTAACTAGTGGGCCAGTTTTATAGGTCGGGTCGTTACGGACGCGGCGATACTAAATATGTGTACTTTTATTGTTTTTTTGTTTTTATTTAGATGAAGAAATGTGTTTATGGGAATAATATTTTTTTTTTCATTATTTAGGAATATTTTTTTATATTTTTTTTTACACATTTGGAAAAATTTTTTTTTACTTTTTTATTTTGTCCCGGGGGGGACATCACAGATTGATGATCTGACAGTTTGCACAGCACTCTGTCAGATCACCAATCTGACATGCAGCACTGCAGGCTTCACAGTGCCAGTGCTCAGGGAAGCCTGCAGGGAGCCCCCTCCCTGCGCGATGCTTCCCTGTACCGCCGGCACATCACGATCATCTTTGATCGCGGTGTGCCGGGGGTTAATGTGCCGGGGGCGGTCCGTGACCGCTCCTGGCACATAGTGCCGGATGTCAGCTGCGATAAACAGCTGACACCCGGCCGCGATCGGCGACACTCCCCCCATGAGTGCTGCCGATCACATATGACGTACTATCCCGTCGGGGGTCATAGGGGCCCACCCCACCTCGACGGGATAGTACGTCTAATGTCAGAAATGGGTTAATGAGGGAGTACGTGTCACTAATACACGATTCCCCTGTTGCAATCACTGTTGACTTTTTCCTTAATTATTGATGGATTGATGAATATTGTATCATACAATTATTAGGTTCTGTAGAAGGACGTAGATCTGGGGATTTATTATGATGGAATATAGGCTGAACTGGATGGACAAATGTCTTTTTTCGGCCTTACTAACTATGTTACTATGTGTACGCCTTCTTATTATGATTAAAATAACTTATGATACTTATTGGTGGACTATTGACTCCATGTTTTCAGTAATAATACCATTATGTGAATTGCCTAAGGGTTAAAAATGATCAGTACACCCCTAGATGAACTCCTCAAAAGGTTTAGTTTCCAAAATTGGGTAACTTGTGGGGGTTTCTCCTGTTTTGGCATGTCAGGGAGTTTTCAAATGTGACATAGCATCTGCAATCCATTGCAGATATAATTGCACTGCAGAAATCAATTGGTGCTGCTTCCCTTCCGAGCCTTGCCATGTGCTCAGTAGTTTTCCACCAAATATTGGGTATTGGCGCACTCGGGAAAAATCGCACAACAAATTTTGAGGTACACTTTCTCCTGTTACCCTTATGGAAATAAACATTTCGGGGTTAAAGCAACATGTTTCTGGGAAAAAATGTGATTTTATATTTTCACGGCTCTACATTATAAAATTCTGTCAAGCAACTGCAGTTTCAAGGTGCTCACCATAACTCTAGATACATTCCTTGAGGGGTGTAGTTTCCAAAATGGGGTCACTTGTGGAGGGTTTCCATTGTTTAGGCACAGTAAGGACGTACAAATACGACATGAGGTCCACTATTTATTTCAGCCAATTTTGAGCTCCAAAAGTCCAATGGCGCTCCTTCACTTCCGAGCTCTGCCATGCACCCAAACAGTGGTTTACCCCCACATATGGGGTATCAGCGCAGTCAGGAGGAATTGCACAACAATTTGTATGGTCCACTTTCTCCTGCTATCCTTTTGAAGATTAAAGATTTGGAGCTAAATCAATATTTGAGAGGAAAATTTTAATTTTTTATTCTACAGTTTTATTCTTCAATTACTATGAAGCACCTAAAGAGTCAATAAACTTGTTGAATGTGGTTTTGAGCACCTTGAGGGGAGTAGTTTTTAAAATGGCGTCACTTTTGTCACATGGGCCCCTCAATGTCAATTCAAATGGGATGTCGCCCCTAAAAAAAACTTGATTTTGTAAATTTTGTTAGAAAAATGAAAAATTGCTGATAAAGTTTTAACTCTTCTAACTTCCTATCAAACAAAAAAAAAATGTTTCAAAAATGGTGCTGATAAGTAGACATGTGGGAAATGTTTAACTATTTGGTTTAAGGGCATAAAAATTCAAAGTTTAAAAATGACACATTTCTGTTATTTTCATAAATAAATGCAAAAACGATAGACCAAAACTTACCACTATCATGAAGTACACCAAGTCCTGAAAACAATGTCAGAATCAGTGGGATCTGTTGAAGGACCTGTCCCTGAACCAAGGTTTTCCTATTGAGCCCGGTACTTATAGGATTGAAGGTGCAAGTTTCCATTATTTCTGCTTTATCTCCCAGAATAAAAACAAATAAATGTAATACAGTAAATAAAAAATACATATTTGGTATTGCCACTTCAGGGTTTATCCTACATGGTACGCTACATATATATTCAAGAAGAGAAGCCGTCACACAACATGGACAATGGAAAATAAAGTGATGGTTCTCAGGGAACAGTCTCAATATTTAAAGGGGAACTCCGAGAAATGGAATAAAAATAATTAAAATACATTTAAATATTACACATTTTAATAAATATCTTTATTTAGCAAAAATGTATCAAAAAGGTAATCTTTAGTGTGCAATGATGATGTTAACCCCTTTCCGACATTAGGCGTACTAATACACCCACGTCGGAATCCCTCCCTTTGATGTGGGCTCCGGCGCTGAGCCCACATCTTTCCCGGCACATGTCAGCTGTTTTGAACAGCTGACATGTGCCTCTAACAGCCGCGGGTGGAATTGCGATCCACCCGTGTTAACTGCTGCTATCAATCTATGACAGAGGCATTTAACTCGCGTTTACCGGAAGTGCGCCAAAAATCCCGCCCATCGGTGACCCCGTCACATGACCGCGGGTCACAGATTATTATTATTAATTATTATAGCGCCATTATTATAGGGGTATACATAATAAAAACAAGTACAATAATCTTGAACAATACAAGTCACAACTGGTACAGGAGGAGAGAGGACCCTGCCCGCGAAGGCTCACAATCTACAAGGGATGGGTGAGGATACAGTAGGTGAGGGTAGAGCTGGTCGTGCAGCGGTTTGGTCGATCGGTGATTACTGCAGGTTGTAAGCTTGCTGGAAGAGGTAGGTCTTCAGGTTCTTTTTTATATATAAAGGTCAATAACAAATACAGTCAGTACAGTGTGTGCAAACCACTGGACATGTATCCAACCAATAAACGATCATGGGAAAAAAGTGGCGTGGACTCCCGCGCAACCCTCAATACCAGCAGAGGGAAAGCCCGCAACCGGGTGCAGATGCCCACAGCCTGGGAAGGGGGCAACACCCATGGAGCTTGGTAGGTCTCCAGCAGATCAGTTCGGTTGTCATAACCGAATAGCTATGAGCGCCGCCCGGTGATCGATGGTCATAGCAACTGACAATTTCTGATACACACAGGCGATCTGATCATCGCCTGTGTGTAGCAGAGGCGATTGGACAGCTGCAACTTCTAGTCTCCCATGGAGACTATTGAAGCATGTGCAAAAAAAGTTTAAAAAAATTTAAAAAACCATCCGCCCGATTCAAAATAAAACAAATAAAAAAAAATCAAACTTACTCATATTTGGTACCGCCGCATTCAGAATCGCCCGATCTATCAATAAAAAAAAATAAAAAATTAACCTGATCGGTAAACGTCGCAACGAAAAAAAAATTCAAAACGCCAGAATTACGTTTATTTCGTCACCGCAACATTGCAATAAAATGCAACAATGGGCTATCAAAAGATCTTATCTGCACTGTCACGATTCACACCGCGACTGTCAACAGTACGTCACGATCGGGGGTGACCTTTGGCCAGCCCACGGAGATCAATTGTGCAGGGGGCTTATCTTTGTTATGAGACAAAGTATGTATGTACAAAGCAAGTATAAAATAACACGGATTAAAGAAGAAAGATAAAACTCACATGTGCTCAGATCATTTCAGCCAAAACCATGCTGGTAGGCAGAGCCAAATATCCCAATTCATGAGAAGGTCTGGCAGCAACAGCTCCTCAGACAAGACTGAATGCTGGGTGAAGTGCAGAAACTTATAACTGCAGCCTCGTGACATCACTAAAGGGGTTGAGTTAACATCGCCCTCCCCTTTCCTCAGCTGTACAGTTTTCTCCAACAATTCTTATACCTCTCATATCGTCGCTCGAGAATCTGGCAGAGTCATAACACACACCTCATCCATCTTGTATTAAAATTAGCTCTCTATTGATACCAAACTTGTCCTAGTTGTTCCACACGGTTCCGGAGAAATCTGTACTTTTTACTAGTTGCGTTTAGCTGCTAGTGGGCACAGTGGTTGACAGATCTACCGATGGAAGTTAGCAATATATACTTATTATTTTTCTAGCCCAAATCGGTGGCCCAATATCTTATTATAATAGAACTAAGAAGCTCATGTCTTCTGACAGAAACTAGACCAGTTACAGCTGGTACTAGATGGGAGGAGGGATGAGTAAGTTGCTCAGAACCTGGAATTTACAGCTAGCGCAATAAAACCTCTTCTACACACACACACACACGTCAGCAAGCAAAAACACAAAGAGAAGAGGAGCCAGAGCCCACAATATGTGTGCTAACAGGGACAATTAAAAATCATATTATACATTATCGTGACATGCACCAATATTGCATCATTAAAAACGTCAGCTCAGCACATAAAAAATAAGCCCTCACCCGTCCAGAGATCATGAAACATGGAGACGCTACAGGTCTCGCATAATGGCGCCATTTTTTAACCAAAGTTTGGATTTTTTTTTTCACCACTTAAATAAAAAAGAACCTATACTTGTTTGGTGCCTGTGCACTCGTAATAACCTGGAGAATCACAATGACAGGTCAGTTCTAGCATTTGGTGAACATTGTGTAAAAAAAGAAAAGAAAAAAAAACAACTCTAGAATTGCGCTTTTTTTGCAATTTCACTGCACTTGGAATTGTTTTCCTGTTTTCTAGTACTCGATATGTTAAAACCAATGGTGTAGTTCAAAAGTACAACTCGTCCCCCAAAAAACAAGACCTCACACGGCCAGTTTGAAGAAAAATAAAAAAGGTATGGATCTGAGAAGAAGGGAGCAAAAAATGAAAGCAAAAACACAAAAATAACTCCGGTCATTCAGGGGTTAAATGTCTGCTCCCAGCTGTGAAGTTGTAGGATGGGCTGCGTAAAGACGTCAGCTCGAGACATGTTGGGTGAGGAAGGCTAAATATCCATGGCCACATAGCCTGAGAGTACCAGCCCCCAGCTGTCAGCTTTACCTGCGCTTGTTATCAAAGATAGGAGACCCCAAGTCTCATTTTTTATATTTTACACAGTGCAGCGGCCAATCACAACCATGCCAATACTTGAGGTGGCTGTGACGGGGCCTGAAGGGCCTCCACAGGAAAAGCTTTTTGATTTGCTGCGTCGTACATATTCAACAAGCTATGTTCAGGCTCCGAAACCCAAAGAGTAACACGGACTTCTGTGAGAAGTCTATGATCAGGATCGTCCACCTCTAATGACAAAAGCAGAGAAACCGCGACTCACAGATCAGAAGGAAATAATCAGGAAATGAAAGCTGTTGTCAGACGGAGAAAATGTAGAGAAAACCAGAGCAAATCTGGAGTAAACATCCACCGGAGCCAACAAGGAGCCTCTCACCTCGTGGTGTAAGAGGCCGGAGCTCCTCCATCATCACATCCTGGTACCGATCCTGGTGTCCTTCTAGATACTCCCACTCCTCCATGGAGAGATAGACAGCGACGTCCTGACACCTTATAGGAACCTGACAACAGCCACACCGTCATCACCCAGAATCCTCCAGTGCTGTATAATGTCCCAGCAGTCACCTCTCCGCTCATCACCCAGAATCCTCCAGTGCTGTATAATCTCCCAGCAGTCACCTCTCCACTCATCACCCAGAATCCTCCAGTGCTGTATAATGTCCCAGCAGTCACCTCTCCGCTCATCACCCAGAATCCTCCAGTGCTGTATAATGTCCCAGCAGTCACCTCTCCGCTCATCACCCAGAATCCTCCAGTGCTGTATAATGTCCCAGCAGTCACCTCTCCGCTCATCACCCAGAATCCTCCAGTCCTGTATAATGTCCCAGCAGTCACCTCTCCGCTCATCACCCAGAATCCTCTAGTCCTGTATAATGTCCCAGCAGTCACCTCTCCGCTCATCACCCAGAATCCTCCAGTCCTGTATAATGTCCCAGCAGTCACCTCTCCGCTCATCACCCAGAATCCTCCAGTGCTGTATAATGTCCCAGCAGTCACCTCTCCGCTCATCACCCAGAATCCTCCAGTGCTGTATAATGTCCCAGCAGTCACCTCTCCGCTCATCACCTAGAATCCTCCAGTGCTGTATAATGTCCCAGCAGTCACCTCTCCGCTCATCACCCAGAATCCTCCAGTCCTGTATAATGTCCCAGCAGTCACCTCTCCGCTCATCACCCAGAATCCTCCAGTCCTGTATAATGTCCCAGCAGTCACCACTCCGCTCATCACCCAGAATCCTCCAGTGCTGTATAATGTCCCAGCAGTCACCTCTCCGCTCATCACCCAGAATCCTCCAGTCCTGTATAATGTCCCAGCAGTCTCCTGTCCGCTCATCACCCAGAATCCTCCAGTCCTGTATAATGTCCCAGCAGTCACCTCTCCGCTCATCACCCAGAATCCTCCAGTGCTGTATAATGTCCCAGCAGTCACCTCTCCGCTCATCACCCAGAATCCTCCAGTCCTGTATAATGTCCCAGCAGTCACCTCTCCGCTCAGCAGCTCAATCATCTTGTTGCTGAGCTCCAGGATCTTCTTGTTCCTCTCATGAAGCAGGGAGTGCGGGGGAGGCTCTGTGATGGGGCCCGGGCTCCGCCCTCCTGACTCCTGGAGATGGATGATGGGAGTCACACCGTCCCCCGGTGTCTTCCTCACTATTGTGTAATCCTGTGTATGGAGAGAGACACTTAGGGAGAAGAATTCCGTCCCGACTCCAGATCTGACAGTCAGTAGAAATCCCGGGATCAATAACCGTCTCCAGTAATCTGGGGCCATAACCGGGAATATTATTCCCCTCCGGACAGACATCCCGGCCCCTCTACAGCTCTTATAGGGAATCCCCATGACAACTCCTCCGGGCAGAGAGCTGCACACAATCACTGCTCTTACAGTAAAGAATCCTTCTCTCTATTCTGGATGTCGGACTTGTCACAGAACACAATAAAGCTGATAGAAATGTAGAGGAGTTACCTCTCCGCTCAGCAGGGAGAGGATCTCCAGGGCGAAGTGGAATAATCTTCTGGTGGTCTCATCCCTGTCCTCGTCCATCCTCGGGGTCATTCAGGAGGAGGAGGGATGAGCACTGGATCAGCTGGAGGGATCTCGTCCTGCCGGCGTCTTCATGATGAAGGAGAAGATGGAAATCACTAAATTCTGCCAAATATCAACATTTATCAGGAGGAATCTGGAGGAAAAGCCACAAAACTCCACCGCGGCCTCCTCCGCCGATCTGACCGCTCATCATCAGCCTCGTAGGAAGACGGTCACCGTGGTAACTACACCTCCAGCAGAGGACGGTCACCGAAGTAACTACACCGCCAGACGAAGACGGTCACCGTGGTAACTACACCTCCAGGAGAGGACAGTCACCATGGTAACTACAGCGCCAGCGGAGGACGGTCATCGTGGTAACTACACCTCCAGCAGAGGACGGTCATCGTGGTAACTACACCTCCAGCAGAGGATGGTTATTGTGGTAACTAGGTGCATACTAAAACCCTATGTGCCAAATTAACCTATACCTCTGCCTATGGTAGATATTTTAGTCGTATTCATCTATACCTTTGCCTATTTTAGATTTTTTTTTACCGTTTCATTTTCTTAATTTAGTTTTCCTTTCCACTTCACTCCATTTGAAGCAGAGTAACCAATTTATTTACATATGTATTTATTTGACATAAAGTTGCAATACATGAATGTAGGGGTTACATTTTTTGGAAACGGAATAACGGTTTTGAGCTCCGTTTTTTTTATTGGAATATGTTCATATTAGTCCAACAACGTTATCTTCCAAGTTTCATTAGGAGCTTTTTAGGGATTCAGTCTTTATGCGCCATAATCTGCCATACCTAAACCAAGAATCTGCAAAGACCCTAGTCCATGCCCTCATCATCTCCCGCCTTGATTACTGTAACCTCCTGCTCTGTGGCCTCCCCTCTAACACTCTCGCACCCCTCCAATCTATTCTAAACTCTGCTGCCCGACTAATCCACCTGTCCCCCCGCTATTCCCCGGCCTCTCCCCTCTGTCAGTCCCTGCACTGGCTCCCCATCACCCAGAGACTCCAGTACAAAAGCCTAACCATGACGTACAAAGCCATCCACAACCTGTCTCCTCCATACATCTGTGACCTCGTCTCCTGGTACTTACCTACACGCAACCTCCGATCCTCACAAGATCTCCTTCTCTACTCCCCTCTTATCTCCTCTTCCCACAATCGTACACAAGATTTCTCTCGTGCATCCCCCCTACTCTGGAACCCTCTACCCCAACATATCACACTCTCACCTACCATCGAAACCTTCAAAAAGAACCTGAAGACCCACCTCTTCCGACAAGCCTACAGCCTGCAGTAACCACCGATCGACCAAACCGCTGCACGGCCAGCTCTACCCTCACCTACTGTATCCTCACCCATCCCTTGTAGATTGTGAGCCCTCGCAGGCAGGGTCCTCTCTCCTCCTGTACCAGTTGTGACTTGTATTGTTCAAGATTATTGTACTTGTTTTATTATGTATACCCCTCCTCACATGTAAAGCGCCATGGAATAAATGGCGCTATAATAATAAATAATAATAATAATACCTATGCCTGTGGTAGTTTTTTTTCTAAAGTTGAATTTTTTGAATCTATTTTTTCTTTCCACTTCACTCTATTTAAAAATAAATTAGCGGAGGTTAAACTTTAATTGCGTTTTCAACAAAGCAAACCCATACATTTCTATATAGTAACTTTACATTTGAAATAAACACTGAATCCCTAAGAAGATCTTGATGAAACTTTGAAAATAAGTTTGTCATTAATATGAACTTTTTCCAGCAAGAAAAACAGCTTAAAAATGTAATTCTGTTTTCAACAATGTTAATGCATACATTCCTATATAATAACTTTACATTTCAAATAAACAGTGAATCCCTAAGTAGATCTTCATCGAAAATTTTTGCCTTAGGCCGGCCTCACACTAGCGAGTTTTACGGACGTATGAGAGGTGCAGAAAATACGGATTACACACGGTACAATGCTTCTCTACGCCCCTGCTCCTATCTGCCGTATTTTACTGATCGGTATTATACGGCTTTCTACGGCCGTAGAAAATCAGAGCATGCTGCGTTTGTCACCGTATTGCGCAAAAAATCCGCCAATGAAAGTCAATGGGGGCGAGAAAAATACAGATTACACACGGACCAGCAGTGTGACTTGCGAGAAATACGCAGCGGTGTTCTATAGAAAAGCCGGAAATTCAGTGCGGTGTCCAGTAAAATCACACTGACAGGTTAGAATAGAATAGGTAGAATAAATGTGTACACATAGAATAGAGTATATATATATATATATATATATATATATATATATATATATATATACATACATACACACACACACACATACACACGATGGTGGCCCGATTCTAACGCATCGGGTATTCTAGAATATGCATGTCCACGTAGTATACAGCACAGAGCCATGTAGTATATTGCCCAGCCCACGTACTATATTGCCCAGCCCACGTACTATATTGCCCAGCCACGTACTATATTGCCCAGCCACGTACTATATTGCCCAGCCACATACTATATTGCCCAGCCACGTACTATATTGCCCAGCCATGTACTATATTGCCCAGTTATGTAGTATATTGCACAGCGACGTAGTATACAGCACAGCCACGTAGTATATTGCCCAGCCACGTACTATATTGCCCAGTTACGTAGTATATTGCACAGCGACGTAGTATACAGCACAGCCACGTAGTATATTGCCCAGCCACGTACTATATTGCCCAGTTACGTAGTATATTGCACAGCGACGTAGTATACAGCACAGAGCCATGTAGTATATTCCCCAGCTACGTAGTATATTGCCCAGCCAGGTTTGTCACATTTAAAAAAAAAATAAATATATATATACTCGCCTTTCTGAGGGCCCCTTGTAGTCTACGGCAGCTTTGGGTCCCAGCAGTGGTATGAGCGCAGGGCCTGTGATGACGTCGCAGTCACATGACCGTGACGTCATGGCAGGTCCTTCTCCCATACCATCTTTGCCACTGGAACCTGCAACGGAAGATGGCGGCCGGCGCGAGCGACTACGGAGGGTGAGTATAGCAGTTTTTTTTTATTATTATTATTTTTAACATTACATGTTTTACTATTGATGCCGCATAGGCAGCGTCAATAGTAAAAAGTTGGGGACACACAGGCTTAATAGCGGCAGTAACGGAGTGCGTTACCCATGGCATAACGCGGTCCGTTACCGCCAGCATTAACCCTGTGTTAGCGGTGACCGGAGGGGAGTATGCGGGCGACAGGCACTGACTGCGGGGAGTAAGGAGCGGCCATTTTCTCCTGGACTGTGCCCGTCGCTGATTGGTTGCGGCGGCCATGACAGGCAGCTTGCAAGACCAATCAGCGAATGAATAACCGTGACAGACGGAAGTGACCCTTAGACAATTATATATATGTCAGTGAGACACATATATGTATATATATTATTACTTCATACAGCGCTAGATATCTTTAAAGCTGGTAATTCAATTGCCGGCTTTTCATTTCTCCTTCCCAAACCCGACATGATATGAGACCTGGTTACATACAGTAAACCATCTCATATCACCATTTTTTTAGCATATTCCACACTACTAATGTTAGTAGTGTGTCTATGCAAAATTTGGGCACTCTATTAAATTAAAGGGTTAAATCGTGGAAAAAATTGGCGTGGGCTCCCGCGCAATTTTCTCCGCCAGAATGGTAAAGCCAGTGACTGAGGGCAGATATTAATAGCCTGGAGAGGGTCCATGGTTATTGGCCCCCCCCGGCTAAAAACATCTGCCCCCAGCCACCCCAGAAAAGGCACATCTGGAAGATGGTATGGGAGGAGGACCTGCCATGACGTCACAGTCATGTGACCGCAACGTCATCACAGGCCCTGCGCTCATACCAACCCTGGGACCGGAAGCTGCCGTGGACTACAAGGGGCCCTCAGAAAGGTGAGTATATATTTATTTTTTATTTTTTAAAATGTGGCAAACCTGGCTGGGCAATATACTACGTAGCTGGGCAATATACTACGTGGCTGGGCAATATACTACGTAGCTGGGCAATATACTACGTAGCTGGGCAATATACTACGTGGCTGGGCAATATACTACGTAGCTGGGCAATATACTACGTGGCTGGGCAATATACTACGTAGCTGGGCAATATACTACGTGGCTGGGCAATATACTACGTCGCTGTGCAATATACTACGTGACTGGGCAATATACTACGTGACTGGGCAATATACTACGTGGCTGGGCAATATACTACGTGGCTGGGCAATATACTACGTGGCTGGGCAATATACTACGTGGACATGCATATTCTAGAATACCCGATGCGTTAGAATCGGGCCACCATCTAGTGTGTGTGTGTGTGTGTGTGTGTGTGTGTGTGTGTGTGTGTGTGTGTGTGTGTGGGTGTGGGTGTGGGTGTGGGTGTGTGTGGGTGGGTGTGTATGTATATATATATATATATATATATATATATATATATATATATATATATATATGTATATGTATATATATATATATATATATATATATATATATATATATATATATATAAAAAGATCCTAATGAAACTTGGAAGATAACGTTGTTGTACTAATATGACCTAATTCCAATAAAAAAAACGGAGCTTAAACCGTTTTTCCGTTTCCAGCCTTGATAACACACTAGGCATAGGTATGGAAGAATATGGCGCATAAAGACAGAATCCCTAAAAAGATCCTAATGAAACTTGGAAGATAATGTTGTTGTACTAAAATGAACTAATTCCAATAAAAAAAACGGAGCTCAAAACCGTTATTCCGTTTCCAACCGTGATAACACATTAGGCATAGGTATGGCAGAAAATGGCGCTTAAAGACTAAATCCCTAAAAAGATCCTAATGAAACTGGGAAAGTAACTTTCTGTCACTAATATGAACTTTTTCCAATAAAAAAAACGGAGCTTAAAACCGTTATTCGCAATTCTTACCAAAGTGATGATGGGAGAGCCTGGTGTTGCAGCTTGACTTCAGTAAGGTACCGTCACACATAGCGACGCTGCAGCGATATAGACAACGAGCCGACCTAAACTAGATCGCTGCAGCGTCGCTGTAGAGACGTCAAACACTGTAACAGCAGAACGATGCAGGAGCGATCCAGTGACGTAACGGCGACTCGCTTATTGTTCTCGCTCCATGTAAAACGTTGCTGGCGTCGTTGCTTTTGATGTCAAACATGACGATACGCGCCGATCTAGCGACCAAATAAAGTTCTGGACTTCTAGCTCCGACCAGCGATGGCACAGCGGGATCCAGATCGCTGCTGCGTGTCAAACACAACGAGATCGCTATCCAGGACGCTGCAACGTCACAGATTGTGGTCGTTCTCGTTGCAAAGTTGCTGAGTGTGACGCTACCTTAAGATATGCCCCAGCCAGCATGTCCACTTACTCTGCATTCTGTGCCCCAGCCAGCATGTCCACTTACTCTGCATTCTATGCCCCAGCTCACATGTCCACTTACTCTGCATTCTGTGCCCCAGCCAGCATGTCCACTTACTCTGCATTCTATGCCCCAGCCAGCATGTCCACTTACTCTGCATTCTATGCCCCAGCCAGCATGTCCACTTACTCTGCATTCTATGCCCCAGCCAGCATGTCCACTTACTCTGCATTCTATGCTCCAGCCAGCATGTCCACTTACTCTGCATTCTATGCCCCAGCTCACATGTCCACTTACTCTGCATTCTGTGCCCCAGCCAGCATGTCCACTTACTCTGCATTCTATGCCCCAGCCAGCATGTCCACTTACTCTGCATTCTATGCCCCAGCTAGCATGTCCACTTACTCTGCATTCTATGCCCCAGCCAGCATGTCCACTTACTCTGCATTCTATGCCCCAGCCAGCATGTCCACTTACTCTGCATTCTATGCCCCAGCCAGCATGTCCACTTACTCTGCATTCTATGCCCCAGCCAGCATGTCCACTTACTCTGTATTCTATGCCCCAGCCAGCATGTCCACTTACTCTGTATTCTATGCCCCAGCCAGCATGTCCACTTACTCTGCATTCTGTGCCCCAGCCAGCATGTCCACTTACTCTGTATTCTGTGGTTGCTGGGTACTGGATGTGTGAGAGGAGGGTTTATAAACTATCTCAAGGTAGACAATATTAGGCTAGGTTCTCATTGCGTTAGGGCAATCCGTTTAGCGCTAGTGGATTGCGCTAACGCAATGTCTTTTTAGGGGTCGCGTTAAATGTCCCCGCTAGCGCTAGCTGCAAGCAGCGTCCGAGGCGCGCCACAAAAGAACGGCACTTCGCTAGCACGTGCCGAAAATGGCACACACTAGCAATGCGCTTTAACATTGCTGGCAATGGGAGCGCTAACGGACACGTTGCACGGCGTTAATTTCGCCGTGCAACGCTGTCTGTTAGCGCTCACCCGAAAACGAAATGAGAACCTAGCCTTAATATTATCTCACTCAAAACATCCCCCTCCCTCTCTCAGTTCAGGTACACAGAGAAGGGAGTTGTAAGGCTATGTGCACACGTTCTGTATTTTTTGCGGATTTTTTGCTATAAAAACGCGATAAAAACGTGAAAAAAACGCTTACATATGGTTCCCAATCATTTCAATGTAATCCGCAAAACTTGTGCAAATGTTGCGATTTTTTTCCGCGAAAAAAAAAACAAATCGCGGAAAAAAAAAGCAACATGTTCATTAATTCTGCGGAATCGCTGATTTCCCGCACACTGTAAAAAATCTACCATAGGTATAGACTAATATGACACATAGGGTTTTAGTATTTTCCTAGTAACTACACCTCCAGCAGGAGACGGTCACCGTGGTAACTACACTGCCAGAGGAAGACGGTCACCGTGGTAACTACACTGCCAGCAGAGGACGGTCACCGTGGTAACTACACCGCCAGCGGGGCCGTGAGATGAGGAGCAGACGCTGCACATCCCCCATACAATGCTGCCCGTCCCCAACACTGAGGAGCCGCAGTCACAGGGAGCAGGAGCCTCCACAGGAACAGCTCTGATCTCACCCCACACTCTCCTCTCACAGATTTACCACAAACCCTCCTGTAATCTCACCGGAATGGCGGGAAATCTGCTGCTGGCTGACACCAGAGAACACGAGCTGCACACAACCAGGACGGAGCTGCTGCACGGAGAGCTGAAGGACCTGTGGTGACGTCACCGTCATGTGATCAGGGGGCGGGGCTCAGGAGAGATGTGGTGCCATGATGCCCATGTGACCATGCATGTGATGTGGAGGGGCGGGTCCTCTTCCTGAAGTGCAGCTGATGCTGGCAGACCCGGATGTGCTGTGTTATGTGCTGTGTTATGTGCTGTGTTGTGTTATGTGCTGTGTTATGTGCTGTGTTGTGTTATGTGCTGTGTTGTGTTATGTGCTGTGTTGTGTTATGTGCTGTGTTGTGTTATGTGCTGTGTTATGTGTTGTGTTATGTGCTGTGTTGTGTTATGTGCTGTGTTATGTGCTGTGTTATGTGCTGTGTTGTGTTATGTGCTGTGTTATGTGCTGTGTTGTGTTATGTGCTGTGTTATGTGCTGTGTTATGTGCTGTGTTATGTGCTGTGTTATGTGCTGTGTTATGTGCACACGTTGCAGATTTACTGCAGTTTTTATGCGGATTCCTATAATAGAACTGGGGTAAAACACTGCGGAATCCGCACAAAGAATTGACATTCTGCAGAAAATAAACCGCAGCAATTCTGGATGGAATTTTCCGCAGCATGTGCACAGCGGATTTGGTTTTCCATAGGTTAACATGCTACTGGAAACGCATGGAAAACTGCTGCAGATCGGCAGCGTGAAATCCGCAATGTGTGCACAGACCCTTACCCCCCGCAGTGACTCCCCCCAGACCCACAGACAGACCCTCACCCAGCAAACCATAAAATATCAAATCTGGAGGGGGCGTCGTCTGTTACGTAGGGCTGCAGGTCCTGGTTTTTGCATGGTGCTGCTGTTACATGGCGCTGCCAGGGTAATGTCTGGTATCACTTCCATTGGGCTGCGCAGGGGAGTGTGGAGTTCCCTGTGTGGGGGCTGTATAGGGAGGGGCTCCTATGACGGACAGGACTCTTCCTGTTTAATAATAATAATCTCTATTTATATAGCGCCAACATATTCCGCAGCGCTTTACAGTTTAATAATTTCAAACACAAACAGTAACAACGTTAACAATACAATAATTAAAGCAACACAAGCCGCCCCTGCTCGTGAGAGCTTACAATCTACAATGAGGTGGGGGGATGACGTGTATAGTTGTGTGTCATCAGCATAAAGATGGTACTGAAAGCCAAATCTGCTGATGGACTGTCCATTTGTGGCTGTGTAGAAAGAGAAGGGGGCCAAGGACTGAGCCCTGAGGTACCCCGACAGTGAGAGGAAGAGGAGCTGAAGTGGAGCCAGAGAATAGAACACTGAAGGAGCGGTCAGAAAGGTAGGAGGAGAACCAGGAGAGAGCAGTGTCCTTAATTCCTAGTGACTGGAGCCTAGAGAGTTGGAGAGGGTGGTCAACAGTGTCAAAAGCTGCAGAAAGATCGAGGAGAATGAGCAGAGAGTGGTCACCGTTACATTTTGCTGTCAGAAGGTCATTGGTCATTTTGATGAGTGCAGTTTCTGTCGAATGTAGGGGGCGGAAAACGGACTGTGAAGGGTCTAGGAGGGAGTGAATGGAGAGGTAGCGGGTAAGGCGGGAGTAGATCAGGCGCTCCAAGAGTTTAGAGATGAAGGGGAGATTGGAGACCGGTCTGTCCTTATTTGTGCAGGATGGGTCGAGGGTGGGTTTCTTTAGTAACGGAGTAATGATAGAGTGTTTGAAGGAGGAGGGGAAAATGCCTGAGGAGAGTGAGAGATTAAAGATTGTAGTTAGGTGAGTTGTGATGACTGCAGAGAGAGACTGGAGGAGATGTGAGGGAATGGGGTCAGTAGGGCATGTAGTCAGACAAGAAGAAGAGAGGAGCCTGGAGACTTCTTCTTCTGTGATGGGATCGAATGTGGAGAGCGAGCCAGGGGAGATGCAGGGAGGAATGGGAGTCACTGAACTTGGTGGCTGGGAGACTGATTTCCTGACCGATATTATCTATTTTCTTTATAAAGTGGGAGGCCAGGTCATCAGCACAAATGTCTGTGATAGGGGCTTGTGCTTTTGGCCTGAGGAGGGAGTGAAAGGTGTCAAAAAGTTTCTTGGGGTTGTTGGGTTGTAAGATCAGGATGGTGAAGTAGGTCTGTTTGGCGAGGTGAAGGGCAGAGTTATAGAGTAGTGGAGCTACTTGGTCAACGGTGCTTGTAAGAGTGTCATTGAAGTGATGTGCAGCCAAATCAGGACGGGAAAAAGAGGAGATTGGGGACAGTGATGAGTGTAAGGAGTCTGAAAGTGTATGAGGGTTAATGGCTTGTAGATTTCTGAATGTGTGGTAGGTAGGAGTGTGCTTTGGTGGGCGAGGGATTGTAAGCGCGAAGGATAGAATGTTGTGGTCAGAGACGGGAAGCGGTGAGTTATCAAGGTAGGAGATTGAACAGAGCTGGATAAAACCAGGTCAAGGGTGTTACCGTCTTAGTTTCAGAGGTTGAGAGCTGTTAGAGGCCTAGAGAAGTGGTTAGTGATAGAAGCTGGGATGCAGATGTAGAAGTGGGGCTGTTAATGGGGATGCTGATGTCTCGCAGGATAAGGGTTGGTAGTTCAGAGGACATGAAGTGCGGCACCCTGGCAGAGAAATGTTCCAGGAAGTGGGTGGTTGAGCCTGGGGGCCGGGATATGACCGCTACTGTGAGAGAGAGGGGACGGAAGAGCCTGATGGTGTGGACCTCAAAAGAAGGGAATAAGAGTGATGGAACTGGGGGGATAACCTGGAAAGTGCATTGTGGGGACAGGAGTATGCCAACTCCACCACCATGTCTGTTTGTGGGTCTTGGGGAATGGGAGAATTGTAGGCCACAATGGGAAATGGCAGAAGGGGAGACAGTGTCAGAATCCGGAATCCAGGTTTCCGTGAGGGCCAACAGATTAAGAGAGCTGTTCAGAAAGTAATTGTGTAGGAAAGGAAGCTTGTTACATACAGACCATGGATTCCAAAGGGCACAATTAAAAGCAGGAGATGAAGGAGTGCAACTAATATTAGTAAGGTACGTAAGGTTTCGATGTGAGGTAGGGTAGGGGTTGAGGTTATATTCGGCAATCCTTCTTATTCTTGTCGTTTCGGTCCTACATACACGTTGTAATGCGACGCTCGTCACTTGCTAATGGCGCAAAACCACGCACTGCTACACGCGGTAAAAACATCCTTATCTCAAGAGCAGGTCAGTTCTGATGAAAACCTGTATGTAGGACCGAAACATCAACAATAAGGATTGCAAAATGAAATTTGCTTTCTTTCACTGCAACTTCCTGAGTTCCAAGTATTTCTATTGCATTATCTATGGGTTGAAACCCTATTTGGACTCCTCATCTCACAACAAGGAGTGCCGTAAATCGTTTCAACACAATACATTGGTGGAGCAAAGTGCCGCCAACAACTTCTTCCACCCATCAATATATGCGACTGAGGCAGCAGACGTGATGATGTCACTTCAAAGCGTCTGCTGTGCAAAGACTCTAGGGGGACGGGAGCAAGATAAGGATGTTCATTTATGTGTATAGGATGTACGCCTATATATAGGAGGCTATGTGAGGGCACTCATACTGTATATAGGAGGCTATGTGAGGGCTCATACTGTATATAGGAGGCTATGTGAGGGCTCATACTGTACATAGAGAGGCTATGTGAGGGCTCATACTGTATATAGAGAGGCTATGTGAGCACTCATACTGTATATAGGAGGCTATGTGAGGGCTCATACTGTATATAGGAGGCTTTGTGAGGGCTCATACTGTATATAGGAGGCTATGTGCAGGCTCATACTGTATATAGGAGGCCATGTGAGGGCTCATACTGTACATAGAGAGGCTATGTGAGGGCTCATACTGTATATAGAGAGGCTATGTGAGCACTCATACTGTATATAGGAGGCTATGTGAGGGCTCATACTGTATATAGGAGGCTATGTGAGCACTCATACTGTATATAGGAGGCTATGTGCAGGCTCATACTGTATATAGGAGGCCATGTGAGGGCTCATACTGTACATAGAGAGGCTATGTGAGGGCTCATACTGTATATAGAGAGGCTATGTGAGCACTCATACTGTATATAGGAGGCTATGTGAGGGCTCATACTGTATATAGGAGGCTATGTGAGCACTCATACTGTATATAGGAGGCTATGTGCAGGCTCATACTGTATATAGGAGGCCATGTGAGGGCTCATACTGTACATAGAGAGGCTATGTGAGGGCTCATACTGTATATAGAGAGGCTATGTGAACACTCATACTGTATATAGAGAGGCTATGTGAGGGCTTATGCTGAATATAGGAGAATATGTGAGGGCTCATACTGTATATAGGGACTCATACTGTACATAGAGAAGCTATGTGAAGGTTCATGCTGAGTGTAGTGGAACATGTGGGGGATCACACTGTATATAAGGGGCTATGTGGCTGTTTGTATTGGCTGTTCGTATTGTACATAGAGAGGTTATGTGGAGGCTCATACTGTGTTTAGGAGGCTATGTTGGGACTCATACTGTATATAGAGGCTCATACTGTATATAGAGAGGCTATGTGAGGGCTTATGCTGAGTATAGGGGGACTTTTGGGGCTAACGTTGTATATAAGAGGCTGTGCGACAACTCATTGTCACGGGGCTACTGCGACAGAGAGGTTCCAGAGAACCACAGCGCTCTGGGCCTCGTTCACACACAGTGAACAGAAGCTCTTCACCTGTATTCTGACCTGGCTGCTTTGTGCCAGCAGTGCAGGAGTTAACCTTATTGTTAAATTGCTGAGTGCTGGGTCTCTCAGCTCAAGTGGATTTTGTAATCTGATCCTCTATATAGACCCAGTCATGACTTCAGCTAGTGTCAGTGATCAGTTCTACTGCCAGGCTTGGAGGTTGAAGGAGCGTAGTGTTTGTGTTGGAGGTTTATCTACATAGATTGGTGTCTGCAGTTTTGGAAGCATGTTTTACCTGTTTTCCTTCCTAAGTTTATTCCTTCTCTTCCCTTCTCTGTGTTTCCTCTGTGGATGTGTGAGCATTTGGTGAGTTTGAGACTTTTAGTTACCTTGTCTGTATACCCTGTTATTTGTTGTATTATTACACTGGTGCAGTCCACCTCCTTTGGGGGGAGAGGGGGCCCCTGATAGGGCCAGCACAGTAGACATGGATACGCTGGCGGCTCAGGTCTCCTAACCATCATAGGTACCCCTGAGATAAGGGAAAGCCAGGGCCCCATTATAGTGGTAGGGACAGGTGCAGGTCCCAGTACGCCGTCCTGCCCTTTTATCGCCGCTTACGGCGTGACAGTATCACTGACCTTAAAAAATTTTCTTGGTCCAATATGGACCCCATTACTGCTTTAGCTGGACAAATGCAGCAACTCAGTCTAGAGGTGGCGGACCTCCGCTCGGCGGTTGTGCAGCACAGTCCAGTGGCCACTGCAGGGGTTGCTACACCTCCACAAGCTTCGCTGGAGCCTAAGATTGCGTTACCTGACAGGTTCTCAGGGGGGCACAACAAATTTGTTACATTCAGGGAGGCCTGTAAATTGTATTTTAGGTTGCGTCCTCACACTTCAGGTTCAGAGGAGCAGAGGGTTGGAATTATAGTATCGCTCCTACAAGGTGACCCTCAGGCCTGGGCATTTTCACTTACCGCTGACGCATTGCCGTTACGGACTGTGGAGGAGATTTTTCGAGCCTCAGGTCAAGTGTATGATGATCCTGACTGCGTCTCCCTTGCTGAGTCCACAATACGCCATCTTACACAGGGAGTCCAGCCAGTAGAGGATTACTGCTCTGAGTTTCGGAGATGAGCTACTGACACATTGTGGAATGACCCTGCACTCCATAGTCAATTTTATCAGGGTCTATCTGATAAAATAAAAGATGCCTTCGCCCTACAGGAGGCACCAACCACACTGGAGGCAGCTATGTCTCTTGCGATCCATATGGACCGCCGCCTGCGCCAGAGACTTAATGAATCGCCGCTATTCAAGGGTAATTCAGATTTGGACTCACCAGAATCTGAGTCTCTAGGAGAACCTATGCAGTTGGGTGGCGCTACTCGTTCTAAGGGGGCTGCAGTAGTAAAGCGTAAGGGAGGTGCATGTTTTTTTTGTGGCAGAAGGGGTCATTATGTGTATGTGTGTCCTTCTAGAAGACAACCGCCGGAAAACTATTGAGCCCGGGTTGCGGGGAGGTTGGCAACTCAGGTGTAATAATTTCCTCCTTACGTAAACCTCAATTTTTCCTACCGGTCGAGATTCGTCTTGGTGAATATAGGTTCAATATCTCTGCCTTTCTGGACTCTGGGGCAGGGTTTAATTTAATTGATGCTGGGTTTGTTCAGGCACATGGGCTTAAGACTCAAGAGTTGTCTAGACCCATACCTATAATTGCCATTGATTCTGCACCTTTGAGCCAGGGGACTTTCACTCAGATCGTCCGTGGGGTGAGCCTACAAATAGGGGCATTACACTCTAAGTCAATAGATTGTTATGTGTTGGGGGGTTTGCCGTCGCCTGTACTCGGTTTACCATGGCTCATGTTACACAACCCAGTGTTAGACTGGCAGACTCGGGAGGTTACTAGATGGAGTGAGTTTTGTCAGGAACATTGCCTGGGTACTCAGCTGGCCGGGTTGAGTTCTCAGGTTTTGCCAGAGTTCATCTCAGATTTTGAGGATGTATTCTCTGAAGAGGGGAGTCAAGAGCTGCCTCCACACCGTCCTTATGATTGCACTATACGTCTCATTCCTGGTGCTAAACTGCCTAAAGTAGGCTATACAACATCTCTGCTCCAGAGAGATAGGCCATGAAGGACTATATCATGGAGAGTCTGGCCAAGGGTCATATCAGACCCTCATCATCACCCATTGCTGCCAGGTTCTTTTTTGTAAAGAAGAAGGATGGGGGTTTGCGCCCATGCTTAGACTTCCGTTATTTAAATCAGATTACGGTCCTGGATTCTTTTCCGCTCCCTCTTATTCTGGACCTCTTTAACCAAATTGTGGGGGCTAAATGGTTCTCCAAATTAGACCTCAGGCGGGCATATAATCTCATTCGGATGAAGGAGGGGGATGAATGGAAGACGACGTTTAATACTCCAAAGGGACATTACGAGAACTTGGTTATGCCTTTTGGGTTAAGTAATGCTCCTGCTGTGGTTCAACACTTTGTCAATGACATACTTAGTCACTTAATAGGTAGGTTTGTGGTGGTATATCTCGATGACATCTTAATTTATTCCCCTGACCTCGAGTCTCATCAGGATCATGTACGGCAGGTCCTTCAGGTACTCAGGGACAATAAACTGTTTGCCAAACTTGAGAAATGCATGTTTGCAGTTAAAGAGATTCCGTTTCTGGGTTATTTCTTATCCTCCACAGGTTTTCGTATGGATCCGGCTAAGGTCAGGGCGGTCTTGGAGTGGGATTGTCCTGAGGACCTTAAGGCTTTACAGAGGTTTTTAGGTTTTGCTAATTTCTATCGCAAATTTATTAAAGACTTTTCAGTGGTAGCCAAACCATTGACAGACATGACCAAGAGGGGCACGGATTTCTCCGTATGGTCCAGTGCGGCCAGTAAGGCTTTTGAAACTTTGAAAAAGTGTTTTTCCACTGCACCCATATTAATACAGCCTGACATCACTCAGCCATTTGTGGTAGAGGTGGATGCCTCTGAGGTAGGGGTGGGAGCTGTATTGTCTCAGGGGATTTCTCCGAGTAAGTGGCGTCCGTGCGCATTTTTATCGAGAAAATTATCTCCTACGGAGAAGAATTATGATATTGGTAACAGGGAGCTGTTGGCAATTAAATGGGCATTTGAGGTATGGCGTCATTTTTTGGAGGGAGCACTTCACCCAGTCATGATGATCACAGATCACAAAAATCAGTTGTATTTAGAATCTGCAAAGCATCACACACCTAGGCAGGCAAGGTGGTCTCTGTTCTTCGCTAGGTTCAATTTCTACATTACGTACCGGCCAGGAAATAAGAATGTCAAGGCTGATGCGTCATCCCTTTGTTTCCCGGAGGGTGGGGATAATTGTGAACCAGGTCCTATACTGCAGAATGGTGTAGTAGTCGCCGCAATTAATTCTGATCTTAAGAAAGAGGTGGTAGAGGCACAGAGGGACGCCCCAGCAGCCTGTCCGTTAGGTAAACTTTTTGTTCCAGCTAATCTCCGTCTCTGGGTCATAAATGAGCATCATGACTCGGTTTTGGCTGGACACCCTGGAAGTAAGGTTACCGCAGACCTACTCTCTCGGCGTTTTTGGGGGTCTGGGGTAAGACATGATGTACAGGAATATGTCGCTGCCTGCAGTGTGTGTGCGCGTTCCAAGTCCTCTCGTTCTCGCCCGTCTAGGTCTCTCCAACCTTTGGAGATTCCCAATAGACCTTGGACTCATTTGTCAATAGATTTCATCACTGACTTACCGGTTTCGGAGGGTAATAGTTATTTTAGTTGTAGTTGATAGATTTAGCAAAATGTCTCATTTCATTGCGCTCCCCGCATTACCAAATGCTAAGACTCTGGCACAGGTCTTTATTAAAGGGAACCTGTCACCTGAATTTGGAGGGACTAGTTTTGGGTCATATGGGCGGAGTTTTCGGGTGTTTGATTCACCCTTTCCTTACCCGCTGGCTGCATGCTGGCCGCAATATTGGATTGAAGTTCATTCGCTGTCCTCCATAGTACACGCCTGCACAAGGCAATCTTGCTTTGGAGGTTGTGAGACTGCATGGTATTCCTTCAGATATTGTCTCAGACCGGGGGGTGCAGTTTATTTCTAAGTTTTGGAGGGCTTTCTGCAGCCGGTTGGGGACTCATTTGTCGTTTTCTTCAGCTTTCCATCCTCAATCCAATGGTCAGACTGAACGCGTAAATCAAAATCTTGAGACTTATTTCAGGTGTTTTATCTCAGAGAATCAGGAGGACTGGGTTAAATACTTACCGTTAGCAGAATTTGCTATAAACAATCGTACTCATGAGTCTACTGGTAAGTCCCCGTTTTTCGGGGCATATGGTATTCATCCTCAATCTAGTTCATTTAATAGGAGGGATTCCTCAGGTGTTCCTGAAGAGGAGAGGTTTTCTTCATCCATCACGTCCGTATGGCAAGAAGTTCTTGAAAAATTAAAGAGGATGGGTTCCAGATACAAGAATGCGGCTGATCGGAGACGTATGGAAGGTCCGGACCTGTGTGTGGGTGATTGGGTTTGGTTGTCCTCAAAAAATATTAAGCTGAGAGTTCCCTCATGGAAATTGGGCCCTAGGTTCATTGGCCCTTATAGGATTGTGGCCGTCGTGAATTCCGTTGCTTTTCGGCTGGCTTTGCCTCAGTCATTTGAGATCTATAATGTTTTTCATCGCTCCTTACTCAAAAAGGTTGTGGCATCATCCAATCAGTCCCCTTCACCTCCATCTCCGTTCCTTGTTGATGGAAATCTCGAGTTCCAGATTTCCAAGGTTATGGATTCTCGTTTAGTTCGTGGATCCCTACAATATCTGGTACACTGGAGAGGGTACGGTCCGGAGGAAAGGACGTGGGTACCTGCTGCTGCTGTCCATGCAGTTAGGTTGGTTCGGGCATTTCATACAGCTCATCCTGAGAAACCTGTTCCTGAGGTTCCGGAGGTCTCCCATAGAAGGGGGGGGGGGGGGTACTGTCACGGGGCTACCGCAACAGAGAGGTTCCAGAGAACCACAGCGCTCTGGGCCTCGTTCACACACAGTGAACAGAAGCTCTTCACCTGTATTCTGACCTGGCTGCTTTGTGCCAGCAGTGCAGGAGTTAACCTTATTGCTGAGTTGCTGAGAGCTGGGTCTCTCTCAGCTGAAGTGGATTTTGTAATCTGATCCTCTATATAGACCCAGTCCTGACTTCAAACCAGGCAGTAGAACTGATCACTGACAATAGCTGGAGGTTGAAGGAGCTGTTGTGAATTCTGTGGCTGAGTTCACTTCTGTGGTCACAAGTGGTATTGCAGTCTCTGGGCTTCCTCCCTCAGGTGTTTTGGTGAGCTCGTTGGCTGCCTTGCTATTTAGCTCCACCTGAGTCTGTCTTCCTTGCTCCTTGTCAATGTTCCAGTGTTGGATCTGAGCTACTGCATCTTTCCTTGGGCCTGCTGCTCTGCTAGATAAGTGCTTCTAGTTTGTTTTCTGTTTTTTCTGTCCAGCTTGCTATTATCTTTTGCTGGAAGCTCTGAGAAGCAAAGGGGTGCACCGCCGTGCTGTTAGTTTGGCACGGTGGGTCTTTTTGCCCCTTTGCGTGGTTTTCGTTTTAGGGTTTTTTGTGGACTGCATAGTTCTCTTTGCTATCCTCGCTCTGTCTAGAATATCGGGCCTCACTTTGCTGAATCTATTTCATTCCTACGTTTGTCTTTTCATCTTGCTAACAGTCATTATATGTGGGGGGCTGCCTATTCCTTTGGGGTATTTCTCTGAGGTAAGTCAGGCTTGTATTTCTATCTTCAGGCTAGTCAGCTCCTCAGGCAGTGCCGAGTTGCATAGGTAGTGATAGGCGCAATCCACTACTGTTATAGCTGGCAATCAGGCAACACAGCGTGCAGTAATCAGCGCACATACAGAGATCTGGCAATAACCAAAAACAATAGGACGAGCTCTGAGACGTGGAATCTCTGTAGACTGCAGTACCTGATCTATCCTCACACAACTATAAGCAGCAGTGGATTGCGCCTATCACTACCTATGCAACTCGGCACTGCCTGAGGAGCTGACTAGCCTGAAGATAGAAATACAAGCCTGACTTACCTCAGAGAAATACCCCAAAGGAATAGGCAGCCCCCCACATATAATGACTGTTAGCAAGATGAAAAGACAAACGTAGGAATGAAATAGATTCAGCAAAGTGAGGCCCGATATTCTAGACAGAGCGAGGATAGCAAAGAGAACTATGCAGTCCACAAAAAACCCTAAAACGAAAACCACGCAAAGGGGCAAAAAGACCCACCGTGCCGAACTAACAGCACGGCGGTGCACCCCTTTGCTTCTCAGAGCTTCCAGCAAAAGATAATAGCAAGCTGGACAGAAAAAACAGAAAACAAACTAGAAGCACTTATCTAGCAGAGCAGCAGGCCCAAGGAAAGATGCAGTAGCTCAGATCCAACACTGGAACATTGACAAGGAGCAAGGAAGACAGACTCAGGTGGAGCTAAATAGCAAGGCAGCCAACGAGCTCACCAAAACACCTGAGGGAGGAAGCCCAGAGACTGCAATACCACTTGTGACCACAGAAGTGAACTCAGCCACAGAATTCACAACAGTACCCACAGGACTGGGCGTTTTCTCTTGCACCAGGAGATTCTGCATTGAGTAATGTTGATGCATTTTTCCAGGCGCTGGGATTGCTTTACGATGAGCCTAATTCAGTGGATCAGGCTGAGAAAAATCTGCTGGCTTTATGCCAGGGTCAGGATGATGTAGAAGTATATTGTCAGAAATTTAGGAAGTGGTCAGTACTCACTCTGTGGAATGAATCTGCACTAGCGGCTTTGTTCAGAAAGGGTCTCTCTGAAGCTCTTAAGGATGTAATGGTGGGATTTCCTATGCCTGCTGGTTTGAATGAGTCTATGTCCTTGGCCATTCAGATCGGTCGTCGCTTGCGCGAGCGTAAATCTGTGCACCATCTGGCGGTATTGTCTGAGAGTAAACCTGAGCCTATGCAGTGCGACAGGACTATGACTAAAGTAGAACGGCAAGAACACAGACGTCTGAACAGACTGTGTTTCTATTGTGGTGATTCTACTCATGCTATTTCTAATTGTCCTAAACGCACTAGGCGGTTTGATAGCTCTGCCGTTGGCTGAGTTCGCCCTTAATAATCGGGCCAGCTCGGCTACCTTGGTCTCTCCATTTTTCTGCAATTCTGGGTTCCATCCTCGTTTCTCTTCAGGACAGGTTGAGTCTTCGGACTGTCCTGGTGTGGATTCTGTGGTGGACAGGTTGCAGCAGATCTGGACTCAGGTAGTGGACAATTTGACCTTGTCCCAGGAGAAGGCTCAGCTTTTCACTAATCGCAGACGCCGTGTGGGACCCCGACTTCGTGTTGGGGATCTGGTTTGGTTATCTTCTCGTCATATTCCTATGAAGGTTTCCTCTCCTAAATTTAAACCTCGTTTTATTGGTCCGTATAGGATTTCTGAGATTCTCAATCCGGTGTCTTTTCGTCTGACCCTCCCAGACTCCTTTTCCATACATAATGTATTCCATAGGTCGTTGTTGAGGAGATACGTGGCACCTATGGTTCCATCTGTGGAGCCTCCTGCCCCTGTTTTGGTGGAGGGGGAATTGGAGTATATTGTGGAGAAGATTTTGGATTCTCGTGTCTCTAGACGGAAACTCCAGTATCTGGTCAAATGGAAGGGTTATGCTCAGGAAGATAATTCCTGGGTTTTTGCCTCTGATGTCCATGCTCCAGATCTTGTTCGTGCCTTTCATGTGGCTCATCCTGGTCGGCCTGGGGGTTCTGTTGAGGGTTCGGTGACCCCTCCTCAAGGGGGGGGGTACTGTTGTGAATTCTGTGGCTGAGTTCACTTCTGTGGTCACAAGTGGTATTGCAGTCTCTGGGCTTCCTCCCTCAGGTGTTTTGGTGAGTTCGTTGGCTGCCTTGCTATTTAGCTCCACCTGAGTCTGTCTTCCTTGCTCCTTGTCAATGTTCCAGTGTTGGATCTGAGCTACTGCATCTTTCCTTGGGCCTGCTGCTCTGCTAGATAAGTGCTTCTAGTTTGTTTTCTGTTTTTTCTGTCCAGCTTGCTATTATCTTTTGCTGGAAGCTCTGAGAAGCAAAGGGGTGCACCGCCGTGCTGTTAGTTCGGCACGGTGGGTCTTTTTGCCCCTTTGCGTGGTTTTCGTTTTAGGGTTTTTTGTGGACTGCATAGTTCTCTTTGCTATCCTCGCTCTGTCTAGAATATCGGGCCTCACTTTGCTGAATCTATTTCATTCCTACGTTTGTCTTTTCATCTTGCTAACAGTCATTATATGTGGGGGGCTGCCTATTCCTTTGGGGTATTTCTCTGAGGTAAGTCAGGCTTGTATTTCTATCTTCAGGCTAGTCAGCTCCTCAGGCAGTGCCGAGTTGCATAGGTAGTGATAGGCGCAATCCACTGCTGCTTATAGTTGTGTGAGGATAGATCAGGTACTGCAGTCTACAGAGATTCCACGTCTCAGAGCTCGTCCTATTGTTTTTGGTTATTGCCAGATCTCTGTATGTGCGCTGATTACTGCACGCTGTGTTGCCTGATTGCCAGCTATAACAAGGAGCGTAGTGTTGGAGGTTTATTTACAGAGATTGGTGTCTGCTGTTTTGGTTGCATGTTAAACCTGTTTTCCTTCATAGTTTTCTCCTTCTCTTCCCTTCTATTTGTACCCTCTGTGGTTGTGTGAGCATTTGGTGAGTTTGAGATTTTTAGTTACCTTGTCTGTATACTCTGTTATTTGTTGTATTATTACACTGGTGCAGTCCACCTCCTTTGGGGGGAGAGGGTACCACTGATAGGGCCTGCACAGGAGACAGGGATACGCTGGCGGCTCAGGTCTCCTAACCATCATAGGTACCCCTGAGATAAGGGAAAGCCAGGGCCCCATTATAGTGGTAGGGACAGGTGCGGTCCCAGTACGCCGTCCTGCCCCTTTATCGCCGCTTATGGCGTGACACCCTCCCAACCACCCCACCCACCAAAAGAACTGCTGCGTTAGGTCCTGGGGCCTTGGCTGGGGGGTTCTTCTGCTTGTCTGGACAGTAGGGACGGATATAACCAGTCCGTTTGCAAACAAAACTCTTGCCGGTGGTAGGTCTGGTGCTGTTGGCAACGGGGACAGGGCTTCTGGTGTGTTGGCTGGAAGGGGTACTGGCGTTGGTTGCAGGCTTACCCCCTCTCCAGCCGGTGGTGACTGGCTTCTGAACTTCCGATTTATGGTTGGCCTCATAGGCATCGGCAATCTGCGCTGCTTTCGTCACGTCTTTAGGTTCTCTGTCCATCACAAACTGTCACACCTCAGATGGGCAAATATGTAAGAACTGGTCTTTGATCATCAGGTCTCGCAGCTGTGCAAAGGTGGTCACTGACAGTCCTTGGGTCCACTGGTCAAAGTGGGTCTTGAGTCCATGTGCCACATCGCTGTAACTGTTGTGTGGGCCAAGTTGGAGGTTCCGGAACTTTCTACGGTAAACCTCAGGTGTAAGCTGGTACTTGGTTATCAGGGCCTGCTTGATGGCCTCATCGTCACCATCTTGTTCTTGAGGTAGGGCAGCAAACGCCTCCAGTGCTTTGCCTCTCAGCCCTGGGGTCAGGTATCGTGCCCATTGGTCCCCAGGCAGCCCATACTGTCTGCAGGCTTTCTCAAAGGCCCATAGAAAAGTGTCCAAGTCCCTGTCCTTTTCCATCACAGGAAACTGCTCGGGCCGGGGCTTCGGTATCTGAGCGCTGCTGGGCTCACAGCTGGACTGGGACGACCCCTGCATTTGCAGTTGATCTAACTGCAGCTGGTACTCTGGGTCCGCTTGCCGCTCGGCTCTCAGCCTCCCGCTGGGCCTCTTCGAATTGCAGGACCAGCTGCAGACGTTTCTGTGTCATCTGTGGAAAATTGTTGCAGAGCCAGCTGAAGGCAGAGGTCCGCGCTCCCCTGGTTGCAAGTAGGGCTGGCATTCAGCAGTTGGACCTCGGCACTGGTGCTGGCTTCTGCTGGGCTCTGAGGCCAGGCTTGGTCTACTTCAAATTGTACCAGTTCAGTGACCATTTGAGCCTTGGATCTGCCATTGGAGTCCAGGCCATGGTACATGCATACTCCAACAAGAGTGTCCTTCTGCTGGGTGTACCAGGCTTCTCCTTTTGCAGCCATGGTCGCCAAGTAAAATATAGGATAGAAAAATAAAGAGAAGGGGAGGGGATAATTACCAGTACACACAATTGTCTCAGGACTAATAATCACTGAGTTTGTTCTCCAAGCTATTGCTGCAGGGTCCTTGGAAGAACCGTGCTAATTTTAGTGAAAGGAATGATTGCTCAAAACCAGATCACTAATGCTCTTTGCTCCCACTGCTCTGCCACCAATGTCACGAATCGGGGTGACCTTTGGCCAGCACATGTGCAGGGGGGCTTATCTAAGGCTAGTTTCACACAAGCGTTTTGAGGAGCTGTGGAGGGCTGAGGACTTCCTCTGTGAAGCCCCGCCCTCGGCCGCACCTCCGCCACTAGCTCCGCCTACTTCTGCATGTGGCCTGCGTACCTATCTTTAACATAAGGTACGCAGGTCGTGCGGCTGTATGCGGATGCTTCCGTATGCGTCGTTTTGATGATGCGGAGAAAAGAAATTGCTACCATCTGCATCCTACGCTGGTCGCCGCAACGTCAAAACGACTCATGCAGAAGCATCCGCATACAGCCGCACGACCTGCGTACCTAATGTTAAAGATAGGTACGCAGGCCACATGCAGTAGGCGGAGCTAGCGGCGGAGGGCGGGGCTTCACGGAGGAAGTCCGCAGTTCCTCAAACCACTAATGTGAAACCGGCCTTAGTTATCCCACCACTGCTAACATGTGATGAAAACACAACAAGGCTATTGACCTATCAATTTACTGCAGGGGCTTATTTTAGGTATCCCACTGCTGCTCCAATATAACACGAACTGCAGGGATTTATGTATATCCCGCTTTACAGTTCCGCTTCAGAACTTGCAGCTCTTCGGCGCCCCCCTTATCCTCAGGTCAGTCAGGGAACTACACCTAGGATAATTAGTCGCTGGGCGGGCAGCTTCACTGTGGACTGGCTAGCAGGCACGCTTCAGCGAGGCAATTATAAATGCTCAAGCTGCAGCCAGATAATAACTTATAAAACCCCGTTCCGTCGCTTCCAGTTCTACCAAATAGCCCAGAACACACTTCGCTGCCACCAGTTCAGATTTCTCCACAGAGGGGTTCAGAGCCAACCCAAATTAGTAGCATAATTAGGCACATAAAACATTCGCATAGAACAGGGAGAAGACGAACTAGTAGGTTTATAGTTTACTCTAAAAAAGGAGGCAGTGTTTATAAAAAGTATATAAAGATTTTACAATATGAGACAATTTAAAGTATGTACAGCAATTATAAAATAAACAGGGATTAAAGAAAGATAAAACTCACATTTTGCTTAAGTCATTTCAGGCTAACCATGCTGGTTGAGAATTCAGACATCACAATGCATGACAAAGGGTCTTTTTGTATTAAGGTACCAGGCAAGAGTGAATGCTGGGCTCAGTGTAGTAATTTATGCTTCTCAGCTTGTGACATCACTAAAGGGCTGGTTAATGATAATGCACTGCTCTTGGTTATTTATGTTCTTAATAGTCTGGAGACAAAGAAATTCCTGAGTGAGAAGGAAGGGCCCACTAGTGGCTTTGCAGGATTGGTCACCTGCAGTTTACAGCCACACCCTGCTCACTATTAGTCTCAAGTTGCATAGTGTATCTATACCAACGAATGAAGTGGAAGCGGAAAAAGGGGGGATCAACAGTCTAGGACCATGGTCACACGCGCAAAAATCTCTCAGACCATAGCATTTTAAATTATCTGACAGTTGTGTTGTGCAGAAGTCTGGTGGATACACAGCTGATAATCCTACTGAATAGACTGTTAGCTGCTTTTTTTCTTGCCATAATACAAATTCTAAGTAAAGAAAACCGAGTGGCCATCATTAATTTTAGAAATGAAGGTCAGTGAGTTCGAAAAATTGGGAAAACTTTGAAAGTGTCCCCAAGTGCAGTTGCATAAACCAGCAAGCGCTCACATAGCTCACATGAGGTCCGCCCCAGGAAAGGAAGACCAAGAGTCACCTCTGCTTCTGAGGATAAGTTTATCTGAGTCACCGGCCTCAGAAATCGCAGGTTAACAGCAGCTCAGATTAGAGACCAGGTCAATGCCACACAGAGTTCTAGCAGCAGGCACATCTCTACAACAACTATTAAGAGGAGACTTTGTGCAGCAGGCCTTCATGGTAAAATAGCTGCTAGGAAACCACTGCTAAGGACAGGCAACAAGCAGAAGAGACTTTTTTGGGCTAAAGAACACAAGGAATGAACATTAGACCAGTGGAAATCTGTGTTTTGGTGTGATGAGTCAAAATTTGAGATCTTTGGTTCCAACGACCGTGTCTTTGTGCAACGCAGAAAAGGTGAACTCTAACGTGAAGCATGGAGGAGGAAGTGGTGTGATGTGTGGGGGGGCTTTGCTGGTGAGACTGTTGGGGATTAATTCAAAATTGAAGGCATACTGAACCAGCATGGCTACCACAGCATCTTGCAGCGGCATGCTATTCCATCCGGTTTGCGTTTAGTTGGACCATCATCGTTTTTTTTTCAACAGGACAATGACCCCAAATACACCTCCAGGCTGTGTAAGGGCTATTTGACCAAGAAGGAGAGTGATGGGGTGCTACGCCAGATGACCTGGCCTCCACAATCACCAGACCTGAACCCAATCGAGATGGTTTGGGGTGAGCTGGACCCCAGAGTGAAGGCAAAAGGGCCAACAAGTGCTAAGCATCTCTGGGAACTCCTTCAAGACTGTTGGAAGACCATTCCCGGTGACTACCTCTTGAAGCTCATCAAGAGAATGCCAAGGGTGGGCAAAGCAGTCAACAAAGCAAAGGGTGGTTACTTTGAAGAACCTAGAATATAAGAGATATTTTCAGTTATCTCACACTTTTTTGTTAAGTATATACAGTAATTCCACATGTGTTAATTCATAGTTTTGATGCCTTCAGTGTGAATGTACCATTTTCAGAGTCATGAAAATGGTACATCTACAGATGGGGGCTGGAGTGAAGCGCAGCTGGGTGGAGGCCCCCCATGACTGCTTTTAGCCGGGCGGTCTTTTTAAATAAAGCCACGGATGGGGATAGGAGGATGGCAAGGAGGGGAGGAGCTAGAAAGGGGGGAGCTAGTAGGGAAAGTGCGGGAAAACCGCCATTCCCTACCTTTATCCAGGACGAAGAAGACATGCTTGATGGCGTCGGCCGAGTCCATGATGTCCCAGCTGCGAGATGGCCAGGTCCAGGAGAGGGGGCTGGCTCGAGGCTCAGCTGGCCTCGATCATTGGTGCTGCAGGAGGATCCGGACAGAGTTAGCGGGGCAGGAGGACCAGGCCCCCAGAAAGACTCTCACCCGAAGTCCCGGCGCGTGGCAGGCGCAGGCTCCGGAGCCCCTCCAGGGACCCTGCGGGCGGTGAGTCCGGCGGTGCTGCCCCCCGGTTGCTCCCGCTCCGGCAGGAATCCAAGTACCCAGCCTGCAGGCGCCGGGCGTCAGGCCCAGGACACCGCCGCTGCTGCTGGGAGCGCCGGACCGGAAGTGCGGCCTGCACGATCCAGGCAGAGCGCAGCCGCCGCTTCCTTCGCTTCCGGTCGGTCCCCTGCTTCCAGAGGGCGCGCGGCCGCCGCTTCACCGGCTCCATCTGCAGTCCCGGTGTCCAGAGGGCGAGCAGCCGCCGCGCCACCTGCCCCCTGTGGATCCCCGGCGCCCAGAGGGCGAGCGGCCGCCGCTCCCCCTGCCCCCATCAGGTCCCCAGCGCTCAGGGGGCGTGCAGCGGCAGGCAGAGGAGCACAGCCAGGAAGAGCAGCGGCAGCAGCCAGGAATGTGGACCCTCTACCTGCGGCAGGCACCCACAGCGCATCTCCTCCCAGGGTGCCTGCTGGGATTACTACAAGGAGTGCACAGGCGGCGGACGGTCAGTGGCCGGGAGATCTTCAACATCCCGCACACACGGAACGGCGCAGTGGAGGGAGAGATGCAGGCAGCAGTGTCGAGCTGCCTGCCCGGGAGCGAGGAAGGTTACACGACCGGGCGGGCTCGCCCGGTTTTGAGCACGTGGATCGGTCGAGGTCGCCTAGGAGGTCTCCTGAGCACAGAGCAGCGTGTACCCGTTACCCATCTGATGGTGGGGTGGCGAGGGATACTGGCCACGGACAAAGGAGTGGGTCGGTACAGCAGCTCCATCACGCTCGGTTGAGGCGTGGATGTCTGGGCGGGGGGTGGAACCCCCGTCGGGGAGTGGGTTGGTAAGCCCTGGTCGGGTGTTGGAGGTTGCATCGTCATGTGTATCGGTTTCGGTTCAGACAGAGAAGGAAAACGGCGATACGGTTAAATTAGATGACAGAGCGAAAGGGGAAGTTTATGTGTGCTTTGAAGGGCCGTTGGGAGCGCATTTGAAGAAAGAGGTGAAGGAGAAGATTTGGCGAGATGAGTACGTGGAGATTTTTTCCCTGCTTCCGTTGGAGAAGTTTAACTTGGATAAAGGAAAAAAAGACGATAGCAAGAAGGAGGAGGAAGAAAAGCGGAGGTGGCGGTTAATTCCGCAGACATTTGTGAATTGGTTGCAGGCATTTGCAATATTGGCGAGTGTAGTGGGGGAGAAGGCGCCCGAGAATTGCTCGGGTTTGTTTTGTATTTAGACTCGATTGGGGAGGCGCATCGTACATATGGCGGTCAGACGTGGCTGCGGTATGATGAGCAGTTCAGGCAGAGAAAGGCGGTGAGGCCAGAAATTAGGTGGGACCAGTAGGATATAGGCCTTTGGCTGAAGGTTATGGCCCCAGCTAGACATGGGCAGTCCTTTGACGGGTCTGGAGGTGGTGGCAGCCAGCAAGCGGGACACGGAAGCAGTAGTCAGGGTACACAGGGAGCAAAGGAGAAGTCTGGAACCTGCTGGCAGTTTAACCCCTTCCCGACCCATGACGCCACGTAGGCGTCATGAAAGTCGGTGCCATTCCGACCCATGACGCCTATGCGGCGTCATGGAAAGATCGCGTCCCTGCAGATCGGGTGAAAGGGTTAACTCCCATTTCACCCGATCTGCAGGGACAGGGGGAGTGGTAGTTTAGCCCAGGGGGGGTGGCTTCACCCCCTCGTGGCTACGATCGCTCTGATTGGCTGTTGAAAGTGAAACTGCCAATCAGAGCGATTTGTAATATTTCACCTATTATAACGGGTGAAATATTACAATCCAGCCATGGCCGATGCTGAAATATCATCGGCCATGGCTGGAAATACTAATGTGCCCCCACCCCACCCCACCGATCGCCCCCGCAGCCCCCCGATCTGGCCGGTACACTGCTCCGGCTCCCCTCCGTCCAGTGCTCCGCTCCCCCCCGTGCTCTTGTCCGCTCCCCCCGTGCTCCAATCACCCCCCCGTGCTCCAATCACCCCCCCTGCACTCCGATCCACACCCCCCGGTGCTCCGTTCCACCCCCCCGTGCTCCATTCCAGCCCCCCCGTGCTCCATTCCAGCCCCCCGTGCTCCGTTCCACCCCTCCCGCGCTCCGATTCCCCCCCGTGCTCAGATCCCCCCCCCCGTGCTCCGATCCCCCCCCCGTGGTCCCCCCCCACCCCGTGGTCCCCCCCCACCCCATCATACTTACCGATCCAGCCGGGGTCCCGTCTGTCTTCTCCCTGGGCGCCGCCATCTTCCAAAATGGCGGGCGCATGTGCAGTGCGCCCGCCGAATCTGCCGGCCGGCAGATTCGTTCCAAAGTGCATTTTGATCACTGAGATATAATCTATCTCAGTGATCAAAATAAAAAAAAATAATAAATGACCCCCCCCCTTTGTCACCCCCATAGGTAGGGACAATAAAAAAATAAAGAAATTTTTTTTTTCCACTAATGTTAGAATAGGGTTAGGGTTAGGGGTAGGGTTAGGGGTAGGGTTTAGGGGTAGGGTTAGGGTTAGGGGTAGGGTTAGGGGTAGGGTTAGGGGTAGGGTTAGGGCTAGGGGTAGGGTTAGGGGTAGGGTTAGGGCTAGGGTTAGGTCTAGGGTTAGGGTTTCGGTATGTGCACACGTATTCTGGTCCTCTGCGGATTTTTCCGCTGCGGATTTGATAAATCCGCAGTGCTAAACCGCTGCGGATTTATGGCGGATTTACCGCGTTTTTTTCTGCGCATTTCACTGCGGTTTTACAACTGCGATTTTCTATTGGAGCAGTTGTAAAACCGCTGCGGAATCCGCACAAAAGAAGTGACATGCTGCGGAATGTAAACCGCTGCGTTTCCGTGCAGTTTTTCCGCAGCATGTGTACAGCGATTTTTGTTTCCCGTAGGTTTACATTGAACTGTAAACTCATGGGAAACTGCTGCGGATCCGCAGCGTTTTCCGCAGCGTGTGCACATACCTTTAGAATTAGGCTATGTGCACACGGTGCGGATTTGGCTGCGGATTCGCAGCAGTGTTCCATCAGGTTTACAGTACCATGTAAACATATGAAAAACCAAATCCTCTGTGCCCATGGTGCGGAAAATACCGCGCGGAAACGCTGCGTTGTATTTTCCGCAGCATGTCAATTCTTTGTGCGGATTCCGCAGCGTTTTACACCTGTTCCTCAATAGGAATCCGCAGGTGAAATCCACACAAAAAACACTGGAAATCCGCGGAAAATCCGCAGGTAAAACGCAGTGCCTTTTACCCGCGGATTTTTCAAAAATGGTGCGGAAATATCTCACACGAATCCGCAACGTGGGCACATAGCCTTAGGGTTAGGGTTGGAATTAGGGTTGTGGTTAGAGTTAGGGGTGTGTTGGGGTTAGGGTTGTGGTTAGGGGTGTGTTGCGGTTAGGGTTGTGATTAGGGTTATGGCTACAGTTGGGATTAGAGTTAGGGGTGTGTTGGGGTTAGTGTTGGAGGTAGAATTGATGGGTTACCACTGTTTAGGCACATCAGGGGTCTCCAAACGCAACATGGCGCCACCATTGATTCCAGCCAATCTCATATTCAAAAAGTCAAATGGTGCTCCCTCACTTCTGAGCCCCGACGTGTGCCCAAACAGTGGTTTACCCCCACATATGGGGTACCAGCATACTCAGGACAAACTGCGCAACAATTACTGGGGTCCAATTTCTCCTGTTACCCTTGTGAATCTAAAAAAATGCTTGCTAAAACATAATTTTTGAGGAAAGAAAAATGATTTTTTATTTTCACGGCTCTGCGTTGTAAACGTCTGTGAAGCACTTGGGGGTTCAAAGTGCTCACCACATATCTAGATAAGTTCCTTGGGGGGTCTAGTTTCTAAAATGGGGTCACTTGTGGGGGTTTCTACTGTTTAGGCACACCAGGGGCTCTGCAAACGCAACGTGACACCCGTAGACCATTCCATCAAAGTCTGCATTTCAAAACGTCACTACTTCACTTCCGAGCCTCGGCATGTGCCCAAACAGTGGTTTACCCCCACATATGGGGTATCAGCGTACTCAGGAGAAACTGGACAACAACTTTTGGGGTCCAATTTCTTCTGTAACCCTTGGGAAAATAAAAAATTCTGGGCTAAATAATTATTTTTGAGGAAAGAAAACGTATTTATTATTTTCACGGCTCTGCATTATAAACTTCTATGAAGCACTTGGGGGTTCAAAGTGCTCACCACACATCTAGATAAGTTCCTTTGGGGTCTAGTTTCCAAAATGGGGTCACTTGTGGGGGGTTTCTACTGTTAAGCCACATCAGGGGCTCTGCAAACGCAACGTGACGCCCACAGAGCATTCCATCAAAGTCTGCATTTCAAAACGTCACTACTTCACTTCCGAGCCCCGGCATGTGCCCAAACAGTGATTTACCCCCACATATGGGGTATCAGCGTACTCAGGAGAAACTGGACAACAACTTTTGGGGTCAAATTTCTCCTGTTACCCTTGGGAAAATAAAAAATTGCAGGCTAAAAGATCATTTTTGAGAAAATAATTTTTTTTTTTTATTTTCATGGCTCTGCGTTATAAACTTCTGTGACGCACTTGGGGGTTCAAAGTCCTCACCACACATCTAGATTAGTTCCTTTGGGGGTCTAGTTTCCAAAATGGTGTCATTTCTGGGGGATCTCCAATGTTTAGGCACACAGGGGCTCTCCAAACGTGACATGGTGTCCGCTAATGATTGGAGCTAATTTTCCATTTAAAAAGCCAAATGGCGTGCCATCCCTTCCGAGCCCTGCCGTGCGCCCAAACAGTGGTTTACCCCCTCATATGGGGTATCAGCATACTCAGGACAAACTGGACAACAATATTTGGGGTCCAATTTCTCCTATTATCCTTGGCAAAATAGGAAATTCCAGGCTAAAAAATCATTTTTGAGGAAAGAAAAATTATTTTTTATTTTCATGGCTCTGCGTTATAAACTTCTGTGAAGCACCTGGGGGTTTAAAGTGCTCAATATGCATCTAGATAAGTTCCTTGGGGGGTCTAGTTTCCAAAATGGGGTCACTTGTGGGGGAGCTCCAATGTTTAGGCACACAGGGGCTCTCCAAACGCGACATGGTGTCCGCTAACAATTGGAGCTAATTTTCCATTCAAAAAGTCAAATGGCGCGCCTTCCCTTCCGAGCCCTGCCGAGTGCCCAAACAGTGGTTTACCCCCACATATGAGGTATCGGCGTACTCGGGAGAAATTGCCCAACAAATTTTATGATCCATTTTATCCTACTGCCCATGTGAAAATGAAAAAATTGAGGCGAAAATAATTTTTTTGTGAAAAAAAAGTACTTTTTCATTTTTACAGATCAATTTGTGAAGCACCTGAGGGTTTAAAGTGCTCACTAGGCATCTAAATAAGTTCCTTGGGGGGTCTAGTTTCCAAAATGGGGTCACTTGTGGGGGAGCTCCAATTTTTAGGCACACAGGAGCTATCCAAACGCGACATGGTGTCCGCTAACGATGGAAATAATTTTTCATTCAAAAAGTCAAATGGCGCTCCTTCCCTTCCGAGCCTTACCATGTGCCCAAACAGTGGTTTACCCCCACATGTGAGGTATTGGTGTACTCAGGAGAAATTGCCCAACACATTTTAGGATCCATTTTATCCTGTTGCCCATGTGAAAATGAAAAAATTGAGGCTAAAATAATTTTTTTGTGAAAAAAAAGTACTTTTTCATTTTTACGGATCAATTTGTGAAGCACCTGGGGGTTCAAAGTGCTCACTATGCATCTAGATAAGTTCCTTGGGATGTCTAGTTTCCAAAATGGGGTCACTTGTGGGGGAGCTCCAATTTTTAGGCACACGGGGGCTTTCCAAACGTGACATGGTGTCCGCTAAAGAGTGGAGCCAATTTTTGATTCAAAAAGTCAAATGGCGCTCCTTCCCTTCCAAGCCCTGCCGTGCGCCCAAACAGTGGTTTACCCCCACATATGAGGTATCAGCGTACTCAGGACAAATTGGACAACAACTTTCGTGGTTCAGTTTCTCCTTTTACCATTGGGAAAATAAAAAAATTGTTGCTAAAAGATAATTTTTGTGACTAAAAAGTTAAATGTTCATTTTTTCCTTCCATGTTGCTTCTGCTGCTGTGAAGCACCTGAAGGGTTAATAAACTTCTTGAATGTGGTTTTGAGTACCTTGAGGGGTGCAGTTTTTAGAATGGTGTCACTTTTGGGTATTTTCAGCCATATAGACCCCTCAAACTGACTTCAAATGTGAGGTGGTCCCTAAAAAAAATGGTTTTGTAAATTTCGTTGTAAAAATGACAAATCGCTGGTCAAATTTTAACCCTTATAACTTCCTAACAAAAAAAAATTTTGTTTCCAAAATTGTGCTGATGTAAAGTAAACATGTGGGAAATGTTATTTATTAACTATTTTGTGTCACATATCTCTCTGGTTTAACAGAATAAAAATTCAAAATGTGAAAATTGCAAAATTTTAAAAATTTTCGCCAAATTTCCGTTTTTATCACAAATAAATGCAGAATTTATTGACCTAAATTTACCACTAACATGAAGCCCAATATGTCACGAAAAAACAATCTCAGAACCGCTAGGATCCGTTGAAGCGTTCCTGAGTTATTACCTCATAAAGGGACACTGGTCAGAATTGCAAAAAACGGCAAGGTCTTTAAGGTCAAAATAGGCTGGGTCATGAAGGGGTTAATGACGGTCAGTGTAAATACGGGAATACCTGTAAATTTAAGCATGTGTGTTCCCACTGTAATGGAAGTTCCCACGGGACTTCAAAATGTTTCAGGAAGGGGAAGGGAAAGCCAGCATTGGGTACCGGTCAAGGGGGAGAGCCCGGTGAGGCTTCACGAGATGGCCCCCTTTCTAAATAGGTACCCCGATCAGATGAAGGCAGGTATTATTTTTAATGGTTTTGCGGATGGTTTTAGGATTCCTCCCCCGAGTCACGAGGTTCCTTTTTCGATTAAGAATTTGCGGTCGGCAATGTTTCATGCCGAGGTTGTTGATGCTAAACTCAAAAAAGAAGTGGAGTTGGGAAGGATGTCGGGGCCGTTTTTGGACCCGCCGACGGAAGGTATGGTGGTTTCCCCTTTGGGGGTGGTGCCTAAGAAAGAGCCGAATAAATTTCGGTTGATTCAGCATTTGTCGTATCCAAAGGGTCGGTCGGTAAATGATGGCATCGCCCAAGAGCTGTGCTCTGTTGAGTATACATCATTTGATGCAGCGGTGCAGTGGGTGAGGAGGCACGGCCCGGGGGCCTTATTGGCAAAGACGGATATTGAATCGGCCTTCCGTTTGCTTCCGATGCACCCGGACAGCGTTCCGTTGTTAGGTTGTTTTTGGAATGGTGGCTACTATTTGGATAGATGTTTACCAATGGGTTGCGCCATTTCTTGTTCCTTGCTTGAGACGTTTAGTACTTTCCTGGAGTGGGCGGTTAGGGACGTGGCGGGAGTTCAGTCTGTTATCCATTATTTGGATGATTTTTTGTTTATTGGTCCGCCTGATTCCGCGGTATGCCGTAATGCGTTAATGGCTATGTTTTGGGTCGCAGAGCGTTTTGGAGTTCCTTTAGCAGCGGATAAGACGGAAGGTCCCAGTACGGTGATGATTTTTTTGGGAATTTTAATTGACTCCGAGAGAATGGAGTGTCGGTTGCCGGAGGATAAGCTGGCTCTGCTGCAACAAGAGGTTGATGGAGCTAGGAAGAGGCGGAAGCTGACTTTGAAGGAGTTGCAGTCTCTTTTGGGTAGATTGAATTTTGCATGCAGGATCATACCCATGGGCAGGATATTTTGTCGCAGGTTGTCGGTCGCGACGGCAGGGGTGAAGGAGCCGCACCATTTTATTCGCTTGAGCAAGGAACACAAAGACGACTTGCTAGTGTGGCAACGTTTCTTGAGCAATTACAACGGGCGGTCATTGATTCAACAGGAGGTATTAACCAACTTTGACTGCGAGATATACACGGACGCAGCCGGTTCGGCCGGTTACGGGGCCTATTGCGGGGGTCGGTGGTGTGCCGGACGTTGGCCGGGCCAGTGGAGGGAGTTGGGCCTTACAAAAAACCTGGTTTTTTAGAATTGTTTCCTATCGTGGTGGCGGTTTCCATTTGGGGGGAAATGTTTGCTAACAGGAGGGTTCGTTTTCATTGCAACAATATGAGTGTCGTGTCGGTGATTAATAGTTTATCGGCCTCGTCTCCCCCGGTGATTAAGTTGGTGAGGGAGTTGGTTTTCCGGTGCTTGGAGCTGAACGCTTGTATTTCGGCGGTGCATGTGCCGGGTGTACAGAACTCAATAGCCGATGCATTGTCTCGTTTCCAGTGGGACCGTTTTCGGGAATTGGCGCCGGACGCGGAGATCTCGGGAGAGGAATGCCCTTTGCATCTTTGGAACGTGATTATGGACGAGCGGGCCAGTTGATTCAGGAGTCAGTTACGAGCCAAACCTGGGCATCATACGAAGCCTCTTGGCGGGTATGGCAAAGTTGGGTGTCGGTGTGGGGCCAGTTGGTGTCTGACGAAGATAGGATGTTGGCGGTGTTATTCTTAATCGGCAAGGCGGCCGAGGAAGGTTGGTCGATTTCGAAGGTAAATAAATTTGTTGCTGGATTGGCTTTTGCTTTTAAGTTGCAGGGGTTGGTGGACGCGACAAAACACTTTTTGGTCAGACAGGCACTTAGGGGTTTTAGGAGAGGTAATCAGACGATTGACCGTCGCCGCCCCATTTCGTTTAGCCTTTTGGAACGGTTGGGCGGAGTCTTGGAGATTATTTGTGGTTCTAGTTTTGAGTTGGCGTTGTTTCGACTCGCTTTTTCATTAGCATTTTTTGGGGCAATGCGCGTTGGGGAGCTGGTGTCAAGCTCCAAAGTTAGGGCAGGGGGTTTGTGGGCGGAGGATGTGGAAGTTTGGATGGGGGGTATCGTTTTTTTGGATTCGGCATTCAAAGACTGACCAAATAGGGAGAGGAAAACGTGTGGTGCTGGGGAGGGTTAACGGGTCTTTGATGTGCCGTAGGGGTTGTCTGGAAGCATACTGGCAGTTGTGGTCAGGCAGATCCGGCCCTTTGTTGTGTCACGCAGAAGGGTCATTTTTGTCACGCTTTCAGTTCATTGCAGTGTTGAAAAGGGGTTTGCGGGAGTTGGGCCTTTTTTACGGATTTGTTTGGGTCGCATTCATTTTGAATCGGGGAGGCATTGGAAGCTGATAGTTTGGGTTTGGGCGCGGAGGACATACGTAGAATTGGCAGGTGGACTTCGAATCGTTACTTAAGTTACGTCCGTCATTAATCTAGCGGTGTGTTACGATTTTGTATTTGACTCGTGTTTTTTCTTCATGCATCTTGTTGCAGGTGGGTCCCCTTTCTTAGCCTGGATCTTCGGACATTCGTTCGTTCATTGGGGGGCGCTGCGGGCCGAGGTCAGGCCGGACGGTAGGCAACTGGGTTTTAGTAGGCGGCAAGTTGTCATTCGGTGGTTGGGATATAGGGGGATGGTGTGGAGCAGGGCCCTTCCTGAATTTTCCAAGGCGGTTCGTTTAGATAGACAACCTGACATTTTGATTGTGCATTTGGGGGGGAACGACTTTGGTGTACGGCCTGTCAGGGAGTTGATAAGGGACATACGGTTTGTTTTGTTGAGGTTGCAGGTATCATTTCCTGGTGTGTTGATCGTGTGGTCAGATATTGTGCCTAGGAAACGGTGGAGGGTGGCTAGATCTTTGAAGGGTATTAACAGGGCTAGGGTCAAGCTAAACAGGGCAATATCGGGTTTTGTTTCTAGAAACTGGGGTATTAGTGTTAGACATTTTGAATTGGAGTCGGGGCTTGGTAACTACTGGTTGGAGGACAGAGTTCACTTGAATGTGATTGGAATTGATTTGTGGACTTTGGCATTGCAAGAAGGAGTTGAAAGGGCGTTGGGGCACTCACGAGCCTGAGGTGGTCAGGGCTGTTCGTGTGTGGTGGGGGGGTGGGGGTTCTTGGAGTTGACGCTGATTGGTTGGGGGAAGGAATTGGAGCATAATTACAGGCAATTTAAAATGTGGTGGGGTTGGATCTGGCATTTTGGTATGGGCTCTGGACGGGGTTTTACCCTGGGAGCTGTTGGTGGTTTTCTCTTCCCGGAACGGGATGTACGGTGCCCTCGAGCTGGTGATTGACGGCTGAGGGTAATATGGTGGTCGATCTTCTTTTGTGGGGTTTTTCCAGATCTTTTAGCTCCAAGAACCCTCCCCTCGAATTTATATTGTTGTATTAAGGTTTATGTTATTTTGTTAATAAAAGTTGGCCGCTGTGGCCAAAATATCAAAAAGAATAATTGGTTATGTTTTTTTTAAGGAAAGGGTTGGGTCAGTGGGCAGGTTGTGGTGGTTTAGGTTACATACGAAGGAAAAGACTGTACTCGGCATACGCGGTCAAGATGGGGGCTGGAGTGAAGCGCAGCTGGGCGGAGGCCCCCCATGACTGCTTTTAGCCGGGCGGTCTTTTTAAATAAATCCATGGATGGGGATAGGAGGATGGCAAGGGGGAAAGGAGCTAGAAAGGGGGGAGCTAGTAGGGAAAGTGCGGGAAAACCACCATTCCCTACCTTTATCCAGGATGAAGAAGACCCACCCACCCTCCCTTGTTGGCTTGTGCTTAGGGGGTTTTTTAATGGGGAGGGAATCGTCGTGGATAGTTCATATATCGATATGGTGGTGGAAGTTATATATATAAAAAAGAAACAAAAAAAAAAAACGGGGTTTGGGGAGTGTTATGACCTGATAGTTAAACCTCAAACAGGACAAGCTCTGGGATGTGGGAGCTCTGCTGACCGCAATCCCTAATCCTATCACACACACTAGAAATAGCCGTGGAGCGCTCCTGACGCTCCCTAGGCGCCTCGTCACAGCCTAAGAACTAGCTAGCCCTAGAGAAAGAAAGTAAAGCCTACCTTGCCTCAGAGAAATTCCCCAAAGGAAAAGGCAGCTCCCCACATATATTAACTGTGAGTTAAGATGAAAGTCACAAACACAGAAATGAAACAGGTTTTAGCACAGGGAGGCCAGACTAACTAAATAGACAGAGGATAGGAAAGGTATCTTTGCGGTCAGCACAAAAACTACAAAAGACCACGCAGAGTGTGCAAAAAGACCCCCGCACCGACTCACGGTGCGGAGGCGCCACCCTGCATCCCGGAGCTTCCAGCTAGCAAGACAAAATAATGAAAGCAAGCTGGACTAGAAAACCAAGAACAGAAAATAACAAACGGGGACTTAGCTTCTTGCAGGAAGAGACAGGTCTCAGAAAGATCCAAGAGCGAACTGAAGCAATGCAAAAACATTGACAGCTGGCATGGAGTAACGATCTAAGTGGAGTTAAATAGAGCAGCAAACCAAAGGATAAACTGCGTCACCTGTGTAAGGAACCTCAGAAGCAGCAGCTCCACTCACAGCCACCAGAGGGAGCCCACGGACAGAACTCACCGAAGTACCATTCACGACCACAGGAGGGAGCTCGACAACAGAATTCACAACAGTACCCCCCCCTTGAGGAGGGGTCACCGAACCCTCACCAGAGCCCCCAGGCCGATCAGGATGAGCCAAATGAAAGGCACGAACTAGATCGGCAGCATGAACATCAGATGCAAAAACCCAGGAATTATCCTCCTGACCATAACCCTTCCACTTGACCAGGTACTGGAGTTTCCGTCTTGAAACACGAGAATCCAAAATCTTCTCCACCACATACTCCAACTCCCCCTCGACCAACACCGGAGCAGGAGGATCAACGGAGGGAACCATAGGCGCCACGTATCTCCGCAACAACGACCTATGAAACACATTATGGATGGCAAAAGAAGCTGGAAGGTCCAAACGAAATGACACAGGATTAAGAATTTCAGAAATCTTATATGGCCCAATGAAACGAGGCTTAAACTTAGGAGAGGAAACCTTCATAGGAACATGACGAGATGACAACCAAACCAAATCCCCAACCCGAAGTCGGGGACCAACACAGCGCCGGCGGTTAGCGAAACGTTGAGCCTTCTCCTGGGACAATGTCAAATTGTCCACCACATGAGTCCAAATCTGCTGCAACCTGTCCACCACAGTATCCACACCAGGACAGTCCGAAGGCTCAACTTGCCCTGAAGAGAAACGAGGATGGAAACCAGAATTGCAGAAAAAAGGAGAAACCAAAGTAGCCGAGCTGGCCCGATTATTAAGGGCGAACTCAGCCAAAGGCAAGAAGGACACCCAATCATCCTGATCAGCAGAAACAAAGCATCTCAGATATGTTTCCAAAGTCTGATTAGTTCGTTCGGTTTGGCCATTAGTCTGAGGATGGAAAGCCGAAGAAAAAGACAAATCAATGCCCATCTTAGCACAAAAGGACCGCCAAAACCTTGAAACAAACTGGGAACCTCTGTCCGAGACGATGTTCTCCGGAATGCCATGCAAACGAACCACATGCTGGAAAAACAATGGCACCAAATCAGAGGAGGAAGGTAATTTAGACAAGGGTACCAAATGGACCATCTTAGAGAAGCGATCACAAACCACCCAAATGACCGACATCCTTTGAGAAACAGGGAGATCAGAAATAAAATCCATGGAAATATGCGTCCAGGGCCTCTTCGGGACCGGCAAGGGCAAAAGCAACCCACTGGCACGAGAACAGCAGGGCTTAGCCCGAACACAAGTCCTACAGGACTGCACAAAAGAACGCACATCCCGTGACAAAAGGCCACCAAAAGGATCTAGCCACCAAATCTCTGGTACCAAAGATTCCAGGATGACCAGCCAACACCGAACAATGAACCTCAGAGATAACTCTACTAGTCCATCTATCAGGGACAAACAGTTTCTCCGGTGGACAACGGTCAGGTCTATCAGCCTGAAACTTCTGCAGCACGCGCCGCAAATCAGGGGAGATGGCAGACAAAATTACCCCCTCTTTAAGAATACCCGCCGGCTCCGGAACACCCGGAGAGTCAGGCACAAAACTCCTTGACAGGGCATCAGCCTTCACATTCTTAGATCCCGGAAGGTATGAAACCACAAAATCAAAACGGGAGAAAAAGAGCAACCATCGAGCCTGTCTAGGATTCAACCGTTTGGCAGACTCGAGATAAGTCAAATTCTTGTGATCCGTCAAGACCACCACGCGATGTTTAGCTCCTTCAAGCCAATGTCGCCACTCCTCGAATGCCCACTTCATGGCCAACAACTCTCGATTGCCAACATCATAATTGCGCTCAGCAGGCGAGAATTTTCTAGAAAAGGCACAAGGTTTCATCACCGAGCCATCAGAACTTCTTTGCGACAAAACAGCCCCTGCTCCAATCTCAGAAGCATCAACCTCGACCTGAAACGGGAGCGAAACATCTGGCTGGCACAGCACAGGGGCAGAAGAAAAACGACGCTTCAACTCCTGAAAAGCCTCTACAGCCGCAGAGGACCAATTGACCACATCAGCACCTTTCTTGGTCAAATCAGTCAACGGTTTAGCAACACTAGAAAAATTAGCGATGAAGCGACGGTAAAAATTACCAAAGCCCAGGAACTTCTGTAGGCTCTTCACCGATGTCGGCTGAGTCCAATCATAAATGGCCTGGACCTTAACAGGGTCCATCTCGATAGTAGAAGGGGAAAAAATGAAACCCAAAAACGAAAATTTCTGAACTCCAAAGAGACACTTAGACCCCTTCACAAACAAGGAATTCGCACGAAGGACCTGGAACACCATTCTGACCTGCTTCACATGAGGCTCCCAATCATCCGAAAAGACCAAAATGTCATCCAAATATACAATCATGAATCTATCCAGGTACTCTCGGAAGATGTCATGCATAAATGACTGAAACACAGATGGAGCATTAGAAAGCCCAAATGGCATAACTGTTGTGAATTCTGTGGCAGAGTTCACTCCTGTGGTCACAAGTGGTACTTCGGCTGATTCTCTCTGGGAGCTTCCGTTTGTGGAGGAAAGTGGTACTGCGGCTTCTGAGTTTCCTCCCTCAGGTGATCTGGTGAGGTCGTTAGGTGCTTCTCTACTTAACTCCACCTAATGCTTTGATCCATGCTTCCTGTCAATGTTCCAGTGTTGGACTTGTTTTTCCCTGGATCATTCCTGTGGCCTGCTGCTCTGCATAGCTAAGTGCTTCTTTGCTATTTGTTTGCTATTTTTTCTGTCCAGCTTGTCTATTTGTTTTGCTGGAAGCTCTGGGACGCAAAGGGTGTACCTCCGTGCCGTTAGTTCGGTACGGAGGGTCTTTTTGCCCACTTTGCGTGGTTTTCTTTAGGGTTTTGTGTAGACCGCAAAGTTATCTTTCCTATCCTCGCTCTGTTAAGAAAGTCGGGCCTCACTTTGCTGAATCTATTTCATCCCTACGTTTGTCTTTTCATCTTAACTCACAGTCATTATATGTGGGGGGCTGCCTTTTCCTTTGGGGTATTTCTCTGAGGCAAGGTAGGCTTATTTTTCTATCTTCAGGCTAGTTAGTTTCTCAGGCTGTGCCGAGTTGCATAGGCAGAGTTAAGTAAATAGGGCAGCACACTGCAGCGCCAAAACATGCAAACTTGAAAACACGAAATTTGAACTGCATTACTGCACTAGAAATATGAAAAATGAGAGCTTTTAGCGCATAAAAATGGCCAATTTTATGTGTACCTCGTAGCCACTTTACGGCATCTCTCTTATACGAGGTCCTACGCTTGACCTACCTCGCTGAGAATAAACGTCTCCATCTGAATGGGTACATGTGAAACCTCTTCTTGGACTCAAATTCTCTCTCTCTGTGGAGGGGTATTGGACCTACTATAATTAAAACACCTGAAGCTAGGAGGCGGGGAGTGCACGATCAGAAGGCTAGAGAATACATTTCAAAAACCTGCCCTGCACATCCAAACATAGACTGAGTGTGAACAGGTGCTGAACCCAGAGTCGCCAACTCGTATATAGTTAAGTAAATAGGGCAGTACACTGCAGCGCCAAAACATGCAAACTTGAAAACACGAAATTTGAACTGCATTACTGCACTAGAAATATGAAAAATGAGAGCTTTTAGCGCATAAAAATGGCCAATTTTATGTGTACCTCGTAGCCACTTTACGGCATCTCTTAGTGCAGTAATGCAGTTCAAATTTCGTGTTTTCAAGTTTGCATGTTTTGGCGCTGCAGTGTGCTGCCCTATTTACTTAACTATATACGAGTTGGCGACTCTGGGTTCAGCACCTGTTCACACTCAGTCTATGTTTGGATGTGCAGGTCAGGTTTTTGAAATGTATTCTCTAGCCTTCTGATCGTGCACTCCCCGCCTCCTAGCTTCAGGTGTTTTAATTATAGTAGGTCCAATACCCCTCCACAGAGAGAGAGAATTTGAGTCCAAGAAGAGGTTTTACATGTACCCATTCAGATGGAGACGTTTATTCTCAGCGAGGTAGGTCAAGCGTAGGACCTCGTATAAGAGAGATGCCGTAAAGTGGCTACGAGGTACACATAAAATTGGCCATTTTTATGCGCTAAAAGCTCTCATTTTTCATATTTCTAGTGCAGTAATGCAGTTCAAATTTCGTGTTTTCAAGTTTGCATGTTTTGGCGCTGCAGTGTGCTGCCCTATTTACTTAACTATATACGAGTTGGCGACTCTGGGTTCAGCACCTGTTCACACTCAGTCTATGATTGGATGTGCAGGTCAGGTTTTTGAAAAGCATAGGCAGAGTTAGGCGCAATCCACGGCTGCCTCTAGTGTTGTTTGGAGAGGATTAGGGATTGCGGTCTGCAGAGTTCCCACGTCTCAGAGCTCGTTCTATGATTTTGGGTTATTGTCAGATCACTGTATGTGCTCTGACCGCTATGTCCATTGTGATACTGAATTGCCTATCATAACACATAACCAGGTACTCAAAATGGCCCTCGGGCGTATTAAATGCTGTTTTCCATTCATCGCCCTGTTTAATTCGCACAAGATTATACGCCCCTCGAAGATCTATCTTGGTGAACCAACTAGCCCCCTTAATCCGAGCAAACAGATCAGACATCAGCGGCAAAGGATACTGAAATTTGACTGTGATCTTATTAAGAAGGCGGTAATCAATACAAGGTCTTAAAGAGCCATCCTTCTTGGCCACAAAAAAGAACCCTGCTCCCAATGGTGACGACGACGGACGAATATGACCCTTCTCCAAGGATTCCTTTATATAGCTCCGCATAGCTGCGTGCTCTGGCACAGATAAATTAAACAGTCGGCCCTTAGGAAACTTACTACCCGGAATCAAATTAATAGCACAATCGCAATCCCTATGAGGAGGTAGGGCACCGGATTTGGGCTCCTCAAATACATCCCGGTAATCTGATAAAAACTCAGGAACTTCAGAAGGAGTAGAAGGCGAAATTGACAACAATGGAACATCACCATGTACCCCTTGACAACCCCAGCCGGACACAGACATAGATTTCCAATCCAATACTGGATTATGGACCTGTAGCCATGGCAACCTCAAAACGACCACATCATGCAGATTATGCAACACCAAAAAGCGAATATCCTCCTGATGTGCAGGAGCCATGCACATGGTCAAATGAGTCCAGTACTGAGGCTTATTCTTGGCCAAAGGCGTAGCATCAATTCCTCTCAATGGAATAGGATACTGCAAGGGCTCCAAGAGAAAACCACAGCGCCTGGCAAACTCCAAGTCCATCAAATTCAGGGCAGCGCCTGAATCCACAAATGCCATAACAGAATAGGATGACAAAGAGCAAATCAGAGTAACGGACAAAAGAAATTTAGACTGTACTGTACCAATGGTGGCAGACCTAGCGAACCGCTTAGTGCGCTTAGGACAATCGGAGATCGCATGAGTGGATTCACCACAGTAAAAACACAGTCTATTCCGACGTCTGTGTTCTTGCCGTTCAGCTCTGGTCAAAGTCCTATCACACTGCATAGGCTCAGGCCTATTCTCAGAGAACACCGCCAAATGGTGCACAGCTTTGCGCTCACGCAAACGCCGATCGATCTGAATGGCCAAGGACATAGACTCATTCAGACCAGCAGGCATGGGAAATCCCACCATGACATCCTTAAGGGCTTCAGAAAGACCCTTTCTGAAAATTGCCGCCAGGGCACATTCATTCCACTGAATAAGCACAGACCACTTTCTAAACTTCTGACAGTACACCTCCACTTCATCCTGACCCTGACACAATGCCAGCAAGATTTTCTCTGCCTGATCCACGGAATTTGGTTCATCATAAAGCAATCCAAGCGCCAGAAAAAACGTATCAACATCACGCAATGCAGGATCTCCTGGCGCAAGGGAAAATGCCCAGTCTTGAGGGTCACCACGCAACAAAGAAATAATGATTTTTACTTGTTGAGCGGGGTCACCAGAGGAGCGGGGTTTCAAAGCTAGAAACAGTTTACAATTATTTTTTAAATTCAGAAACTTAGCTCTATTCCCAGAAAATAAATCAGGAATAGGAATTCTAGGCTCTAACATAGGATTCTGAACCACAAAATCTTGAATGTTTTGTACCCTTGCAGTGAGATGATCCACACAAGAGGACAGACCTTGAATGTCCATCTCTACACCTGTGTCCTGAACCACCCAAAGGTCTAGGGGAAAAGAAAGACAAAACACCGTGCAAAGAAAAAAAAATGGTCTCAGAGCTTCTCTTATCCCTCTATTGAGATGCATTAATACTTTGGGCCAGCTGTACTGTTATGACCTGATAATTAAACCTCAAACAGGACAAGCTCTGGGATGTGGGAGCTCTGCTGACCGCAATCCCTAATCCTATCACACACACTAGAAATAGCCGTGGAGCGCTCCTGACGCTCCCTAGGCGCCTCGTCACAGCCTAAGAACTAGCTAGCCCTAGAGAAAGAAAGTAAAGCCTACCTTGCCTCAGAGAAATTCCCCAAAGGAAAAGGCAGCCCCCCACATATATTAACTGTGAGTTAAGATGAAAGTCACAAACACAGAAATGAAACAGGTTTTAGCACAGGGAGGCCAGACTAACTAAATAGACAGAGGATAGGAAAGGTATCTTTGCGGTCAGCACAAAAACTACAAAAGACCACGCAGAGTGTGCAAAAAGACCCCCGCACCGACTCACGGTGCGGAGGCGCCACCCTGCATCCCGGAGCTTCCAGCTAGCAAGACAAAATAATGAAAGCAAGCTGGACTAGAAAACCAAGAACAGAAAATAACAAACGGGGACTTAGCTTCTTGCAGGAAGAGACAGGTCTCAGAAAGATCCAAGAGCGAACTGAACCAATGCAGAAACATTGACAGCTGGCATGGAGTAACGATCTAAGTGGAGTTAAATAGAGCAGCAAACCAAAGGATAAACCCCGTCACCTGTGTAAGGAACCTCAGAAGCAGCAGCTCCACTCACAGCCACCAGAGGGAGCCCACGGACAGAACTCACCGAAGTACCATTCACGACCACAGGAGGGAGCTCGACAACAGAATTCACAACAGGGGAGTACACTTTAGATGCGTTTGAGGGAGGGGAGTTGGGTTCATTCTCTACATTTTATTTGTTTATTGTCACAGTGGCAGTGTGGTGGGAGGGTGGGGGTTCTTGGAGTTGACGCTGATTGGTTGGGGGAAGGAAATGGAGCATAATTACAGGCAATTTAAAATGTGGTGGGGTTGGATCTGGCATTTTGGTATGGGCTCTGGACGGGGTTTTACCCTGGGAGCTGTTGGTGGTTTTCTCTTCCCGGAACGGGATGTACGGTGCCCTCGAGCTGGTGATTGACGGCTGAGGGTCATATGGTGGTCGATCTTCTTTTGTGGGGTTTTGCCAGATCTTTTAGCTCCAAGAACCCTCCCCTCGAATTTATATTGTTGTATTAATGTTTATGTTATTTTGTTAATAAAAGTTGGCCGCTGTGGCCAAAATATCCAAAAGAATAATTGGTTATATTTTTATTTAAGGAAAGGGTTGGGTCGGTGGGCAGGTTGTGGTGGTTTAGGTTACATACGAAGGAAAAGACCGTACTCGGCATACGCGGTCATGTATATTTACTGTATGTAATCCATCTCTTCTATCCTGTCGGCTCCTGCAGTGATTTTACAGAACCCAGCAAATGAATTACCGGCTTTTCTTCTATCTATATTTCTGTGCAATATAAATACATATACACTGCTCCAAAAAATAAAGGGAACACTTAAACAACAGAATATAATTCAAAGTAAAACAAACTTCTGTGAAATCAAACTGTCCACTTAGGAAGCAACTCTGTTTGACAATCAATTTCACATGCTGTTGTGCAAATAGAATAGACAACAGATGGAAACTATTGGCAATTATCAAGACACCCTCAATAAAGGAGTGGTTCTGCAGGTGGGTACCACAGACCACATCTCAGTGCCAATGCTTTCTGGCTGAGGTTTTGGTCACTTTTGAATGTTGATTGTGCTTTCACACTTATTGTAGCATGCGACGGACTCTACAACCCACACAAGTGGCTCAGGTAGTGCAGTTCATCCAGGATGGCACATCAATGTGTTTTGTGGCAAGGTTTGCTGTGTCTGTCAGCATAGTGGCTGGAGGAGCTACCAGGAGACAGGCCAGTACACATGGACAGGGCCATAGGACGGCAACAACCCAGCAGCAGGACCGCTACCTCAGCCTTTGTGCAAGGAGGAACAGGAGGAGCACTGCCAGAGCCCTGCAAAATGACCTCCAGCAGGCCACAAATGTGCATGTGTCTGCACAAACGGTTAGAAACTGACTCCATGAGGATGGTCTTATTGCCCGACGTCCACACATGGGGGTTGTGCTCACAGCCCAACACCGTGCAGGATGATTGGCATTTGCCACAGAAAACCAGGATTGGCAAATTCACCACTGGCGCCCTGTGCTCTTCACAGATGAAAGCAGGTTCACACTGAGCACATGTGACAGACGTGACAGAGTCTGGAGACGCCGTGGAGAGCGATCTGCTGCCTGCAACATCCTTTAGCATGACTGGTTTGGCAGTGGGTCAGTAATGGTGTGGGGTGGCATTTCTTTGGAGGGCTGCACTGCCCTCGATGTGCTCAACAGAGGTAGCCTGACTGCCAATAGGTACCGAGATGTGATCCTCAGACCCCTTGTGACACCATATGCTGGTACGGTTGGCCCTGTGTTCCTCCTAATGCAGGACAATGCCAGACCTCATGTGGCTAGAGTGTGTCAGCAGTTCCTGCAAGATGAATGCACTGAAGCTATGGACTGGCCCGCCCATTCCCCAGACCTGAATCCGACTGAACACATCTGGGACATCAAGTCTTGCTCCATCCACCAACGTCACATTGCACCACAGACTGTCCAGGAGTTGGCGGATGCTTTAGTCCAGGTCTGGGAGGAGATCCCTCAGGAGACCATCCGCCGCCTCATCAGGAGCATGCCCAGGCATTGTAGGGAGGTCATACAGGCAAATGGAGTAATAATCCGTCCTGCGTCAATAAGTACCAGCATGCGTGGACGTATTATTACTGTCTGTCGGTAAGGGATTAAAAAATGTTCAATGAAACTCCTTGTTGCCAGAATTTTAGAAATTTTTCTTGTCTTCAGTGAGATATTAATTAAAAACTTGCTTATCAAAAGGGGTGTACTCATTTATTCTGAACAATGTTTATTAAAATTTATAAAACAGAGTGAACATAATTATAGTTTATTTCCTGTATGTCTTAAGTCATGTCTAACAAGATTTGATTTATTTACAAAAGATTTCCCACACAGTGAACATGAAAACGGCTTTTCTCCTGTGAGGCTTTTCTCTTGTGTAATAAGACTTGATTTATCTGTAAAGCATTTCTCACAGAATGAACCTGAATACAGGTTGTCTCCTGTGTGAATTCGCTGATGTTTATTAAGTGGCGATTTACCTAAAAGCATTTTCCTCATTGGAAACATGAAAACGATTTCTCCCCTGTGTGAATTCTTTTTTGATGTCTAGTAAGATCCCCTTTGAAGGCCTTCCCACACTCCAAACATGAAAATGGCTTCTCTCCTGTATGAATTCTCTGATGTTTTATAAGATCGCCTTTATCTATGAAGGCCTTCCCACATTCCAAACATGAAAATGGCTTCGCTCCTGTGTGAATTCTCTGATGTCTAATAAGATTGCTTTTCTCTGTAAAGCACTTTCCACATTCCGAACATGAAAATGGCTTCTCTCCTGTATGAATTCTCTGATGTTTTATAAGATGCCCTTTACTTGTGAAGGCCTTCCCACATTCCAAACATAAAAATAGCTTTGCTCCTGTGTGAATTCTCTGATGTGTAATAAGACTCCCTTTATATGTGTAGGATTCCCCACATTCTGAACATGAATATGGCTTTTCTCCTGTATGAATTCTCTGATGTTTTATAAGATGCCCTTTACTTGTGAGGGCCTTCCCACATTCCAAACATGAAAATGGCTTCGCTCCTGTGTGAATTCTCTGATGTATAATAAGACTCGCTTTAATTGTAAAGGCCTTCCCACATTCCAAACATGAAAATGGCTTCGCTCCTGTGTGAATTCTCTGATGTATAATAAGACTCTCTTTATCTATAAAGCATTTTCCACATTCCGAACATGAAAATGGCTTTTCTCCTGTGTGAATTTTCCGATGTTTAGTAAGAAACCTTTGAGCTGTAAAGCATTTTCCACATTCCGAACATGAATATGGCTTCTCACCTGTATGAATTCTGTGATGTATAATAAGACTCTCTTTATCTGTGTACAATTTCCCACATTCCGAACATGAAAATGGCTTTTCTCCTGTGTGAATTTTCCGATGTTTAGTAAGAAACCTGTGAGCTGTAAAGCATTTTCCACATTCCGAACATGAATATGGCTTCTCACCTGTATGAATTCTGTGATGTGTAATAAGATTCTTTTTCTGTGTGTAGAATTTCCCACATTCCGAACATGAAAATGGCTTTTCTCCTGTGTGAATTCTCTGATGTATAATAAGACTCTCTTTATTTGTGTAGGATTCCCCACATTCTGAACATGAATATGGCTTTTCTCCTGTGTGAATTCTCTGATGTCTAATAAGACTCCCTTTATCTGTAAAGCATTTTCCACATTCAGAACATGAAAATGGCTTTTCTCCTGTGTGAATTCTCTGATGTATAATAAGAATCCATTTATCTGTAAAGCATTTTCCACATTCCGAACATGAAAATGGCTTCGCTCCTGTGTGAATTCTCTGATGTCTAATAAGACTTCCTTTATCTGTAAAGCATTTTCCACATTCCGAACATGAAAATGGCTTTTCTCCTGTGTGAATGCTCTCATGTCTAACACAATTTGATTCATTTGAAAAGCATTTCCCACATTCTGAACAGGAGCATGGATTTTCTCTTTTATGTTTTCCTTGTGTTAAGAAATCTGAGCTTGTAGTAAGTTGCTTGTCATACTGAAATCTTGTATTCACTTTGTCACGTGGAATTCTGGTACCAATGTGAGATTGCTCTGGAGAGGGATCCTCATGATTAGGAGGATTATAAGAAAGTGTAGTGCTGTGAAGTCCAGGAGGTCCAGGAAGGGGAATGAGGTTTTCTCCATTAGGTTTCTTCCTGTTATCTTTTTTACAATTTAGTGATAATCCGTTATTCTCACAAGGATTTCCTATAAGGATGAAGGATAGATTGAATGTGAATTTTTTCTACAACACAACAGGGATTTCTAAATTTATTTAATAAAAAACAAATAGAAAGCGTGAGTGACTACTACTCCGCTGGATTAATTGTGCAGCTCCAGGCACAACCATGGTGTTAACATAATTGATCCTCCATGGCTTCAGCGGTGCTGCCTGATCCTCCACCAAGAGGTCCAGATTGAAAGAATCAGGATAAAAATGTAAGTAAAAAATGGGTTTTCAAAAGCACTGCCAAGGATGTAGGGAGAGTTCTTATCTTATTAAAATTATTTTATTAAGCTAGGTGTTATGGAGCCTGTCCAGCTCCTTTATCGGACTAATACAAACTGAGTAATACATGCCGTCATTTATACAATCCATAGTGACATTACAACCTTAGAGGTTGTCCACTACAATGTGTAGTGGGCAAACCAATTTAAACATTGGAAATAAGGCTTTCTTCAAATACCTTGCGTTTCCAAATGTGCCTGTGAGCGGCACTATCACTGTACGCTCATCTCCATCACGTGACCCCCGGATGCAGCTGACTCTGATGTCGGGTGATATCACGACAACTTCCGGAATTGGAAGCTGAACTGGCATCTCCAAGGCGGGATCCAGTCTTCCTCAGTGACAGCTGTGAGCGGAGTTTCATTGCGATGCTGGGCTGTGACATGCGATGAAACTCTACCCACAGCTCAGTCACTCAGTGAGACTGGGTCCCGCCTCGGTGATTATTATAAAACACCAGTGATTGTCTTTCTGCTGTCTCTAACATCATGTCCTCCCTCTATCTGAAACTGAAACTGTCAAAAACTGAACTCCTTGTGTTTTCTCCCTCCACTAACTTACCCATGCACGACATTGCCATCTCCATGTGTGGTTCTACCATTACTCCCCAGCAACATGCCCACTGTCTTGGGTTCATACTTGATTCCGATCTTTCATTCACCCCCCCCCCCCCCCCCACATCCGATCACTGGCTCGCTCTTGTTATCTGCACCTCAAAAACATTTCTAGAATTCGATCTTTTCTTACTTTTGACTCAGCAAAAACTCTTACTGTCGCTCTTTTTCATTCTCGTCTGGACTATTGCCATTTTCTACTAATCGGTCTCCCTCTTACTAAACTCTCTCCCCTGGACTATCTGTCCTGAATGCAGTAGTCAAGATCATATTCCTCACCAACCGTTACACCAATGCCTCTACCCTGTGTCAGTCATTGCCCTGGTTACCCATCCGCTACAAAGTTCAATATAAACTAATCACTCTCACCCACAAAGCACTCCACGCTTCAGAACCCCTCTATCTCTCCTCCTCGACTCAGTGTACCACTCTACACGTGCCCTCCATTCTGCTAATGACCGGATTATCATCCATAATATAATCCAAACAACCCACTCCCATCTCCAAGACTTCTTGCGTGATGCGCCAATTCTTTGAAATGCACCACAAAGGACAATTCAATTTATCCTCATGGTTTTAAAGGGAACCTGTCACCCAAAGGCCCACCCCCCCCCCCCCCAGGCGTTTTTAACTATAAGAGCCACCTTGTGCAGCAGTAATGCTGCATTCTGACAAAGTGGCTCTTTTAGTTCTGGGTGCTGTAACTGCCGAATCAGTTTTGTAATTTGTCCTAAATACCTTTTCTTCAGCCAAGGAGGCAGGCCTTTCCCCCTACTGCAGACGCCACACAGCCGTCTCTCAAATCTTCTTGGCGCCAGGCGCCGCCTCCTCACCACTGTTTTGAAAATGAGCCGGCGCCTGCGCTCTTTTCTCCTGCCTTGGGCAGGCGCAGTGAGCGCTGCCCGTCTGTCCTCATATGCAGACCAACTGACTGCGCCTGTGCGGACGCCCTGCCTGTGAATCCCAGCCCCGCAGTGTCTTCTTATTTATTCATACTACGGTGCTGGGATTGACAGGCAGGACGTCCGCACAGGCGCAGTCAGCTGGACTGCATATGAGGACAGACGGGCAGCGCTCACTGTGCCTGCCCAAGGCAGGAGAAAAGAGCACAGGCGCCGGCTCATTTTCAAAACAGTGGTGAGGAGGTGGCGCCTGGCGCCAAGAAGATTTGAGTGATGGCTGTGTGGCATCTGCAGCAGAGGGGAAAGGCCTGCCTCCTTGACTGAAGAAAAGGTATTTAGGACAAATTACAAAACTGATTATTTCGGCAGCTACAGCACCCAGAACTAAAAGAGCCACCTTGTCAGAATGCAGCATTACTGCTGCACAAGGTGGCTCTTTTAGTTAAAAACGCCTTGGGGGGGGGGGGTGACAGGTTCCCTTTAAGCATGCCCTAAAATTGCACTTCTTCAGACTGCTCAGACAGGCCTACTGCCTCAACACACTTATCTAACTATCCCTGCTTTGCCCACACAAAATTTACTACAAAACCAGCACCCTCGTATCATCTGTTCTCACACCCTCCATGCACTTAATAGCCCTCTGTGTCCGTACACACACTGGTTGGTGAGTGGTTCTTGCATCATTACATGAACACCCTATTTATTACATTGATGGCTGGACCGTACAATACAAGCACTTGTTACCATCCACCTTTTGTCTCTCCTATATCCTCAGATTGTAAGCAGCAGGGCCCTCACTCCTCTTGGTATCTGTTGATTTATGTGATTATTGTTATGCTGTAATGTCTTTTATTGTCTGTACAAGTCCCCTTTAAAATCTAAAGTGCTGTGGAATATGTTGGCTCTAAAGAAATAAAATTATTACTGTCTGTTATTGTCCGCAGTGCTGACGTCTCATTGAGAGAACTATAGCCAATAATGGAGATTGGCAGCTCTGCCGGAATAAATGGCATCAGCTGCTCAAAACCACTGATCTCCCTTACAGGCTGCAGAGCTGTCAATGTGATATCAGCACTGCAGCCAATAACGGACATTGGTAGCAGCAACGGAGACTCAGCATTGAATCAGGGGAGAGTGAATAAAGCACAGGATTTTTGTTTTCACTGAGAGACAGAGGTTTTCCAAAATCAGAAAACCCCCTTTAAACCCTTCCCGACCTTTGACGCCCCGTAGGCATCATGAAAGTCGGTGCCAATCCAACCTGTGACGCCTATGTGGCGTCATGGAGGGATCGCGTCCCTGCAGATCGGGTGAAAGGGTTAACTCCAATTTCACCCTCCCCCCCCCCGTGGCTACAATCGCTCTGATTGGCTGTTGAAAGTGAAACAGCCAATCAGAGCAATCTGTAATATTTCACCTATGAAAATTGGTTAAATATTACAATCCAGCCATGGCCGATGCTGCAATAGCATCGGCCATGGCTGGAGACCCCGATCTGGCCCCCCCACCGACTGACGGCGGGGATCTGCAGCCGCCGTCAGTGTTCCGTACCCCTCCATCCTGTCCTAAGCGCCTTTCTCTCCCCTCTGACCCTCCCCCGTCCTCCTCTCCGCCCTCCCCCCCTGCTGTCTGATCGCACCCCCCCATACTTACCTAGTCCCGGTGTCCCTCCCGGTGTCCTCGGTCTTCTCGTATGGGCACCGCCATCTTGGAAAATGGCGGGCGAGTGCGCCAGCCGAATCTGCCGGCCGGCAGATTCATTCCCTGCACATTTTGATCGCTGTGATAGGTTCTATCACAGCGATCAAAATAAAAAAAAATAGTAAATAAACCCCCCCCCCTTTATCACCCCCATAGGTAGGGAAAAAAATAAAAAAGAAAAAAAATATTTATTTTTGTTTTTCCGTTAGGGTTAGGGGTAGGGTTAGGGTTGCACTTAGGGTTAGGGTTGCACTTAGGGATATCATTGCACTTAGGGATAGGGTTGCACTTAGGGATAGGGTTGCACTTAAGGTTAGGGTTGCACTTAGGGTTATCGTTGCACTTGGGGTTGCACTTAGGGCTAGGGCTGCACTTAGGCTTAGGGTTGCACTTAGGGATATCGTTGCACTTAGGGTTATCGATGCACTTAGGGTTAGGGTTGCACTTAGGGATATCGTTGCACTTAGGGTTATCGATGCACTTAGGGTTAGGGTTGCACTTAGGGTTATCGTTGCACTTAGGGTTGCACTTAGGGTTAGGGTTGCACTTAGGGTTAGGGTTGCACTTAGGGCTAGGGTTGCACTTAGGGCTAGGGTTGCACTTAGGGTTGGGGTTGCACTTAGGGCTGGGGTTGCACTTAGGGATATCGTTGCACTTAGGGTTAGTGTTGCACTTAGGGCTAGGGTTGCACTTAGGGCTAGGGTTGCACTTAGGGTTGCACTTAGGGTTGGGTTGCACTTTGAGTTAGTGTTGCACTTAGGGCTAGGGTTGCACTTAGGGCTAGGTTTAGAATTAGGGTTAGAATTAGGGTTAGGGTTGCAATTAGGGATAGGGTTAGAATTAGGGCTAGGGTTGGAATTAGGGTTAGAATCAGGCTATGTGCACATGGTGCGGATTTGGCTGCGGATCCGCAGCGGATTGGTCGCAGTTTTCCATCACGTTTATAGTACCACGTAAAACTATGGAAAACCAAATCCGCTGTGCCCTTGGTGCGGAAAATACAGCGCGGAAACGCTGTGTTGTATTTTCCGCAGCATGTCAATTCTTTGTGCGGATTCCGCAGCGTTTTACACCTGCTCCATAATAGCAATCCGCAGGTGAAATCCACACAAAAAACACAGGAAATCCACAGGTAAAGCGCAGTGCGTTTTACCTGCAGATTTTTCAAAGACGGTGCGGAAATATCCGCACACACATCCGCAACGTGGGCACATAGCCATAGGGTTAGGGCTGGAATTAGGGTTAAGACTAGGGTTAGGGGTGTGTTGGGGTTAGGGTTGTGGTTAGGGTTGGGATTAGGGTTAGGGGTGTGTTGGGGTTAGTGTTTGAGTTAGAAATGAGGGGTTTCCACTGTTTAAGCACATCAGGGGGTCTCCAAACGCGACATGGCGCAACCATTGATTCCAGCCAATCTTGCGTTGAAAAAGTCAAATGGTGCTCTCTCCCTTCTGAGCCCTGACGTGTGCCCAAACAGTGGTTTACCCCCACATATGGGGTATCAGCGTACTCAGGAGAAACTGGACAACAACTTTTGGGGTCCAATTTCTCCTTTTACCTTTGGGAAAATAAAAAATTGTGGGCTAAAAATCATTGTTGAGGAAAGAAAAATGATTTTTTATTTTCACGGCTCTGTGTTATAAACTTCTGTGAAGCACCAGGGGGTTTAAAGTGCTCACTATGCATCTAGATAAGTTCCTTGGGGGGTCTAGTTTCCACAATGGGGTCACTTGTGGGGGAGCTCCAATGTTTAGGCACACAAGGACTCTCCAAACACGACATGGTGTCCGCTAACGATGGAGATAATTTTTCATTCAAAAAGTCAAATGGCGCTCCTTCCCTTCCGAGCCTTACCATGTGCCCAAACAGTGGTTTACCCCCACATGTGAGGTATCACTGTACTCAGGAGAAATTGCCCAACACATTTTAGGATTCATTTTATCCTGTTGCCCATGTGAAAATGAAAAAATTGAGGCTAAAATAAATTTTTTTTTTTTTAAAAAAGTACTTTTTCATTTTTACGGATCAATTTGTGAAGCACCTGGGGGTTTAAAGTGCTCACTATGCATCTAGATAAGTTCCTTGGGACATCTAGTTTCCAAAATGGGGTCACTTGTGGGGGAGCTCCAATGTTTAGGCACACGGGGGCTCTCCAAACGCGACATGGTGTCCGCTAAAGATTGGAGTCAATTTTTAATTAAAAAAGTCAAATGGCGCTCCTTCTCTTCCGAGCCCTGCCGTGCGCCCAAACAGTGGTTTACCCCCATATATGTGGTATCAGCGTACTCAGGACAAATTGGACAACAACCTTCATGGTCCAGTTTCTCCTTTTACCCTTGGGAAAATAAAAAAAATTGTTGCTAAAAGATAATTTTTGTGACTAAAAAGTTAAATGTTCATTTTTTCCTTCCATGTTGCTTCTGCTGCTGTGAAGCACCTGAAGGGTTAATAAACTTCTTGAATGTGGTTTTGAGTACCTTGAGGGGTGCAGTTTTTAGAATGGTGTCACTTTTGGGTATTTTCAGCCATATAGAATATTTATATATTTTTCATCCTCACATTTCAGGAGTCATAATGTTATTATACGCTAGGGGGCAACGGGGTTGGATGTTACATACCAGGGGCACAACAGGACTGGATGTTATACACCGGGGGGGGGGACGGGGCTGGATGCTATACACCGGGGAAGTGTGTGTTGGGGGGGCGATGATTGTTATACACCAGGGTGCGGCAATGGAGAAGGATACTATATACTGGGGGGGTTGGCGGGGCTGGATGTTATACACTGGGGGGGACAATGGGACAATAGATGTTATACACCAGTGGATGCAATGGGGCCTGAAAGAGAAACCAGAATGCAATGATTAATGAGAGTGGCCCAATGCTTTTCGCCCTATAGTGAATCTATCCAGATTACAAGATTTGGCCAAATATAACATGCTGGCAGTAGATATAAGTGGATGGTAAAGGGCGCCTGCTCTGGGCAGCATCTTGTCTCCATGTTTCTATGTTAATTGAACCAGGTCTCAGAAACCAACATGATTGTCAGATAACAACAACTCTAAATGTGGCCATTGCAGCTGTTTGTACATACAAGCTTATAATCCCTTTTATGATAAAGCAATTCTCCACCCCGGCACAGATGAGGGACTAAACATTTGTCATGTACTGTCACCTACATGGATCCTCCACTTGCCTCCAACTGAGACCTGTGTTCTGGTCCTCCTACATCCAAGATGGCCTCCAGAGTGGCAGAGATACGACAGCCGTATGTCTGACCCACACCTCCATATCATGGCACTTCCTGACTTACCATAGGGCTCCTTATGCCACCGGGCGGCCTGTATGGATGTAGAGGAACCAACATGCTGACCTCAGTGTAGGAGACAGTGGGAGGCATCATTATAATCACACGCCAGTCATCATGATCACACGCTGGACATTATTACACACCTGTGGAAACATCTCCCGGAATCTCCTCCTTCCCGTCACTCCCACACGGCTGATCCCCCCTCGTGATCGCTTCTTCTTCTGTCTCATCCTTCACTTTATTCTTAGTCGGATCTTCCTCCTGATATATCAGATGTAACAATCAGCACAATACAAGAGACCACCAAAATAGACACCTATGACCTCGATCAGACATGTCCCCCCATATACAGATTCAGTTAAGCGCCCAGCATCATCTACCGGATGTTTCTCAAGAACATCGTGATTCCCCTCTGGACAGTCCTGGGGATACAGAGGACGGGGACTTCTCTCTAGTGGATTTCTCCTCCTGGATCCATCTGTAAAAAAAGCACAGTGACGGAATAGATTGTGTCCTGTGATGATGAGAGGATGGTAGTAGTAGTATATGACCACAGAACAGACATCACAGTCTCCCGTCCTCACCCTGCAGATCGGCCCATATTGCGATCGCCTCTTGTGCTCCATGTATAACCTCAACCTTAATACCAATCAGATCTTCACCCTAAAAAGAAAAATGTAAGATGAGCTCAGGTCCCATCACTTCATGGTCAGATGTGGGGGCTTCAGTGTCATCTACCTGATGATCCTCCGGGATGTTGTGATTCTCCTCCAGACAGTCCTGGGGACACAGAGGACGAGGACATCTCTCTGGTGGATTTCTCCTCCTGGATCCATCTGTGGAAACACACAGGCTGAATATATGACCTGCCGTGTATCTGTCTATATATGAGACACGTCTCTTAGAACCGGTAATTCTAGGTTTATGTATCAGGGACTAAGTTACACTGTTGTGGTCCTCACCACCGGTACCGAGGTCCCAGCACATTGTGAGCCCCAAGTAGAAGTGATAATCATCAAGGCCAAAGCCTAATGCTCTCTGCTCTGCACCCGGAGGATGAGAACCCTGAGGAGGGGGACAGAGAAGACCCTCGTCAGTCAGATGGAGGAGCCGCACTAAGAAACACAACTTCTCCAAGTTTTGTCTCCACTAAGGATGGAACCACAGAGGAGTTGGAGAAAGTTCAACATTTTAACCCCTAAATGCAGCGATAAATATTGATTGCAACATTTAGGAGGTTGGGAGAGGGCCGATCGTTGTCGTGGCAACCCTAGATAGTCATGACAACCTCGTGATCTGCCAGTGTCAGCCTATTTAGACCATGCAAGGAGCACAGTTTAAGAGGCTTCTGTCAATGCAGTACATGTACACTGTAATGCATTATATCTGCGATCAGAGTAATAAGTTAATGTCCCATAGAGGGAATAAGTACCGTATATACTCGAGTATAAGCCGACCCAAGTATAAGCCGAGACCGCTAATTTTGCCACAAAAAACTGGGAAAACGTATCGACTCGAGTATAAGCCTAGGGTGGGAAATGCAGCAGCTATTGGTAAATTTCAAAAATAAAAATAGATACCAATAAAAGTAAAATTAATTGAGCCATCAGTAAGTTAAATGTTTTTTAATATCCAGATTGAATCAGGAGCTCCATATAATGCTCCATACAGTTCATGATGGCTCCCATAAGATGCTCCATATTAAAATATGCCCCATATAATGCTGCACAAAAGGTTAATTATGGCCCCATAAGATGCTCCATATTAAAATATGCCCCATATAATGCTGCACAAAAGGTTAATGATGGCCCCATAACATGCTCCATATTAAAATATGCCCCATATAATGCTGCACAAAAGGTTAATGATGGCCCCATAACATGCTCCATATTAAAATATGCCCCATATAATGCTGCACAAAGGTTAATGATGGCCCCATAAGATACTCCATATTAAAATATGCCCCATATAATGCTGCACAAAGCTTAATGATGGCCCCATAAGATACTCCATATTAAAATATGCCCCATAAATAATGCTGGACAAAGGTTAATGATGGCCCCATAAGATACGCCATATTAAAATATGCCCCATATAATGCTGGACAAAGCCTAATGATGGCCCCATAAGATGCTCCATATTAAAATATGCCCCATATAATGCTGCACATAGGATAATGATGGCCCCATAAGATACTCCATATTAAAATATGCCCCATATAATGCTGCACAAAGCTTAATGATGGCCCCATAAGATACTCCATATTAAAATATGCCCCATAAATAATGCTGGACAAAGGTTAATGATGGCCCCATAAGATACGCCATATTAAAATATGCCCCATATAATGCTGGACAAAGGATAATGCTGGCCCCTATGGGGGCCTGTTGCCAGTGTCGCCGCTGGCTCAGGCCCCCAGCACTTGCGATATTCACCTGTCCCCGTTCCACCACCGCGCGTCACTGTGTCTTCTAGGTCTCTGCAGTGACTGTTCAGGCAGAGGGTGTGCACTAAACACGTCATCGCGCCCTCTGACCTGAACGTCACAGCCAGAGGACGCGTTAGACAGAGCCCGGAAGTGGAAAGGGGACAGGTGAATATCACATGGCTCACCCTCCCCCATTATACATTATAATTCTTAACCTGCTGTTGATTTTTTCATTCTGCCTCCCAAAGATCGCATTAAAGCTCAGAGCACATTTATCCTGTGCTCTGCGATTACATCGGGTTTTCCATGTAAATCTCTAAAACACGTTAATCTGGCAGAAGATTCCCTATAATGAGGTAGATGGAGGCACTGTGGACTCAGCCTGACTTGTGATCTGGTGGTGTCGTCTTTAGGATTGCATAAAAGTGCTGATGGCCACAGTTTTGTGCACTTCTGAAGAAGAGGACATGGCTGAACAAAGGCAAGATGGAGTCCAGAGTAACACTGCTGCTTCATTATAATGAATGGATCCCTCAGGGGTTTCATCTGAATCACGTCACTCGAAAATTTAAATGGAAACCCCAAAGTAAGTGCTCAGCGTATAGCACAGGATAAATATGATCCCAAACTTTGTAAAATGTTCCCAGTAAAAGCTGCAACTCAATCCTCAAAAAAAGTCCCACTCAGGTCAGTCATCAATGGAAATAAAGCGGGATTCCATGTTACTAGTAGAACAAAGGCTCCGGAAAAGCAGTCTGGAAATGAATCCTCACCCCCGAAAGAAATTCAGCAAATTCTGCACTTCCAAATGCAAATGCCCCCCCCCCTTCTGAGTCCCACGGTGAGCCTAAACCACATTTAGCATCCACATGTTTAGCATTTCTGTAGTGATGAGAGTACGCCTAATTTACAGGTAAGTGTGCCTAGAAGCAAGAGCTGGGCACAATGTACACTGCTCAAAAAAATAAAGGGAACACTTAAACAACAGAATATAACTCCAAGTAAATCAAACTTCTGTGAAATCAAACCGCTTAGGAAGCAACACTGATTGACAATCAATTTATCATGCTGTTGTGCAAATGGAATAGACAACAGATGGAAATTAGTGGCAATTATCAAGACACACTCAATAAAGGAGTGCTTCTGCAGGTGGGGACCACAGACCACATCTCAGTACCAATGCTTTCTGGCTGATGTTTAGGTCACTTTTGAATGTTGGTTGTGCTTTCACACTCGTGGTAGAATGAGACAGACTCTACAACCCACACAAGTGGCTCAGGTAGTGCAGTTCATCCAGGATGGCACATCAATGCGAGCTGTGGCAAGAAGGTTTGCTGTGTCTGGCAGCATAGTGTCCAGAGGCTGAAGGCGCTACCAGGAGACAGGCCAGTACACCAGGAGACGTGGAGGGGGCCGTAGGAGGGCAACAACCCAGCAGCAGGACCGCTACCTCAGCCTTTGTGCAAGCAGGAACAGGAGGTGCCCGATGTCCACAGATGGGGGTTGTGCTCACAGCCCAACACAGTGCAGGACGCTTGGCATTTGCCACAGAACACCAGGATTGGTAAATTCACCACTAGACGGGGCCATAGGAGGGCAACAACCCAGAAGCAGGACCGCTACCTCAGCCTTTGTGCAAGGAGGAACAGGAGGAGCACTGCCAGAGCCCTGCAAAATGACCTCCAGCAGGCCACAAATGTGCATGTGTCTGCACAAACGGTTAGAAACTGACTCCATGAGGATGGTCTGAATGCCCGACGACCACAGATGGGGGTTGTGATCACAGCCCAACACCATGCAGGACGCTTGGCATTTGCCACATAAAACCAGGATTGGCAAATTCACCACTGGCGCACTGTGCTCTTCACAGATGAAATCAGGTTCACACTGAGCACATGTGACAGACGTGACAGAGTCTGGAGACGCCGTGGAGAGCGATCTGCTGCTTGCAACATCTTTCAGCATCACCGGTTTGGCAGTGGGTCAGTAATGGTATGGGGTGGCATTTCTTTGGAGGGCCGCACAGGAGGTAGCCTGACTACCATTAGGTACCGAGATGAGAGCAGTTGGCCCTGGGTTCCTGCTAATGAAGGACAATGCCAGACCTCATGTGGCTGGAGTGTGTCAGCAGTTCCTGCAAGATGAAGGCATTGAAGCTATGGACTGGCCCGGCCGTTCCCCAGACCTGAATCTGATTGAACACATCTGGGACATCTTGTGTCGCACCATCCACCAACGTCACATTGCACCACAGACTGTCCAGGAGTTGGTGGATGCTTCAGTTCAGGTCTGGGAGGAGATTCTTCAGGAGACCATCCGCCGCCTCATCAGGAGCATGCCCTGGCATTGTGGGGAGGTCATACAGGCATTTGGTGGCCACACACACTACTAAGCATCATTTCCTTGTCTTGAGGCATTTCCACTGAAGTTGGATCAGCCTGTAATTTGATTTTCCACTTTGATTTTGAGAATTATTCCACATTCTGACCTCCATGGGATATTAATTTTGATTTCGATTGATGATTTTTGTGTGATTTTGTTGTCAGCACATTCAACTTTGTACAGAACAAAGTATTCAAGGAGAATATGTCATCTATTCAGATCTAGGATGTGTTATTTTAGTGTTCCCTTTATTTTTTTGAGTAGTGTATTTGCACCACACTGTCCGATTTGCAATTTTCCCTCAACAAAAACCACTGCTGCATGTTTCTGGAAAATACCCATGGAGTCAAAATAGTCACTACACCTGTAGATAAATGCCTAGAGGGTTAATTTCTAAAATGTGGTCACTTGAGGCGAGATTCTGCTCTTCTGGCACTTAGGGGTTCTGTATATGGAGTCTACAAACTATTCTACGAAGACCTGCACTCCGAGAGTCAAATAGCTCCCCCCCCCTCCTGAGTCTCACTGTGTGGCTAAGCAGTACTGTACAGCCACATATGGGGTATGTCCATGTTCAGCAGAAACTGTGGGACAAATTTTGGTGCGATTTTTACCCACTTCTTGTGAAAATGTTAAATCTGAGGCTAAAACAATTTTTTTGTGGTAAAAAAAAATGATGATTTTTTCTTCACTGCTCAATGGTATATTTTGTGTCAATTTGTGGTGTCACTATGATCACTGCTCCTCTAGATGAATTCATTGGGAGGTGTAGTTTGTAAAATAATTCACTTATGAGGTTTCCACCCTTCTGGCATCTCAGATGCTCTTCCAGTGGGTCATTGCACCTGCAAACCATAACAGCAAAGTACGCACTACAATTTGGCGATCCTACCCTTCTGAGTTCTACACTGTGCATCAAAAGTGTTACGCTCGTGGTTGGGGAAACAGTATACCTCGGACCGGGGAAAGCCAGGAAGTATGTCACTAAGTGAGCACCAGGGTATTCACTAGAGCCCCCTGATGGTGTGGTTAGATTGGGCCCATATTAACGCCAAGTTGTAGTGTGAACACAGAAATAGATATTTTGAGTTTTGAACTATACAGAATGCATTCAAACCATGACAGAGCAGCATTGCTGGTCGTACATTTACAGACAGACAATGTTCATAGTGACACAATCTTGAGAACTGTTTACTGGATGCTCAGCCACTCCAGAATCCAGTACAAACGTATTGCCCTCACCCACAAAGCACTCCACGGATCAGCACCACTCTACATCTCCTCCCTTGTCTTAGTCTACCACCCTACCCGTGCCCTCCGTTCTGCTAATGACATGAGGTTAGCATCCTCAGTAATCAGAACCTCCCACTCCCGTCTCCAAGACTTTTCACGTGCTTCACCAATTCTTTGGAATGCACTACCCAGGTTAATACGATTAATCCCCAATCCCCAAAGTTTTAAGTGTGCCCTAAAAACTAATTTGTTCAGACTGACCTACCGCCTCAACACATTAACCTATCCCTGTGTGGCCCATTCAAAATTTTTACCAAAACCAGGTTTCTCGCATCAATGTTCTCACATGCTTTATGCATTTATAGCCCAGTGTGTCTGTACTGTTACATACGAGGGGCGATCCAAAAGTAATGATCGGTTATTTCTATTGCACACAGAAATTAAAATAAAATATTTTCTCTCTTAGGCCAATAACCGGTTCATGCAGCATTATATGAACACCCAATTATTACAATATGGCTGGTCCGAACAACGAAAGCAATTCTTACCATCCACCTTTCGCTTCTCCCTTTTTTTCTCATAGATTGTAAGCTTGCGAGCAGCAGGGCCCTTGTTCCTCTTGGTATGTTTTGATCTATGTGTTTATCGTTGTGCTGTAATGTCTATTGTCAGTACAAGTCCTCTCTAACATGTAAAGTGCTGTGGAATATTTTGACACTATAGAAATAAAATTATTATTACTTCCATTGTCTGAAGGCTTTTAACTCACAAATAGTTCTACGTTTGTTGTTTGTTATTGTAAAACATGGAGGTTTATTTAACCTCTGTCTGCTGTGGACTTGTTATCCTTCAGAGATTTTTGAATTGTGTGGCTTTATTGCCCATTGTCTGATGTTTGCCTTGTATCTCTAATTCATCTTATCCCAAAGGCTGGCCACTAAAGGGCGAGGCTGAACCAGAGTTACACAGTGTAAATCTACTATATAATTGTCTAAGGGTCACTTCCGTCTGTCTGTCTGTCACAGATATTCATTGGTCGCGGCCTCTGTCTGTCATGGAATCCAAGTCGCTGATTGGTCTCGCCAGCTGCCTGTCATGGCTGCCGCGACCAATCAGCGATGGCCAAAGTCCGATTAGTCCCTCCCTACTCCCCTGCAGTCAGTGCTGGCGCCCGCTCCATACTCTCCGCAGTCACCGCTCACACAGGGTTAATGTCAGCGGTAACGGACCTCGTAATGCCGCGGGTAACTCACTCCGTTACCGCCGCTATTAACCCTGTGTGACCAAGTTTTTACTATTGATGCTGCCTATGCAGCATCAATAGTAAAAAGATCTATTGTTAAAAATAATAAAAAAAATAAAAAATCATCATATACTCACCCTCCGGCGCCTTTCCCGCTCCTCGCGACGCTCCGGTGACCGTTCCAGCAAGGTGGCACGTTCTGGTGCTAAGGATGGTATGCGACAAGGACCTTCCATGACGTCACGGTCATGTGACCGCGACGTCATCACATGCCCTGCGCGCCTGCGCGAGAAGAACCTTCCATGACGTCACAGTCATGTGACCGCGACATCATCACATGTCCTGCGCGAGAAGAACCTTCCATGACGTCACGGTCATGTGACCGCGACGTCATCACAGGTCCTGCGCGCCTATGCGAGAAGGACCTGCCATGACGTCACAGCCATGTGACCAAGACGTCATCACACCCTGGGACCGGAAGCTGGCGAACAGGCGACAGAACTACAAGGGGCCCTCGGATCGGAAGGTGAGTATGTTTATTTTTTAACCTGTGACATACGTGGCTGGGCAATATACTACGTGGCTGGGCAATACACTATGTGGCTCTGTGCTGTATACTATGTCACTGGGCAATATACTTCGTGGCTGGGCAATATACTACGTGACTGGGCAATATACTACGTGACTGGGCAATATAGTACGTGACTGGGCAATATACTACGTAACTGGGCAATATACTATGTAACTGGGCAATATACTACGTGACTGGGCAATATAGTACGTGACTGGGCAATATACTACGTAACTGGGCAATATACTATGTAACTGGGCAATATGCTCTGTGCTGTATACTACGTCGTTGGGCAATATACTACGTAGCTGGGCAATATACTACGTGACTGGGCAATATACTACGTGACTGGGCAATATACTATGTGGCTCTGTGCTGTATACTACGTCATTGGGCAATATACTATGTAACTGGGCAATATGCTCTGTGCTGTATACTACGTCGCTGGGCAATATACTACGTGACTGGGCAATATACTACATGGCTGGGCAATATACTACGAGGACATGCATATTCTAGAATACCCAATGCGTTAGAATCGGGCCACCATCTAGTTACTATATAAGACCAGAGAAACATGACAAAGATAGAAGCAGAAAGTTGGGTACCTGTACTTATACGTGTACAGTGTTGTGATACCTGCATAAGTGGGGACGCCCAGGCAGTGTTGTGAATTTTCCAGGAGTTTTCTGTTTTGGTGGTTGCTTCTCTGATATTCCAGAGAGATGATGTTTAAAAAGTTCCTTGGTGATGATGTGAGTATATGTACTTAATCTTTATATGTATTTATAATTTATATGTACTTGACCTTTGTATGTTAAAATATACAAAAGTGTATGCAATCATACTATTCCTTTAATTTTGTACTTTGAAATAAAACTGCGTTATATCGCAAGTAGTAGCCTTCTTTAACCCCTTTACCCCCAAGGGTGGTTTACACGTTAATGACCGGGCCAATTTCTACAAATCTGACCACTGTCCATTTATGAGGTTATAACTCTGGAACGCTTCAATGGATCCCAGTGATTCTGACAGTTTTCTCGTGACATATTGTACTTCATGATAGTGGTAAAATTTCCTTTATATTGAGCTTATTTGTGAATAAAGCGGAAATTTGGCAACAATTTTGAAAATTTCGCAATTTTCCATCTTTGAATTTTCATGCCCTTAAATCACAGAGATATGTCACACAATATACTTAATAAGTAACATTTTCCACATGTCTACTTTACATCAGCACAATTTTTGAACCAAAATTTTTTTTTGTTGGGTAGTTGTAAGGGTTAAAAGTTGACTAGCAATTTCCCATTTTTGCAACACCATTTTTTATTGGGACCACATCACATTTGAAGTCACTTTGAGGGGTCTATATGATAGAAAATACCGAAGTGTGGCACCATTCTAAAAACTGCACCCCTCAAGGTGCTCAAAACCACATTTAAGAAGTTTATTAACCCTTCGATTGGAATCTTTAAAAAAAAATGAACATTTAACTTTTTTTCACAAAAAATTAACTTCAGATCCAATTTATTTTTTTTATTTTACCAAGGATAACAGGAGAAATTGGACCCCAAAAGTTGTTGTGCAATTTGTCCTGAGTACACAGATACCCCATATGTGGGGGTAAACCACTGTTTGGGCGCATGGCAGAGCTCAGAAGGGAAGAAGAGCCATTTGACTTTTCAATGCAAAATTGGTTGGAATTGAGATAGGACGCCATGTCTCGTTTGGAGAGCCCCCTGATGTGTCTAAGCAGTGGAAACCCCCCAAAAGTGATCCCATTTTGGAAAGTAGACCCCCTAAGGAACTTATCTAGATGTGTGGTGAGCACTTTGAACCCTCAAGTGCTTCACAGAAGTTTATAATGTAGAGCTGTGAAAATTAAAAAAATCTTTTTTTTCCCACAAAAATCTATTAGCCCCCAGTTTTGTATTTTCCCAAGGGTATCTGGAGAAATTGGACCCCAAAATAATATGGGAAAGTGAAAGTAGGCATCTTTTACATCTATATAGTCCCCATAAAGGAGTTTGGACCTATCAGAGGGATGGCTGATTTTATTTTTTATTTTTTCCAAACTGTTTTTATTAAACATTTTCAATTAAACATTTTCAACATTAGTATATTAACATGCAAACATAGGTACAAGGAATTACCTCCCTCTTTCCGGTATTACAGAAGCCCATTATTAAAGACGGTAACTATTTTAGCGTTCCAATTTGCAAATTAAGGCAAAGTACCTCTCAATCAAGATTAACATAAGGCTAAAAACATAGAATTCAACATGGAAATACAATACGAGTGGACTACCACTCTGTAACTAGATAACCCCAAATGATGAGAGAGGGGAAGTTATAGCTAGAGAAAAAATGAAAAACAAAAAAGAGGGGGGAGGGGTCAACAAACAGACTAGGGAAAGTCGAAGGGAGGGAAGGGGGGAGGGGGGACACACGGCTCCGCACTTCGCTCAATGTGTTATTTAGGAGACAACTCCGCTCACAAGGGTGTTCGGCCCGCTACCGCCTGTTCCAGAAACCATGTAGTTGTACAGAAGCATTGTTTGAGCCTCTGTTGTATATGCGTTGGAAGGATGGGTATAAGTGGCTGCCATAGTTCAAAAAAATTTTGGGTTTTTAGTTCCTTCTGAAGGGATGCTTCCACCCAATCCATCCTAAATAGGAAGGAGAGTTTGTCCAGGAAGATCCTCAGGGTGGGCACATTAGGTGCCAGCCAGGTTTGTAAAATCGTTTTCCGGGCCGAGGCCGAAATCATATACAAGAATTTTCTACCATGAGTGGGGATCACAGCCCCTTCATTAGTAATGTACCCGAAAAGAGCCCAGGCTGGGGTGAGAGCTACTCTATATGGTGTATGCGTATGAGTAAATACAAGTATGTGTTGTCAAAATTGTTGGATTTGTGAGCAAGCCCATAAACAGTGGAACATGTCTGCCTCGGCCTCTCCACACCTGGAACAGATCGGACTCGGTATATTACCCATAAGAAAGTTGCGCCTTGGCGAGATATAGGATCTATGCATAATCTTCAACGCCATTTCCCAATAAGATATAAACGGTGTAAATTTAAGCGTGTTCCTCAACATTTGTAAAATCAGAGTAGGTGTCAATGACGGGTCACGGAGCTGCCACTTCATTATTCCTGTGGAATGTTCTTCCCTCTTGGTCTCAGTTCTTAGGAATGTATAGTAGTCTGACACAAGCCGTTTCGTCAGCTTGCATGTGGTAAGTTTGGTTATCAGCTTATCCTGCCAGTCATTATCACTGAAGCCACAAGTAACACTCGTCACATAGCTCTGTAGTTGCATGAAGTGGAAAGGGTGTGTATTGATGAAATCAAATAAAAGTGTCGCCTGATGGCTGATTTTATTGACTCCATCTTGAATTTGCGGTAAGTGATGCAATGATTGAGAGCCTTTAGGTTTATGATAATCCGGGCTTGTTCCGTGGTTTTTTTTTTACCATGAAAATAAGGGAATAATGACCTCTTCCCTATTCGTTTGCTAGAACTGGGGATATTGCCCTTGAGATCAACAGCTCCTGAACCCCCGACATCATTAGAGCTTGAGCCTCCCGAGATGGAGGGGAGGTGACTCTCAAGATCCGGGGAGGGGGGCATCGAATTCTAATAGAAGGCCCTCTCAGATGACGTTTAGGACCCAGTGGCTGGTGGAAATAGACTGCCAATTGAGGATGAACTTCGAGAGCCTCCCCCCACTGGATGGGAGTCATTTTTTTTATTGCTGTGGTTGCTGGGAGACAAGAATATTCTTGGGTTTCCCCTTGGCATAGCTCCATCTCCCAGATTTCCCCTTCCCATGGATTGGGAGGGCTGAGATTGGGATGGCTGAAAAAAAACGCTTCCTGTGTGGTCTTTGTTCAGGAAGGGCCTTCTTTCTATCCTTGGCCTTCTCCAGGATTTCATCCAGAGCTGGCCCAAACGCGTACTCGCCCTTAAAGAGAATGGAGCATAGTTTTATCTCCGCTCCACATCTTGAGCCAGAGATCCTTTCTGGCAGAGTTAGCCAGGACCAAAGACCTAGCAGCAATATGAATTGGCTCCAAAGCGGCATCAGCCAGGAATCCAGTCGCCTTCCAAAGTATGGGCAGCGAGTCCAACAGATCTCCTCTAGAGGTACCCTGGGAGACGTGGTTCTCCAACTCATCCAGCCAACAGAAGAGGGACCTGGCTATGCAGGTGGATGCAATATTAGACCTGAGAGCAGAGGTGAAAGTTTCCCATGATTTCCTTAGAAGACTCTCAATCTTCCTATCCATGGGATCTCTCAGCTTTGGGGAGTCTTCAAAGGGTAGGGTGGTCTTTTTTGCCACCTGAATGTTCACCTTTGATCAGATCTTCATCAAGGGGAAATCTAAGTTTGAAGTCTGAAGGGGTGGTTAGCCGTTTTTCTGGAAGCTCCCTGTTATAAACTGGTGGTTCAGAAACACAATGGACCTGGTGGTTAAGAGCACCCAAAGTGACCTGATAGTTACTAATAACATAGGACGAGCTCTGAGACGTGGGAACTCTGCTGACCGCAATCCCTAATCCTATCATACCACACTAAAGGTAGCCGTGGAGCGCTCCTGACCAGACCTAGGCGCCTCGGCACGGCCTGAGAAACTAGCTAGCCCTGAAGATAGAAAAATAAGCCTACCTTGCCTCAGAGAAATTCCCCAAAGGAAAAGGCAGCCCCCCACATATAATGACTGTGAGTAAGATGAAAATACAAACACAGAGATGAAATAGATTTTAGCAAAGTGAGGCCCGACTTACTGAATAGACCGAGGATAGGAAAGATAACTTTGCGGTCAACACAAAAACCTACAAACAACCACGCAGAGGGCGCAAAAAGACCCTCCGCACCGACTAATGGTACGGAGGTGCTCCCTCTGCGTCCCAGAGCTTCCAGCAAGCAAGACAAACCAATATAGCAAGCTGGACAGGAAAAATAGCAAACAAAAGTAACACAAGCAGAACTTAGCTTATGCAGGGAAGACAGGTCACAAAAACGATCCAGGAGAGAGAGCAAGACCAATACTGGAACATTGACTGGAGGCCAGGAACAAAGAACTAGGTGGAGTTAAATAGAGCAGCACCTAACGACTTAACCTCGTCACCTGAGGAAGGAAACTCAGAAGCCGCAGCCCCACTCACATCCACCAGAGGAAGCTCATGGACAGAACCAGCCGAAGTACCACTCATGACCACAGGAGGGAGCTTGACCACAGAATTCACAACAGTACCCCCCCCTTGAGGAGGGGTCACCGAACCCTCACCAGAGCCCCCAGGCCGACCAGGATGAGCCAAATGAAAGGCACGAATCAGATCGGCAGCATGAACATCAGAGGCAAAGACCCAGGAATTATCTTCCTGACCATAACCCTTCCACTTAACCAGGTACTGGAGTTTCCGTCTCGAAATACGAGAATCCAAAATCTTCTCCACTATATACTCCAACTCCCCCTCAACCAAAACCGGGGCAGGAGGATCAACGGATGGAACCACAGGTGCCACGTATCTCCGCAACAATGACCTATGGAATACATTATGGATGGAAAAAGAAGCTGGAAGGGTCAAACGAAAAGACACAGGATTAAGAACCTCAGAAATCCTATACGGACCAATGAAACGAGGCTTAAACATAGGAGAGGAAACTTTCATAGGAATATAACGAGACGACAACCAAACCAAATCCCCAACACGAAGTCGGGGACCCACACAGCGCCTGCGGTTAGCGAAACGTTGAGCCTTCTCCTGGGACTATGTCAAATTGTCCACTACATGAGTCCAAATCTGCTGCAACCTATCCACCACAGTATCCACACCAGGACAGTCCAAAGACTCAACCTGCCCTGAAGAGAAACGAGGATGGAAACCAGAATTGCAGAAAAACGGCGAAACCAAAGTAGCCGAGCTGGCCCGATTATTAAGGGCGAACTCAGCCAAAGGCAAAAAGGACACCCAATCATCCTGATCAGCAGAAACAAAACATCTCAGATATGTTTCCAAGGTCTGATTGGTTCGTTCAGTTTGGCCATTTGTCTGAGGATGGAAAGCCGAGGAAAAAGACAAATCAATGCCCATCCTAGCACAAAAGGCTCGCCAAAACCTCGAAACAAACTGGGAACCTCTGTCAGAAACGATGTTCTCCGGAATGCCATGTAAACGAACCACATGCTGGAAAAACAATGGCACCAAATCAGAGGAGGAAGGCAATTTAGACAAGGGTACCAAATGAACCATCTTAGAGAAGCGATCACAAACCACCCAAATGACCGACATCTTTTGAGAGACGGGGAGATCCGAAATAAAATCCATAGAGATATGTGTCCAGGGCCTCTTCAGGACCGGCAAGGGCAAAAGCAACCCACTGGCACGAGAACAGCAGGGCTTAGCCCGAGCACAAATCCCACAGGACTGCACAAACGAACGCACATCCCGTGACAGAGACGGCCACCAAAAGGATCTAGCCACCAAATCTCTGGTACCAAAGATTCCAGGATGACCAGCCAACACCGAACAATGAACCTCAGAGATAACTCTACTCGTCCATTTATCAGGGACAAACAGTTTCTCCGCTGGACAACGGTCAGGTCTATTAGCCTGAAATTTTTGCAGCACCCGCCGCAAATCAGGGGAGATGGCAGACAAAATTACCCCCTCTTTGAGAATACCCGCCGGCTCAGGCAAACCCGGAGAGTCGGGCACAAAACTCCTAGACAGGGCATCCGCCTTCACATTCTTAGAGCCCGGAAGGTACGAAACCACAAAGTCAAAACGGGAGAAAAACAGCGACCAACGAGCCTGTCTAGGATTCAACCGTTTGGCAGACTTGAGATAAGTCAAGTTCTTATGATCAGTCAAGACCACCACGCGATGCTTAGCTCCTTCAAGCCAATGACGCCACTCCTCGAATGCCCACTTCATGGCCAGCAACTCTCGATTGCCAACATCATAATTACGCTCAGCAGGCGAAAACTTCCTGGAAAAGAAGGCACATGGTTTCATCACCGAGCCATCAGAACTTCTTTGCGACAAAACAGCCCCTGCTCCAATCTCAGAAGCATCAATCTCGACCTGGAACGGGAGCGAAACATCTGGTTGGCACAACACAGGGGCAGAAGAAAAACGACGCTTCAACTCTTGAAAAGCTTCCACAGCAGCACAAGACCAATTGACCACATCAGCACCCTTCTTGGTTAAATCAGTCAACGGTTTAGCAATACTAGAAAAATTATTGATGAAGCGACGATAAAAATTAGCAAAGCCCAGGAACTTTTGCAGACTCTTCAGAGATGTCGGCTGAGTCCAATCATAAATGGCCTGAACTTTAACAGGGTCCATCTCGATAATAGAAGGGGAAAAAATGAAACCCAAAAATTAAACCTTCTGAACACCAAAGAGACACTTTGACCCCTTCACAAACAAAGAATTCGCACGCAGGACCTGGAACACCATTCTAACCTGCTTCACGTGAGACTCCCAATCATCCGAGAAGACTAAAATATCATCCAAGTATACAATCAGGAATTTATCCAGGTACTCTCGGAAGATGTCATGCATAAAGGACTGAAACACCGATGGAGCATTGGAAAGCCCGAATGGAATAACCAGGTACTCAAAATGGCCCTCGGGCGTATTAAATGCTGTTTTCCATTCATCGCCCTGTTTAATACGCACAAGATTATACGCACCACGAAGATCTATCTTGGTGAACCAACTAGCCCCCTTAATCCGAGCAAACAAATCAGACAGCAGCGGCAAGGGGTACAGAAATTTGACTGTGATTTTATTTAGAAGGCGGTAATCAATACAAGGTCTCAACGAACCATCCTTCTTGGCCACAAAAAAGAACCCTGCTCCCAATGGCGACGACGACGGGCGAATATGACCCTTCTCCAAGGATTCCTTTACGTAACTCCGCATAGCGGCGTGCTCAGGCACAGACAAATTAAACAGTCGACCTTTAGGAAATTTACTACCAGGAATCAAATCGATAGCACAATCGCAATCCCTATGCGGAGGTAGGGCACTGGACTTGGGCTCATCAAATACATCCCGGTAATCCGACAAGAACTCTGGGACCTCAGAATGGGTGGATGATGAAATAGACAGAAATGGAACATCACCATGTACCCCCTGACAACCCCAGCTGGACACAGACATTGATTTCCAATCCAATACTGGGTTATGGACTTGTAGCCATGGCAACCCCAACACGACCACATCATGCAGATTATGCAACACCAAAAAGCGAATATCCTCCTGATGCGCAGGAGCCATGCACATGGTCAGTTGGGTCCAGTACTGAGGCTTATTCTTGGCCAAAGGCGTAGCATCAATTCCTCTCAATGGAATAGGATACTGCAAGGGCTCCAAGAATAACCCACAGCGCCTAGCAAACTCCAAGTCCATCAAATTCAGGGCAGCGCCTGAATCCACAAATGCCATGACAGAATAGGATGACAAAGAGCAGATCAAAGTAACGGACAAAAGAAATTTCGACTGTACCGTACCAATGGTGGCAGACCTAGCGAACCGCTTAGTGCGCTTAGGACAATCGGAGATAGCATGAGTGGAATCACCACAGTAAAAACACAGCCCATTCCGACGTCTGTGTTCTTGCCGTTCAGCTCTGGTCAAAGTCCTATCACATTGCATAGGCTCAGGTTTATGCTCAGATAATACCGCCAAATGGTGCACAGTTTTACGCTCACGTAAGCGTCAATCGATCTGAATGGCCAAAGACATAGACTCATTCAGACCAGCAGGCATAGGAAATCCCACAATGACATCCTTAAGGGCTTCAGAGAGACCCTTTCTGAAAATTGCTGCCAGCGCACATTCATTCCATTGAGTGAGCACAGACCACTTCCTAAACTTCTGACAATATATCTCTACCTCATCCTGACCCTGACACAGAGCCAGCAAATTTTTCTCTGCCTGATCCACTGAATTAGGTTCATCATAAAGCAATCCGAGCGCCAGAAAAAACGCATCAATATCACATAATGCAGGATCTCCTGGCGCAAGGGAAAATGCCCAGTCTTGAGGGTCGCCACGTAATAAAGAAATAATGATCTTAACTTGTTGAACTGGGTCACCAGAGGAGCGGGGTTTCAAAGCCAGAAACAGTTTACAATTATATTTGAAGTTCAGAAACTTAGCTCTATCTCCAGAAAATAAATCAGGAATAGGAATTCTAGGTTCTAACATAGATTTCTGAACCACAATGTCTTGAATATTTTGTACTCTTGCAGTGAGATGATCCACACTAGAAGACAGACCTTTAATGTCCATCACTACACCTGTGTCCTGAACCACCCAAATGTCTAGGGGAAAAGAAAGACAAAACACAGTGCAGAGAAAAAAAAATGGTCTCAGAACTTCTTTTTTCCCTCTATTGAGAAGCATTAGTACTTTGGGCCTCCAGTACTGTTATGAACTGGTGGTTCAGAAACACAATGGACCTGGTGGTTAAGAGCACCCTAAGTGACCTGATAGTTACTAATAACATAGGACGAGCTCTGAGACGCGGGAACTCTGCTGACCGCAATCCCTAATCCTATCATACCACACTAGAAGTAGCCGTGGAGCGCTCCTGACCAGACCTAGGCGCCTCGGCACGGCCTGAGAAACTAGCTAGCCCTGAAGATAGAAAAATAAGCCTACCTTGCCTCAGAGAAATTCCCCAAAGGAAAAGGCACCCCCCCACATATAATGACTGTGAGTAAGATGAAAATACAAACACAGAGATGAAATAGATTTTAGCAAAGTGAGGCCCGACTTACTGAATAGACCGAGGATAGGAAAGATAACTTTGCGGTCAGCACAAAAACCTACAAGCAACCACGCAGAGGGCGCAAAAAGACCCTCCGCACCGACTAATGGTACGGAGGTGCTCCCTCTGCGTCCCAGAGCTTCCAGCAAGCAAGACAAACCAATATAGCAAGCTGGACAGAAAAAATAGCAAACAAAAGTAACACAAGCAGAACTTAGCTTATGCAGGGAAGACAGGTCACAACGATCCAGGAGAGAGCAAGACCAATACTGGAACATTGACTGGAGGCCAGGAACAAAGAACTAGGTGGAGTTAAATAGAGCAGCACCTAACGACTTAACCTCGTCACCTGAGGAAGGAAACTCAGAAGCCGCAGCCCCACTCACATCCACCAGAGGAAGCTCATGGACAGAACCAGCCGAAGTACCACTCATGACCACAGGAGGGAGCTTGACCACAGAATTCACAACAGCTCCCATTCCTGATTGATCATATCCACAATACTCATGCACGGGAAAGTCGATCTGTCTGTCCGTATGTAAGCCACTAAATAACTCATCCTGTATGGATTGAGGGACAGGTTCCTCCTCTAGCCCCATAGTGCTCCGCCCTGCATTCACCAACTCTTCAATATGTTCTGAAGAAAAGAGATATTTCCTAACCTCCGGGATCTTATGGGGTATGGACTCTTCCCATCTACCTGAGGACGACTCATAAGAAATGTCTGACTCTGAGTCAGAGTCCTCCACCTGAAACTTTCTCTTCTTATGGAGCGATGGACCAGGAGAGGGAGGTGGCGGGGGAGGGATAACTGTGGCTAATGAGGCTTGAACCTCTTGCTTGATGAGCATATGTATCTCCTTGATTAGAGAGGGGTGCTCCACTCTGACCACCTTATCTGTACAAGATTGGCATAGCTTTTTCTCCCATCTCAAGGGTAGCTTTAGATTACAGATGGCACATTTGCTTCTAGTGGAGGTTTTATGGGTAGACTTGTCTCCCTAAAATAAAGGGAGAGAAGTATAAGTAGGGGAGCCTATAATACCCATACTCTCTATTAGAACCCTTCCCACTACACTTACTGGGTCTGGGGGAGCACTGAGCTCTGCAGGCGCAGGGCAGGACGTAATCTCCATGCTGACAGGGGATCAGTCTTTCCTGGGAGATGTCTTCTGGCAGGTTTATATAGCCCATAAACACTGCCCATCAGCACTACAAGGTGCCTCCCCCTCCAGGGTCAGCAGCAGACATCAGTGTCTTCAACGTTCTTAGCATGCCGCTCGGAATTCCAGGGCCCGCTCAGGGCCTAGACTGGAAGTGACACGCTGGAACGCAGTACCCGGAAGTGACGTGACCTCCAGGTCACCAAACGGCACGCACAGGAGGGGGAGACGCTGGAGGGCTCGAGGAGGCCTCCAGGAAGGGGATCACTTGCCCGCTTTACCCCCGCAAGGGGACGCAGGTGGGCCAGGAACGGTCTCAGAAACCACCGAAGGGGAGACGGGAGCAGAACGGAGGAGGAATTATTATGAAGTATTATGTGAGGTCTGTGATGTGGAACATGGCCTTCCGTGGTTTATGCTGAGTGGATAATAAACCACATGGACTATTTATCTGAAAAAAACGTGCCTGTCTATGTTTATCCTGCTGCCAAGCGAGTGTCCCCCAAGACATGTAGCGGGTGAAACGCTACAAATTATATATATATATATATATATATATATATATATATATATATATATATATATATATATATATATATATATATATATATATATATACACACACACATATACTCATAACAGAATACACAGTGTAACACACACCACACACTTCTGCTCCGCACGGGCTGAGGACAGTTTCTATACAATCACACACGGCTTCGTTCTCACACTAACCTCAGGGCTAACATTACTGATGTCACCACTCAGCAACACAACCAGATGTAGCAGAGTTCGGGCTCGTCGTGGGATATCATGATGATGGATTCTCGGCAGACAGCTGACAACGTCTTTGATTTTTTTCTGTGCATGTGTCTTTCTTACTTTTGATTATGGGGTTACTAGTGGGGGTGTCCGATAGACACCTCTCCATTACTGACACCCGGACTTAATGTCAGCGAACATTACACAGCTGACCCTAACCCCAAATAATATTACCGGCAGCCAGAACTATTGGTGCATCTAATGGATGTGCCTGTTGTAGGCAGCTGCGGGCTGCTATTTTTAGCCTGGGAGGACCAAATATCCATGGGCCTTCCCAGCCTGAGAATACCTGCCCCCAGCTATCTGCTTTACCTGTGCTTGTTATCAAAAAGAGGAGACCCCAAGTCTTTTTTTTTTATTTTTATTTTACACAGTGCAACGGCCAATCATGGCCATGCCATTACTTGACATGGCTGTGATGGGGCTGGAAGTGACCCCACAGTAAAAGCTTGTTGGTTGGCTGCGTTGCAGCTTTTCAACAAGCTATGTTCAAGCTCCCAAACCCAAACAGTAAGGCCGGCTTCACACTTGCGAGTTTTACGGACGTAAGAGCGCAGAAACTACGTCCGTAAAACTCGCAAAACATAGGGCACAATTATTCTCTATGCCCCTGCTCCTATCTGCCGTATTAAACTGATCCGTATTATACGGCTTTCTACGGCCGTAGAAAATCGCAGCATGCTGCGTTTGTCACCGTATTGCGCAAATAAAACGTCAATGAAAGTCTATGGAAGCCCCAAAAATACGGATTACACACGGACCAGCAGTGTGACTTGCGAGGAATACGCAGCGGTGTTAGAGAGAAAAGCCGGTAATTCATTGCGGTGTACAGTAAAATCACACTGACAGGTTACATTAGAATAGGTAGAATAAATGTGTACACATAGAATAGGTATATATATATATGTCAGTGAGACACACATATACATATATATATATATATAATATTTCTTCCAGCGCTAGATAGCTTTAAAGCCGGTAATTCAATTACCGGCTTTTGCTATCTCCTTCCTAAAACCCGACATGATATGAGACATGGTTACATACAGTAAACCATCTCATATTCCCATTTTTTTTTGCATATTCCACACTACTAACGTTAGTAGTGTGTATCTGCAAAATTTGGCCGTTCTATCTAGTAAATTAAGGGGTTAAATGGCGGAAAAAATTGGCGTGGGCTCCCGCACAATTTTCTCCGCCAGAGTAGTAAAGCCAGTGACTGAAAGCAGATATTAATAGCCTGGAGAGGGTCCATGGGTATTGGCCCCCCCCCAGCTAAAAATACCTGCCCCCAGCCACCCCAGAAAAGGCACATCTGGAAGAGGATCGTCCACCTCTAAGACGTGACAACAGCGGAGAAACCGCGACTCACATCAGAAGAAAATAATCAGGGAAAAGAAAGCTGTTGTCAGACGGAGAAAATGTAGAGAAAACCAAAATCACCTATTATAGGATGACGCCTGCAAGACGTCATCACATCCACCGGAGCCAACAAGGAGTTTCTCTTCTCACCTCGTGGAGTAAGAGGCCGGAGCTCCTCCATCATCAAGTCCTGGTACCGATCCTGGTGTCCTTCTAGATACTCCCACTCCTCCATGGAGAGATAGACAGCGACGTCCTGACACCTTATAGGAACCTGACAACAACGACACTGCCATCACCCAGAATCCTCCAGTGCTGTATAATGTCCCAGCAGTCACCTCTCCGCTCATCACCCAGAATCCTCCAGTGCTGTATAATGTCCCAGCAGTCACCTCTCCGCTCATCACCCAGAATCCTCCAGTGCGGTCCTGTATAATGTCCCAGCAGTCACCTCTCTGCTCATCACCCAGAATCCTCCAGTACCGTCCTGTATAATGTCCCAGCGGTCACCTCTCCGCTCATCACCCAGAATCCCACAGTGCCATCCTGTATAATGTCCCAGAGGTCACCTCTCCGGTTGTCATGGATCCCACCATGCTACCCACAATATGTCACGGATCCCAACCATATGTCACGGTTCATGGGGAAGAAACCTTCATCATCCCCGCCAATCACACCAATTTGTCACGAACGGGGGTTGTTTGGTTGCCCCTGGTTCCTTCTGAAGGGGATTTATCTATATATTACTTCCCAGTTCTGACTTGGTCAGGCTAGGTACTGCACCTTGGGTAATTAGTCGCCAGAAAGGCTGCCTGCTATGTACTGGCTATTGGGCACGCTGCCGCGAGGGCAATATAACTACTCCCACACAGGCGGGAACAATAATTATCAACGACGCCGATCGTTGCAACGACGCTCGATCGCACAGGACAAAGTATGCTGCCACCAGCTCCGATTAACTGGTCCAGAGCCAACCCAAATCAGTAGCATAATTCACCTCAGAGGACGCACAGTTCGTATAGAGCAGGAAGAGACAAGCTGGTAAATTGTATATTTTATTCCCAAAAAAGGTAGGCAGTATTTACAAAGTATTAAAACGATATTATAAAGACAAATCACGTGTACATTGCAATTACAAATAAAAGGATTAAAATGGAATAGAACACTTACAGGTCATTCAGATAATTTCATCTCCTTTCGCCCATGTGCTCAGGAGGTACATCAAGATGCATAGGGACAGCTTGCCGGGCTGTTGTTAGCTCGCTTCCTGAACCAACACTGACTCACAACTCAGCAGCGTTAAGATATGCCCTCCCGTCCTGACATCAATGAGTGGGCTGAGTAATGAGATGCACTCCTTTCTCTATTATTTACATTTTTGAGTTCACCAAACAAAGACATTACTAGGAAGAATAAAGGGGAAAGCGTGACTTGAGGGGATTGGTCTACTCTGCTCATGCATTGGTATCAAGTTGCACAGAGTATCTGCCATAGGGCTTTTATTGTTGTATGAGTGAATGCAGAGGGGGAGAAAGGGGGGGGGGGGGGTCGAAGCTGCAGCGTGTTTCTGTGCCATGGTACCTTCTAGAATAATCTCACATTATGATATTTTTACATTATCGTGACACCGCTCATCACTCAGAATACTCCAGTGCTGTCCTGTGTCACGATGATGTAAAAATGCCATATTGTGAGTTTAGTTCTAGAAGATACCATGGCACAGACACACGCTGCAGATTCGACCCCCCCTTTCTCCCCCACTGCATTCGCCGATACAAAAACAAAGCCCTAGGACAGACACACTTTGTGCAACTTGATACCAATGTGTAGCAGCCGGAACTGAGCAGCTTATGGCTTTTAGCTGCAGCAGACAAATCTCCCTACCCTACTCATTCCCCCCTCCCACCTGGTACTGGTTGAAACTGGTGAAGACACCATGAGCTTCTATTGTTCTTTTAAGGTTATATATAGTGGCACCAATCAGGGCTAGAGATATAAGGATTATATATTCCGGACGTCCATCGAAGGATCTATAACCCACTGAAACCGCTAGAAGCTAAACCCAATGAGTTCAAAGAGCGAGTTTCTCCATAAGCGAGTGTTGTAACTACGCTGTATTTACACTTAAAAGAATCGAGCCGACGTGGTGGACCTCCTGATCATTGTGTCATCTTTCTACGAGGTTCCTACGCCAAGATATGTGGGATGATGATTTTTCACAATGCTAAGACAGGGGAGTATCCAGCCTCTGAGTGAGGTCACCACAGGGAGAGGGCTTTGGTTTTAGGCTAGGAAATAACTGAGTGGAGCAGGAGTCTTCACGTGCTTTTGCCCGGGGTCTAGCTGCTAGCCAAGGGTGATGCATCTGGATATATGCCCACCATCCCCCACAGCACACTGCCAGCAAGCAGATGAAATGATCTGAACGCTATGTAAGTGTTTTTTCTTCAGCTTTAATCCCATTTTATTTGTAATTGTACTATACATACAATACTTGTCTTCTTTATAATATCTTCTTGTACTTTGTAAACACTGACTACGTTTTTAGGAGTAAGATATAAAACTGCTAGCTTGTCTCTCCTTGTTCCATAACTAACTGTCACGTCCTCTGAAGTGAATTACGCTACTAATTTGGGTTGGCTTCAGACACGTTAATAATTAGGATATAGGAGCTGGTGGCAGCGGATTTGTCCTGTGCGTTTGGGAGGCTTTGTAGCGACAGCGGTGTTGATAATTATTGTTCCCACCTGAGTGGGAGTAGTTATATCGCCCTCGCTGCAGTGCACCCCTTAGCCAGTACAAAGTAAAGCAGCTTTTCTGGCAACTAATTATCCAGGTGAAGTACCCTGACTGACCTGAGGGTACGGGGGCGCCAGAGAGCTGCAAGTTCCAAACCGTAAATGGGAAGTGGGATACAGATAAATCCCCTTCAGAAAGAACAAGGGGCACCCAAACCACCCCGGTTCCTGACAAATTGGTGTGAGTAGCACAGTCATCTCCCAGAATCCTCCAGTGCCGCCCTGTATATTGTCCCAGCAGTCACCTCTCCGCTCATCACCCAGAATCCTCCAGTGCTGTCCTGTATAATGTCCCAGCAGTCACCTCTCCGCTCATCACCCAGAATCCTCCAGTGCTGTATAATGTCCCAGCAGTCACCTCTCCGCTCATCACCCAGAATCCTCCAGTGCTGTCCTGTATAATGTCCCAGCAGTCACCTCTCCGCTCATCACCCAGAATCCTCCAGTGTTGTATAATGTCCCAGCAGTCACCTCTCCGCTCATCACCCAGAATCCTCCAGTCCTGTATAATGTCCCAGCAGTCACCTCTCCGCTCATCACCCAGAATCCTCCAGTGCTGTCCTGTATAATGTCCCAGCAGTCACCTCTCCGCTCATCACCCAGAATCCTCCAGTCCTGTATAATGTTCCAGCAGTCACCTCTCCGCTCATCACCCAGAATCCTCCAGTGCTGTATAATGTCCCAGCAGTCACCTCTCCGCTCATCACCCAGAATCCTCCAGTGATGTCCTGTATAATGTCCCAGCAGTCACCTCTCTGCTCATCACCCAGAATCCTCCAGTCCTGTATAATGTTCCAGCAGTCACCTTTCCGCTCATCACCCAGAATCCTCCAGTGCTGTATAATGTCCCAGCAGTCACCTCTCCGCTCATCACCCAGAATCCTCCAGTGCTGTATAATGTCCCAGCAGTCACCTCTCCGCTCATCACCCAGAATCCTCCAGTGCTGTATAATGTCCCAGCAGTCACCTCTCCGCTCATCACCCAGAATCCTCCAGTACTGTATAATGTCCCAGCAGTCACCTCTCCGCTCATCACCCAGAATCCTCCAGTGCTGTATAATGTCCCAGCAGTCACCTTTCCGCTCATCACCCAGAATCCTCCAGTGCTGTATAATGTCCCAGCAGTCAGCTCTCCGCTCATCACCCAGAATCCTCCAGTGCTGTCCTGTATAATGTCCCAGCAGTCACCTCTCCGCTCATCACCCAGAATCCTCCAGTGTTGTATAATGTCCCAGCAGTCACCTCTCCGCTCATCACCCAGAATCCTCCAGTCCTGTATAATGTCCCAGCAGTCACCTCTCCGCTCATCACCCAGAATCCTCCAGTGCTGTCCTGTATAATGTCCCAGCAGTCACCTCTCCGCTCATCACCCAGAATCCTCCAGTCCTGTATAATGTCCCAGCAGTCACCTCTCCGCTCATCACCCAGAATCCTCCAGTGCTGTATAATGTCCCAGCAGTCACCTCTCCGCTCATTACCCAGAATCCTCCAGTGCTGTATAATGTCCCAGCAGTCACCTCTCCGCTCATCACCCAGAATCCTCCAGTCCTGTATGTCCCAGCAGTCACCTCTCCGCTCATTACCCAGAATCATCCAGTGCTGTATAATGTCCCAGCAGTCACCTCTCCGCTCATCACCCAGAATCCTCCAGTCCTGTATAATGTCCCAGCAGTCACCTCTCCGCTCATTACCCAGAATCATCCAGTGTTGTATAATGTCCCAGCAGTCACCTCTCCGCTCATGACCCAGAATCCTCCAGTGCTGTATAATGTCCCAGCAGTCACCTCTCCGCTCATCACCCAGAATCCTCCAGTGATGTCCTGTATAATGTCCCAGCAGTCACCTCTCCGCTCATCACCCAGAATCCTCCAGTGCTGTATGTCCCAGCAGTCACCTCTCCGATCATCACCCAGAATCCTCCAGTCCTGTATAATGTCCCAGCAGTCACCTCTCCGCTCATCACCCAGAATCCTCCAGTCCTGTATAATCTCCCAGCAGTCACCTCTCCGCTCATCACCCAGAATCCTCCAGTCCTGTATAATGTCCCAGCAGTCACCTCTCCGCTCATCACCCAGAATCCTCCAGTGCTGTATAATCTCCCAGCAGTCACCTCTCCGCTCATCACCCAGAATCCTCCAGTGCTGAATAATGTCCCAGCAGTCACCTCTCCGCTCATAACCCAGAATCCTCCAGTCCTGTATAATGTCCCAGCAGTCACCTCTCCGCTCATCACCCAGAATCCTCCAGTCCTGTATAATCTCCCAGCAGTCACCTCTCCGCTCATCACCCAGAATCCTCCAGTGCTGAATAATGTCCCAGCAGTCACCTCTCCGCTCATAACCCAGAATCCTCCAGTCCTGTATAATGTCCCAGCAGTCACCTCTCCGCTCATCACCCAGAATCCTCCAGTCCTGTATAATCTCCCAGCAGTCACCTCTCCGCTCATCACCCAGAATCCTCCAGTCCTGTATAATGTCCCAGCAGTCACCTCTACATTCATCACCCAGAATCCTCCAGTGCTGTATAATGTCCCAGCAGTCACCTCTCCGCTCATCACCCAGAATCCTCCAGTCCTGTATAATGTCCCAGCAGTCACCTCTCCGCTCATCACCCAGAATCCTCCAGTCCTGTATAATGTCCCAGCAGTCACCTCTCCGCTCATCACCCAGAATCCTCCAGTCCTGTATAATGTCCCAGCAGTCACCTCTCCGCTCATTACCCAGAATCCTCCAGTCCTGTATAATCTCCCAGCAGTCACCTCTCCGCTCATCACCCAGAATCCTCCAGTCCTGTATAATGTCCCAGCAGTCACCTCTCCTCTCATCACCCAGAATCCTCCAGTCCTGTATAATGTCCCAGCAGTCACCTCTCCATTCATCACCCAGAATCCTCCAGTGCTGAATAATGTCCCAGCAGTCACCTCTCCGCTCATCACCCAGAATCCTCCAGTGCTGTATAATGTCCCAGCAGTCACTTCTCCGCTCATCACCCAGAATCCTCCAGTGCTGTATAATGTCCCAGCAGTCACCTCTCCGCTCATCACCCAGAATCCTCCAGTCCTGTATAATGTCCCAGCAGTCACCTCTCCGCTCATCCCCCAGAATCCTCCAGTCCTGTATAATCTCCCAGCAGTCACCTCTCCGCTCATCACCCAGAATCCTCCAGTGCTGTATAATGTCCCAGCAGTCACCTCTCCGCTCATCACCCAGAATCCTCCAGTGCTGTATAATCTCCCAGCAGTCACCTCCCCGCTCATCACCCAGAATCCTCCAGTGCTGTATAATGTCCCAGCAGTCACCTTTCCGCTCATCACCCAGAATCCTCCAGTGCTGTATAATGTCCCAGCAGTCACCTCTGCGCTTATCACCCAGAATCCTCCAGTCCTGTATAATGTCCCAGCAGTCACCTCTCCGCTCATCACCCAGAATCCTCCAGTGCTGTATAATGTCCCAGCAGTCACCTCTCCGCTCATTACCCAGAATCCTCCAGTGCTGTATAATGTCCCAGCAGTCACCTCTCCGCTCATCACCCAGAATCCTCCAGTGATGTCCTGTATAATGTCCCAGCAGTCACCTCTCCGCTCATCACCCAGAATCCTCCAGTGCTGTATGTCCCAGCAGTCACCTCTCCGATCATCACCCAGAATCCTCCAGTCCTGTATAATGTCCCAGCAGTCACCTCTCCGCTCATCACCCAGAATCCTCCAGTCCTGTATAATCTCCCAGCAGTCACCTCTCCGCTCATCACCCAGAATCCTCCAGTCCTGTATAATGTCCCAGCAGTCACCTCTCCGCTCATCACCCAGAATCCTCCAGTGCTGTATAATCTCCCAGCAGTCACCTCTCCGCTCATCACCCAGAATCCTCCAGTGCTGAATAATGTCCCAGCAGTCACCTCTCCGCTCATCACCCAGAATCCTCCAGTCCTGTATAATCTCCCAGCAGTCACCTCTCCGCTCATCACCCAGAATCCTCCAGTGCTGTATAATGTCCCAGCAGTCACCTCTCCGCTCATCACCCAGAATCCTCCAGTGCTGAATAATGTCCCAGCAGTCACCTCTCCGCTCATCACCCAGAATCCTCCAGTCCTGTATAATCTCCCAGCAGTCACCTCTCCGCTCATCACCCAGAATCCTCCAGTGCTGTATAATCTCCCAGCAGTCACCTCTCCGCTCATAACCCAGAATCCTCCAGTCCTGTATAATGTCCCAGCAGTCACCTCTCCGCTCATCACCCAGAATCCTCCAGTGCTGAATAATGTCCCAGCAGTCACCTCTCCGCTCACCACCCAGAATCCTCCAGTGCTGAATAATGTCCCAGCAGTCACCTCTCCGCTCATAACCCAGAATCCTCCAGTCCTGTATAATGTCCCAGCAGTCACCTCTCCGCTCATCACCCAGAATCCTCCAGTCCTGTATAATCTCCCAGCAGTCACCTCTCCGCTCATCACCCAGAATCCTCCAGTCCTGTATAATGTCCCAGCAGTCACCTCTACATTCATCACCCAGAATCCTCCAGTGCTGTATAATGTCCCAGCAGTCACCTCTCCGCTCATCACCCAGAATCCTCCAGTCCTGTATAATGTCCCAGCAGTCACCTCTCCGCTCATCACCCAGAATCCTCCAGTCCTGTATAATGTCCCAGCAGTCACCTCTCCGCTCATCACCCAGAATCCTCCAGTCCTGTATAATGTCCCAGCAGTCACCTCTCCGCTCATTACCCAGAATCCTCCAGTCCTGTATAATCTCCCAGCAGTCACCTCTCCGCTCATCACCCAGAATCCTCCAGTCCTGTATAATGTCCCAGCAGTCACCTCTCCTCTCATCACCCAGAATCCTCCAGTCCTGTATAATGTCCCAGCAGTCACCTCTCCATTCATCACCCAGAATCCTCCAGTGCTGAATAATGTCCCAGCAGTCACCTCTCCGCTCATCACCCAGAATCCTCCAGTGCTGTATAATGTCCCAGCAGTCACTCCTCCGCTCATCACCCAGAATCCTCCAGTGCTGTATAATGTCCCAGCAGTCACCTCTCCGCTCATCACCCAGAATCCTCCAGTGCTGTATAATGTCCCAGCAGTCACCTCTCCGCTCATCACCCAGAATCCTCCAGTCCTATATAATGTCCCAGCAGTCACCTCTCCGCTCATCACCCAGAATCCTCCAGTCCTGTATAATGTCCCAGCAGTCACCTCTCCGCTCATCCCCCAGAATCCTCCAGTCCTGTATAATGTCCCAGCAGTCACCTCTCCGCTCATCCCCCAGAATCCTCCAGTCCTGTATAATCTCCCAGCAGTCACCTCTCCGCTCATCACCCAGAATCCTCCAGTGCTGTATAATGTCCCAGCAGTCACCTCTCCGCTCATCACCCAGAATCCTCCAGTGCTGTATAATCTCCCAGCAGTCACCTCCCCGCTCATCACCCAGAATCCTCCAGTGCTGTATAATGTCCCAGCAGTCACCTCTCCGCTCATCACCCAGAATCCTCCAGTGCTGTATAATCTCCCAGCAGTCACCTCCCCGCTCATCACCCAGAATCCTCCAGTCCTGTATAATCTCCCAGCAGTCACCTCTCCGCTCATCACCCAGAATCCTCCAGTGCTGTATAATGTCCCAGCAGTCACCTCCCCGCTCATCACCCAGAATCCTCCAGTGCTGTATAATGTCCCAGCAGTCACCTCTCCGCTCATCACCCAGAATCCTCCAGTCCTGTATAATGTCCCGTGAGATGAGGAGCAGACGCTGCACACCCCCCATACAATGCTGCCCGTCCCCAACACTGAGGAGCCGCAGTCACAGGGAGCAGGAGCCTCCACAGGAACAGCTCTGATCTCACCCCACACTCTCCTCTCACAGATTTACCACAAACCCTCCTGTAATCTCACCGGAATGGCGGGAAATCTGCTGCTGGCTGACACCAGAGAACACGAGCTGCACACAACCAGGACGGAGCTGCTGCACTGAGAGCGGAAGGACCTGTGGTGACGTCACTGTCATGTGATCAGGGGGCGGGGTCAGGAGAGAGGTGGTGCCATCATGCCCATGTGACTGCGCATGTGACATGGAGGGGCGGGGCCTCTTCCTGCAGTGCAGCTGATGCTGGCAGACCCGGATGTGCTGTGTTATGTGCTGTGTTATGTGCTGTGTTGTGTTGTGTTATGTGCTGTGTTGTGTGCTGTGTTGTGTTGTGTTATGTGCTGTGTTGTGTGCTGTGTTATGTGCTGTGTTATGTGCTGTGTTATGTGCACACGTTGCAGATTTACTGCAGTTTTTATGCGGATTCCTATAATAGAACTGGGGTAAAACACTGCGGAATCTGCACAAAGAATTGACATGTTGCAGAAAATAAACCGCAGTAGTTCTGGACGGAATTTTCCGCAGCATGTGCACAGCGGATTTGGTTTTCCATAGGTTAACATGCTACTGGAAACGCATGGAAAACTGCTGCAGATCCGCAGCGTGAAATCCGCAATGTGTGCACAGACCCTTACCCCCCGCAGTGACTCCCCCCAGTCCCACAGACAGACCCTCACCCAGCAAACCATAAAATATCAAATCTGGAGGGGGCGTCGTCTGTTACGTAGGGCTGCAGGTCCTGGTTTTTGCATGGTGCTGCTGTTACATGGCGCTGCCAGGGTAATGTCTGGTATCACTTCCATTGGGCTGCGCAGAGGAGTGTGGAGTTCCCTGTGTGGGGGCTGTATAGGGAGGGGCTCCTATGACGGACAGGACTCTTCCTGTTTAATAATAATAATAATCTCTATTTATATAGCGCCAACATATTCCGCAGCGCATTACAGTTTAACAGCTTCAAACACAACAGTCATAAGTAACAACGTTAACAATACAGTAATAAAGCACAATAAGCTGCCCCTGCTCGTGACAGCTTACAATCTACAATGAGGAGGGGAGATACAAAGTACAGATGTGCTGCACATTGTCACACATCCTCTGTCACGGGGCTACCGCGACAGAGAGGTTCCAGAGAACCGCAGCGCTCTGGGCCTCGTTCACACACAGTGAACAGAAGCTCTTCACCTGTATTCTGACCTGGCTGCTTTGTGCCAGCAGTGCAGGAGTTAACCTTGTTGCTGAGTTGCTGAGAGCTGGGTCTCTCTCAGCTGAAGTGGATTTTGTAATCTGATGCTCTATATAGACCCAGTCCTGACTTCAAGCCAGGCAGTAGAACTGATCACTGACAATAGCTGGAGGTTGAAGGAGCGTAGTGTTGGAGGTTTATTTACAGAGATTGGTGTCTGCTGTTTTGGTTGCATGTTAAACCTGTTTTCCTTCCTAGTTTTCTCCTTCTCTTCCCTTCTATGTGTTTCCTCTGTGGTTGTGTGAGCATTTGGTGAGTTTGAGACTGTTAGTTACCTTGTCTGTATACCCTGTTATTTGTTGTATTATTACACTGGTGCAGTCCACCTCCTTTGGGGAGAGGGTGCCACTGATAGGGCCTGCACAGGAGACAGGGATACGCTGGCGGCTCAGGTCTCCTAACCATCATAGGTACCCCTGAGATAAAGGAAAGCCAGGGCCCCATTATAGTGGCAGGGACAGGTGCGGGTCCCAGTACACCGTCTTGCCCCTTTATTGCAGCTTACGGCGTGACACCCTCCCAACCACCCCACCCACCAAAAGAACTGCTGGGTTAGGTCCTGGGGCCTTGGCTGGGGGGTTCTTCTGCTTGTCTGGACAGTAGGGACTAATATGACCAGTCTGTCTGCAAACAAAACACTGGCCGGTGGTAGGTCTGGTGCTGTTGGCAATGGGGACAGGGCCTCTGGTGTGTTGGCTGGAAGGGGTACTGGCGTTGGTTGCAGGCTTACCCCCTCTCCAGCTGGTGGTGACTGGCTTCTGCACTTCCGATTTATGGTTGGCCTCATAGGCATCGACAATCTGCGCTGCTTTCGTCACGTCTTTAGGTTCTCTGTCCATCACAAACTGTCACACCTCAGCTGGGCAAATATGTAAGAACTGGTCTTTGATCATCAGGTCTTGCAGCTGTGCAAAGGTGGTCACTGACAGTCCTTGGGTCCACTGGTCAAAGTGGGTCTTGATTCCATATGCCACATCGCTGTAACTGTTGTGTGGGCCAAGTTGGAGGTTCCGGAACTTTCTACGGTAAACCTCAGGTGTAAGCTGGTACTTGGTTATCAGGGCCTGCTTGATGGCCTCATCGTCACCATCTTGTTCTTGAGGTAGGGCAGCAAACGCCTCCAGTGCTTTGCCTCTCAGCCCTGGGGTCAGGTATCGTGCCCATTGGTCCCCAGGCAGCCCATACTGTCTGCAGGCTTTCTCAAAGGCCCGCAGAAAAGTGTCCAAGTCCCTGTCCTTTTCCATCACAGGAAACTGCTCGGGCCGGGGCTTCGGTATCTGAGCGCTGCTGGGCTCATAGCTGGACTGGGACGACCCCTGCATTTGCAGTCGGGCTAACTGCAGCTGGTACTCCCGCTCCGCTCTCTCAGCCTCCCGCTGGGCCTCTTCGAATTGCAGGACTAGCTGCAGATGTTTGTGTCATCTGTGGAAAATTGTTGCAGAGCCAGCTGAAGGCGGAGGTCCGCGCTCCCCTGGTTGCAAGTAGGGCTGGCATTCAGCAGTTGGACCTCGGCAGCAGCACCACTGGCGCTGGTGCTGGCTTATGCTGGGCTCTGAGGCCAGGCTTGGTCTACTTCAAATTGCACCAGTTCAGTGACCATTTGAGCCTTGGATCTGCCATTGGAGTCCAGGCCATGGTACATGCATACTCCAACAAGAGTGTCCTTCTGCTGGGTGTACCATGCTTCTCCTTTTGCAGCCATGGTCGCCAAGTAAAAGATCGGATAGAAAAACAAAGAGAAGGGGAGGGGATAATTACCAGTACACACAATTGTCTCAGGACTAATAATCACTGAGTTTGTTCTCCAAACTATTGCTGCAGGGTTCTTGGAAGAACCGTGCTGATTTTAGTGAAAGGAATGATTGCTCAAAACCAGATCACCAATGCTCTATGATCCCACTGCTCTGCCACCAATGTCACGAATCGGGGTGACCTTTGGCCAGCACATGTGCAGGGGGGCTTATCTAAGGCTAGTTTCACACAAGCGTTTTGAGGAGCTGCGGAGGGCTGAAGACTTCCTCTGTGAAGCCCCGCCCTCGGCCACACCTCCGCCACTAGCTCCGCCTACTTCTGCATGTGGCCTGCGTACCTATTTTTAACATTAGGTACGCAGGTCGTGCGACTGTACGCGGATGCTTCCGTATGCGTCATTTTGGCGATGCGGAGAAAAAAAGAAATAGCTACCATCTGCATCCTACGCTGGTCGCCGCATCGTCAAAACGACTGTATACTTAGGAAGAAATGCTGGCGCACTACAAATACTATCTATACACTAATATCAAGCGGGGGTGCAGTAAAGTGGCCAACAGCAATCTAAACAAAAGGAAAAGAAGCCACAATATAATCTGCACACCACCAATGAGTTATATGAAACAAAGACAATTTTATTGGTATCAAAGGTAATTTAAAAACAGTTAAAAATGCATCAAAATAACTCCCCCATGAGGCCTGTCCAAAACAATATCTCATAAACGGTATAGATAGCGCATGGTGCCTGGCACAAATACACACAATATAGAGGCACAGCTGGGTTTGATCAATACAAATGTATACACCACCTGTTATTCCATCCGGGAAATACAAGTCAAATAATATGGACAACCCGTAGGCACAAATATAGGAGATAATGAAATATCAGTCCCTACTGAAGGATGGATAAAACATGGCCATTGCCCCTAATAAGGCAGTCAAATAGACAAAGAATGAGAAAACCTCAACAGCGTGCATGGAGAACCCTCAAAAAAGGACCTATAGTAAGGAGGGTAGCTCCGGCAACCAATGCATGGATCAGGACCGCAGGGTGGGAGAACCCAACGCGTATCGCGGTTACAACGACCGCTTCGTCAGGGGTGATTGCTTACCGAATAAAACCTCCGTCTTTATATCCCAAATAAAGTGGCCATAGGTGCGCACCGGTGTGTAACTCCCAACGAACCGGAAGTGAAGAAACCGGAGCCCGCATGGAGGAAGGTCAGCGGCGTGATGTATTCGCGCATGCGCGCACGATAAAAGAAACCAAGTGAGGGCAGACGTCTCTGCCCATACTGTTCCAGTGCGCACGCGCCGGAACTATAGCCGGCGGTCCGCATCAGAGCAGATAGAACAAGAAGGGGAATCGCCCACAGAGGCGTGTGGTAACATGCGGAGACGGCATACTGGAGGAGGAACAGGAAGGGATATGACCGACCTACATCCCAATACTGGAGGAAAGACATATAATTAGGAAAATACTCTATACAATAAGAAAATAAGAAAATATAACAAAAAACACCCAATAACAACAAATAATAAGAAAATAAATAGAAACAAAGAAAATAAACATAAATATGGATATAAACATAAATATAACGATAATATAAATAAAAAACAAAAAACACAACACACTTGCCAATCACCAAACTAAACCCTTATAAACCATAAACATAATCCAAAATACACAACTAACCAAGAAAAAATAATAAAAATAAGAAATGCCCATATAACATAGCCTGCCACCCATGATAGAAATGGCCAACCCCCCATAGACCTCATAGTCCATAAAACTATCACTGGTGTCCCCAGAATAGTCCACAATAATGAAGATCCATTGGGAGAAGGGGAAAATTCCCGCCGATCAATCCAATTCTTCACAAAAGTACGTCACAAGTCCCGATGTTATCCATTCCTGAGGTAGATGCGGTATCCAGTATATCCAACCATCGAATTGAAACTCTGGGGGAGACCTTCTCAAGATAGCCATCCAACTACAAAACCTCGTCAAAGAATCATCCGTCATATAAGGATCAAACAAGAAGGAGTCCAATATAGAGATCCTACAGGAATTTAACTATCCCAGGAAGCCTGTAAAAAGGAGATCTTCATTAATGCCCTGAGGTGCTATAGACTTAAGCAGATAAATCCACCGAGACTCCAATTGTAGGAGCCGCTTGTGCAGGGAGCCACCCCTCCCAGAGCCCCTAACATGTTCTAGGCCAATAATCTTGGTGTTGGCATAGCTACCACTATGGTGAAGTAGATAATGAGAGGCCACCGTGGTAAGTGTCTTACCCTTTCGGCTGTCAGCGGCCGCCATATTGATAGTGGAGAAATGACCCTGCATTCTCCTGCGTAATTCCTGCGAAGTCTGACCTACATAAATGCAGGGACATGAGCATATTAGAGCATAAATGACGTGAGTGGTTTTACAATTGATATATGATTTTATTCTATGTTGCACCTGATCTACCGGATTGCAGAAAGAGTCACGCGTCGGATGCATGTATGGACACATGTTGCAATCCCCGCATGGAAATGAGCCTCTCAACACAATACCTCGATTAAGTCTACGTGTGGGTCTATTATAATGGCTTTTGGTAAGGATGTCCTTAAAATTAGGCGCCCTCCTAGCCGTTGTTAGTGGGCGCTCACTGACAACCTGAGATGTTTGTGTGTCAGTGGTCAAAATCCTCCAGTGGTTATTCAAAATTCTACTCACCTGAGACCATTGGGTATGATATCCCGTGATGAATCGCGCATAGCTATCTGGTCTCTTCTTATTGGTAATAAGTAAAGAATCTTGTGTCTGCTGTTTTGCCCTCTGATAAGCCCGAGAGATGCATTTTTTGGGGTAATTCCTTGTCAGAAACCTTTTAGTCAAGTCCTGGGCTGTCGTCTTAAAGTCCGAATCCTGCGTACAATTCCGTCTTGCCCTAAGAAATTGTCCAGTCGGAATTCCATCCCTGGTGTGTTTCGGATGAAAACTCCGATATTCCAGCAGGCTATTGACAGCAGTGGGCTTCCGGTATAGACATGTAGATAACATGCCGTCCTGACACTTGACTTCCAGGTCCAAAAAATTAACTGCAATGGAGGAGAAATGATGAGTCAAAAAAATATTAAAAGTATTATTGTTAAGAAACCCCAAAAACTGAAGACATTCCTCAGGAGAGCCGGACCAAATGAAAAATATGTCGTCTATAAAGCGCGACCAATGTCGCACTCTGCTGTTAAAAATATCAGATGTATAGACGATAGTCGACTCCCACCACCCTAAAAAAAGATTAGCGAAGGCCGGGGCACATCTCGCCCCCATGGCCACACCAGATGTCTGCAAAAAATATGTCCTGTCAAACAGAAAAAAATTATGTCTCAAAGCAAAATTAAGCAAATCAACAATAAAGGAATCGTGCATTCTGTCTGAATTGGTCTGTTGGTCAAGAAAAAACATGACTGCATGTATACCGTCATCATGATTGATGTTTGAGTACAGCGACTCAACGTCGCAGGTGACCATGAGCTCCCCTGGTGCTAGTGACACCCCTTTGTACATGCTGATAAAATGCGAAGAGTCTCTCGTATATGATGGTAATACCGCCACAAGCGGCTGCAGAAAAAAGTCGACATAGGTACAAGCCCTCTCACACAAGCTGCCAATACTGGAGACTATCGGACGACCCGGCGGCTTGTTAGTACTCTTGTGGACTTTGGGTAACATATAGAAAGTTGGCGTGACTGGTTGTTCTACCCAAATAAAGTCCCGCTCCTGAACATTGATGATCCCCAATTCGAACGTCCTATCGATAAGTCTCCTTAGTTTGGTGGCATAAACCCCCGTGGGATCAGAGGGGAGCCTACGATAAAAGCGTGTATCGTCTAATTGTCTATGGGCTTCTTCCAAATACATATTATGGGGCCATAGAACAATATTGCCGCCTTTATCCGCTTCCCTGATTAGAAACTCTTTGTTATTCTTGAGGCTAAGCAGAGCCCTGCGCTCCTGGTCAGTGAGGTTAATACCAACACCCGACCTATCGGGTAACGCCTCAATGTCCTGTTTAACCATCTCAAAATAAATTTTAACAGCTGGAACAGTAGAGAGGGGAGGACATACCAAAGACCTGTTTTTGTGAGGAAATCGTGGCCTACCTGTGGAGGACTCCCCTTCCTGTAGCAAATCCATAAGATCCTGGAACGTTCTCTGCTCCGTTTGGTCAATAGTAGACATACTTTGTGGATGATTATGCAACACCTGCAACGTAATTTTTCTACAAAAGAGAAAAAGATCCTTTATTAGCGTGAATTTGTCCGTCAGTTGTGATGGCGAGAAGGTCAGCCCCCTCCTCAATACAGAGGCCTCTACAGTGGTTAATTGATGTTCAGACAAATTAATAATTTGTAGAGTATCAGCATCAAGGTTGTCATACTCATGGACATTGTCCATGGACTGTGTGGTTATTTGCGGTTCTTCTTCCGTTGATTCTGGAACACCAGTCTGGAATTCCTGTTCCTGGTGACCCGAGTGAAGAGACTTGTGTCTCCTCCGCCCCCGTCTGACTCTGGTCCTACTTCTGACTCGCTTTCCGCGGAAGATAAAAAATCACTCGATAAATGTCCATCCAAAGTCGGACCATATCGTGTCGACTCCTTCAGATTGGATCTAGTGCTCGGTCCCCGGCGCTGATTCCCTTGATGCCTCCAATTAAAAGCCACCTTCCGATCAAAGTCTGACTTGTCTCTTAGAAATTTTGATCTCTTTTTATCCCTGATCTCTTTATCATATTTGTCCAAAGCCTCCTTTAATTTCACCTTAAAAGGCTGGATCTGTGTTATTTCATCAAATTTATTGAGACCATTCTCCAAACTCTTAATATCAGTTTTAACAAGGCACAGGAGTTCTCTATCGTGTGAGATTAAGAGATTGATCAAAATCTGCGAACACCGTAACAAGCCGTCCTCCCATGTAGCACGGAAGGCTACTGAAGGCTCCCATGCTGGAAAGATGGGAATTCTCAAACCTCTCGGTACCAAATTCAATTTAAGGTATTCCTCAAGGCAACGAATATTCCACAATAATTTGATACCTTGTTTTTGCGCCGCCATGAGTTCTGTGGTTAGCCGTGAAAAATCCGACTCCGGACACCCCTGAATAGTGTCTGTAAACGCCGCTGAAGCAGATACTCCGCCGCTGAAGCAGAGAGTATCTGCTTCAGCGGCGTTTACAGACACTATTCAGGGGTGTCCGGAGTCGGATTTTTCACGGCTAACCACAGAACTCATGGCGGCGCAAAAACAAGGTATCAAATTATTGTGGAATATTCGTTGCCTTGAGGAATACCTTAAATTGAATTTGGTACCGAGAGGTTTGAGAATTCCCATCTTTCCGGCATGGGAGCCTTCAGTAGCCTTCCGTGCTACATGGGAGGACGGCTTGTTACGGTGTTCGCAGATTGTGATCAATCTCTTAATCTCACACGATAGAGAACTCCTGTGCCTTGTTAAAACTGATATTAAGAGTTTGGAGAATGGTCTCAATAAATTTGATGAAATAACACAGATCCAGCCTTTTAAGGTGAAATTAAAGGAGGCTTTGGACAAATATGATAAAGAGATCAGGGATAAAAAGAGATCAAAATTTCTAAGAGACAAGTCAGACTTTGATCGGAAGGTGGCTTTTAATTGGAGGCATCAAGGGAATCAGCGCCGGGGACCGAGCACTAGATCCAATCTGAAGGAGTCGACACGATATGGTCCGACTTTGGATGGACATTTATCGAGTGATTTTTTATCTTCCGCGGAAAGCGAGTCAGAAGTAGGACCAGAGTCAGACGGGGGCGGAGGAGACACAAGTCTCTTCACTCGGGTCACCAGGAACAGGAATTCCAGACCGGTGTTCCAGAATCAACGGAAGAAGAACCGCAAATAACCACACAGTCCATGGACAATGTCCGTGAGTATGACAACCTTGATGCTGATACTCTACAAATTATTAATTTGTCTGAACATCAATTAACCACTGTAGAGGCCTCTGTATTGAGGAGGGGGCTGACCTTCTCGCCATCACAACTGACGGACAAATTCACGCTAATAAAGGATCTTTTTCTCTTTTGTAGAAAAATTACGTTGCAGGTGTTGCATAATCATCCACAAAGTATGTCTACTATTGACCAAACGGAGCAGAGAACGTTCCAGGATCTTATGGATTTGCTACAGGAAGGGGAGTCCTCCACAGGTAGGCCACGATTTCCTCACAAAAACAGGTCTTTGGTATGTCCTCCCCTCTCTACTGTTCCAGCTGTTAAAATTTATTTTGAGATGGTTAAACAGGACATTGAGGCGTTACCCGATAGGTCGGGTGTTGGTATTAACCTCACTGACCAGGAGCGCAGGGCTCTGCTTAGCCTCAAGAATAACAAAGAGTTTCTAATCAGGGAAGCGGATAAAGGGGGCAATATTGTTCTATGGCCCCATAATATGTATTTGGAAGAAGCCCATAGACAATTAGACGATACACGCTTTTATCGTAGGCTCCCCTCTGATCCCACGGGGGTTTATGCCACCAAACTAAGGAGACTTATCGATAGGACGTTCGAATTGGGGATCATCAATGTTCAGGAGCGGGACTTTATTTGGGTAGTACAACCAGTCACGCCAACTTTCTATATGTTACCCAAAGTCCACAAGAGTACTAACAAGCCGCCGGGTCGTCCGATAGTCTCCAGTATTGGCAGCTTGTGTGAGAGGGCTTGTACCTATGTCGACTTTTTTCTGCAGCCGCTTGTGGCGGTATTACCATCATATACGAGAGACTCTTCGCATTTTATCAGCATGTACAAAGGGGTGTCACTAGCACCAGGGGAGCTCATGGTCACCTGCGACGTTGAGTCGCTGTACTCAAACATCAATCATGATGACGGTATACATGCAGTCATGTTTTTTCTTGACCAACAGACCAATTCAGACAGAATGCACGATTCCTTTATTGTTGATTTGCTTAATTTTGCTTTGAGACATAATTTTTTTCTGTTTGACAGGACATATTTTTTGCAGACATCTGGTGTGGCCATGGGGGCGAGATGTGCCCCGGCCTTCGCTAATCTTTTTTTAGGGTGGTGGGAGTCGACTATCGTCTATACATCTGATATTTTTAACAGCAGAGTGCGACATTGGTCGCGCTTTATAGACGACATATTTTTCATTTGGTCCGGCTCTCCTGAGGAATGTCTTCAGTTTTTGGGGTTTCTTAACAATAATACTTTTAATATTTTTTTGACTCATCATTTCTCCTCCATTGCAGTTAATTTTTTGGACCTGGAAGTCAAGTGTCAGGACGGCATGTTATCTACATGTCTATACCGGAAGCCCACTGCTGTCAATAGCCTGCTGGAATATCGGAGTTTTCATCCGAAACACACCAGGGATGGAATTCCGACTGGACAATTTCTTAGGGCAAGACGGAATTGTACGCAGGATTCGGACTTTAAGACGACAGCCCAGGACTTGACTAAAAGGTTTCTGACAAGGAATTACCCCAAAAAATGCATCTCTCGGGCTTATCAGAGGGCAAAACAGCAGACACAAGATTCTTTACTTATTACCAATAAGAAGAGACCAGATAGCTATGCGCGATTCATCACGGGATATCATACCCAATGGTCTCAGGTGAGTAGAATTTTGAATAACCACTGGAGGATTTTGACCACTGACACACAAACATCTCAGGTTGTCAGTGAGCGCCCACTAACAACGGCTAGGAGGGCGCCTAATTTTAAGGACATCCTTACCAAAAGCCATTATAATAGACCCACACGTAGACTTAATCGAGGTATTGTGTTGAGAGGCTCATTTCCATGCGGGGATTGCAACATGTGTCCATACATGCATCCGACGCGTGACTCTTTCTGCAATCCGGTAGATCAGGTGCAACATAGAATAAAATCATATATCAATTGTAAAACCACTCACGTCATTTATGCTCTAATATGCTCATGTCCCTGCATTTATGTAGGTCAGACTTCGCAGGAATTACGCAGGAGAATGCAGGGTCATTTCTCCACTATCAATATGGCGGCCGCTGACAGCCGAAAGGGTAAGACACTTACCACGGTGGCCTCTCATTATCTACTTCACCATAGTGGTAGCTATGCCAACACCAAGATTATTGGCCTAGAACATGTTAGGGGCTCTGGGAGGGGTGGCTCCCTGCACAAGCGGCTCCTACAATTGGAGTCTCGGTGGATTTATCTGCTTAAGTCTATAGCACCTCAGGGCATTAATGAAGATCTCCTTTTTACAGGCTTCCTGGGATAGTTAAATTCCTGTAGGATCTCTATATTGGACTCCTTCTTGTTTGATCCTTATATGACGGATGATTCTTTGACGAGGTTTTGTAGTTGGATGGCTATCTTGAGAAGGTCTCCCCCAGAGTTTCAATTCGATGGTTGGATATACTGGATACCGCATCTACCTCAGGAATGGATAACATCGGGACTTGTGACGTACTTTTGTGAAGAATTGGATTGATCGGCGGGAATTTTCCCCTTCTCCCAATGGATCTTCATTATTGTGGACTATTCTGGGGACACCAGTGATAGTTTTATGGACTATGAGGTCTATGGGGGGTTGGCCATTTCTATCATGGGTGGCAGGCTATGTTATATGGGCATTTCTTATTTTTATTATTTTTTCTTGGTTAGTTGTGTATTTTGGATTATGTTTATGGTTTATAAGGGTTTAGTTTGGTGATTGGCAAGTGTGTTGTGTTTTTTGTTTTTTTATTTATATTATCGTTATATTTATGTTTATATCCATATTTATGTTTATTTTCTTTGTTTCTATTTATTTTCTTATTATTTGTTGTTATTGGGTGTTTTTTGTTATATTTTCTTATTGTATAGAGTATTTTCCTAATTATATGTCTTTCCTCCAGTATTGGGATATAGGTCGGTCATATCCCTTCCTGTTCCTCCTCCAGTATGCCGTCTCCGCATGTTACCACACGCCTCTGTGGGCGATTCCCCTTCTTGTTCTATCTGCTCTGATGCGGACCGCCGGCTATAGTTCCGGCGCGTGCGCACTGGAACAGTATGGGCAGAGACGTCTGCCCTCACTTGGTTTCTTTTATCGTGCGCGCATGCGCGAATACATCACGCCGCTGACCTTCCTCCATGCGGGCTCCGGTTTCTTCACTTCCGGTTCGTTGGGAGTTACACACCGGTGCGCACCTATGGCCACTTTATTTGGGATATAAAGACGGAGGTTTTATTCGGTAAGCAATCACCCCTGACGAAGCGGTCGTTATAACCGCGATACGCGTTGGGTTCTCCCACCCTGCGGTCCTGATCCATGCATTGGTTGCCGGAGCTACCCTCCTTACTATAGGTCCTTTTTTGAGGGTTCTCCATGCACGCTGTTGAGGTTTTCTCATTCTTTGTCTATTTGACTGCCTTATTAGGGGCAATGGCCATGTTTTATCCATCCTTCAGTAGGGACTGATATTTCATTATCTCCTATATTTGTGCCTACGGGTTGTCCATATTATTTGACTTGTATTTCCCGGATGGAATAACAGGTGGTGTATACATTTGTATTGATCAAACCCAGCTGTGCCTCTATATTGTGTGTATTTGTGCCAGGCACCATGCGCTATCTATACCGTTTATGAGATATTGTTTTGGACAGGCCTCATGGGGGAGTTGTTTTGATGCATTTTTAACTGTTTTTAAATTACCTTTGTTACCAATAAAATTGTCTTTGTTTCATATAACTCATTGGTGGTGTGCAGATTATATTGTGGCTTCTTTTCCTTTTGTTTAGATTGCTGTTGGCCACTTTACTGCACCCCCGCTTGATATTAGTGTATAGATAGTATTTGTAGTGCGCCAGCATTTCTTCCTAAGTATACAGTCGTTTTGACGATGCGGCGACCAGCGTAGGATGCAGATGGTAGCTATTTCTTTTTTTCTCCGCATCGCCAAAACGACGCATACGGAAGCATCCGCGTACAGTCGCACGACCTGCGTACCTAATGTTAAAGATAACGCAGGCCACATGCAGAAGTAGGCGGAGCTAGCGGCAGAGGGCGAGGCTTCACAGAGGAAGTCCGCAGTTCCTCAAAACACTAATGTGAAACCGGCCTTAGTTATCCCACCACTGCTAACATGTGATGAAAACACAACAAGGCTACTGACCTATCAATTTACTGCAGGGGCTTATTTTAGGTATCCCACTGCTGCTACAATATAACACGAACTGCAGGGATTTATGTATATCCCACTTTACAGTTCCGCTTCAGAACTTGAAGCTCTCCGGGGCGCCCCTCTTATCCTCGGGTCAGTCAGGGAACTACACCTAGGATAATTAGTCGCCGGGTGGGCATCTTCACTGTGGACTGGCTAACAGGCACGCTTTAGCGAGGCAATTATAAATGCTCAGGCTGCAGCTAGACAATAAGGCCGGGATCACACATGCAAGAAACACGTCCGTGTCTCGCATGTGAAATCCAAGCTCTGGCGCCGGCACTGTGGAGCGGAGCGTGCGACCGCATAGCAACACATGGAGCGGCAAGCTCTGCTCTGGAGTGCCGGCGCCAGAGCTTGGATTTCACATGCGAGACATGGACGTATTTCTCGCATGTGTGATCCCAACCTAACTTATAAAACCCCGTTCTGTCGCTTCCAGCTCTACCAAATAGCCCAGAACACACTTCGCTGCCACCAGTTCAGATTTCTCCACAGAGGGGTTCAGAGCCAACCCAAATTAGTAGCATAATTAACTTCAGGCACATGAAACATTCGCATAGAACAGGGAGAAGACGAACTAGTAGGTGTATAGTTTACTCCACAAAGGAGGCAGTGTTTATAAAAAGTATATAAAGATTTTACAATATGAGACAATTTAAAGTATGTACAGCAATTATAAAATAAACAGGGATTAAAGAAAGATAAAACTCACATTTTGCTTAAGTCATTTCAGGCTAACCATGCTGGTTGAGAATTCAGACATGCATGACAAAGGGTCTTTTTGTATTAAGGTCCCAGGCAAGAGTGAATGCTGGGCTCAGTGTAGTAATTTATGCTTCTCAGCTTGTGACATAACTAAAGGGCTAGTTAATGATATGCACTGCTCTTGGTTATTTATGTTCTTAAGAGTCTGGAGACAAAGAAGTTCCTGAGTGAGAAGGAAGGGCCCACTAGTGGCTTTGCAGGATTGGTCACCTGCAGTTTACAGCCACACCCTGCTCACTATTAGTCTCAAGTTGCATAGTGTATCTATACCAACGAATGAAGTGGAAGCGGGAAAAGGGGGGTCAACAGTCTAGGACCATGGTCACACGCGCAAAAATCTCTCAGACCATAGCATTTTCAATTATCATGAAAGATGTGTTGTGCAGAAGTCTGGTGGATACACAGCTGATAGTCCTACTGAATAGACTGTTAGAATTTGTATTATGGCATGAAAAAATGCAGCCAAGTAAAGAAAACCGAGTGGCCATCATTACTCTAAGAAATGAAGGTCAGTCAGTTCGAAAAATTGGGAAAACTTTGAAAGAGTTCCCATGTGCAATTGCAAAAACCATCAAGCGCTACAAAGAAACTGGCTTACATGAGGACCGTCCCAGGAAAGGAAGACTAAGAGTCACCTCTGCTTCTGAGGATGTTTATCTGAGTCACCAGCCTCAGAAATCGCAGGTTAACAGCAGCTCAGATTAGAGACCAGGTCAATGCCACACAGAGTTGTAGCAGCAGACACATCTCTACAACAACTGTTAAGAGGAGACTTTGTGCAGCAGGCCTTCATGGTAAAATAGCTGCTAGGAAACCACTGCTAAGGACAGGCAACAAGCAGAAGAGACTTGTTTGGGCTAAAGAACGCAAGGAATGGACATTAGACCAATGGAAATCTGTGCTTTGGCCTGATGAGTCAAAATTTGAGATCATTGGTTCCAACGACCGTGTCTTTGTGCAACGCAGAAAAGGTGAACGGATGGACTCCTCTAACATGAAGCATGGAGGAGGAAGTGTTGTGATGGTGTGGGGGTGCTTTGCTGGTGACACTGTTGGGGATTTATTCAAAATTGAAGGCATACTGAACCAGCATGGCTACCACAGCATCGTGCAGCGGCATGCTATTCCATCCGGTTTGCGTTTAGTTGGACCATCATCATTTTTTTTTCATCAGGACAATGACCCCAAACACACAGATGACTTGGCCTCCACAGTCACCAGACCTGAACCCAATTGAGATGGTTTGGGGTGCGCTGGACCCCAGAGTGAAGGCAAAAGGGCCAACAAGTGCTAAGCATCTCTGGGAACTCCTTCAAGACTGTTGGAAGACCATTTCCGGTGACTACCTCTTGAAACTCATCAAGAGAATGCCAAGAGTGTGCAAAGCAATAATCAAAGTAAAAGGTGGTTACTTTGAAGAACCTAGAATATAAAACATATTTTCAGTTATCTCACACTTTTTTGTTAAGTATATAATTCCACATGTGTGAATTCATAGTTTTGATGCCTTCAGTGTGAATGTACAATTTTCAGAGTCATGAAAATACAGAAAAATCTTTGAATGATAAGGTGTGTCCAAACTTTTGGTTTGTACTGTACATATCCACTAATTTGCACACACACTGTACTAATTGTATTTGTCACTGACATCTACTGTATATGTCTATCTATTCTATATGTATTTACTGTATGTAATCCATCTCTTCTATCCTGTTGGCTCCTGCAGTGATTTTACAGAACCCAGCAAATGAATTACCGGCTTTTCTTCAAACTATATTTCTGTGCAATATAAATACATAGTAACATAGTAACATAGTTAGTAAGGCCGAAAAAAGACATTTGTCCATCCAGTTCAGCCTATATTCCATCATAATAAATCCCCAGATTTACGTCCTTCTACAGAACCTAATAATTGTATGATACAATATTGTTCTGCTCCAGGAAGACATCCAGGCCTCTCTTGAACCCCTCGACTGAGTTCGCCATCACCACCTCCTCAGGCAAGCAATTCCAGATTCTCACTGCCCTAACAGTAAAGAATCCTCTTCTATGTTGGTGGAAAAACCTTCTCTCCTCCAGACGCAAAGAATGCCCCCTTGTGCCCGTCACCTTCCTTGGTATAAACAAATCCTCAGCGAGATATTTGTATTGTCCCCTTATATACTTATACATGGTTATTAGATCGCCCTTCAGTCGTCTTTTTTCTAGACTAAATAATCCTAATTTCGCTAATCTATCTGGGTATTGTAGTTCTCCCATCCCCTTTATTAATTTTGTTGCCCTCCTTTGTACTCTCTCTAGTTCCATTATATCCTTCCTGAGCACCGGTGCCCAAAACTGGACACAGTACTCCATGTGCGGTCTAACTAGGGATTTGTACAGAGGCAGTATAATGCTCTCATCATGTGTATCCAGACCTCTTTTAATGCACCCCATGATCCTGTTTGCCTTGGCAGCTGCTGCCTGGCACTGGCTGCTCCAGGTAAGTTTATCATTAACTAGGATCCCCAAGTCCTTCTCCCTGTCAGATTTACCCAGTGGTTTCCCGTTCAGTGTGTAATGGTGATATTGATTCCTTCTTCCCATGTGTATAACCTTACATTTATCATTGTTAAACCTCATCTGCCACCTTTCAGCCCAAGTTTCCAACCTATCCAGATCCATCTGTAGCAGAATACTATCTTCTCTTGTATTAACTGCTTTACATAGTTTTGTATCATCTGCAAATATCGATATTTTACTGTGTAAACCTTCTACCAGATCATTAATGAATATGTTGAAGAGAACAGGTCCCAATACCGACCCCTGCGTTACCCCACTGGTCACAGCGACCCAGTTAGAGACTATACCATTTATAACCACCCTCTGCTTTCTATCACTAAGCCAGTTACTAACCCATTTACACACATTTTCCCCCAGACCAAGCATTCTCATTTTGTGTACCAACCTCTTGTGCGGCACGGTATCAAACGCTTTGGAAAAATCGAGATATACCACGTCCAATGACTCACCGTGGTCCAGCCTATAGCTTACCTCTTCATAAAAACTGATTAGATTGGTTTGACAGGAGCGATTTCTCATAAACCCATGCTGATATGGAGTTAAACAGTTATTCTCATTGAGATAATCCAGAATAACATCCCTCAGAAACCCTTCAAATATTTTACCAACAATAGAGGTTAGACTTACTGGCCTATAATTTCCAGGTTCACTTTTAGAGCCCTTTTTTGAATATTGGCACCACATTTGCTATGCGCCAGTCCTGCGGAACAGACCCCGTCGCTATAGAGTCCCTAAAAATCTATATATATAATTGTCTAAGGGTTTTTCCGTCTGTCTGTCTTTCTGTCTGTCTGTCCTGGAAATCCCGGCTCTCTGATTGGTCGAGGCCGCCAGGCCTTGACCAATCAGCAATGGGCACAGCGACGATGATGTCATAATGGTTGCCATGGCGACAATGATGTCATAAAGGTTGCCTCGATCAATCAGCGACGGACACAGTCTGCCGCGAATTCTGGAATCATCATTGTCCATATATTACAGGGACATGCATATTCTAGAATACCCGATGCGTTAGAATCGGGCCACAATCTAGTAAGAAATAATGGTTTATCTATTACATTACTTAGTTCTCTCAGTACTCGTGGGTGTATGCCATCCGGACCCGGAGATTTATCTATTTTGATCTTATTTAGCCGGTTTCGCACCTCTTCATACATATACACTGCTCCAAAAAATAAAGGGAACACTTAAACAACAGAATATAACTCCAAGTAAATCAAACTTCTGTGAAATCAAACCGTCCACTTAGGAAGCAACACTGATTGACAATCAATTTCTCATGCTGTTGTGCAAATAGAATAGACAACAGATTGGCAATTATCAAGACACCCTCAATAAAGGAGTGGTTCTGCAGGTGGGTACCACAGACCACATCTCAGTGCCAATGCTTTCTGGCTGATGTTTTGGTCACTTTTGAATGTTGGTTGTGCTTTCACACTCGTGGTAGCATGAGACGGACTCTACAACCCACACAAGTGGCTCAGGTAGTGCAACTCATCCAGGATGGCACATTAATGTGTTTTGTGGCAAGAAGGTTTGCGGTGTCTGTTAGCATAGTGGCTGGAGGAGCTACCAGGAGACAGGCCAGTACACATGGACGGGGCCATAGGAGGGCAACAACCCAGCAGCAGGACCACTACCTCAGCCTTTGTGCAAGGAGGAACAGGAGGAGCACTGCCAGAGCCCTGTAAAATGACCTCCAGCAGGCCACAAATGTGCATGTGTCTGCACAAACGGTTAGAAACTGACTCCATGAGGATGGTCTGAGTGCCAGACGTCCACAGATGGGGGTTGTGATCACAGCCAAACACCATGCAGGACGCTTGGCATTTGCCACAGAAAACCAGGATTGGCAAATTCACCACTGGCGCCCTGTGCTCTTAACAAATGAAAGCAGGTTCACACTGAGCACATGTGACAGACATGACAGAGACTGGAGACACCGTGGAGAGCGATCTGCTGCCTGCAACATCCGTCAGCATGATCGGTTTGGCAGTGGGTCAGTAATGGTGTGGGGTGGCATTTCTTTGGAGGGCCGCACTGCCCTCGATGTGCTCAACAGAGGTAGCCTGACTGCCAATAGGTACTGAGATGTGATCCTCAGACCCCTTGTGACACCATATGCTGGTACGGTTGGCCCTGTGTTCCTCCTAATGCAGGACAATGCCAGACCACATGTGGCTGGAGTGTGTCAGCAGTTCCTGCAAGATGAATGCACTGAAGCTATGGACTGGCCCGCCTGTTATGATCCGGTGACCTTGGAGCAGCATGAAAACTTCCACTGGAGTAGGTGGTAACTATACTGACCGCAAATCCTGATCTTAACATCGCAACTAGAAGTAGCCGTGGGGTGTACCTAACAAATCCTAGACACCTCGTCACAGCCGAAGGACTAAATACCCCTATAGATGGAAATAGGAATACTATCTTGCCTCAGAGCAGAACCCCAAAGGATAGGCAGCCCCCCACAAATATTGGCTGTGAGTAGGAGAGGAAAAACACACACAGGCAGAAAAACAGGATTTAGCACAAGAGGCCACACTAGCTAAAATAGGAAAGGATAGGACAGAGTTCTGTGCGGTCAGTATTAAAACCCTTCCAAAAATATCCACAGCAGATTATACAAAAAATTCCTCCATCTAACTAAAGACGTGGAACGTATATTTGCAACTCCAGAGAATCCTACACTCAGAGCAGGAATACAATCAAAAACAAGCACACAGCTTGTGTGCCATAGAAAAAGAAACAGACACTTATCTTTGCTGAATTGGCAGCTAAGCAGGAGAAGCCAGACAGAGATCCAACACATCCCAAGAAACATTGACAACTGGAAAGGACTAATGAGTCCTGCAAACCTAAATACCCCAGTCAGAATTGCAATTAGCAGATACACCTGTCCAGGACTGCAGCCCAGGGACAACTGCATTACCACCTACAACCACCGGAGGGAGCCCAAAATCAGAATTCACAACAGTACCCCCCCTTGAGGAGGGGTCACCGAACCCTCACCAGAGCCCCCAGACCAATAAGGATGAGCCAGATGAAAGGCACGAACCAAATCAGCAGCATGGACATCAGAGGCAAAAACCCAAGAAATATCCTCCTGGCCATAACCCTTCCATTTGACAACGTACTGAAGCTTCCGCCTCGAAAAACGGGAATCCAAAATCTTCTCAACAACATATTCCAACTCCCCATCAACCAACACAGGAGCCGGAGGATCAACAGAGGGAACAACGGGCTCCACATATTCCGCAATAAAGATCTATGGAAGACATTATGGATAGCAAAAGAGGCCGGAAGCGCCAGTCGAAAAGACACCGGATTAATAATCTCAGAAATCCTATAAGGACCAACAAACCGAGGCTTAAACTTAGGAGAAGAAACCTTCATAGGAACATGACGGGAAGACAACCAGACCAGATCCCCAACCCGTAGCCGTGAACCAACACACAGACGACGGTTAGCAAAACGTTGAGCCTCCTCCTGAGACAACACCAAATTGTCCACCACATGAGCCCAAATCTGATGCAACCTGTCCACCACAGAATCCACATCAGGACAGTCAGAAGGCTCAACCTGCCCAGAAAAAAACGAGGATGAAAACCAAAATTACAAAAGAAAGGCGAAACCAAAGTAGCCGAACTAGCCTGATTATTAAGGGCAAACTCGGCCAATGGCAAGAAAGCCACCCAATCATCCTGATCAGCAGACACAAAGCATCTCAAATAAGTCTCCAAAGTCTAATTAGTTTGCTCGGTCTGACCATTTGTCTGAGGATGAAACGCAGAAGAAAAAGACAAATCAATGCCCAGCCTAGCACAAAAGTCCCGCCAAAACCTAGAAACAAACTGGGAACCTCTGTCGGACACAATATTCTCCGGAATACCATGCAAACGGACCACATGCTGAAAAAACAACGGAACCAAATCCAAAGAGGAAGGCAATTTAGGCAAAGGCACCAAATGAACCATCTTAGAGAACCGGTCACAAACAACCCAGATAACCGACATCCTCTGGGAAACCGGAAGATCGGAAATAAAATCCATAGAAATATGCGTCCAGGGCCTCTCAGGGACCGGCAATGGCAAAAGCAACCCACTAGCACGGGAACAACAAGGCTTGGCCCGCGCACAAGTCCCACAGGACTGCACAAAAGAACGCACATCACGCGACAAAGAAGGCCACCAAAAGGACCTACCAACCAAGTCTCTGGTACCAAAAATGCCAGGATGACCAGCCAACATGGAACAGTGAACCTCAGAAATCACTCTACTAGTCCATCTGTCAGGAACAAACAGTTTCCCCACAGGACAGCGGTCAGGTGTGTCAGCCTGAAATTCCTGAAGAACCCGTCGTAAATCAGGGGAAATAGCAGAAAGGACAACCCCTTCTTTAAGAATGCCGACCGGTTCAAGGACCTCAGGAGAATCAGGCAAAAAACTCCTAGAGAGGGCATCAGCCTTAATATTCTTAGAACCCGGAAGATACGAGACCACGAAATCAAAACGGGAAAAAAACAAGGACCATCAAGCCTGTCTAGGATTCAGCCGTTTGGCAGACTCGAGGTAAATCAAATTCTTATGATCAGTCAAGACCACAATACGGTGCTTAGCTCCCTCAAGCCAATGTCGCCACTCCTCAAACGCCCACTTCATAGCCAACAACTCCCGATTGCCGACATCATAATTGCGTTCAGCAGGCGAAAACTTACGGGAAAAGAAGGCACACGGTTTCATTAAGGAACCAACAGGATCCCTCAGACAAAACGGCCCCTGCCCCAATCTCAGAAGCGTCAACCTCAACCTGAAACGGAAGAGAAACATCCGGTTGGCGCAACACCGGAGCAGACGTAAATCGACGTTTAAGCTCCTGAAAGGCAGAGACAGCCGCTGAGGACCAATTCGCCACATCAGCGCCTTTCTTCGTCAAATCGGTCAAGGGTTTAACCACGCTGGAAAAATTAGCAATGAAACTGCGATAAAAATTTACAAAACCCAAAAATTTCTGAAGGCTCTTCACAGATGTGGGCTGAATCCAATCATGAATGGCCTGAACCTTAACCGGATCCATCTCTATAGACGAGGGAAAAAAATAAAGCCCAAAAAAGAGACCTTCTGCACCCCGAAGAGACACTTAGACCCTTTCACAAACAGGGTATTGTCACGAAGGATCTGAAATACCATCCTGACCTGTTCCACATGAGACTCCCAATCATCGGAAAAAATCAAAATATCGTCCAAATATACAATCAAGAACTTATCAATATAAGTCCGGAAAAGATCATGCATGAAGGACTGAAAAACAGATGGAGCATTAGTGAGCCCGAATGGCATCACAAGGTATTCAAAATGGCCTTCGGGCGTGTTAAACGCAGTTTTCCATTCATCACCCTGCTTAATACGAACAAGATTATATGCCCCGAAGGTCAATCTTCGTAAACCAACTAGCTCCCTTAATCCTAGCAAACAAATCGGTAAGCAAAGGTAAAGGGTATTGAAACTTGACCGCGATTTTATTCAAGAGGCGATAATCAATACAGGGTCTCAAGGAACCATCTTTTTTAGCAACAAAAAAGAACCCCGCTCCCAACGGTGAAGAAGATGGCCGAATATGCCCTTTCTTCAAAGACTCCTTAATATAGCTCCGCATGGCGGTATGTTCAGGCACAGACAGGTTGAAAAGTCAACCCTTAGGAAACTTACAGCCTGGAATCAAGTCAATAGCACAATCGCAGTCCCTGTGCGGTGGAAGGAAACTGGACTTGGGCTCATCGAATACATCCTGAAAATCAGACAAAAACTCTGGAATTTCGGAAGAGGAAGAAGAGGAGATTGACATCAAAGGAACATCATTATGAACCCCCTGACAACCCCAACTAGTCACAGACATGGACTTCCAATCCAACACAGGATTATGCACCTGCAACCACGGAAAACCCAGTACGATAGCATCATGCAAATTATGCAACACCAGAAATCGACAATCTTCCTGATGGGCAGGCTGTTGTGAATTCTGTTGTCGGGCTCCCTCCTGTGGTCATGAATGGTACTTCGGCTGGTTCTGTCCATGGACTTCCTCTGGTGGGTGTTTCTGAGTTTCCTTCCACAGGTGACGAGGTTAATTCGTTAGCTGGCTGCTCTATTTAACTCCACTTAGATCTTTGCTCCATGCCACCTGTCAATGTTCCAGTATTGGTCTAGTTCACTTCTGGATCGTTCTTGTGACCTGTCTTCCCAGCAGAAGCTAAGTTCCAGCTTGTATTTCTTTGGTTTGCCATTTTTCTGTCCAGCTTGCTATTTTTATTGTTGTCTTGCTTGCTGGAAGCTCTGGGACACAGAGGGAGCGCCTCCGCACCGTGAGTCGGTGCGGAGGGTCTTTTTGCGCCCTCTGCGTGGTCTTTTTGTAGGTTTTTGTGCTGACCGCAAAGTAACCTTTCCTATCCTCGGTCTGTTCAGTAAGTCGGGCCTCACTTTGCTAAATCTATTTCATCTCTGTGTTTGTATTTTCATCTTTACTCACAGTCATTATATGTGGGGGGCTGCCTTTTCCTTTGGGGAATTTCTCTGAGGCAAGGTAGGCTTTATTTTTCTATCTTCAGGGCTAGCTAGTTCCTTAGGCTGTGCCGAGCTGCATAGGGAGCGTTAGGCGCAATCCACGGCTATTTCTAGTGTGTTCGATAGGATTAGGGATTGCGGTCAGCAGAGTTCCCACGTCCCAGAGCTCGTCCTTTATTATCAGTAACTATCTGGTCATTCCGTGTGCTCTTAACCACCAGGTCCATTATTGTCCTGACCACCAGGTCATAACAGTACAGGTGGCCCAAAGTACTAATGCATCTCAATAGAGGGATAAGAGAAGTTCTGAGACCATTTTTTTTTCTTTGCAGTGTGTTTTGTCTCTTTTTTCCCCTTTACCTCTGGGTGGTTCAGGACACAGGTGTAAACATGGACATTCAAGGTCTGTCCTCTTGGATGGATAATCTCACTACAAGGTTACAAAACATTCAAGATTTTGTGGTTCAGAATCCGATGTCAGAGCCTAGGATTCCAATTCCTGATTTGTTTTTTGGTGATAGATCTAAGTTCTTGAATTTCAAAAATAATTGTAAATTGTTTCTTGCCTTGAAACCTCGCTCCTCAGGTGACCCTGTTCAACAAGTAAAGATCATTATTTCTTTGTTACGTGGTGACCCTCAAGACTGGGCATTTTCCCTTGCGCCAGGAGATCCGGCATTGCGTGATGTTGATGCGTTTTTCCTGGCGCTTGGATTGCTTTATGACGAACCTAATTCAGTGGATCAGGCAGAGAAAATCTTGCTGGCTCTGTGTCAGGGTCAGGATGAAGCGGAGATATATTGTCAGAAGTTTAGAAAATGGTCTGTGTTCACTCAGTGGAATGAATGTGCCCTGGCAGCAATCTTCAGAAAGGGTCTCTCTGAAGCCCTTAAGGATGTCATGGTGGGATTTCCCATGCCTGCTGGTCTGAATGAGTCTATGTCCTTGGCCATTCAGATCGATCGACGCTTGCGTGAGCGTAAAGCTGTGCGCCATTTGGCGGTACTATCTGAGCATGGGCCTGAGCCTATGCAATGTGATAGGACTTTGACCAGAGCTGAACGGCAAGAACACAGACGTCGGAATGGGCTATGTTTTTACTGTGGTGATTCCACTCATGTTATCTCCGATTGTCCTAGCGGTTCGCTAGGTCTGCCACCATTGGTACGGTACAGTCTAAATTTCTATTGTCCGTTACTCTGATTTGCTCTTTGTCATCCTATTCTGTTATGGCATTTGTGGATTCAGGCGCTGCCCTGAATTTGATGGACTTGGAGTATGCTAGGCGCTGTGGTTTTTTCTTGGAGCCCTTGCAGTATCCTATTCCATTGAGAGGAATTGATACTACGCCTTTGGCCAAGAATAAGCCTCAGTACTGGACCCAATTGACCATGTGCATGGCTCCTGCACATCAGGAGGATATCCGCTTTCTGGTGTTACATAATCTGCATGATGTGGTCGTTTTGGGGTTGCCATGGCTACAGGTTCATAATCCAGTATTGGACTGGAAATCTATGTCTGTGTCCAGCTGGGGTTGCCAGGGGGTACATGGTGATGCTCCATTTTTGTCTATTTAGTCTTCCACTCCTTCTGAAGTTCCAGAGTTTTTGTCGGATTATAGGGATGTATTTGATGAGCCCAAAGCCAGTGCCCTACCTCCTCATAGGGATTGCGATTGTGCAATTAATTTGATTCCTGGTAGTAAGTTTCCTAAGGGCCGATTGTTCAATTTATCTGTGCCAGAACACGCCGCTATGCGGAGTTATATAAAGGAATCCTTGGAGAAAGGCCATATTCACCCGTCATCATCACCGTTAGGAGCAGGGTTCTTTTTTGTGGCCAAGAAGGATGGTTCTTTGAGACCTTGTATTGATTACCGCCTTCTTAATAAAATTACAGTCAAATTTCAGTATCCTTTGCCGTTGCTGTCTGATTTGTTTGCTCGTATTAAAGGGGCTAGTTGGTTCACCAAGATAGATCTTCGAGGGGCGTATAATCTTGTGCGTATTAAACAAGGCGATGAATGGAAAACAGCATTTAATACGCCCGAGGGCCATTTTGAGTACCTGGTTATGCCATTCGGGCTTTCCAATGCTCCATCAGTATTTCAGTCCTTTATGCATGACATCTTCTGAGAGTACCCGGATAAATTCCTGATTGTGTATTTGGATGATATTTTGGTCTTTTCGGATGATCGGGAGTCTCATGTGAAGCAGGTCAGAATGGTGTTCCAGGTCCTTCGTGCGAATTCCTTGTTTGTGAAGGGGTCAAAGTGTCTCTTTGGAGTTCAGAAGGTTTCATTTTTGGGGTTCATTTTTTCCCCTTCTACTATCGACATGGACCCTGTTAAAGTCCAAGCCATTTACGATTGGACTCAGCCGACATCTGTGAAGAGCCTGCAAAAGTTCCTGGGCTTTCCTAATTTTTATCGGCGCTTCATCGCTAATTTTTCTACTGTTGCTAAACCGTTGACTAATTTGACCAAGAAGGGTGCTGATGTGGTCAATTGGTCTTCTGCAGCTGTAGAGGCTTTTCAGGAGTTGAAGCGTCGTTTTTCTTCTGCCCCTGTGTTGTGCCAGCCAGATGTTTCGCTCCCGTTTCAGGTTGAGGTTGATGCTTCTGAGATTGGAGCAGGGGCTGTTTTGTCGCAAAGAAGTTCTGATGGCTCGGTGATGAAGCCATGTGCTTTCTTTTCTAGAAAGTTTTCGCCTGCTGAGCGTAATTATGATGTTGGTAATCGTGAGTTGTTGGCCATGAAGTGGGCATTCGAGGAGTGGCGTCATTGGCTTGAAGGAGCCAAGCATCGCGTGGTGGTCTTGACAGATCACAAGAATTTGACTTATCTTGAGTCTGCCAAACGGTTGAATCCGAGACAGGCTCGATGGTCGTTATTTTTCTCCCATTTTGATTTTGTGGTTTCGTACCTTCCGGGCTCTAAGAATGTGAAGGCTGATGCCCTGTCAAGGAGTTTTGTGTCTGACTCTCCGGGTGTTCCTGAGCCGGCGGGTATTCTCAAAGAGGGGGTAATTTTGTCTGCCATCTCCCCTGATTTGCGGCGGGTGCTGCAAAAATTTCAGGCTGATAGACCTGACCGTTGCCCAGCAGAGAAACTGTTTGTCCCTGATAGATGGACTAGTAGAGTTATCTCTGAGATTCATTGTTCAGTGTTGGCTGGGCATCCTGGAATCTTTGCTACCAGAGATTTGGTGGCTAGATCCTTTTGGTGGCCGTCTTTGTCACGGGATGTGCGTTCTTTTGTGCAGTCCTGTGGGACTTGTGCTCGGGCTAAGCCCTGCTGTTCTTGTGCCAGTGGGTTGCTTTTGCCCTTGCCGGTCCCGAAGAGGCCCTGGACGCATATTTCTATGGATTTTATTTCGGATCTCCCCGTCTCTCAAAAGATGTCGGTCATTTGGGTGGTTTGTGATCGCTTTTCTAAGATGGTCCATTTGGTACCTTTGTTTAAATTGCCTTCCTCCTCTGATTTGGTGCCATTATTTTTCCAGCATGTGGTTCGTTTACATGGTATCCCGGAGAACATCGTTTCTGACAGAGGTTCCCAGTTTGTTTCGAGGTTTTGGCGATCCTTTTGTGCAAGGATGGGCATTGATTTGTCTTTTTCCTCGGCTTTCCATCCTCAGACAAATAGCCAAACCGAACGAACTAATCAAACTTTGGAAACATATCTGAGATGCTTTGTTTCTGCTGATCAGGATGATTGGGTGTCCTTTTTGCCGTTGGCTGAGTTCGCCCTTAATAATCGGGCCAGCTCGGCTACTTTGGTTTCGCCGTTTTTCTGCAATTCTGGTTTCCATCCTCGTTTCTCTTCAGGGCAGGTTGAGTCTTCGGACTGTCCTGGTGTAGATACTGTGGTGGATAGGTTGCAGCAGATTTGGACTCATGTGGTGGACAATTTGACATTGTCCCAGGAGAAGGCTCAACGTTTCGCTAACCGCCGGCGCTGTGTGGGTCCCCGACTTCGTGTTGGGGATTTGGTTTGGTTGTCGTCTCGTTATGTTCCTATGAAGGTTTCCTCTTTTAAGTTTAAGCCTCGTTTCATTGGTCCGTACAAGATTTCTGAGGTTATCAATCCTGTGTCATTTCGTTTGGCCCTTCCTGCTTCTTTTGCCATCCATAATGTGTTCCATAGGTCGTTATTGCGGAGATACGTGGCGCCTGTGGTTCCATCCGTTGATCCTCCTGCCACGGTGTTGGTTGAGGGGAGTTGGAATATGTGGTGGAGAAGATTTTGGATTCTCGTGTTTCAAGACGGAAACTCCAGTACCTGGTCAAGTGGAAGGGTTATGGTCAGGATGATAATTCCTGGGTTTTTGCCTCTGATGTTCATGCTGCCGATCTGGTTCGTGCCTTTCATTTGGCTCATCCTGGTCGGCCTGGGGGCTCTGGTGAGGGTTCGGTGACCCCTCCTCAAGGGGGGGTACTGTTGTGAATTCTGTTGTCGGGCTCCCTCCTGTGGTCATGAGTGGTACTTCGGCTGGTTCTGTCCATGGACTTCCTCTGGTGGGTGTTTCTGAGTTTCCTTCCACAGGTGACGAGGTTAATTCGTTAGCTGGCTGCTCTATTTAACTCCACTTAGATCTTTGCTCCATGCCACCTGTCAATGTTCCAGTATTGGTCTAGTTCACTCCTGGATCATTCTTGTGACCTGTCTTCCCAGCAGAAGCTAAGTTCCAGCTTGTATTTCTTTGGTTTGCTATTTTTCTGTCCAGCTTGCTATTTTTATTGTTGTCTTGCTTGCTGGAAGCTCTGGGACGCAGAGGGAGCGCCTCCGCACCGTGAGTCGGTGCGGAGGGTCTTTTTGCGCCCTCTGCGTGGTCTTTTTGTAGGTTTTTGTGCTGACCGCAAAGTAACCTTTCCTATCCTCGGTCTGTTCAGTAAGTCGGGCCTCACTTTGCTAAATCTATTTCATCTCTGTGTTTGTATTTTCATCTTTACTCACAGTCATTATATGTGGGGGGCTTCCTTTTCCTTTGGGGAATTTCTCTAAGGCAAGGTAGGCTTTATTTTTCTATCTTCAGGGCTAGCTAGTTCCTTAGGCTGTGCCGAGTTGCATAGGGAGCGTTAGGCGCAATCCACGGCTATTTCTAGTGTGTTCGATAGGATTAGGGATTGCGGTCAGCAGAGTTCCCACGTCCCAGAGCTCGTCCTTTATTATCAGTAACTATCTGGTCAATCCGTGTGCTCTTAACCACCAGGTCCATTATTGTCCTGACCACCAGGTCATAACAGCAGGCGCCATGCGCATGGTCACCTGTGTCCAAAACTGGGGCTTATTTTTAGCCAAGGGTGTAGTATCAATGCCCCTTAAAGGAATAGGGTTCTGCAAAGGCTGCAAGGGAAAACCACAACGCCTGGCAAACTCAAAGTCCATTAAGTTCAAGGCGGCACCTGAATCCACAAACGCTATGACAGAAAATGATGACAATGAGCAGATCAAGGACACAGATAACAGAAATGTAAGTTGTACAGTACTGATGGTAAATGAACTAGCGATCCTCTTTGTCCGCTTAGGGCAGACTGAAATGACATGAGAAGCGTCGCCACAATAATAACACAACCCATTCTGACGTCTGAATCCTTGTCGTTCCGTTCTAGACAGAATCCTATCACACTGCATTGGCTCAGGAACCTGCTCTGAGGACAACGCCACAGCGCGCACAGTTCTGCGCTCCCGCAAGTGCCGGTCAATCTGAATGGCCAGAGACATAGAATCACTCAGACTGGAAGGCGTGGGAAACCCCACCATAACATCTTTACCGGATTCAGAAAGACCCTTTCTGAAAATTGCCGCCAAAGCATCATTATTCCATTTAGTCAACACAGACCATTTTCTGAATTTCTGACAATACAATTCTGCCACCTCTTGACTCTGAGACAGGGCCAACAAGGTCTTCTCAGCTTGATCCACAGAATTAGGTTCATCATATAATAATCCTAAAGCCTGAAAAAAGGAGTCTACATTAAGCAAAGCCGGATTCCCAGATTCCAGGGAAAACGCCCAATCCTGCGGGTCGCCACGCAGCAGGATCGAGGTCTCAAAGCAAAAAACAGTTTACAGTTGTTTTTAAAACTCAAAAATTTGGACCTGTCACCAAAAAACAAATCAGGAGTAGGAATCTTCGGTTTTAAAGCAGGGGTCTGAACAATATAATCCGAAATACCCTGTACCCTAGCAGCAAGCTGGTCTACACGAGAAGCTATTTCCTGAACATTCATGCTAGCACAAGGCTCCTCAGCCACCCAGAGATAAAGAGGGAAGAGAATATAAAGCAGACTGAAGAAAAAAAAATGGCTCAACACCTTTCTTCCCTTCTTCTGAGATGCATTTAACTCATTATTTGCCAGTTGTACTGTTATGATCCGGTGACCTTGGAGCAGCATGAAAACTTCCACTGGAGTAGGTGGTAACTATACTGACCGCAAATCCTGATCTTAACACCGCAACTAGAAGTAGCCGTGGGGTGTGCCTAACAAATCCTAGATACCCCTATAGATGGAAAAAGGAATACTATCTTGCCTCAGAGCAGAACCCCAAAGGATAGGCAGCCCCCCACAAATATTGGCTGTGAGTAGGAGAGGAAAAACACAGGCAGAAAAACAGGATTTAGCACAAGAGGCCACACTAGCTAAAATAGGAAAGGATAGGACAGAGTTCTGTGCGGTCAGTATTAAAACCCTTCCAAAAATATCCACAGCAGATTATACAAAAAATTCCTCCATCTAACTAAAGACGTGGAACGTATATCTGCAACTCCAGAGAATCCTACACTCAGAGCAGGAATACAATCAAAAACAAGCACACAGCTTTTGTGCCATAGAAAAAGAAACAGACACTTATCTTTGCTGAATTGGCAGCTAAGCAGGAGAAGCCAGACCGAGATCCAACACGTCCCAAGAAACATTGACAACTGGCAAGGACTAATGAGTCCTGCAAACCTAAATACCCCAGTCAGAATTGCAATTAGCAGATACACCTGTCCAGGACTGCAGCCCAGGGACAACTGCATTACCACCTACAACCACCGGAGGGAGCCCAAAAGCAGAATTCACAACACCCACCCATTCCCCAGACCTGAATCCGATTGAACACATCTGGGAGATCAAGTCTCGCTCCATCCACAAAGGTCACATTGCACCACAGACTGTCCAGGAGTTGGCGGATGCTTTAGTTTAGGTCTGGGAGGAGATCCCTCAGGAGACCATCCGCCTCCTCATCAGGAGCATGCCCAGGCATTGTAGGGAGGTCATACAAGCAAATGGAGTAATAATCTGTCCTGCGTCAATAGGTACCAACTTTAGTTGAAGTATTATTACTGGCTGTCGGTAAGGGGTTAAAAAATGTTCAGTGAAACTCCTTGTTGCCTGAATTTTAGAAATTTTTCTTGTGTTCAGTGAGATATTAATTAAAAACTTACTTATCAAAAGGGGAGTACTCATTTATTCTGAGCAATGTTTATTAAAATTTATAAAACACAGTCAACATAATTATAGTTTATTTCCTGTATGTCTTAAGTCATGTCTAACAAGATTTGATTTATTTACAAAAGATTTCCCACACAGTGAACATGAATACGGCTTCTCTCGTGTGTAATAAGACTTGATTTATCTGTAAAGCATTTCTTACAGAATGAACCTGAATACAGGTTGTCTACTGTGTGAATTCTCTGATGTTTATTAAGTGGCGATTTACCTAAAAAGCATTTTCCTCATTGGAAACATGAAAACGATTTCTCCCCTGTGTGAATTCTTTTTTTATGTCTAGTAAGATTCCCTTTGAAGGCCTTCCCACACTCCAAACATGAAAATGGCTTCTCTCCTGTATGAATTCTCTGATGTTTTATAAGATCGCCTTTATCTATGAAGGCCTTCCCACATTCCAAACATGAAAATGGCTTTGCTCCTGTGTGAATTCTCTGATGTCTAATAAGATTGCTTTTCTCTGTAAAGCATTTTCCACATTCCGAACATGAAAATTGCTTCTCTCCTGTATGAATTCTCTGATGTATAATAAGACTCCTTTTATTTGTGTAGGATTCCCCACATTCTGAACATGAATATGGCTTTTCTCCTGTATGAATTCTCTGATGTTTTATAAGCTGCCCTTTACTTGTGAGGGCCTTCCCACATTCCAAACATAAAAATGGCTTCGCTCCTGTGTGAATTCTCTGATGTGTAATAAGACTCCTTTTATTTGTGTAGGATTCCCCACATTCTGAACATGAATATGGCTTTTCTCCTGTATGAATTCTCTGATGTTTTATAAGATCCCCTTTACTTGTGAGGGCCTTCCCACATTCCAAACATGAAAATGGCTTTTCTCCTGTGTGAATTCTCTGATGTATAATAAGATTCATTTTAATTGTAAAGGCCTTCCCACATTCAAAACATGAAAATGGCTTCGCTCCTGTGTGAATTCTCTGATGTCTAATAAGACTCTCTTTATCTATAAAGCATTTTCCACATTCCGAACATGAAAATGGCTTTTCTCCTTTATGAATTCTCTGATGCTTAGTAAGACACCTTTTTTCTGTAAAGCATTTTCCACATTCCGAACATGAATATGGTTTCTCACCTGTATGAATTCTGTAATGTGTAATAAGATTCTTTTTATCTGTGTACAATTTCCCACATTCCGAACATGAAAATGGCTTTTCTCCTGTGTGAATTCTCCGATGTTTAGTAAGACACCTTTTAGCTGTAAAGCATTTTCCACATTCCGAACATGAATATGGCTTCTCACCTGTATGAATTCTGTGATGTGTAATAAGATTCTTTTTTTCTGTGTAAAATTTCCCACATTCCAAACATGAAAATGGCTTCGCTCCTGTGTGCATTCTCTGATGTATAATAAGACTCCCTTTATGTGTATAGCGTTTTCCACATTCTGAACATGAAAATGGCTTTGCTCCTGTGTGAATTCTCTGATGTCTAGTAAGACTCCCTTTTTCTGTAAAGCATTTTCCACATTCCGAACATGAAAATGGCTTTTCTCCTGTGTGAATTCTCTGATGTATAATAAGACACCTTTTATCTGTAAAGCATTTTCTACATTCCAAACATGAATATGGCTTATCACCTGTATGAATTCTGTGATGTGTAATAAGATTCGTTTTATCTGTGTAGAATTTCCCACATTCCGAACATGAAAATGGCTTTTCTCCTGTGTGAATGCTCTCATGTCTAACACATTCTGATTTCTTTGAAAAGCATTTCCCACATTCTGAACAGGAGCATGGATTTTCTCTTTTATGTTTTCCTTGTGTTAAGAAATCTGAGCTTGTAGTAAGTTGCTTGTCATACTGAAATCTTGTATTCACTTTGTAACGTGGAATTCTGGTACCAATGTGAGATTGCTCTGGAGAGGGATCCTCATGATTAGGAGGATTATAAGAAAGTGAAGTGCTCTGAAGTCCAGGAGGTCCAGGAAGGGGAATGAGGTTTTCTCCATTAGAGTGCTTCCTGTTATCTTTTTTACAATTTAGTGATAATCCGTTATTCTCACAAGGATTTCCTATAAGGATGAAGGATAGATTGGATGTGAATTTTTTCTACAACACAAAAAGGATTTCTAAATGTATTTAATAAAAAACAAATAGAAAGCGTGAGTGACTACTACTCCGCTGGATTAATTGTGCAGCTCCAGGCACAACCATGGTGTTAATTAACATGATTGATCCTCCATGGCTGCAGCGGTGCTGCCTGATCCTCCACCAATAGGTTCAGATTGGAAGAATCAGGATAACAATGCAAGTAAAAAATGGGTTTTCAAAAGCGCTGCCAAGGATGTAGGGAGAGTTCTTATCTTATTAAAATTATTTTATTAAGCTACGTGTTATGGAGCCTGTCCAGCTCCTTTATTGGACTAATACAAACTGAGTAATACATGCCGTCATTTACACAATCCATAGTGACATTACAACCTTAGAGGTTGTCCACTACAATGTGCAGTGGGCAAATCAATTTAAACATTGGAAATAAGGCTTTCTTCAAATACCTTGCATTTCCAAATTTGCCTGTGAGTGGCACTATCACTGTACGGTCATCTCCATGACGTGACCCCGGATGCAGCTGACTAGGTCCCGCCTCGGTGATTATTATAAAACACCAGTGATCGTCTTTCTGCTGTCTCTAACATCATGTCCTCATGTATCTGAAACTGAAACTGTCAAAAACTGAACTCCTTGTGTTTTCTCCCTCCACTAACTTACCCATGCACGACATTGCCACTTCCATGTGTGGTTCTACCATTACTCCCCAGCAACATGCCCACTGTCTTGGGTTCATACTTGATTCCGATCTTTCATTCACCCCCTCCCCCCCCACATCCGATCACTGGCTAGCTCTTGTTATCTGCACCTCAAAAACATTTCAACAATTCGATCTTTTCTTACTTTTGACTCAGCAAAAACTCTTACTGTCGCTCTTTTTCATTCTCGTCTGGACTATTGCCATTTTATACTAATCGGTCTCCCTCTTACTAAACTCTCTCCTCAGGACTATCTGTCCTGAATGCAGTAGTCAGGATCATATACCTCACCAACCGTTACACCAATGCCTCTACCCTGTGCCAGTCATTGCACTGGTTACCCATCCGCTTCAGAGTTCAATATAAACTTATTACTTTCACCCACAAATCTCTCCATGCTTCAGTTCCCTCCTACCTCTAATCCCTAGTCTCAGTCTACTACCCTACACGTGCCCTCTATTCTGCTAATGACCTGATTAACATCCATAATATAATCCAAGCAACCCACTCCCATCTCCAAGACTTCTTGCGTGATGCGCCAATTCTTTGAAATGCACCACAAAGGACAATTCAACTAATCCCCAACACCCATGGTTTTAAAGGGAACCTGTCACCCCCCCCTCCCAGGCGTTTTTAACTATAAGAGCCACCTTGTGCAGCAGTAATGATGCATTCTGACAAAGCGGCTCTTTTAGTTCTGGGTGCTGTAACTGCCGAAATAATCAGTTTTGTAATTTGTCCTAAATACCTACTCTTCAGCCAAGGAGGCAGGCCTTTCCCCCTTGCTGCAGACGCCACACAGCCGTCATTCAAATCTTCTTGGCGCCGGGCGCCGCCTCCTCACCGCAGTGAGCGCTGCCCGTCTGTCTTCATATGCAGTCCAACTGACTGCGCCTGTGCGGACGCCCTGCCTGTGAATCCCAGCCCCGCAGTGTCTTCTTATTTATTCATACTACGGTACTGGGATTCACAGGCAGGGCGTCCGCACAGGCGCAGTCAGCTGGACTGCATATGAGGACAGACGGGCAGCGCTCACTGCGCCCGCCCAAGGCAGGAGAAAAGAGCGCAGGCGCCGGCTCATTTCAAAACAGCGGTGAGTCGGCGCCAGGCGCCAAGAAGATTTGAGTGATGGCTGTGTGGCGTCTGCAGCAAGGGGGAAAGGCCTGCCTCCTTGACTGAAGAAAAGGTATTTAGGACAAATTACAAAACTGATTATTTCGGCAGTTGAAGCACCCAGAACTAAAGGAGCCACCTTGTCAGAATGCAGCATTACTGCTGCACAAGGTGGCTCTTTTAGTTAAAAACGCCTGGGGGGGTGACAGGTTCCCTTTAAGCATGCCCTAAAATTGCATTTCTTCAGACTGCTCAGACTGGCCTACCGCCTCAACACATTTGTCTAACTATCCCTGTTTTGCCCACACAACATTTACAACAAAACCAGCACCCTCGTATCATCTGTTCTCACACCCTCCATGCACTTAATTGCCCTCTGGGTCCGTACACACACTGGTTGGTGAGTGGTTCTTGCATCATTACATGAACACCCTATTTATTACATTGATGGCTGGACCGTACAATACAAGCACTTGTTACCATCCACCTTTTGTGTCTCCCCTATATCCTCATAGATTGTAAGCAGCAGGGCCCTCACTCCTCTTTGTGTATTTATGCGATTTTTGTTATTCTGTAAAGTCTTTTATTGTTTGTACAAGTCCCCACTAAAATCTAAAGTGCTGTGGAATATGTTGGCGCTATAGAAATAAAATTATTATTGTCTGCTATTGTCCGCAGTGCCGACGTGTCATTCAGGTAACTGAAGCCAATAACGGAGATGAGCAGCTCTGCACGAATAAATGGCATCAGCTGATCAAAACCACTGAGCTGCCTTACAGGCTGCAGAGCTGTCAATGTGATATCAGCACTGCAGCCAATAACGGACATTGGTAGCAGCAACGGAGACTCAGCATTGAATCAGGGGAGAGTGAATAAAGCACAGGATTTTTGTTTTCACTGAGAGACAGTGGTTTTCCAAAATCAGAAAACCCCCTTTAAGAGATTAACACCTTTCTGACCTCGGACGGGATAGTACGTCCGAGGTCAGATCCCCTGCTTTGATGCAGGCTCCGCGGTGAGCCCACATCAAAGCCGGGACATGTCAGCTGTTATGAACAGCTGACATGTGCCCGTAATAATCGCGGGCAGAATCGCGATCTGCCCACACCAATTAACTAGTTAAATGCCGCTGTCAAACGCAGACAGCGGCATTTAACTACCGCTTCCGGCCGGGCGGCCGGAAATGACATCACCGCCGATTCCCGTCACATGATCGGGGGTCGGCGATGCTTCAGAATAGTAACCATAGAGGTCCTAGAGACGTCTGTGTTTACTGATCACCGGTGGCTTATGAGCGCCACCCTGTGGTCGGCGCTCACAGCACACCTCCATTTCTGCTACATAGCAGCGATCAGCAGATCGCTGCTATGTAGCAGAGGCGATCGAGTTGTGCCTGCTTCTAGCCTCCCATGGAGGCTATTGAAGCATGGCAAAAGTAAAAAAAAAAAAGTTAAAAAAAATGTGAAAAAAATAAAAAAAAATATAAAAGTTTAAATCACCCCCCTTTCGCCCCAATCAAAATAAATCAATAAAAAAAAAAATCAAATCTACATACGCTCAGAATCGCCCGATCTATCAGTTAAAAAAAAAGCATTAACCTGATCGCTAAACGGCGTAGCGAGAAAAAAATTTGAAACGCCAGAATTTTGGTTTTTTTTGGTCGCCGCGACATTGCATTAAAATGCAATAACGGGTGATCAAAAGAACGTATCTGCCCAAAAGTGGTATCAATAAAAACGTCATCTCGGCACGCAAAAAAAAAATCCCTCAACCGACCCCAGATCACGAAAAATGGAGACGTTACGAGTATCGGAAAATGGCGCAATTTTTTATTTAATTTTTTTTAGCAAAGTTTGGAATTTTTCTCACCACTTAGATAAAAAATAACCTAGCCATGTTAGGTGTCTATGAACTCGTACTGACCTGGAGAATCATAATGGCAGGTCAGTTTTAGCATTTAGTGAACCTAGCAAAAAAGCCAAACAAAAAACAAGTGTGGGATTGCACTTTTTTTGCAATTTCACCGCACTTGGAATTTTTTTCCCATTTTCTAGTACACGACATGCTAAAACCAATGATGTCGTTCAAAAGTACAACTCGTCCCGCAATAAAAAAGTTATGGCTCTGGGAAGGAGGGGAGTGAAAAACGAACATGGAAAAACGAAAAATCCCAAGGTCATGAAGGGGTTAATATGATGAAATGTGTTTATAAAACATTTCCCATAGTGAACATGATTACAGCTTCGATCTTGTGTGACTTTTTCATGTCTAACAAGATTTAATTAATCTCTAAAGAATTTCCCACATAGTGAACATGAGTATGGCTTCTCTCTGGTGTGACTTCTTTCATGTACAACTATAGTTGGTTTTTGTGACAAACATTTCCCACATTATGGGCCTTACAGATCCATTTATCCATTTTTTTATTGATTTTATTTTTCATCCTCACATTTCATGAGTCATAATGTTATTATACACTAGGCGGCAACGGGGTTGGATGTTACATACCAGGGGCACAACAGGGCTGGTTGTTATACAACGGGAGGGCAACGGGGCTGGATGCTATACACCAATGTGCAACGGGTCTGGATGTTATACACCATGGAGGGGCAATGGGACTGGATGTTATACACCGGGGAAGTGTGTGTTGGGGGGGGCGATGATTGTTATACACCAGGGTGCGGCAATGGAGATGGATGCTATATACTTTGGGGGGGGGGGGCAGGGGGGTTGGCGGGGCTGGATGTTATACACTGGGGGGGGGACAATGGGACAATAGATGTTATACACCAGTGGATGCAATGGGGCTGGAAAGAGAAACCAGAATGCAATGATTAATGAGAGTGGTCCAATGCATTTCACCCTATAGTGAATCTATCCAGATTACAAGATTTGGCCAAATATAACATGCTGGCAGTAGTGGATGGTAAAGGGCGCCTGCTCTGGGCAGCATCTTGTCTCCATGTTTCTATGTTAATTGAACCAGGTCTCAAAAACTAATAAGATTGTCAGATAACAACTCTAAGGGTACCGTCACACAGTGGCATTTTAATCGCTACGACGGCACGATCCGTGACGCTCCAGCATCGTAACAATATCGCTCCAGTGTCGTAGACTGCTTTCACACTTTGCAATGTACGACGCTGGAGCGATAATTTCATGACGTATGTGCGATGTAGAAGCCGTTGGTTACTATGTGCACATCGTATACAATATCGTGCACACCTTTGTTACACGATGCGATCATGCCGCCACAGCGGGACACTAGACGTCGAAAGAAAGTTTCAAACGATCTGCTACGACGTACGATTCTCAGCGGGGTCCCTGATCGCAGGAGCGTGTCAGACACTGCGAGATCGTAACTATATCGCTGGAACGTCACAAATCGTGCCGTCGTAGCGATCAAAATGCCACTGTGTGACGGTACCCTAAATATGGCCATTTCAGCTGTTTGTACATACAAGCTCATAATCCCTTTTATGATAAAGCAATTCTCCACCCCGGCACAGAGGAGGAACTAAACATTTGTCATGTACTGTCACCTACATGGATCCTCCACTTGCCTCCAACTGAGACCTGTGTTCTGGTCCTCCTACATCCAAGATGGCCTCCAGAGTGACAGAGATATGACAGCCGTATGTCTGACCCACACCTCCATATCATGGCACTTCCTGACTTACCATAGGGTTCCTTATGCCACCGGGCGGCCTGTATGGATGTAGCGGAACCAACATGCTGACCTCAGTGTAGGAGACAGTGGGAGGCATCATTATAATCACACGCCAGTCATCATGATCACGCGCTGGACATTATTACACACCTGTGGAAACATCTACCGGAATCTCCTCCTTCCCGTCACTCACACAAGGCTGATCCCCCCTCGTGATCGCTTCTTCTTCTGTCTCATCCTTCACTTTATTCTTAGTCGGATCTTCCTCCTGATATATCAGATGTAACAATCAGCACAATACAAGAGACCGCCAAAATAGACACCTATGACCTCAATCTGACATGTCCCCCCATATACAGATCTAGTTAAGGGCCCAGCATCATCTACCGGATGTTTCTCAAGAACATTGTGATTCCCCTCTGGACAGTCCTGGGAATACAGAGGACGGGGACTTCTCTCTAGTGGATTTCTCCTCCTGAATTCATCTGTAAAAAAGCACAGTGACGGAATAGATTGTGTCCTGTGATGATGAGATGATAGGAGTAGTAGTAGGTGACCACAGAACAGACATCACAGCCTCCCGTCCTCACCCTGCAGATCGGCCCATATTGCGATCGCCTCTTGTGCTCCATGTATAACCTCAACCTTAATACCAATCAGATCTTCACCCTAAAAAGAAAAATGTAAGATGAGCTCAGGTCCCATCACTTCATGGTCAGATGTTGTGGAGGCTTCAGTGTCATCTACCTGATGATCCTCCGGGATGTTGTGATTCTCCTCCGGAGAGTCCTGGGGATACAGAGGACGGGGACATCTCTCTGGTGGATTTCCCCTCCTGGATCCATCTGTGGAGACACAGACTGAATACATCACCTGCCGTGTATCTGTCTATATATGAGACACGTCTCTCAGAACCGGTAATTCTACCTTTATGTATCAGGGACTAAATTACACTGTTGTGGTCCTCACCACCGGTACCGAGGTCCCAGCACATCGTAGCCCCAAGTAGAAGTGATAATCATCAAGGCCAAAGCCTAAAGGTACCTTCACACTGAACAACTTAACAACGATATCGCTAGCGATCCGTGACATTGCAGCGTCCTGGATAGCGATATCGTTGTGTTTGACACGCAGCAGCGATCTGGATCCTGCTGTGACATCGTTGGTCGGAGCAGAAAGGCCAGAACTTTATTTCGTCGCTGGATCTCCCGCAGACATCGCTGAATCGGCGTGTGTGATGCCGTTTCAGCGATGTCTTCACTGGTAACCAGGGTAAACATCGGGTTACTAAGCGCAGGGCCGCGCTTAGTAACCTGATGTTTACCCTGGTTACCATTGTAAATGTAAAAAAAAAACAAGCAGAACATACTTACATTCCGGTGTCTGTCCCCTCGACGTAAGCTTCCCTGCACTGACTGTCAGCGCCGGCCGGCTGTAAAGCACAGCGGTGATGTCACCGCTCTGCTTAACGGCCGGCCGGCGCTGACACAGTGCAGGGAAGCTGAGGCCGGGGGACAGACACCAGAATGTAAGTAACATAGTAACATAGTTAGTAAGGCCGAAAAAAGACATTTGTCCATCCAGTTCAGCCTATATTCCATCATAATAAATACCCAGATCTACGTCCTTCTACAGAACCTAATAATTGTATGATACAATATTGTTCTGCTCCAGGAAGACATCCAGGCCTCTCTTGAACCCCTCGACTGAGTTCGCCATCACCACCTCCTCAGGCAAGCAATTCCAGATTCTCACTGCCCTAACAGTAAAGAATCCTCTTCTATGTTGGTGGAAAAACCTTCTCTCCTCCAGACGCAAAGAATGCCCCCTTGTGCCCGTCACCTTCCTTGGTATAAACAGATCCTCAGCGAGATATTTGTATTGTCCCCTTATATACTTATGCATGGTTATTAGATCGCCCCTCAGTCGTCTTTTTTCTAGACTAAATAATCCTAATTTCGCTAATCTATCTGGGTATTGTAGTTCTCCCATCCCCTTTATTAATTTTGTTGCCCTCCTTTGTACTCTCTCTAGTTCCATTATATCCTTCCTGAGCACCGGTGCCCAAAACTGGACACAGTACTCCATGTGCGGTCTAACTAGGGATTTGTACAGAGGCAGTATAATGCTCTCATCATGTGTATCCAGACCTCTTTTAATGCACCCCATGATCCTGTTTGCCTTGGCAGCTGCTGCCTGGCACTGGCTGCTCCAGGTAAGTTTATCATTAACTAGGATCCCCAAGTCCTTCTCCCTGTCAGATTTACCCAGTGGTTTCCCGTTCAGTGTGTAATGGTGATATTGATTCCCTCTTCCCATGTGTATAACCTTACATTTATCATTGTTAAACCTCATCTGCCACCTTTCAGCCCAAGTTTCCAACTTATCCAGATCCATCTGTAGCAGAATACTATCTTCTCTTGTATTAACTGCTTTACATAGTTTTGTATCATCTGCAAATATCGATATTTTACTGTGTAAACCTTCTACCAGATCATTAATGAATATGTTGAAGAGAACAGGTCCCAATACCGACCCCTGCGGTACCCCACTGGTCACAGCGACCCAGTTAGAGACTATACCATTTATAACCACCCTCTGCTTTCTATCACTAAGCCAGTTACTAACCCATTTACACACATTTTCCCCCAGACCAAGCATTCTCATTTTGTGTACCAACCTCTTGTGCGGCACGGTATCAAACGCTTTGGAAAAATCGAGATATACCACGTCCAATGACTCACCGTGGTCCAGCCTATAGCTTACCTCTTCATAAAAACTGATTAGATTGGTTTGACAGGAGCGATTTCTCATAAACCCATGCTGATATGGAGTTAAACAGTTATTCTCATTGAGATAATCCAGAATAACATCCCTCAGAAACCCTTCAAATATTTTACCAACAATAGAGGTTAGACTTACTGGCCTATAATTTCCAGGTTCACTTTTAGAGCCCTTTTTGAATATTGGCACCACATTTGCTATGCGCCAGTCCTGCGGAACAGACCCTGTCGCTATAGAGTCACTAAAAATAAGAAATAATGGTTTATCTATTACATTACTTAGTTCTCTTAGTACTCGTGGGTGTATGCCATCCGGACCCAGAGATTTATCTATTTTAATCTTATTTAGCAGCATACTTCTCTTGCAGTTATGTCCGGTCTGCAGATGGCTGCTTCTGTGCCTCTCAGTAGTGAGTCTCCCACCACCACCACTCTTCGTTGCTTCTTGGCTGTACTTTTTGCTGTCACTTGTTGCTGTGTGCCCTTTTCTTTTTTGCTTGCTGGTATTGCTTCATTCTTAGGTGTGCCATCTTCATCCTCTACAAAGATTTGATATCGGTTCTTCAGTTGTGTGGTTGGTGATTTCTCCATGGTCTTCTTGCTTCTTTTGGTCACATGCTTCCACTCATCTGCTTTTGGAGGTTCTCTGACACTTTTTTCACCTTCTGTGACCAGTAGAGATGCTTCTGTTCTGTCTAGAAAGTCTTCATTCTCTTTGATGAGTTTCAAAGTTGTTATTCTTTCTTCCAGACCCCGCACCTTTTCTTCTAAAAGGGCCACTAGTCTACACTTCTGACAGGTGAAATTGGATTCTTCTTCTGGTCGATCTGTGAACATGTAGCACATGCTGCAGCTCACCATGTAGGTTGTCACATCTGCCATGTTGCTCCTAGATCCTGCTGACTTGCTGTGTGTTTTCCTTCTTGTGTAATCTACTCAGCCAAGCTCTCTTGCAATAATGCCCTACAGGCAAAAATTCGCGCGCCGTAAGGCGCGCGGTTTGGTGATGCTTTCGAAGCAGCTGGTCCCGGCTGTACCCAACGATCTTCTAGCTTAGGGAGACTTCGCTTCTCCCAGAAGGCACCTGGAATATGCAAATTAGCCTCCTGAAGCTTGAATCCCTGGTTTGGTGATGCTTTCGAAGCAGCTGGTCCCGGCTGTACCCAACGATCTTCTAGCTTAGGGAGACTTCGCTTCTCCCAGAAGGCACCTGGAATATGCAAATTAGCCTCCTGAAGCTTGAATCCCTGGTTTGGTGATGCTTTCGAAGCAGCTGGTCCCGGCTGTACCCAACGATCTTCTAGCTTAGGGAGACTTCGCTTCTCCCAGAAGGCACCTGGAATATGCAAATTAGCCTCCTGAAGCTTGAATCCCTGGTTTGGTGATGCTTTCGAAGCAGCTGGTCCCGGCTGTACCCAACGATCTTCTAGCTTAGGGAGACTTCGCTTCTCCCAGAAGGCACCTGGAATATGCAAATTAGCCTCCTGAAGCTTGAATCCCTGGTTTGGTGATGCTTTCGAAGCAGCTGGTCCCGGCTGTACCCAACGATCTTCTAGCTTAGGGAGACTTCGCTTCTCCCAGAAGGCACCTGGAATATGCAAATTAGCCTCCTGAAGCTTGAATCCCTGGTTTGGTGATGCTTTCGAAGCAGCTGGTCCCGGCTGTACCCAACGATCTTCTAGCTTAGGGAGACTTCGCTTCTCCCAGAAGGCACCTGGAATATGCAAATTAGCCTCCTGAAGCTTGAATCCCTGGTTTGGTGATGCTTTCGAAGCAGCTGGTCCCGGCTGTACCCAACGATCTTCTAGCTTAGGGAGACTTCGCTTCTCCCAGAAGGCACCTGGAATATGCAAATTAGCCTCCTGAAGCTTGAATCCCTGGTTTGGTGATGCTTTCGAAGCAGCTGGTCCCGGCTGTACCCAACGATCTTCTAGCTTAGGGAGACTTCGCTTCTCCCAGAAGGCACCTGGAATATGCAAATTAGCCTCCTGAAGCTTGAATCCCTGGTTTGGTGATGCTTTCGAAGCAGCTGGTCCCGGCTGTACCCAACGATCTTCTAGCTTAGGGAGACTTCGCTTCTCCCAGAAGGCACCTGGAATATGCAAATTAGCCTCCTGAAGCTTGAATCCCTGGTTTGGTGATGCTTTCGAAGCAGCTGGTCCCGGCTGTACCCAACGATCTTCTAGCTTAGGGAGACTTCGCTTCTCCCAGAAGGCACCTGGAATATGCAAATTAGCCTCCTGAAGCTTGAATCCCTGGTTTGGTGATGCTTTCGAAGCAGCTGGTCCCGGCTGTACCCAACGATCTTCTAGCTTAGGGAGACTTCGCTTCTCCCAGAAGGCACCTGGAATATGCAAATTAGCCTCCTGAAGCTTGAATCCCTGGTTTGGTGATGCTTTCGAAGCAGCTGGTCCCGGCTGTACCCAACGATCTTCTAGCTTAGGGAGACTTCGCTTCTCCCAGAAGGCACCTGGAATATGCAAATTAGCCTCCTGAAGCTTGAATCCCTGGTTTGGTGATGCTTTCGAAGCAGCTGGTCCCGGCTGTACCCAACGATCTTCTAGCTTAGGGAGACTTCGCTTCTCCCAGAAGGCACCTGGAATATGCAAATTAGCCTCCTGAAGCTTGAATCCCTGGTTTGGTGATGCTTTCGAAGCAGCTGGTCCCGGCTGTACCCAACGATCTTCTAGCTTAGGGAGACTTCGCTTCTCCCAGAAGGCACCTGGAATATGCAAATTAGCCTCCTGAAGCTTGAATCCCTGGTTTGGTGATGCTTTCGAAGCAGCTGGTCCCGGCTGTACCCAACGATCTTCTAGCTTAGGGAGACTTCGCTTCTCCCAGAAGGCACCTGGAATATGCAAATTAGCCTCCTGAAGCTTGAATCCCTGGTTTGGTGATGCTTTCGAAGCAGCTGGTCCCGGCTGTACCCAACGATCTTCTAGCTTAGGGAGACTTCGCTTCTCCCAGAAGGCACCTGGAATATGCAAATTAGCCTCCTGAAGCTTGAATCCCTGGTTTGGTGATGCTTTCGAAGCAGCTGGTCCCGGCTGTACCCAACGATCTTCTAGCTTAGGGAGACTTCGCTTCTCCCAGAAGGCACCTGGAATATGCAAATTAGCCTCCTGAAGCTTGAATCCCTGGTTTGGTGATGCTTTCGAAGCAGCTGGTCCCGGCTGTACCCAACGATCTTCTAGCTTAGGGAGACTTCGCTTCTCCCAGAAGGCACCTGGAATATGCAAATTAGCCTCCTGAAGCTTGAATCCCTGGTTTGGTGATGCTTTCGAAGCAGCTGGTCCCGGCTGTACCCAACGATCTTCTTCTCCCAGAAGGCACCTGGAATATGCAAATTAGCCTCCTGAAGCTTGAATCCCTGGTTTGGTGATGCTTTCGAAGCAGCTGGTCCCGGCTGTACCCAACGATCTTCTAGCTTAGGGAGACTTCGCTTCTCCCAGAAGGCACCTGGAATATGCAAATTAGCCTCCTGAAGCTTGAATCCCTGGTTTGGTGATGCTTTCGAAGCAGCTGGTCCCGGCTGTACCCAACGATCTTCTAGCTTAGGGAGACTTCGCTTCTCCCAGAAGGCACCTGGAATATGCAAATTAGCCTCCTGAAGCTTGAATCCCTGGTTTGGTGATGCTTTCGAAGCAGCTGGTCCCGGCTGTACCCAACGATCTTCTAGCTTAGGGAGACTTCGCTTCTCCCAGAAGGCACCTGGAATATGCAAATTAGCCTCCTGAAGCTTGAATCCCTGGTTTGGTGATGCTTTCGAAGCAGCTGGTCCCGGCTGTACCCAACGATCTTCTAGCTTAGGGAGACTTCGCTTCTCCCAGAAGGCACCTGGAATATGCAAATTAGCCTCCTGAAGCTTGAATCCCTGGTTTGGTGATGCTTTCGAAGCAGCTGGTCCCGGCTGTACCCAACGATCTTCTAGCTTAGGGAGACTTCGCTTCTCCCAGAAGGCACCTGGAATATGCAAATTAGCCTCCTGAAGCTTGAATCCCTGGTTTGGTGATGCTTTCGAAGCAGCTGGTCCCGGCTGTACCCAACGATCTTCTAGCTTAGGGAGACTTCGCTTCTCCCAGAAGGCACCTGGAATATGCAAATTAGCCTCCTGAAGCTTGAATCCCTGGTTTGGTGATGCTTTCGAAGCAGCTGGTCCCGGCTGTACCCAACGATCTTCTAGCTTAGGGAGACTTCGCTTCTCCCAGAAGGCACCTGGAATATGCAAATTAGCCTCCTGAAGCTTGAATCCCTGGTTTGGTGATGCTTTCGAAGCAGCTGGTCCCGGCTGTACCCAACGATCTTCTAGCTTAGGGAGACTTCGCTTCTCCCAGAAGGCACCTGGAATATGCAAATTAGCCTCCTGAAGCTTGAATCCCTGGTTTGGTGATGCTTTCGAAGCAGCTGGTCCCGGCTGTACCCAACGATCTTCTAGCTTAGGGAGACTTCGCTTCTCCCAGAAGGCACCTGGAATATGCAAATTAGCCTCCTGAAGCTTGAATCCCTGGTTTGGTGATGCTTTCGAAGCAGCTGGTCCCGGCTGTACCCAACGATCTTCTAGCTTAGGGAGACTTCGCTTCTCCCAGAAGGCACCTGGAATATGCAAATTAGCCTCCTGAAGCTTGAATCCCTGGTTTGGTGATGCTTTCGAAGCAGCTGGTCCCGGCTGTACCCAACGATCTTCTAGCTTAGGGAGACTTCGCTTCTCCCAGAAGGCACCTGGAATATGCAAATTAGCCTCCTGAAGCTTGAATCCCTGGTTTGGTGATGCTTTCGAAGCAGCTGGTCCCGGCTGTACCCAACGATCTTCTAGCTTAGGGAGACTTCGCTTCTCCCAGAAGGCACCTGGAATATGCAAATTAGCCTCCTGAAGCTTGAATCCCTGGTTTGGTGATGCTTTCGAAGCAGCTGGTCCCGGCTGTACCCAACGATCTTCTAGCTTAGGGAGACTTCGCTTCTCCCAGAAGGCACCTGGAATATGCAAATTAGCCTCCTGAAGCTTGAATCCCTGGTTTGGTGATGCTTTCGAAGCAGCTGGTCCCGGCTGTACCCAACGATCTTCTAGCTTAGGGAGACTTCGCTTCTCCCAGAAGGCACCTGGAATATGCAAATTAGCCTCCTGAAGCTTGAATCCCTGGTTTGGTGATGCTTTCGAAGCAGCTGGTCCCGGCTGTACCCAACGATCTTCTAGCTTAGGGAGACTTCGCTTCTCCCAGAAGGCACCTGGAATATGCAAATTAGCCTCCTGAAGCTTGAATCCCTGGTTTGGTGATGCTTTCGAAGCAGCTGGTCCCGGCTGTACCCAACGATCTTCTAGCTTAGGGAGACTTCGCTTCTCCCAGAAGGCACCTGGAATATGCAAATTAGCCTCCTGAAGCTTGAATCCCTGGTTTGGTGATGCTTTCGAAGCAGCTGGTCCCGGCTGTACCCAACGATCTTCTAGCTTAGGGAGACTTCGCTTCTCCCAGAAGGCACCTGGAATATGCAAATTAGCCTCCTGAAGCTTGAATCCCTGGTTTGGTGATGCTTTCGAAGCAGCTGGTCCCGGCTGTACCCAACGATCTTCTAGCTTAGGGAGACTTCGCTTCTCCCAGAAGGCACCTGGAATATGCAAATTAGCCTCCTGAAGCTTGAATCCCTGGTTTGGTGATGCTTTCGAAGCAGCTGGTCCCGGCTGTACCCAACGATCTTCTAGCTTAGGGAGACTTCGCTTCTCCCAGAAGGCACCTGGAATATGCAAATTAGCCTCCTGAAGCTTGAATCCCTGGTTTGGTGATGCTTTCGAAGCAGCTGGTCCCGGCTGTACCCAACGATCTTCTAGCTTAGGGAGACTTCGCTTCTCCCAGAAGGCACCTGGAATATGCAAATTAGCCTCCTGAAGCTTGAATCCCTGGTTTGGTGATGCTTTCGAAGCAGCTGGTCCCGGCTGTACCCAACGATCTTCTAGCTTAGGGAGACTTCGCTTCTCCCAGAAGGCACCTGGAATATGCAAATTAGCCTCCTGAAGCTTGAATCCCTGGTTTGGTGATGCTTTCGAAGCAGCTGGTCCCGGCTGTACCCAACGATCTTCTAGCTTAGGGAGACTTCGCTTCTCCCAGAAGGCACCTGGAATATGCAAATTAGCCTCCTGAAGCTTGAATCCCTGGTTTGGTGATGCTTTCGAAGCAGCTGGTCCCGGCTGTACCCAACGATCTTCTAGCTTAGGGAGACTTCGCTTCTCCCAGAAGGCACCTGGAATATGCAAATTAGCCTCCTGAAGCTTGAATCCCTGGTTTGGTGATGCTTTCGAAGCAGCTGGTCCCGGCTGTACCCAACGATCTTCTAGCTTAGGGAGACTTCGCTTCTCCCAGAAGGCACCTGGAATATGCAAATTAGCCTCCTGAAGCTTGAATCCCTGGTTTGGTGATGCTTTCGAAGCAGCTGGTCCCGGCTGTACCCAACGATCTTCTAGCTTAGGGAGACTTCGCTTCTCCCAGAAGGCACCTGGAATATGCAAATTAGCCTCCTGAAGCTTGAATCCCTGGTTTGGTGATGCTTTCGAAGCAGCTGGTCCCGGCTGTACCCAACGATCTTCTAGCTTAGGGAGACTTCGCTTCTCCCAGAAGGCACCTGGAATATGCAAATTAGCCTCCTGAAGCTTGAATCCCTGGTTTGGTGATGCTTTCGAAGCAGCTGGTCCCGGCTGTACCCAACGATCTTCTAGCTTAGGGAGACTTCGCTTCTCCCAGAAGGCACCTGGAATATGCAAATTAGCCTCCTGAAGCTTGAATCCCTGGTTTGGTGATGCTTTCGAAGCAGCTGGTCCCGGCTGTACCCAACGATCTTCTAGCTTAGGGAGACTTCGCTTCTCCCAGAAGGCACCTGGAATATGCAAATTAGCCTCCTGAAGCTTGAATCCCTGGTTTGGTGATGCTTTCGAAGCAGCTGGTCCCGGCTGTACCCAACGATCTTCTAGCTTAGGGAGACTTCGCTTCTCCCAGAAGGCACCTGGAATATGCAAATTAGCCTCCTGAAGCTTGAATCCCTGGTTTGGTGATGCTTTCGAAGCAGCTGGTCCCGGCTGTACCCAACGATCTTCTAGCTTAGGGAGACTTCGCTTCTCCCAGAAGGCACCTGGAATATGCAAATTAGCCTCCTGAAGCTTGAATCCCTGGTTTGGTGATGCTTTCGAAGCAGCTGGTCCCGGCTGTACCCAACGATCTTCTAGCTTAGGGAGACTTCGCTTCTCCCAGAAGGCACCTGGAATATGCAAATTAGCCTCCTGAAGCTTGAATCCCTGGTTTGGTGATGCTTTCGAAGCAGCTGGTCCCGGCTGTACCCAACGATCTTCTAGCTTAGGGAGACTTCGCTTCTCCCAGAAGGCACCTGGAATATGCAAATTAGCCTCCTGAAGCTTGAATCCCTGGTTTGGTGATGCTTTCGAAGCAGCTGGTCCCGGCTGTACCCAACGATCTTCTAGCTTAGGGAGACTTCGCTTCTCCCAGAAGGCACCTGGAATATGCAAATTAGCCTCCTGAAGCTTGAATCCCTGGTTTGGTGATGCTTTCGAAGCAGCTGGTCCCGTATGTATGTACTGTATGTACTGTTTTTTTTTTTTTTACATTTACAATGGTAACCAGGGTAAACATCGGGTTACTAAGCGTGGCCCTGCGCTTAGTAACCCGATGTTTACCCTGGTTACCAGGGGACTTCGGCATCGTTGGTCAATGGAGAGCTGTCTGTGTGACAGCTCTCCAGCGACCACACAGCGACGAAACAGCGACGCTGCAGCGATCGGCATCGTTGCCTATATCACTGCAGCGTCGCTTAATGTGACGGTACCTTTATGCTCTCTGCTCTGCACTCGGAGGATGAGAACCCTGAGGAGTGGGACAGAGAAGACCCTCGTCACTCAGATGGAGGAGCCGCACTAAGAAACACAACTTCTCCAAGTTTTGTCTCCACTAAGGATGGAACCACAGAGAAGTTGGAGAAAGTTCAACATTTTAACCCCTAATGCAGCGATAAATATTGATCGCAACATTTAGGAGGTTGGGAGAGGGCCGATTGTTGTCATGGCAACCCTAGATAGTCATGACAACCTCATGATCTGCCAGTGTCAGCCGATTTAGACCATGCAAGGAGCACAGTTTAAGAGGCTTCTGTCAATGCAGTACATGTACACTGTAATGCATTATATCTGCGATCAGAGTAATAAGTTAATGTCCCATAGAGGGAATAAGTACCGTATATACTCGAGTATAAGCCGACCCAAGTATAAGCCGAGACCCCTAATTTTGCCACAAAAAACTGGGAAAACGTATCGACTCGAGTATAAGCCTAGGGTGGGAAATGCAGCAGCTATTGGTAAATTTCAAAAATAAAAATAGATACCAATAAAAGTAAAATTAATTGAGCCATCAGTAAGTTAAATGTTTTTTAATATCCAGATTGAATCAGGAGCTCCATATAATGCTCCATACAGTTCATGATGGCTCCCATAAGATGCTCCATGCAAAAATATGCCCCATATAATGCTGCACAAAATGTTAATTATGGCCCCATAAGATGCTCCATATTAAAATATGCCCCATATAATGCTGCACAAAGGATAATGATGGCTGTTATGAACAGGTAATTCAGAACCACAATGGACCTTGAAGTTCAGAGCACACAAAGTGACCTGACATTTACCAAAAACATAGGACGAGCTCTGAGACGTGGAAACTCTGCTGACCGCAATCCCTAATCCTATCACACCACACTAGAGGTAGCCGTGGATTGCGCCTAACGCTCCCTATGCAACGCGGCACAGCCTGAGAAACTAACTAGCCCTGAAGATAGAAAAATAAGCCTACCTTGCCTCAGAGAAATTCCCCAAAGGAAAAGGCAGCCCCCCACATATAATGACTGTGAGTAAAGATGAAAATACAAACACAGAGATGAAATAGATTTAGCAAAGTGAGGCCCGACTAACTGAATAGACCGAGGATAGGAAAGATAGCTTTGCGGTCAACACAAAAACCTACAAACAACCACGCAGAGGGGCAAAAAGACCCTCCGCACCGACTACGGAGGTGCTCCCTCTGCGTCTCAGAGCTTCCAGCAAGCAAGAAAAACCAATATAGCAAGCTGGACAGAAAATATAGCAAACAAAAGTAACACAAGCAGAACTTAGCTTATGCAGGATAGATAGGCCACAGGAACGATCCAGGAGGAAGCAAGATCAATACTAGAACATTGACTGGAGGCCAGGATCAAAGCACCAGGTGGAGTTAAATAGAGCAGCACCTAACGACTTAACCTCATCACCTGAGGAAGGAAACTCAGAAGCCGCAGTACCACTCTCATCCACCAAAGGAAGCTCATAGACAGAACCAGCCGAAGTACCACTCACGACCACAGGAGGGAGCTTGGCCACAGAATTCACAACAGATGGCCCCATAAGATGCTCCATATTAAAATATGCCCCATATAATGCTGCACAAAGGATAATGATGGCACCATAAGATGCTCCATATTAAAATATGCCTCATATAATGCTGGACAAAGGTTAATAATGGCCCCATAAGATGCTCCATATTAAAATATGCCCAATATAATGCTGCACAAAGGATAATGATGGCCCCATAAGATGCTCCATATTAAAATATGCCCCATATAATGCTGCACAAAGGATAATGATGGCTGTTGTGAATTCTGCTTTTGGGTTCCCTCCAGTGGTTGTAGGTGGTAATGCAGTTGTCCAGGAGTTGCAGTCATGGTCAGGTGTATCTGCTGATTGCAGTTCTGACTGGGATATTTAGGTGTGCAGGATTCATTAGTCCTTGCCAGTTGTCCATGGTTCAGGGAGGTTTTGTTTCTGTGTCTGGTTCCTCCTGCCTTGCTGCCAATTCAGCAAAGATAAGTGTTTGGTTTTTTTTTTCCTGTGGCACACATGCTGTGTGCTTGATATTTTGTGCTATTCATTTGTTTTGTCTTGTCCAGCTTAGATTGTGTCAGTGTTTTCTCAGTCTTGTTGGATTCTCAGGAGTTGCAGATATACGCTCCACATCTTTAGTTAGATGGTGGAATTTTTTGTAACATCTGCTGTGGTTATTTTTTGGAAGGGTTTTAATACTGACCGCTTAGTATTCTGTCCTATCCTTTCCTATTTAGCTAGGAGTGGCCTCTTTTGCTAAATCCTGTTTCCTGCCTGCGTGTGTCTTTCCTCTACTACTCACAGTCAATATTTGTGGGGGGCTGCCTATCCTTTGGGGTTCTGCTCTGAGGCAAGGTAGAATTCCTACTTCCATCTATAGGGGTATTTAGTCCTCCGGCTGTGTCGAGGTGTCTAGGATTTGTTAGGCACACCCCACGGCTACTTCTAGTTGCGGTGTTAAGTTCAGGAATTGCGGTCAGTATAGTTTCCACCAACTCCAGAGAAAGTTCCATGCGGCTCCAAGGCCACCAGACCATAACAGATGGCCCCATAAGATACTCCATATTAAAATATCCCCCATATAATGCTGCACAAAGGTTAATAATAGCCCCATAAGATGATCCATATTAAAATATGCCCCATATAATGCTGCACAAAGGAGAATCAAGGCCCCATAAGATGCTCCATATTAAAATATGACCCATATAATGCTCCATAAAAGTTGATGGCCCCATAAGATACTCCATAGAATAATATGCCCCATATACTGCTCCATAAAAGTTGATGGCCCCATAAGATGCTCCATAGAATAATATGCCCCATATGCTGCTGCTGAGATTAAAAAGAAAAAAAAATGACATACTGACCTCTCGCCCCAAGCCGATGTTTTGAGCAGGTGGGGACACCAGCGCGCTATGGGGGCCTGTTGCCAGTGTCGCAGGTGATTTCCCAGTGCTCTGCATGCGGCTAGCTGCGTCACATACCACTGGACTTCATAGCGTACTCCCATAGGAGTCATTTACCTGATAGGTGGGTCTACTCCAGCCACAGCTGAGTTACTTATTACCAAATTTTTAGCGTACTCCTATGGAGTCATTCACCTGATAGGTGGGTCTACCCCAGCCACAGCGTTATTCACAGTTCTCATATTTATCTGTCTGATGAAGGTCATAAAGACCGAAACGTTACAGTGAAATATACTGGGATGATTTAATAAAATATTGAATAAGAAATTCCTTTTTGAGTGCCGGATTTTTGTAATTATTTATATATTGGGACTGGCGACCCTTGTCTGTGCACCATATCTACTTAAGGTGTGACGTGTCAATTTTTTGGAGCTTATTTTTTGGAAATGAATCCTCACCCCCGAAAGAAATTGAGCAAATTCTGCACTTCCAAATGCAAATGCCCCCCTCTTCTGAGTCCCACGGTGAGCTTAAACCACATTTAGCATCCACATGTTTAGCATTTCTGTAGCGATGAGAGTAAGCCTAATTTACAGGTAAGTGTGTCTAGAAGCAAGAGCTGGGCACAATGTACACTGCTCAAAAAAATAAAGGGAACACTTAAACAACAGAATATAACTCCAAGTAAATCAAACTTCTGTGAAATCAAACTGTCCACTTGGGAGCAACACTGATTGACAATCAATTTCACGTGCTGTTGTGCAAATGGAATAGACCAGGGGTCCCCAACTCCAGTCCTCAAGGCCCACCAACATGTCATGTTTTCAGGATTTCCTTAGTCTTGCCCAGGTAATAATTGCATCACCTGTGCAATGCAAAGGAAATCCTGAAAACATGACCTGTTGGTGGGCCTTGAGGACTGGAGTTGGGGACCCCTGGAATAGACAACAGATGGAAATTATTGGCAATTATCAAGACACACTCAATAAAGGAGCGGTTCTGCAGGTGGGGACCACAGACCACATCTCAGTACCAATGCTTTCTGGCTGATGTTTTGGTCACTTTTGAATGTTGGTTGTGCTTTCACACTCGTGGTAGCATGAGACAGACTCTACAACCCACACAAGTGGCTCAGGTAGTGCAGGATCCAGGATGGCACATCAATGCGAGCTGTGGCAAGAAGGTTTGCTGTGTCTGCCAGCATAGTGTCCAGAGGCTGAAGGCGCTACCAGGAGACAGGCCAGTACACCAGGAGACGTGGAGGGGGTGGTAGGAAGGCAACAACCCAGCAGCAGGACCGCTACCTCAGCCTTTGTGCAAGGAGGAACAGGAGGTGCCTGATGTCCACAGATGGGGGTTGTGCTCACAGCCCAACACAGTGCAGGACGCTTGGCATTTGCCACAGAACACCAGGATTGGTAAATTCGCCACTGGACGGGGCCATAGGAGGGCAACAACCCAGCAGCAGGACCACTACCTCAGCCTTTGTGCAAGGAGGAACAAAAGGAGCACTGCCAGAGCCCTGCAAAATGACCTCCAGCAGGCCACAAATGTGCATGTGTCTGCACAAACGGTTAGAAACTGACTCCATGAGGATGGTCTGAGTGCCCGACGACCACAGATGGGGGTTGTGATCACAGCCCAACACCATGCAGGACGCTTGGCATTTGCCACAGAATACCAGGATTGTTAAATTTGCCACTGGCGCCCTGTGCTCTTCACAGATGAAAGCAGGTTCACATTGAGCACATGTGACAGACGTGACAGAGTCTGGAGACGCCGTGGAGAGCGATCTGCTGCTTGCAACATCTTTCAGCATCACCGGTTTGGCAGTGGGTCAGTAATGGTATGGGGTGGCATTTCTTTGGAGGGCCGCACAGCCCTCCATGTGCTCGCCAGAGGTAGCCTGACTGCCATCAAAGCCACCAATCGGGTCCCGTTTATACATTCTTATCACCCATTTGCCTATATTTTACATAGGTCCATTCGCCAAAACTGGCATTTACTGTCTAAAGCCTACCCTAACGTTGCTGAATTTCAAAACCCATTTCTCCCCTGCTTCAAACGCCCACCTAACCTGAAAGACGCTTTGGTGAGGGCAGACTTGGGGTCTGGTAAATCGTCCCCTCGCCAACGTTTTTTACAAAATCCCCGTACAGGAACTTTTCCGTGCCTTAATTGTTCACAGTGCCACAACGTCCTCAAGGGCTCCTCCTTTCACCATCCTCGCTCGGGTAAAATATTCCGTATTCCAGATTACTTCACCTGCGCCTCATCATGGGTCATATATTTGATCAAATGCCCGTGTGGACTTCTATACGTGGGGGAAACCACGCAATCTATACGCGATCGTATCTCTAAGCACAAATCTACGGTCCGTTGCAAAAACCTTTTATTACCCATCCCGTCACACTTCCATACTCGAGGCCATAATGTCTCACAATTACAGTTTCAGGTTATTGAACACATCCCCCCCATTCGACGCGGCGGGGATCGGGTGGCCCGTTTAAAACGGAGGGAGGCTTTTTGGATCCACACGTTGGAGACCCTTCACCCATTGGGTCTTAACAGAGACTACGATTTGGCATCATTTCTCTGAATACCTACTCAGGCAGTAATTTCTCCCCATGGTACATCCACACCACTTTCCTGTAGGCCCCAGATGAGGCCGCGCGTATCCGACTCATCCCATTACATTCGATGTTACCACTATTCACCGGTCCTATTGTATTTTCTGTGCATCTCTCTCCTAGGTGGATACTCACTTTCCATATGGCAAATGTATATTTACATATGTATGTATTACATTGGTAATTGTTTTTTTTTCTCTTCTATCATTAGAGCCGACTGTACTGAGGCCTCTTTAACGCCATTAGTAGACCGCACTGGACCAAGTCTGCTCTCTTCACTATGCCTAGTAATCGCACGACTGAATACAATGCAGAATGAGCGTATTCACCACGGAGATCCTCCACCAATCACTGGATCTCCGCTAGGCACCACCCCTCTACGTTTCCTGTGTCTACCTACATTCGTATTCTGTCAGGTGGAACCTTTTGACTGTGGCATATTTTCCTAGGAGCAGTGACACACATGCACGTCACTTCCGCCGGCTCTGTCTCATGTGTTACTTACATAGCCGCACGCTAGTCTCACAGCGTTACCATGTCTCCGTGACGTCACTTCCGGTCCATCGCACACTTGTTCATTGGCTGTTTGGCTGATATGGCCCCTCCCTTTGCTTATTTAGTAGCGGTCTTTTACATCTCCTGATCAGACCAGCGGTGGACACCGCGTCTGTCAGTGGCACATCTCTATTCACCTATTTAAGGTAACCACCCTCCAGCGCAGCATGTCGCCTTCCTCATAGTACTTCGGTATGTATACTTACCACATTCCTCTGTTTACCCTCAGCCTATTAACCGGCCCAGCGTTCTTGTAAGGTACGCCCAATATAGCACTCCCTCTCACCACTGCACCGCAGGTTGACGTTAGTCTTATTTCACTCTCTTATGATCTTTAGACGCCGCATTCACTAGTGCCCCGAGACTCTATGGTCTCTTTGCCCTTACTCGAGTATAGTACGGTACGTGCCTTACACTCCGTTTTCTTGTTCTTTTTTCTTTTTTTACTCCATGTTGTGGAACAGTTCTGTGCCTCGGTATTCGGTATGGTCCTCTTTAGCATACATGTCGCTCGCACATGAGACCTGTTTTTGATATTGATGCTGTTCTATCTTTCCCCATGCTATGTATATACTTTGTTTATTTGTTAATTTTGGTTTATTTTTGGTTGTTTGTTTTTCACATGTAGTTACTGATGAAGGTCCGTATGATGGACCGAAACGTTTGTTGGGTACTACAATAAAATTTGCACATAAGCATCAAGTTGAGTGCTAGGTTCTTTTCGTTATTTGCATTAAGGTGTGGGAGCCTACCTTAGCACCATCCTACCAGTAGTGCACACGTTTCTTTCCACTACACACTGAGCACATGTGACAGACGTGACAGAGTCTGGAGACGCCGTGGAGAGCGATCTGCTGCTTGCAACATCTTTCAGCATCACCGGTTTGGCAGTGGGTCGGTAATGGTATGGGGTGGCATTTCTTTGGAGGGCCGCACAGCCCTCCATGTGCTTGCCAGACGTAGCCTGACTACCATTAGGTACCGAGATGAGATCCTCATACCCCTTTTGAGACCATATACTGGTGCGGTTGGCCCTGGGTTCCTGCTAATGCAGGACAATGCCAGACTTCATGTGGCTGGAGTGTGTCAGCAGTTCCTGCAAGATGATGGCATTGAAGCTATGGACTGGTCCACCCGTTCCCCAGACCTGAATCCGATTGAACACATCTGGGACATCTTGTGTCGCACCATCCACCAACGTCACATTGCACCACAGACTGTCCAGGAGTTGGTAGATGCTTCAGTTCAGGTCTGGGAGGAGATCCCTCAGGAGACCATCCGCTGACCTCATCAGGAGCATGCCCTGGCATTGTGGGGAGGTCATACAGGCATTTGGTGGCCACACACACTACTAAGCATCATTTCCTTGTCTTGAGGCATTTCCACTGAATTTGGATCAGCCTGTAATTTCATTTTCCACTTTGATTTTGAGAATTATTCCACATTCTGACCTCCATGGGATATTAATTTTGATTTCGATTGATGATTTTTGTGTGATTTTGTTGTCAGCACATTCAACTTTGTACAGAACAAAGTATTCAAGGAGAATATGTCATCTATTCAGATCTAGGATGTGTTATTTGAGTGTTCCCTTTAATTTTTTGAGCAGTGTATTTGCACCACACTGTCCGATTTGCAATTTTCCCTCAGCAACAACCACTGCTGCATGTTTCTGGAAAATACCCATGGAGTCAAAATAGTCACTACACCTGTAGATAAATTCCTAGAGGGGTAATTTCTAAAATGTGGTCACTTGAGGCGAGATTCTGCTCCTCTGGCACTTAGGGGTTCTGTATATGGAGTCCACAAACTATTCTACGAAGACCTGCACTCCAAGAGTCAAATAGCTCCCCCCCCCCTCCAGAGTCTCACTGTGTGGCCAAGCAGTACTGTACAGCCACATATGGGGTATGTCCATGTTCAGCAGAAACTGTGGGACAAATTTTGGTGCCATTTTTACCCACTTCTTGTGAAAATGTTAAATCTGAGGCTAAAACAATTTTTTTGTGGTAAAAAAAATGATTTTTTCTTCACTGCTCAATGGTATATTTTGTGTCAATTTGTGGTGTCACTGTGATCACTGCTCCTCTAGATGAATTCATTGGGAGGTGTAGTTTGTAAAATAATTCACTTATGAGGTTTCCACCCTTCTGGCATCTCAGATGCTCTTCCAGTGGGTCATTGCACCTCCAAACCATAACAGCAAAGTATGCACTACAATTTGGCGCTCCTACCCTTCTGAGTTTTACACTGTGCATCAAAAGTGTTACGCTCGTGGTTGGGGAAAAAGTATACCTCGGACCGGGGAAAGCCAGGAAGTATGTCACTAAGTGAGCACCAGGGTCTTCACTAGAGCCCCCTGATGGCGTGGTTAGATTGGGCCCATATTAACACCAAGTTGTAGTGTGAACACAGAAATAGATATTTTGAGTTTTGAAATATACAGAATGCATTCAAACCATGACAGAGCAGCATTGCTGGTCGTACATTTACAGACAGACAATGCTCATAGTGACACAACCTTGAGAACTGTTTACTGGATACTCAGCCACTCCAGAACCCAGTACAAACGTATTGCCCTCACCCACAAAGCACTCCACGGATCAGCACCACTCTACATCTCCTCCCTTGTCTTAGTCTACCATCCTACCCGTGCCCTCCGTTCTGCTAATGACATGAGGTTAGCATCCTCAGTAATCAGAACCTCCCACTCCCGTCTCCAAGACTTTTCACGTGCTCCACCAATTCTTTGGAATGTACTACCCAGGTTAATACGATTAATCCCCAATCCCCAAAGTTTTAAGCGTGCCTTAAAAACTAATTTGTTCAGACTGACCTTCCGCCTCAACACATTACCATAACCAGGTTTCTCGCATCAATGTTCTCACATGCTTTATGCATTTATAGCCCAGTGTGTCTGTACTGTTACATACGAGGGGCGATCCAAAAGTAATGATAATCGGTTATTTCTATTGCACACAGAAATTAAAATAAAATGTTTTCTTCTCTCTTAGGCCGGCTTCACACTTGCGAGTTTTACGGACGTAAGAGCGCAGAAACTACGTCCGTAAAACTCGCAAAAAATACGGCACAATTATTCTCTATGCCCCTGCTCCTATCTGCCGTATTAAACTGATCAGTATTATACGGCTTTCTACGGCCGTAGAAAATCGCAGCATGCTGCGTTTGTCACCGTACTGCGCAAGAAATACGCCAATGAAAGTCTATGGAAGCGTGAAAAATACGGATTTCACACGGACAAGCAGTGTGACTTGCGAGAAATACGCAGCGCTGTTAGAGAGAAAAGCCGGTAATTCAGTGCGGTGTACAGTAAAATCACACTGACAGCTTACAGTAGAATAGGTAGAATAAATGTGTACACATAGAATAGGTATATATATATATATATATGTCAGTGAGACACATATATGTATATATATTAATATTTATTCCAGCGCTATACAGCTTGAAAGCCGGTAATTCAATTACCGGCTTTTTCTTTCTCCTTCCTAAAACCCGACATGATATGAGACATGATTACATACAGTAAACCATGTCTTCTCTCCATTTTTTTTGCAGATTCCACACTACTAATGTCAGTAGAGTGTATCTGCAAAATTTGGCCGTTCTAGCTCTTAAAATAAAGGGTTAAATGGCGGAAAAAATCGGCGTGGGCTCCCGCGCAATTTTCTCCGCCAGAGTAGTAAAGCCAGTGACTGAGGGCAGATATTAATAGCCTGGAGAGGGTCCACGGTTATTGGCCCCCCCCTGGCTACAAATATCTGCCCCCAGCCACCCCAGAAAAGGCACATCTGGAAGATGCGCCTATTCTGGCACTTGGCCACTCTCTTCCCATTCCCGTGTAGCGGTGGGATATGGGGTAATGAAGGGTTAATGCCACCTTGCTATTGTAAGGTGACATTAAGCCTAATTAATAATGGAGAGGCGTCAATTATGACACCTATCCATTATTAATCCAATTGAATGAAAGGGTTAAATAAAACACAAACACATTATTTAAAATTATTTTAATGAAATAAAAACAATGGTTGTTGGAGTATTTTATTCTACGCCCAATCCAGTCACTGAAGACCCTCGTTCTGTGAAAGAAAAAACATAATAAACCAACAATATACTTACCCTCCGCAGATCTGTAACGTCCAACGATGTAAATCCTTCTGAAGGGGTTAAAACATTTTGCAGCAAGGAGCTTTGCTAATGCAATGCTACTCCTCGCTGCAAAACCCCTGGGAATGAGTCTAAATATAGATCAATGAGCTATATTTAGCTTCATTTGCGGTGAGGCGCCCTCTGCTGGCTGTTTATAGATCGTGGGAACTTGCCTAGAAAGCCTGGGAGCTTTCTAGGAAATTTCCCACGATCTATGAACATCCAGCAGAGGGCGCCTCACCGCAAATGAAGCTAAATATAGCTCATTGATCTATATTTAGCTCATTCCCCGGGGTTTTGCAGGGAGGAGCAGCCTGCATTAGCAAAGCTCCTTGCTGCAAAATGTTTTAACCCCTTCAGAAGGATTTACATCTTTGGACGTTACAGATCTGCGGAGGGTAAGTATATTGTTGGTTTATTATGTTTTTTCTTTCACAGAACGAGGGTCTTCAGTGACTGGATTGGGCGTAGAATAAAATACTCCAACAACCATTGTTTTTATTTTGTAAAACATGGAGGTTTATTTAACCTCTGTCTGCTGTGGACTTGTTATCCTTTAGAGATTTTTGAATTGTGTGGCTTTATTGCCCATTGTCTGATGTTTGCCTTGTATCTCTAATTCATCTTATCCCAAAGGCTGGCCACTAAAGGGCGAGGCTGAACCTGAGTTACACAGTGTAAATCTACTATATAATTGTCTAAGGGTCACTTCCATCTGTCTGTCTGTCACAGATATTCATTGGTCGCGGCCTCTGTCTGTCATGGAATCCAAGTCGCTGATTGGTCTCGCCAGCTGCCTGTCATGGCTGCCGCGACCAATCAGCGATGGCCAAAGTCCGATTAGTCCCTCCCTACTCCCCTGCAGTCAGTGCTGGCGCCCGCTCCATACTCTCCGCAGTCACCGCTCACACAGGGTTAATGTCAGCAGTAACGGACCGCGTTATGCCGCGGGTAACTCACTCCGTTACCGCCGCTATTAACCCTGTGTGACCAAGTTTTTACTATTGATGCTGCCTATGCAGCATCAATAGTAAAAAGATCTATTGTTAAAAATAATAAAAAAAATAAAAAATCATCATATACTCACCCTCCGGCACCTTTCCCGCTCCTCGCGACGCTCCGGTGACCGTTCCAGCAAGGTGGCACGTTCTGGTGCTAAGGATGGTATGCGAAAAGGACCTTCCATGACGTCACGGTCATGTGACCGCGACATCATCACTTGTCCTGCGCGGGAAGAACCTTCCATGACGTCACGGTCATGTGACCGCGACGTCATCACAGGTCCTGCGCGCCTATGCGAGAAGGACCTGCCATGACGTCACGGCTATGTGACCAAGACGTCATCACACCCTGGGACCGGAAGCTGGCGAACAGGCGACAGAACTACAAGGGGCCCTCGGATCGGAAGGTGAGTATGTTTATTTTTTAACCTGTGACATACGTGGCTGGGCAATATACTACGTGGCTGGGCAATATAGTACGTGACTGGGCAATATACTACGTAACTGGGCAATATACTATGTAACTGGGCAATATACTACGTGACTGGGCAATATAGTACGTGACTGGGCAATATAGTACGTAACTGGGCAATATGCTCTGTGCTGTATACTACGTCGTTGGGCAATATACTACGTAGCTGGGCAATATACTACGTGACTGGGCAATATACTACGTGACTGGGCAATATACTATGTGGCTCTCAGCTGTATACTACGTCATTGGGCAATATACTATGTAACTGGGCAATATGCTCTGTGCTGTATACTACGTCGCTGGGCAATATACTACGTGACTGGGCAATATACTACATGGCTGGGCAATATACTACGAGGACATGCATATTCTAGAATACCCAATGCGTTAGAATCGGGCTACCATCTAGTTACTATATAAGACCAGAGAAACATGACAAAGATAGAAGCAGAAAGTTGGGTACCTGTACTTATATGTGTACAGTGTTGTGATACCTGCATAAGTGGGGATGCCCAGGCAGTGTTGTGAATTTTGCAGGAGTTCTCTGTCTTGGTGGTTGCTTCTCTGATATTCCAGAGAGATGATGTTTAAAAAGTTCCTTGGTGATGATGTGAGTATATGTACTTAATCTTTATATGTATTTAATATTTATATGTACTTGACCTTTGTATGTTAAAATATACAAAAGTGTATGCAATTATACTATTCCTTTAATTTTGTACTTTGAAATAAAACTGCGTTATATCGCAAGTAGTAGCCTTCTTTAACCCCTTTACCCCCAAGGGTGGTTTACACGTTAATGACCGGGCCAATTTCTACAAATCTGACCACTGTCCATTTATGAGGTTATAACTCTGGAACGCTTCAATGGATCCCAGTGATTCTACATAGTAACATAGTAACATAGTTAGTAAGGCCGAAAAAAGACATTTGTCCATCCAGTTCAGCCTATATTCCATCATAATAAATCCCCAGATCTACGTCCTTCTACAGAACCTAATAATTGTATGATACAATATTGTTCTGCTCCAGGAAGACATCCAGGCCTCTCTTGAACCCCTCGACTGAGTTCGCCATCACCACCTCCTCAGGCAAGCAATTCCAGATTCTCACTGCACTAACAGTAAAGAATCCTCTTCTATGTTGGTGGAAAAACCTTCTCTCCTCCAGACGCAAAGAATGCCCCCTTGTGCCCGTCACCTTCCTTGGTATAAACAGATCCTCAGCGAGATATTTGTATTGTCCCCTTATATACTTATACATGGTTATTAGATCGCCCTTCAGTCGTCTTTTTTCTAGACTAAATAATCCTAATTTCGCTAATCTATCTGGGTATTGTAGTTCTCCCATCCCCTTTATTAATTTTGTTGCCCTCCTTTGTACTCTCTCTAGTTCCATTATATCCTTCCTGAGCACCGGTGCCCAAAACTGGACACAGTACTCCATGTGCGGTCTAACTAGGGATTTGTACAGAGGCAGTATAATGCTCTCATCATGTGTATCCAGACCTCTTTTAATGCACCCCATGATCCTGTTTGCCTTGGCAGCTGCTGCCTGGCACTGGCTGCTCCAGGTAAGTTTATCATTAACTAGGATCCCCAAGTCCTTCTCCCTGTCAGATTTACCCAGTGGTTTCCCGTTCAGTGTGTAATGGTGATATTGATTCCTTCTTCCCATGTGTATAACCTTACATTTATCATTGTTAAACCTCATCTGCCACCTTTCAGCCCAAGTTTCCAACTTATCCAGATCCATCTGTAGCAGAATACTATCTTCTCTTGTATTAACTGCTTTACATAGTTTTGTATCATCTGCAAATATCGATATTTTACTGTGTAAACCTTCTACCAGATCATTAATGAATATGTTGAAGAGAACAGGTCCCAATACTGACCCCTGCGGTACCCCACTGGTCACAGCGACCCAGTTAGAGACTATACCATTTATAACCACCCTCTGCTTTCTATCACTAAGCCAGTTACTAACCCATTTACACACATTTTCCCCCAGACCAAGCATTCTCATTTTGTGTACCAACCTCTTGTGCGGCACAGTATCAAACGCTTTGGAAAAATCGAGATATACCACGTCCAATGACTCACCGTGGTCCAGTCTATAGCTTACCTCTTCATAAAAACTGATTAGATTGGTTTGACAGGAGCGATTTCTCATAAACCCATGCTGATATGGAGTTAAACAGTTATTCTCATTGAGATAATCCAGAATAACATCCCTCAGAAACCCTTCAAATATTTTACCAACAATAGAGGTTAGACTTACTGGCCTATAATTTCCAGGTTCACTTTTAGAGCCCTTTTTGAATATTGGCACCACATTTGCTATGCGCCAGTCCTGCGGAACAGACCCTGTCGCTATAGAGTCACTAAAAATAAGAAATAATGGTTTATCTATTACATTACTTAGTTCTCTTAGTACTCGTGGGTGTATGCCATCCGGACCTGGAGATTTATCTATTTTAATCTTATTTAGCCGGTTTCGCACCTCTTCTTGGGTTAGATTGGTGACTCTTAATATAGGGTTTTCATTGTTTCTTGGGATTTCACCTAGCATTTCATTTTCCACCGTGAATACCGTGGAGAAGAAGGTGTTTAATATGTTAGCTTTTTCCTCGTCATCTACAACCATTCTTTCCTCACTATTTTTTAAGGGGCCTACATTTTCAGTTTTTATTCTTTTACTATTGATATAGTTGAAGAACAGTTTGGGATTAGTTTTACTCTCCTTAGCAATGTGCTTCTCTGTTTCCTTTTTGGCAGCTTTAATTAGTTTTTTAGATAAAGTATTTTTCTCCCTATAGTTTTTTAGAGCTTCAATGGTGCCATCCTGCTTTAGTAGTGCAAATGCTTTCTTTTTACTGTTAATTGCCTGCCTTACTTCTTTGTTTAGCCACATTGGGTTTTTCCTATTTCTAGTCCTTTTATTCCCACAAGGTATAAACCGCTTACACTGCCTATTTAGGATGTTCTTAAACATTTCCCATTTATTATCTGTATTCTCATTTCTGAGGATATTGTCCCAGTCTACCAGATTAAGGGCATCTCTAAGCTGTTCAAACTTTGCCTTCCTAAAGTTCAATGTTTTTGTGACTCCCTGACAAGTCCCCCTAGTGAAAGACAGGTGAAACTGCACAATATTGTGGTCGCTATTTCCTAAATGCCCAACCACCTGCAGATTTGTTATTCTGTCAGGTCTATTAGATAGTATTAGGTCTAAAAGTGCTGCTCCTCTGGTTGGATTCTGCACCAATTGTGAAAGATAATTTTTCTTGGTTATTAGCAGAAACCTGTTGCCTTTATGGGTTTCACAGGTTTCTGTTTCCCAGTTAATATCCGGGTAGTTAAAGTCCCCCATAACCAGGACCTCATTATGGGTTGCAGCTTCATCTATCTGCTTTAGAAGTAGACTTTCCATGGTTTCTGTTATATTTGGGGGTTTGTAACAGACCCCAATGAGAATTTTGTTACCATTTTTCCCTCCATGAATTTCAACCCATATGGACTCGACATCCTCATTCCCTTCGCTAATATCCTCCCTTAAAGTGGACTTTAGACAAGACTTTACATAGAGACAAACCCCTCCTCCTCTCCGATTTTTACGATCCTTTCTAAACAGACTGTAACCCTGTAAGTTAACTGCCCAGTCATAGCTTTCATCTAACCATGTCTCGGTTATTCCCACTATGTCAAAGTTACCTGTAGATATTTCTGCTTCTAGTTCTTCCATCTTGTTTGTCAGGCTTCTGGCGTTTGCGAGCATGCAGTTTAGAGGATTTTGTTTTGTTCCAATCTCCTCACTGTGGATTGTTTTAGAAATGTTCTTACCTCCCTTCTGAGTATGTTTTCCTGGGTCGTCTTTGTTCGAGTCTAATGTTTTTCTTCTGACAGTTTTCTCGTGACATATTGTACTTCATGATAGTGGTAAAATTTCCTTTATATTGAGCTTATTTGTGAATAAAGCGGAAATTTGGCAACAATTTTGAAAATTTCGCAATTTTCCATCTTTGAATTTTCATGCCCTTAAATCACAGAGATATGTCACACAATATACTTAATAAGTAACATTTTCCACATGTCTACTTTACATCAGCACAATTTTGGAACCAAAATTTTTTTTTGTTGGGGAGTTGTAAGGGTTAAAAGTTGACTAGAAATTTCCCATTTTTGCAACACCATTTTTTATTGGGACCACATCACATTTGAAGTCACTTTGAGGGGTCTATATGATAGAAAATACCGAAGTGTGGCACCATTCTAAAAACTGCACCCCTCAAGGTGGTCAAAACCACATTTAAGAAGTTTATTAACCCTTCAAGTGGAATCTTTAAAAAAAAAATGAACATTTAACTTTTTTTCACAAAAAATTAACTTCAGATCCAATTTATTTTTTTATTTTACCAAGGATAACAGGAGAAATTGGACCCCAAAAGTTGTTGTGCAATTTGTCCTGAGTACACAGATACCCCATATGTGGGGGTAAACCACTGTTTGGGCGCATGGCAGAGCTCAGAAGGGAAGAAGAGCCATTTGACTTTTCAATGCAAAATTGGTTGGAATTGAGAGAGGACGCCATGTCTCGTTTGGAGAGCCCCCTGATGTGTCTAAGCAGTGGAAACCCCCCAAAAGTGATCCCATTTTGAAAAGTAGACCCCCTAAGGAACTTATCTAGATGTGTGGTGAGCACTTTGAACCCCCAAGTGCTTCACAGAAGTTTATAATGTAGAGCTGTGAAAATTAAAAAAATCTTTTTTTTTTTGCACAAAAATGTTTTAGCCCCCAGTTTTGTATTTTCCCAAGGGTATCTGGAGAAATTGGACCCCAAAATAATATGGGAAAGTGAAAGTAGGCGTCTTTTACATCTATATAGTCCCCATAAAGGAGTTTGGACCTATCAGAGGGATGGCTGATTTTATTGACTCCATCTTGAATTTGCGGTAAGTGATGCAATGATTGAGAGCCTTTAGGTTTATGATAATCCGGGCTTGTCCCGTGGGTTTTTTTACCATAAAAATAAGGGAATAATGACCTCTTCCCTATTCGTTTGCTAGAACTGGGGATATTGCCCTTGAGATCAACAGCTCCTGAACCCCCGACATCATTAGAGCTTGAGCCTCCCGAGATGGAGGGGAGGTGACTCTCAAGATCCGGGGAGGGGGGCATCGAATTCTAATAGAAGGCCCTCTCAGATGACGTTTAGGACCCAGTGGCTGGTGGAAATAGACTGCCAATTGAGGATGAACTTCGAGAGCCTCCCCCCACTGGATGGGAGTCATTTTTTTTATTGCTGTGGTTGCTGGGAGACAAGAATATTCTTGGGTTTCCCCTTGGCATAGCTACATCTCCCAGATTTCCCCTTCCCCTGGATTGGGAGGGCTGAGATTGGGATGGCCGAAAAAAAAAACGCTTCCTGTGTGGTCTTTGTTCAGGAAGGGCCTTCTTTCTATCCTTGGCCTTCTCCAGGATTTCATCCAGAGCTGGCCCAAACGCGTACTCGCCCTTAAAGGGAATGGAGCATAGTTTTATCTCCGCTCCACATCTTGAGCCAGAGATCCTTTCTGGCAGAGTTAGCCTGGACCAAAGATCTAGCAGCAATAATAATAATAATAATAATAATAATCTTTATTTTTATATAGCGCTAACATATTCCGCAGCGCTTTACACACATTATCATTGCTGTCCCCATTGGGGCTCACAATCTGAATTCCCTGTCAGTATGTCTTTGGAATGTGGGAGGAAACCGGAGTGCCCGGAGGAAACCCACGCAAACACGGAGAGAACATACAAACTCTTTGCAGATGTTGTCCTTGGTGGGGCTTGAACCCAGGACTCCAGCGCTGCAAGGCTGCTGTGCTAACCACTAAGCCACCTTGGCTCCATAGCGGCATAAGCCAGGAATCCAGTCGCCTTCCGGAGTATGGGCAGCGAGTCCAACAGATCTCCTCTAGAGGTACCCTGGGAGACGTGGTTCTCAAACTCATCCAGCCAACGGAAGAGGGACCTGGCTATGCAGGTGGATGCAATATTAGACCTGAGAGCAGAGGTGGAAGTTTCCCATGATTTCCTTAGAAGACTCTCAATCTTCCTATCCATGGGATCTCTCAGCTTTGAGGAGTCTTCAAAGGGTAGGGTGGTCTTTTTTGCCACCTGAATGGTCACCTTGGGAATACCCCATTTAATCAGATCTTCATCAAGGGGAAATCTAAGTTTGAAGTCTGAAGGGGTGGTTAGCCGTTTTTCTTGAAGCTCCTATTCCTGATTGATCATATCCACAATACTCATGCACGGGAAAGTCGATCTGTCTGTCTGTATGTAAGCCACTAAATAACTCATCCTGTATGGATTGAGGGACAGGTTCCTCCTCTAGCCCCATAGTGCTCCGCCCTGCATTCACCAACTCTTCAATATGTTCTGAAGAAAAGAGATATTTCCTAACCTCTGGGATCTTATGGGGTATGGACTCTTCCCATCTACCTGAGGACGACTCATAAGAAATGTCTGACTCCAGAGTCCTCCACCTGAAACTTTCTCTTCTTATGGAGGGATGGACCAGGTGAGGGAGGTGGCGGGGGAAGGGATAACTGTGGCTAATGAGGCTTGAACCTCTTGCTTGAGGAGCATATGTATCTCCTCGATTAGAGAGGGGTGCTCCACTCTGACCACCTTATCTGTACAAGATTGGCATAGCTTTTTCTCCCATCTCAAGGGTAGCTTTAGATTACAGATGACACATTTGCTTCTAGTGGAGGTTTTATGGGTAGACTTGTCTCCCTAAAATAAAGGGAGAGAAGTATAAGTAGGGGAGCCTATAATACCCATACACTCTATTAGGACCCTTCCCACTACACTTACTGGGTCTGGGGGAGCGCTGAGCTCTGCAGGCGCAGGGCAGGACGTAATCTCCATGCTGACAGGGGATCAGTCTTTCCTGGGAGATGTCTTCTGGCAGGTTTATATAGCCCATAAACACTGCCCATCAGCGCTACAAGGTGCCTCCCCCTCCGGGGTCAGCAGCAGACATCAGTGTCTTCAACGTTCTTAGCACGCCGCTCGGAATTCCAGAGCCCGCTCAGGGCCTAGACTGGAAGTGACACGCTGGAACGCAGTACCCGGAAGTGACGTGACCTCCGGGTCACCAAACGGCAGGCACAGAAGGGGGAGACGCTGGAGGGCTCGAGGAGGCCTCCAGGAAGGGGATCACTTGCCCGCTTTACCCCCGCAAGGGGACGCAGGTGGGCCAGGAACGGTCTCAGAAACCACCCGAAGGGGAGACGGGAGAAGAACGGAGGAGGAAGGCAGAGCCCATGACCACCACTGCCTGGCTGCAATTCTCACACTTTACACTTTAATTGCCGGCCACGCAGCATACCTGGAAGCTCTCCATGCCCCATGGGGGACAGGAAAGACACTGGCTAATAAGAGGTGGGAGGTTTTTTTAACCTCTTTGTGCTTCCTGTCCTCCATTAAGGTATGTCACTGGTCACTGAGTGGTTAAATACGTCAGCTCCCAGCTGTGAGTTTGTAGGACGGGCTGCGCAAAGACATCTGCTCGAGACATATCGGGTGAGGGCAGCGTCCTGTCAGGTTCCGTGAAAGCGCTTTCCTCTCTCACCAAACCTAACAGGACGAGAGGAGGAGCGAGTGCTCAGTAAAGCAGGAGACGATTTTTGTAGCTGACGGAGGATATTCGACATCCATCTCATCAGCCTGACAGGTGTATTGGAAGCCGGAGGACGCCGCAGAGCTGCTGGAATAAACTACACAAACTGTTCTCATCCTGCGCTGAGCAAAAATGTGTGTAATGTTGTACATTCTGAAACGTGTATGGAATATATATATATATATATATATATATATTTTATTATTATTATTTATTATTATAGCGCCATTTATTCCATGGCGCTTTACATGTGAGGAGGGGTATACATAATAAAACAAGTACAATAATCTTGAACAATACAAGTCACAACTGGTACAGGAGGAGAGAGGACCCTGCCCGCGAGGGCTCACAATCTACAAGGGATATACATACACATATACTCGTAACAGAATATACAGTATAACACACTTCTGCTCCGCACAGGCTGAGGACAGTTTCTATACAATCACACACAGCTTCGTTCTCACACTAACTTCTGGGCTAACATTACTGATGTCACCGCTCAGCAATACAATCAGATGTAGCAGAGTTCGGGCTCGTCGTGGGATATCATGATGATGGATTCTCGGCGGACAGCTGACAATGGCTTTGATTTTTTCTGTGCGTGTGTCTTTCTTACTTTTGATTATGGGGTTACTAGTGGGGGTGTCTGACAGACACCTCTCCATTACTGACACCCGGACTTAATGTCATCGAACATTACACAGCTGACCCTAACCCCAAATAATATAACCGGCAGCCAGAACTATTGGCGCATCTAATGGATGTGCCTGTTGTAGGCAGTTGCTGGCTGCTATTTTTAGCCTGGAAGGGCCAAATATCCATGGGCCTTCCCAGCCTGAGAATACCAGCCCCCAGCTATCTGCTTTACCTGCGCTTGTTATCAGAAATAGGAGACCCCAAGTCTTTTTTTTTTATTTTACACAGTGCAACGGCCAATCACAGCCATGCCAATACTTGACATGGCTGTGATGAGGCCGGAAGTGCCCCCACAGTAAAAGCTTGTTGATTGGCTGCGTTGCAGCTTTTCAACAAGCTATGTTCAAGCTCCCAAACCCAAACAGTAACATGGACTTCTGTGAGAAGTCTATGATCAGGATCGTCCACCTCTGATGAAGACGTGACGACAGCGGAGAAACTGTGTCACAGATCAGAAGAATATAATCAGGGAAAAGAAAGCTGTTGTCAGACTGAGAAAATGTAGTGAAAACCAAAATCACCTATTATAGGATGACGCCTGCAAGACGTCATCACATCCACCGGAGCCAACAAGGAGCTTCTCACCTCGTGGTGTAAGAGGCCGGAGCTCCTCCATCATCACGTCCTGGTACCGATCCTGGTGTCCTTCTAGATACTCCCACTCCTCCATGGAGAGATAGACAGCGACGTCCTGACACCTTATAGGAACCTGACAACAATCACACCGTCATCACCCAGAATCCTCCAGTACCGTCCTGTATAATGTCCCAGCGGTCACCTCTCCGCTCATCACCCAGAATCCTCCACCCAGCAGTCACCTCTCCGCTCATCACCCAGAATCTTCCAGTACCGTCCTGTATAATGTCCCAGCAGTCACATCTCCGGTCATCACCCAGAATCCTCCAGTACCTTCCTGTATAATGTCCCAGAGGTCACCTCTCCGCTCATCACCCAGAATCCCACAGTGCCATCCTGTATAATGTGCCAGAGGTCACCTCTCCGGTTGTCATGGATCCCACCATGCTACCCACAATATGTCACGAATCCCAACCATATGTCACGGTTCATGGGGAAGAAACCTTCATCATCCCCGCCAATCACACCAATTTGTCACTAACGGGGGTTGTTTGGTTGCCCCTGGTTCCTTCTGAAGGGGATTTATCTATATATTACTTCCCAGTTCTGACTTGGTCAGGCTAGGTACTGCACCGTGGGTAATTAGTCGCCAGAAAGGCTGCCTGCTCTGTACTAGCTATTGGGCATGCTGCAGCGAGGGCAATATAACTATCCCCACACAGGCGGGAACAATAATTATCAATGCCGCCGATCGCTGCAAAGACGCTCGATCGCACAGGACAAAGTATGCTGCCACAAGCTCCGATTAACGGGTCCGGAGCCAACCCAAATCAGTAGCATAATTCACCTCAGAGGACGCACAGTTCGTATAGAGCAGGAAGAGACAAGCTAGTAAATTGTATATTTTATTCCAAAAAAAGGTAGGCAGTATTTACAAAGTATTAAAACAATATTATAAAGACAAATCACGTGTACATTGCAATTACAAATAAAAGGATTAAAATGGGATAGAACACTTACAGGTCATTCAGATAATTTCATCTCCTGTTCGCCCATGTGCTCAGGAGATACATCAAGATGCATAGGGACAGCTTGCCGGGCTGTTAGCTCGCTTCCTGAACCAACACTGACTCACAACTCAGCAGCGTTAAGATATGCCCTCCCGTCGTGACATCAATGAGTGGGCTGAGTAATGACATGCACTCTTCTTTCTATTATTTACGTTTTTGAGTTCACCAAACAAAGACATAACTAGGAAGAAGAAAGGGGGAAAGCGTGGCTTGAGGGGATTGGTCTACTCTGCTCACGCACTGGTATCAAGTTGCACAGAGTATCTGCCATAGGGCTTTTATTGTTGTATGAGTGAATGCAGAGGGGGAGAAAGGGGGGGGGGGTCGAAGCTGCAGCGTGTGTCTGTGCCATGGTACCTTCTAGAATAATCTCTCATTATGACATTATTACATTATCGTGACACCGCTCATCACTCAGAATACTCCAGTGCTGTCCTGTGTCACGATAATGTAAAAATGCCATATTGTGAGTTTAGTTCTAGAAGACACCATGGCACAGACACACGCTACAGATTCGACTCCCCCTTTCTCCCCCACTGCATTCGCCGATACAAAAACAAAGCCCTAGGACAGACACACTCTGTGCAACTTGATACCAATGTGTAGCAGCCGGAACTGAGCAGCTTATGGCTTTTAGCTGCAGCAGACAAATCTCCCTACCCTACTCATTCCCCCCTCCCACCTGGTACTGGTTGAAACTGGTGAAGACACCATGAGCTTCTATTGTTTTTTTTAAGTTTATATATAGTGGCACCAATCAGGGCTAGAGATATAAGGATTATATATTCCGGACGTGCATCGAAGGATCTATAACCCACTGAAACCGCTAGAAGCTAAACCCAATGAGTTCAAAGAGCGGGTTTCTCCATAAGCGGGTGTTGTAACTACGCTGTATTTACACTTAAAAGAATCGACCCGACGTGGTGCACCTCCTGATCAATGTGTCGTCTTTCTACGAGGTTCCTACGCCAAGATATGTGGGATGATTTTTCACAATGCAAAGACAGGGGAGTATCCATCCTCTGAGTGAGGTCACCACAGGGAGAGGGCTTTGGTTTTAGGCTAGGAAATAACTGAGTGGAGCAGGAGTCTTCACGTGCTTTTGCCCGGGGTCTAGCTGCTACCCAAGAGTGATGCATCTGGATATATGCTCACCATCCCCCACAGCACACTGCCAGCCAGCAGATGAAATGATCTGAACGCTATGTAAGTGTTTTTTCTTCAACTTTAATCCCATTTTATATGTAATTGTACTATACATACAATACTTGTCTTCTTTATAATATCTTCTTGTACTTTGTAAACACTGACTACCTTTTTAGGAGTAAGATATAAAACTGCTAGCTTGTCTCTCCTTGTTCCATAACCAACTGTCACGTCCTCTGAAGTGAATTACGCTACTAATTTGGGTTGGCTTCAGACACGTTAATAATTAAGAAATAGGAGCTGGTGGCAGCGGATTTGTCTTGTGCGTTTGGGAGGCTTTGTAGTGACAGCGGTGTTGATAATTATTGTTCCCACCTGAGTGGGAGTAGTTATATCGCCCTCACTGCAGTGCACCCCTTAGCCAGTACAAAGTAAAGCAGCTTTTCTGGCAACTAATTATCCAGGTGAAGTACCCTGACTGACCTGAGGTTATGGGGGCGCCAGAGAGCTGCAAGTTCCAAACCGTAAATGGGAAGTGGGATACAGATAAATCCCCTTCAGAAAGAACAAGGGGCAACCAAACAACCCTGGTTCCTGACAAATTGGTGTGAGTAGCACAGTCATCTCCCAGAATCCTCCAGTGCCGCCCTGTATATTGTCCCAGCAGTCACCTCTCCGCTCATCACCCAGAATCCTCCAGTGCTGTCCTGTACAGTCATGGCCAAAAGTATTGACACCCCTGCAATTCTGTCAGATAATACTAATTTTCTTCCAGAAAATGATTGCAAACACAAATTCTTTGGTATTATTATCTTCATTTAATTTGTCTTAAATGAAAAAACACAAAAGAGAATTATCCTAAAGCCAAACTGGATATAATTCTACACCAAACATAAAAAAGGGGGTGGACAAAAGTATTGGCACCCTTCGATAAATCATGTGATGTTTCTCTAATTTGTGTAATTAACAGCACCTGTAACTTACCTGTGGCACCTAACAGGTGTTGGCAATAACTAAATCACACTTGCAGCCAGTTGACATGGATTAAAGTTGACTCAACCTCTGTCCTGTGTCCTTGTGTGTACCACATTGAGCATGGAGAAAAGAAAGAAGACCAAAGAACTGTCTGAGGACTTGAGAAACCAAATTGTGAGGAAGCATGAGCAATCTCAAGGCTACAAGTCCATCTCCAAAGTCCTGAATGTTCCTGTGTCTACCGTGCGCTGTGTCATCAAGAAGTTTAAAGCCCATGGCACTGTGGCCAACCTCCCTAGATGTGGACAGAAAAGAAAAATTGACAAGAGATTTCAACACAAGATTGTGCGGATGTTGGATAAAGAACCTCGACTAACATCCAAACAAGTTCAAGCTGCCCTGCAGTCCGAGGGTACAACAGTGTCAACCCGTACTATCTGTCGGCGTCTGAATGAAAAGGGACTGTATGGTAGGAGACCCAGGAAGACCCCACTTCTTACCCCGAGACATAAAAAAGCCAGGCTGGAGTTTGCCAAAACTTACCTGAAAAAGCCTAAAATGTTTTGGAAGAATGTTCTCTGGTCAGATGAGACAAAAGTAGAGCTTTTTGGGCAAAGGCATCAACATAGAGTTTACAGGAGAAAAAAAGAGGCATTCAAAGAAAAGAACACGGTCCCTACAGTCAAACATGGCGGAGGTTCCCTGATATTTTGGGGTTGCTTTGCAACCTCTGGCACTGGACTGCTTGACCGTGTGCATGGCTTTATGAAGTCTGAAGACTACCAGCAAATTTTGCAGCATAATGCAGGGTCCAGTGTGAGAAAGCTGGGTCTCCCTCAGAGGTCATGGGTCTTCCAGCAGGACAATGACCCAAAACACACTTCAAAAAGCACTAGAAAATGGTTTGAGAGAAAGCACTGGAGACTTCTAAGGTGGCCAGCAATGAGTCCAGACCTGAATCCCATAGAACACCTGTGGAGAGATCTAAAAATGGCAGTTTGGAGAAGGCGCCCTTCAAATATCAGGGACCTGGAGCAGTTTGCCAAAGAAGAATGGTCTAAAATTCCAGCAGAGCATTGTAAGAAACTCATTGATGGTCACCGGAAGCGGTTGGTCGCAGTTATTTTGGCTAAAGGTTGTGCAACCAAGTATTAGGCTGAGGGTGCCAATGCTTTTGTCCGACCCATTTTTGGAGTTTTGTGTGAAATGATCTATGTTTTGCTTTTTGCTTCATTCTCTTTTGTGTTTTTTCATTTAAGACAAATTAAGTGAAGATAATAATACCAAAGAATTTGTGATTGCAATCATTTTCAGGAAGAAACTGGGTATTATCTGACAGAACTGCAGGGGTGTCAATACTTTTGGCCATGACTGTATAATGTCCCAGCAGTCACCTCTCCGCTCATCACCCAGAATCCTCCAGTCCTGTATAATGTCCCAGCAGTCACCTCTCCGCTCATCACCCAGAATCCTCCAGCCCTGTATAATGTCCCAGCAGTCACCTCTCCGCTCATCACCCAGAATCCTCCAGTCCTATATAATGTCCCAGCAGTCACCTCTCCGCTCATCACCCAGAATCCTCCAGTGCTGTATAATGTCCCAGCAGTCACCTCTCCGCTCATCCCCCAGAATCCTCCAGTGCTGTATAATGTCCCAACAGTCACCTCTCCGCTCATCACCCAGAATCCTCCAGTGCTGTATAATGTCCCGTGAGATGAGGAGCAGACGCTGCACATCCCCCATACAATGCTGCCCGTCCCCAACACTGAGGAGCCGCAGTCACAGGGAGCAGGAGCCTCCACAGGAACAGCTCTGATCTCACCCCACACTCTCCTCTCACAGATTTACCACAAACCCTCCTGTAATCTCACCGGAATGGCGGGAAATCTGCTGCTGGCTGACACCAGAGAACACGAGCTGCACACAACCAGGACTGAGCTGCTGCACTGAGAGAGGAAGGACCTGTGGTGACGTCACCGTCATGTGATCAGGGGGCGGGCTCAGGACAGAAGAGGTGTGGCTGTGGAGTTGTGGTGACGTCATGCCCATCTGTCCGGTGTTCTCCCTTTGGCAGCTGTAACCAGTGATGGGAAATCTAGCTCATTCAGGTCATTCAGATCATTCAGTTCAGTTTCTCTGGATTCTGCTGAGAAGAGATGGATCAGTTCTAGTTCGTTACATAGAAGCTGCGGCTCCTAGGATGAGTTATAGTTTTGTTAAAATGATCAGAAATAGTTAATACATCTGATCATTACATAACAAACTCTTGTTAAAGGGGCACTCAGTCTGGAGAAAAAAAAAATTCAAAAGTTATTTATTCAAGTTAGTAATTTCTTTTTTTTCTTTCTGAACTATTTATTATTATTAATATTATTTACATGGCGTGACAGATTACCCACAGAACCGCAGGCTACACTGATCACATGGGAGCAGTAGGAACATTTTGCTTTCTTCTGATCTCCACTGTGAAGTGATTCCATACCTGGCTCCTGTCTCTTCAGTGTATTATCTGCACACATTCCGGTCACTTGCAGTCTCTGGTATTGAGCACTATATTCATTTCACACCACTGCAGTAGGCGGCAAAAGGAAGAGATGTGGTGAAACGACGCAGAACTACAGATTTACCAGCTGCCCATAGCAACCAATCACAGCTCAGATTTCACTTGGCAGAGCGCTGCACTACTGCACTATCAGAAAGCTGACCTGTGATTGGTTGCTATGGGGCAAAGAAAATCTTTCTATTAGACAACCTGATAATTCTCCACCCTATCCTGGGAGGAGCTGATAGGGAATGCATCATGTCATGTGACCTGTGAACTAAATGAACTAGATGTTCTGTTGAGAATGACCCTGGACAGCCTAGTTCAACGTGACGCATCTCACTGAGCCCAGCAGCAGTTCCCCCTGTGTTAGGCCGGCGTCACACTCAGCGTATGAAAATACGGTCCGTTTTTTACGGCCGTAATACGCTGAAAAGTCCCCAAAATAGTGATCCGTAGCTCCTCCGTAGGCAGGGTGTGTCAGCATATTTTGCGCATGGCATCCTCCGTATGTAATCCGTATGGCATCCGTACTGCGAGATTTTATCGCAGGCTTGCAAAACTGACATACGGCTATAGAAGGGATCCATGTGTCAAAAAAAAACAAACATATATACAGTCTATATATATATATATATATATATGTCAGTAGACACATATATGTATATATATTACTATTTATTCCAGCGCTATACAGCTTGAAAGCCGGTAATTCAATTACCGGCTTTTCCTATCTCCTTCCTAAACCCGACATATGAGACCTGGTTTACATACAGTAAACCATCTCATATCACCTTTTTTTTTGCATATTCCACACTACTAATGTTAGTGTGTATCTGCAAAATTTGGCCGTTCTAGCTAGTAAATTAAAGGGTTAAATGGCAGAAAAAATTGGCGTGGGCTCCCGCACAATTTTCTCTGCCAGAGTACTAAAGCCAGTGACTGAGGGCAGATATTAATAGCCTGGAGAGGGTCCACAGTTATTGCCCCCCCCCTGGCTAAAAACACCTGCCCCCAGCCCCCCCAGAAAAGGCACATCTGGAAGATGCGCCTATTCTGGCACTTGGCCACTCTCTTCCCATTCCCGTGTAGCGGTGGGATATGGGGTAATGAAGGGTTAATGCCACCTTGCTATTGTAAGGTGACATTAAGCCAAATTAATAATGGAGAGACGTCAATTATGACACCTATCCATTATTAATCCAATAGTAGTAAAGGGTTAAAAAAATACACAAACAGATTATTACACATTATTTTAATGAAATAAAAACAAAGGTTGTTGTAATATTTTATTGAACGCCCAATCCAATCACTGAAGACCCTCGATCTGTAACAAAAAAACATAATAAACCAACAATATCCTTACCTTCCGCAGATCTGTAAGGTCCAACGATGTAAATCCATCTGAAGGGGTTAAAATATTTTGCAGCCACGAGCTTTGCTAATGCAACATTGCTCATGTCTGCAAAGCCCCGGAGAATGTAGGTAAAGTAGGTCATTGACCTATATTTACCTGCATTTGCGGTGAGGCGCCCTCTGCTGGTTGTCCTCATATGAACTCCAGCCAGGGAGCTTTCTAGGAAAGTTCCCACGATCTAGGAACAGCCAGCAGAGGGTGCCTTACCGCAAATGTAGGTAAATATAGATCATTGACCTATATTTACCTTCATTCCCCGGGGTTTTGCAGACATGAGCAATGTTGCATTAGCAAAGCTCGTGGCTGCAAAATATTTTAACCCCTTCAGATGGATTTACATCGTTGGACTTTACAGATCCTCGGAAGGTAAGTATATTGTTGGTTTATTATGTTTTTTTTGTTACAGAACGAGGGTCTTCAGTGATTGGATTGGGCGTTCAATAAAATATTAAAACAACCTTTGTTTTTATTTCATTAAAATAATTTTAAATAATGTGTTTGTGTTTTTTTTAACCCTTTACTAGTATTGGATTAATAATGGATAGGTGTCATAATTGACGCCTCTCCATTATTAATTTGGCTTAATGTCACCTTACAATAGCAAGGTGGCATTAACCCTTCATTACCCCATATCCCACCGCTACACGGGAATGGGAAGAGAGTGGCCAAGTGCCAGAATAGGCGCATCTTCCAGATGTGCCTTTTCTGGGGTGGCTGGGGGCAGATGTTTTGAGCCGGGGGGGGGGCCAATAACCATGGACCCTCTCCAGGCTATTAATATCTGCCCTCAGTCACTGGCTTTACTACTCTGGCGGAGAAAATTCTGCGGGAGCCCACGCCAATTTTTTCCGCCATTTAACCCCTTAATTTACTAGCTAGAACGGCCAAATTTTGCATAGACACACTACTGACATTAGTAGTGTGGAATATGCAAAAAAAATGGTGATATGAGATGGTTTACTGTATGTAATCATGTCTCATATCATGTCGGGTTTAGGAAGGAGAAAGCAAAAGCCGGCAATTGAATTACCGGCTTTAAAGCTGTCTAGCGCTGGAAGAAATATTAATATATATATATATACAGTGGGGCAAAAAAGTATTTAGTCAGTCAGCAATAGTGCAAGTTCCACCACTTAAAAAGATGAGAGGCGTCTGTAATTTACATCATAGGTAGACCTCAACTATGGGAGACAAACTGAGAAAAAAAAAAAAAAACAGAAAATCACATTGTCTGTTTTTTTAACATTTTATTTGCATATTATGGTGGAAAATAAGTATTTGGTCAGAAACAAAATTTCATCTCAATACTTTGTAATATATCCTTTGTTGGCAATGACAGAGGTCAAACGTTTTCTGTAAGTCTTCACAAGGTTGCCACACACTGTTGGTGGTGTGTTGGCCCATTCCTCCATGCAGATCTCCTCTAGAGCAGTGATGTTTTTGGCTTTTCGCTTGGCAACACGGACTTTCAACTCCCTCCAAAGGTTTTCTATAGGGTTGAGATCTGGAGACTGGCTAGGCCACTCCAGGACCTTGAAATGCTTCTTACGAAGCCACTCCTTCGTTGCCCTGGCGGTGTGCTTTGGATCATTGTCATGTTGAAAGACCCAGCCACGTTTCATCTTCAATGCCCTTGCTGATGGAAGGAGGTTTGCACTCAAAATCTCACGATACATGGCCCCATTCATTCTTTCATGTACCCGGATCAGTCGTCCTGGCCCCTTTGCAGAGAAACAGCCCCAAAGCATGATGTTTCCACCACCATGCTTTACAGTAGGTATGATGTTTGATGGATGCAACTCAGTATTCTTTTTCCTCCAAACACGACAAGTTGTGTTTCTACCAAACAGTTCCAGTTTGGTTTCTTCAGACCATAGGACATTCTCCCAAAACTCCTCTGGATCATCCAAATGCTCTCTAGCAAACTTCAGACAGGCCCGGACATGTACTGGCTTAAGCAGTGGGACACGTCTGGCACTGCAGGATCTGAGTCCATGGTGGCATAGTGTGTTACTTATGGTAGGCCTTGTTACATTGGTCCCAGCTCTCTGCAGTTCATTCACTAGGTCCCCCCGCGTGGTTCTGGGATTTTTGCTCACCGTTCTTGTGATCATTCTGACCCCACGGGGTGGGATTTTGCGTGGAGCCCCAGATCGAGGGAGATTATCAGTGGTCTTGTATGTCTTCCATTTTCTAATTATTGCTCCCACTGTTGATTTCTTCACTCCAAGCTGGTTGGCTATTGCAGATTCAGTCTTCCCAGCCTGGTGCAGGGCTACAATTTTGTTTCTGGTGTCCTTTGACAGCTCTTTGGTCTTCACCATAGTGGAGTTTGGAGTCAGACTGTTTGAGGGTGTGCACAGGTGTCTTTTTATACTGATAACAAGTTTAAACAGGTGCCATTACTACAGGTAATGAGTGGAGGAAAGAGGAGACTCTTAAAGAAGAAGTTACAGGTCTGTGAGAGCCAGAAATCTTGATTGTTTGTTTCTGACCAAATACTTATTTTCCACCATAATATGCAAATCAAATGTTAAAAAAACAGACAATGTGATTTTCTGTATTTTTTTTTCTCAGTTTGTCTCCCATAGTTGAGGTCTACCTATGATGTAAATTACAGACGCCTCTCATCTTTTTAAGTGGTGGAACTTGCACTATTGCTGACTCACTAAATACTTTCTTGCCCCACTGTATATTAGGCAGGGTCTGACTACATACCCTACATTTCCCCTGATGAAGACGCTCTAATAGCGTCGATACGCGTGGGGCTTTGGTCTCCCAAGGGACAGGACCTGGTAACCCACTATTGCATTTGCAATAGGACCATTTTGACACTTTTTGATGGTTTTACTTTTTTCCATACTTCAGGACATCAAGTTTAGATTCTTTGATTGGTATATGGTGACTGTATGCACATGTGTATTCGTCAGTTAGGACGTATGATGATGGCAGCTAGGCACCTGATTATTTGGCAAACAGTATACAGGTGTTGGATATAACTTTTGGCCATTTAGGTTTGCATACGCCATTATGCATTTGATGACATATACTACAATCATTTCCTGTGTACCTGGTTGGAATATGTGGGTTACTTTGGCATAGGATGTATGTGCCTTCCAAAAGTATTCAGCCCCCTGGAGCTTTCCAACCTTTTCTCACATATCCTGCTTTAAACATAAAGAAGCCAAATGTAAATTTTTGGTGAAGAATCAACAACAAGTGGAACACAATTGTGCAGTTGAATGAAATTTATTGGTTGTTTTAAATTTTTGTGGAAATTCAAAAACTGAAAAGTGGGGCGTTCAATATTATTTGGAGAGCAAGCTCAGTGTTTACTAGTCCTGAGACGATACCGTGTGTACTTGCGATTACCCCCTGCCTTTCTCTTCTTTTTTCTATCCTATCTTTTATTTGGCAATGTTGGCCGCAAAAGGGGAAGCCTGGTACACCCAGCAGATGAAGGACACTCTTGTTGGAGTATGCATGCACCATGGCCTGGTCTCCAAAGGCAAATCCAAGGCTCAAATGGTCACTTGAACTGGTGCAATTTGAAGTAACACTAAATAGTGTTAAAATCTTGGCAATATACAGGTGCTACTACAGGACAGATCCCAGTACCATGGCAGCTGACCCACGGGTCAGGGATGCTGGTTCGGAGAGGGTGTCAAGCAGAGCGGGATGGCCACTGGGATGGGTTCAGACTGTGCAGCTTCTGGATAGACAGGACAGCCACTAAGATTATTATTTATTTACATAGCTCCATTAATTCCATGGTGCTGTACATAAGAGGGAGTTACATACAAAGTTATAGATATTTACAGTAAAAAAATTTTACAATGAGACTGGTACAGAGGGGAGAGGACCCTGTCCTTGCGGACTTACATTCTACGGGACAATGGGGAAGCAGTAGCTCTGGTGGTGGTGAGACGGTAGAATGATTATTGCAGGCTGTAGGCTTTCCTGAAGACATGAGCTTTCAGATTCCATCTAAAGGATCCGAGGGTGGTGGATAATCAGACGTGTTGAGGCATGGAATTCCAGAGGATGGGGAATATTCAGGAGAAATCTTAGAGACGGTTGTGTGAGGAACGAATAAGAGTGGAGGAGAGAAGGAGGTCTTGGGAGAATCGAAGATTACATGAGGGAAGATATTGGGAGATTAGGTCAGAGATATAGGGAGGGGACAGGTTGTGGATGGCTTTGTAGGTCAGTGTTAGTAGTTTGAACTGGATTCGTTGGGGAATTGGGAGCCAGTGGGGGGATTTGCAGAGGGGAGAAACAGGGGAGTAGCGAGGAGAGAGGTGGATTAGTTGGGCAGCAGAGTTGAGGACAGACTGGAGTGGTGCAAGAGAGCTGACAGGGAGGCCACAGAGGAGGGTGTTGCAGTAATCCAGGCGGGAGATGATGAGGGCATGCACAAGAGTTTTAGTAGATTGAGGGCTGAGGAAGGGATGGATTCTGGAAATATTTTTGAGTTGGAGGCGACAGGAGCTGGCAAGAGTTTGGACGTGTGGTTTGAAGGACAGGGCAGTGTCGAGAGTTACTCCGAGGCAGCGGATTTCAGGTGTGGGAGAGAGCGTGATGCTGTTTACCATAATAGATAGATCAGGTAGGGAAGATACGTGAGATGGAGGAAAGATGATGAGTTCGGTTTTGTCTACATTGAGTTTTAAGAAGCGAGAGGTGAAGAAGAAGGATATGGCTGATGGACACTCCTGAATTCTGGACAGCAGAGAGGTGACATCTGGGCCAGAGACGTAGACCTGAGAGTCGTCCGCATACAGGTGGTACTGGAAGCCATGGGACTTTGAGTTGTTCTAGGCCAAGGGTATAGATGGAAAAAAAGTAAGGGCCCCAGGACAGAGCCTTGAGGGACTCCAACACAGAGAGGGCGAGATGAGGAGGTGGTGTGGGAGTGGGAAACACTAAATGTGCGGTCGGAAAGGTAAGAGGTGATCTAGGACAGGGCAAGGTTTTTGATGCCAAGGAAAGAAAGACTCTGTAGCAGTAGGCCGTGGTCAACTGTGTCAAAGGCAGAGGACAGATCGAGAAGGAGGAGGATGGAGAACTGTGTTAGCTTTGGCTGTGAGTAAGTCATTAGTAATTTTGGTCAGGGCAGTTTCGGTGAAGTGGTGGGGGCAGAAGCCAGATTGGAGGTTGTCAAGGAGAGAGTTTGATGAGAGGTTGGAGGTAAGTTGAGAATGGACATGCTGCTCAAGGAGTTTGGATGCAAACTGGAGCAGTGATATGGGGTTATAGCTGGGCATAGCAGTTGGGTCAAGGTTTGTTTTTTTGAGGATGGGTGTGATGGTGGCATGTTTGAAGGAAGAGAGGAAGGTACCAGAAGATAGCGATCGGTTCAAGAGATGGGTTAGGGCTGGAATGAGCATGTTAGTGAGGATGGGGAGCAGGTGGGAAGGGATGGGGTCAAGTTCACAGGTGGTGAGGTGTGATTTGGAAAGGAGATGAGTATGCTCTCCATCAATGATGTTCGAGAGTGAGGTTATTAGGGAAGGGCAGAGGTCTGGTATATGGAGTGGTTGGGGTGGTGGAACAGTAAAGGTTTGCCTTGTTTGGTTGATCTTATTTTTGAAGTAGGTGGCAAAGTCCTCGGCAAAGGTGAGGGGAGTTGGAGGTGGCAGTGGTGGGCAGAGGAGAGTGTTGAATGTGCTGCACAGTTGTTTTGGGTTATAGGATAATGAAGATACAAAGTTTGTGAAATAGCTCTCACCTCTGCTAAACAGACCTAATTTGAAGGCAAGTGTAGTTTGTTTGAATGCAGTGAAATCGTCTGGCAGGCGTGTTTTTTGTTGTGCCAGGGTTGCCTATTGATTCACCGCACTTTGCCATGCGTGAGAGGGGCGACTGAGTCTATGCCTGATGTGAGGGTGGAGTTAAAGTAAGCGGTGGCGCTGTCCATGTGGATTGAAGATATGGAGGACAGAGGTAGAAGAGAATCGGAGAATGTCTAGGTGTGCGAGGTTTCTGCGAGGATATGTTAGTGGCTGGACATGGGGGGCACATGAGGAGGACAGGGATGAGGGGAGTAGGTGGTGGTCAGATAGGGGGAGGAGAGAGGTTGTGAGATGGAGTTAGACTGTACAGGTCAGGGTATAGAATAGGACTAGATGAATGGCTGGATGGAATCGGGAGCAGGTTCAACAGGATGGGCAGGATCAGGAACATGGATAGGATCAGGTAATGATAAGGCAGACAGGTTCAGGAGGCTAGAGTACAGGGACCATAAACCAAATAGACAAGAATACATTGATCAACTAAGTTGCTAAGGCACCTCTCAACAGAAGGAGATGCCTTAAGTACTAAATGCCTCCCAGCTATTGGCTGGGTACACATTAGGAGTGTGCCCACTAAGCACGCTCCCAAGAAACCTGCCTGGTGTGCACAAGGCCTAGAACAGGGGATGCGGCAGGGCAACCAGGACAGTGAGCAAGTTGGTGTACCTGCCCGAGGGGAGGAGCGGAGGATGCAGAGACGCTGGCATTACAAAAAGTAGTTTTCAACCACATATGGGGGGGATTAGCGTACTCAGAAATTGCGTTCGCAAATTACACTGCTAACTTACTCCTATCATCCCTTTCGAAAATTGAAAAGATGGAGCAACAATTTAGTGGGGAAAAAAAAATTCGTAATTTTTCATTGACAGCCCAATTTTATACCATTCTGTGAATCAAAACAATATCATCATAACAGAAATCATTATAATCATAAATGTATCAAAACCAACTCCATACCTTCACTAGGGGGCTTATATAAATTAGCACAATGGACACTGCCAATATGGAATTATTACTGAAAACGCATCAATCCATAAACAATTAAGTCAATAAAATACCATGATGCCAGCAGCCCCAACGCGTGTTTTGCGTGTAGTTCTTCTGGGAGGCTGTCATCATGGTATTTCACCAGGGGTAACATGGTTTAGTACGTGATACTCTTTTTTGCTGGATATATTTGCTTTGAATGTACATGTGGTCTAGCATAGAGTAGCACTACATTTCAGACTACAATCAGTACGCACTGATTATTGTGTGGAAATTGGTATTAGATTCTATCAATTGATCAGTATTCAGCATTTTTTGTTAAAACTATTAACAGTGAAGCACTAGCACTTTATGGTAATTGAGTCATGTACAGTGGGGCAAAAAAGTATTTAGTCAGTCAGCAACAGTGCAAGTTCCACCACTTAAAAAGATGAGAGGCGTCTGTAATTTACATCATAGGTAGACCTCAACTCTGGGAGACAAACTGAGAAAAAAAAATCCAAAAAATCACATTGTCTGTTTTTTTAACATTTTATTTGCATATTATGGTGGAAAATAAGTATTTGGTCAGAAACAAAATTTCATCTCAATACTTTGTAATATATCCTTTGTTGGCAATGACAGAGGTCAAACGTTTTCTGTAAGTCTTCACAAGGTTGCCACACACTGTTGTTGGTATGTTGGCCCATTCCTCCATGCAGATCTCCTCTAGAGCAATGATGTTTTTGGCTTTTCGCTTGGCAACACGGACTTTCAACTCCCTCCAAAGGTTTTCTATAGGGTTGAGATCTGGAGACTGGCTAGGCCACTCCAGGACCTTGAAATGCTTCTTACGAAGCCACTCCTTCGTTGCCCTGGTGGTGTGCATTGGATCATTGTCATGTTGAAAGACCCAGCCATGTTTCATCTTCAATGCCCTTGCTGATGGAAGGAGGTTTGCACTCAAAATCTCACGATACATGGCCCCATTCATTCTTTCATGTACCCGGATCAGTCGTCCTGGCCGCTTTGCAGAGAAACAGCCCCAAAGCATGATGTTTCCACCACCATGCTTTACAGTAGGTATGGTGTTTGATGGATGCAACTCAGTATTCTTTTTCCTCAAAACACGACAAGTTGTGTTTCTACCAAACAGTTCCAGTTTGGTTTCATCAGACCATAGGACTTTCTCCCAAAACTCCTCTGGATCATCCAAATGCTCTCTAGCAAACTTCAGACGGGCCCGGACATGTACTGGCTTAAGCAGTGGGACACGTCTGGCACTGCAGGATCTGAGTCCATGGTGGCGTAGTGTGTTACTTATGGTAGGCCTTGTTACATTGGTCCCAGCTCTCTGCAGTTCATTCACTAGGTCCCCCCACGTAGTTCTGGGATTTTTGCTCACCATTCTTTTGATCATTCTGACCCCACGGGGTGGGATTTTGCGTGGAGCCCCAGATCGAGGGAGATTATCAGTGGTCTTGTATGTCTTCCATTTTCTAATTATTGCTCCCACTGTTGATTTCTTCACTCCAAGCTGGTTGGCTATTGCAGATTCAGTCTTCCCAGCCTGGTGCAGGGCTACAATTTTGTTTCTGGTGTCCTTTGACAGCTCTTTGGTCTTCACCATAGTGGAGTTTGGAGTCAGACTGTTTGAGGGTGTGCACAGGTGTCTTTTTATACTGATAACAAGTTTAAACAGGTGCCATTACTACAGGTAATGAGTGGAGGAAAGAGGAGACTCTTAAAGAAGAAGTTACAGGTCTGTGAGAGCCAGAAATCTTGATTGTTTGTTTCTGACCAAATACTTATTTTCCACCATAATATGCAAATAAAATGATAAAAAAACAGACAATGTGATTTTCTGGATTTTTTTTTCTCAGTTTGTCTCCCATAGTTGAGGTCTACCTATGATGTAAATTACAGACGCCTCTCATCTTTTTAAGTGGTGGAACTTGCACTATTGCTGACTGACTAAATACTTTTTTGCCCCACTGTATATGCCTCCCAATTATTCCTTTCCTTAATTATTGATGGATTGATGTGTACGCCTTATTGTTATAATTTAATAAAATAACTTATGATACTTATTGGTGGACTATTGACTCCATGTTTTCAGTAATAACACCATTCTGTGAATTGCCTGAGGGTTAAAAAATGATCAGTACTAGTGATGAGCAAGTGTACTTGTTGCTCCGGTGACCTCCGAGTATTTGTTATTGCTCGGAGATATAGTTTTCATCGCCTCATTTGCATGATTTACGGCTTCCAGATACGCTGAATATATGTGAGGAATGTCTGTTTGTAAGGGAATTTCCACATGTATTCAGCTTATCTGAAAGCCGTAAATCATGAAACTGAGGTGATGAAAACTATATCTCCGAGTAATAACAAATACAAATACTCGGAGGTCACCCAAGCATGCTCGGGAAAACCCAAGCAACGAGTATACTCGCTCATCACTAATCAGTACACCTCTAGATGGACTCCTCAAGAGGCTTAGGGTACCGTCACACACTGCCATTTCGATCGCTACGACGGTACGATTCGTGACGTTCCAGCGATATCGTTACGATATCGCTGTGTCTGACACGCAGCAGCGATCAGGGATCCTGCTGAGAATCGTACGTCGTAGCAGATAGTTTGGAACTTTCTTTCGTCGCTGGATCTCCCGCTGTCATCGCTAGATCGGTGTGTGTGACACCGATCTAGCGATGCGATCTAGCGATGCGTTCGCTTGTAAACAGGGTAAACATCGGGTTACTAAGCGCAGGGCCGCGCTTAGTAACCCGATGTTTACCCTGGTTACCAGCGTAAATGTAAAAAAAAACAAACAGCACATACTTACATTTCGGTGTCCGTCAGGTCCCTTGCCGTCTGCTTCCCGCACTCACTGACTGCCGGCCGTAAAGTGAAAGCAGAGCACAGCGGTGACGTCACCGCTGTGCTGTGCTTTCACTTTACGGCCGGCAGTCAGTGAGTGCGGGAAGCAGACGGCAAGGGACAGACACCGGAATGTAAGTATGTGCTGTTTTTTTTTTTTACGCTGGTAACCAGGGTAAACATCGGGTTACTAAGCGCGGCCCTGCGCTTAGTAACCCGATGTTTACCCTGGTTACCCGGGGACCTCGGCATCGTTGGTCGCTGGAGAGCTGTCTGTGTGACAGCTCCCCAGCGACCACACTACGATTTACCTACGATCACGGCCAGGTCGTATCGCTGGTCGTGATCGTAGGTAAATCGTATAGTGTGACGGTACCCTTAGTTTCCAAAATTGGGTAACTTGTGGGGGTTTCTCCTGTTTTGGCATGTCAGGGACTTTTCAAATGTGACATAGCATCCGCAATCCATTGCAGACAAAATTGCGCTGCAGAATTTAACTGGTGCTCCTTCCCTTCCGAGCCTTGCCATGTGCTCAGTAGTTTTCCACCAAATAATGAGTATTGGCGCACTGTTACCCTTATGAAAATGAAAATTTCAGGGTAAAGCAACATGTTTCTAGGAAAAAAATTGATTTTATATTTTCACGGCGGGCCTCTCTGACCTTTCCCGGCGCCTGCCCACTGCAGTACTTTATCTGCCCTCAACAGGGCAGATAAAGTACACCTGCGCCGGAGCCGCAGCCTGAAGACAAGAAGAGGACATCATCGTAAGAAGATGGGAGGCCCCGGACAGCGACGCCCATCGGACAAGAACAGAACCAGGACCGCCCCTCTGTGAGTATAATCCAACCACTTCTTCTCATCTTTCAGGATACATCGGGGGCTTATCTACAGCATTACAGAATGCATTACAGAATGCTGGAGATAAGCCGCTGATGCCGGTGGGTTTAGCTCACCTTCGATTTTTGGGGTGACAGGTTCCCTTTAACCCCTTCATGACCCAGCCTATTTTGACCTTAAAGACCTTGCCGTTTTTTGCAATTCTGACCAGTGTCCCTATATGAGGTAATAACTCAGGAACGCTTCAATGGATCCTAGCGGTTCTGAGATTGTTTTTTCATGACATCTTGGGCTTCATGTTAGTGGTAAATTTAGGTCAATAAATTCTGCGTTTATTTGTGATAAAAACGGAAATTTGGCGAAAATTTTGAAAATTTCGCAATTTTCACATTTTGAATTTTTATTCTGTTAAACCAGAGAGTTATGTGACACAAAATAGTTAATAAATAACATTTCCCACACGTCTACTTTACATCAGCACAATTTTGGAAACAAAATTTTTTTTTGCTAGGAAGTTATAAGGGTTAAAATTTGACCAGAAATTTCTCATTTTTACAACGAAATTTACAAAACCATTTTTTTTAGGGACCACCTCACATTTGAAGTCAGTTTGAGGGGTCTATATGGCTGAAAATGCCCAAAAGTGACACCATTCTAAAAACTGCACCCCTCAAGGTGCACAAAACCAGATTCAAGAAGTTTATTAACCCTTCGGGTGCTTCACAGCAGCAGAAGCAACATGGAAGGAAAAAATGAACATTTAACCTTTTAGTCACAAAAATGATCTTTCAGCAACAATTTCTTTATTTTCCCAATGGTAAAAGGAGAAACTGAACCACGAAAGTTGTTGTCCAATTTGTCCTGAGTACGCTGATACCTCATATGTGGGGGTAAACCACTGTTTGGGCGCACGGCAGGGCTTGGAAGGGAAGGAGCGCCATTTGACTTTTTGAATGAAAAATTGGCTGCACTCTTTAGCGGACACCATGTCACATTTGGAGAGTCCCCGTGTGCCTAAAAATTGGAGCTCCCCCACAAGTGACCCCATTTTGGAAACTAGACACCCCAAGGAACTTATCTAGATGCATAGTGAGCACTTTAAACCCCCAGATGCTTCACAAATTGATCCGTAAAAATGAAAAAGTACTTTTTTTTCACAAAAAAAATCTTTTAGCCTCAATTTTTTCATTTTCACATGGGCAACAGGATAAAATGGATCCTAAAATTTGTTGGGCAGTTTCTCCTGAGTACACCGATACCTCACATGTGGGGGTAAACCACTGTTTGGGCACATGGTAAGGCTCGGAAGGGAAGGAGCGCCATTTGACTTTTTGAATGAAAAATTATCTCCATCGTTAGCGGACACCATGTCGCGTTTGGAGAGACCCTGTGTGCCTAAACATTGGAGCTCCCCCACAAGTGACCCCATTTTGGAAACTAGACCCCCCAAGGAGCTTATCTAGATGCATAGTGAGCACTTTGAACCCCCAGGTGCTTCACAAATTGATCCGTAAAAATGAAAAAGTACTTTTTTTCCACAAAAAAATTATTTTGGCTTCAATTTTTTTAATTTTTACATGGGCAGCAAGATAAAATGGATCCTAAAATTTGTTGGGCAATTTCTCCTGAGTATAGCGATACCTCACATGTGGGGGTGAACCACTGTTTGGGCGCACGGCATGGCTCGGAAGGGAAGCAGCGCCATTTGACTTTTTGAGTGAAAAATTAGCTCCAAATGTTAGCGGACACCATGCCACGCTTAGAGAGCTCCTGTGGGCCTAAACATTGGAGCTCCCCCACAAGTGACCCCATTTTGGAAACTAGACCCCCTAAGGAACTTATCTAGATGCATAGTGAGCATTTTGAACCCCCCGGTGCTTCACAAATTGATCCGTAATTATGAAAAAGTACTTTTTTTCCACAAAAAATTTATTTTGGCTTCAATTTTTTTAATTTTTACATGGGCAGCAAGATAAAATGGATCCTAAAATTTGTTGGGCAATTTCTCCTGAGTATAGCGATACCTCACATGTGGGGGTGAACCACTGTTTGGGCGCACGGCATGGCTCGGAAGGGAAGCAGCGCCATTTGACTTTTTGAGTGAAAAATTAGCTCCAAATGTTAGCGGACACCATGCCACGCTTAGAGAGCTCCTGTGGGCCTAAACATTGGAGCTCCCCCACAAGTGACCCCATTTTGGAAACTAGACCCCCTAAGGAACTTATCTAGATGCATAGTGAGCATTTTGAACCCCCCGGTGCTTCACAAATTGATCCGTAATTATGAAAAAGTACTTTTTTTCCACAAAAAATTTATTTTGGCTTCAATTTTTTTAATTTTTACATGGGCAGCAAGATAAAATGGATCCTAAAATTTGTTGGGCAATTTCTCCTGAGTATAGCGATACCTCACATGTGGGGGTAAACCACTGTTTGGGCGCTCGGCATGGCTCGGAAGGGAAGCAGCGCCATTTGACTTTTTGAGTGAAAAATTAGCTCCAATTGTTAGCGGACACCATGCCACGCTTAGAGAGCCCCTGTGTGCCTAAACATTGGAGCTCCCCCACAAGTGACCCCATTTTGGAAACTAGACCCCCTAAGGAACTTATCTAGATGCATAGTGAGCATTTTGAACCCCCCGGTGCTTCACAAATTGATCCGTAATTATGAAAAAGTACTTTTTTTCCACAAAAAATTTATTTTAGCCTCAATTTTTTTAATTTGTACAAGGGTAACAGGATTAAATAGATCCTAAAATTTGTTGGGCAATTTCTCCTGAGTACACCGATACCTCACATGTGGGGGTGAACCACTGTTTGGGCGCACGGCAAGGCTCGGAAGGGAAGGAGCGCTATTTGACTTTTTGAATGGAAAATTAGCTCCAATCATTAGTGGACACGTTGCGTAATGAAAGTATGTAGTATATGTCAGGTTGGTATGTGGTTTAGTGTACGTCAGGATGGTGTGTGTTGTGTAGTATACACCACACACACACACCAACCTGACATACACTATACCACACCACACACCAACATGACACTACGTCAGGTTGGTGTGTGTGGTGTGGTGTAGTGTACATCAGGTTGGTGTGTTTGGTGTAGTATACACCACACGCACCAACCTGACGTACACAGCGCCACACACACCAACCTGACACGCTACGTCAGGTTGGTGTGTGTGGTGTACTGTACGTCAGGTTTGTGTGTGGTATAGTGTACGTGAGGTTGGTGTGGTGTAGTGTACGTCAGGTTGGTGTTTGTGGTGTAGTATACACACACACACCAACCTGACGTACACAACGCCACACACACCAACCTGACACACTACGTCAGGTTGGTGTGTGTGGTGTAGTGTACGTCAGGTTGGTGTGTGGTATAGTGTACGTTAGGTTGGTGTAGTGTACGTCAGGTTGGTGTGTGTGTAGTACACACACACACACCAACCTGACATACACTATACACACCAACCTGACGTACACAACGCCACACACACCAACCTGACACGCTATGTCAGGTTGGTGTGTGTGTGGTGTAGTGTACGTCAGGTTGTTGTGTGGTGTAGTGTACGTCATGTGTGGTGTAGTATACACCCCACACACCATCCTGACGTACACAACGCCACACATACCAACCTGACACGCTATGTCAGGCTGGTGTGTGTGGTGTAGTGTACGTCAGGTTGGTGTGTGTGGTGTAGTGTACGTCAGGTTGGTGTGTGTGTGGTGTATACTACACCACACACACCAACCTGACATACACTACACCAAACATCAACCTGAAATACACTACACCACACACACCAACCTGACGTAGTGTGTCAGGTTGGTGTGTGTGGCGTAGTGTACGTCACGTTGGTGTGTGGTATAGTGTACGTCAGGTTGGTGTGCGGGTGTTGTGTATGTCAGCCTGGTGTGGGTGAGTCCATGTCAGGATGTGTTTAGTCAATGGACGTGTGATGAATTTTGAAGCATTCATTCAAACACAGTCCAGGTTTGTCAGGACACGTTTCACATTGGAAACGAGTTGTTTTTCTTGTCCCCCTTTTATAGCACACTCGGCACCTTTTTCTTATCCCCTCTCTGGGGAAAATGTTGCCCCGGTACCATACGGGAAACTTGAGTTCCAGAGGTGCTGGGGCCCGCTCCTTCCTCGCCTCCAAACATCAGGGCCTTTATCACCGCCTCCTGGAACTGAAGGAAGGTGTTGTTGGTCTGGCCTGCACATCGTGATAGCACGTATGCGTTATACAGTGCTATTTGTACGATGTGCACAGCCAGTTTTTTATACCACACCTTCGTCTTCCGCATGGCACTATAGGGCTGGAGGACTGGATCAGAAAGATCAACTCCCCCTATGTGTTTGTTGTACCCCAGGGCACAGTCCGGTTTTTGGACCTGTACTGGGGTACCTCGAACGGTGGTGGCCGTGGTGCAGGGACCATGGATTGTTGTCAAGAAAAAGACGTCCCTTTTGTCTTTGAACTTGACCACAAGCATGTTGCCACTACATTGGGCCCGGCTCTCACCCTTTGGGAGAGCCTGCTCAATTAGTGACAAAGGGAGACCCCTCTTGTTTCTGCGCACGGTACCGCAAGCGACGGTAGCTCTGGCAGAGAGGGATTGAAAGAGTGGGATGCTTGTATAAAAGTTATCAACGTACAGATGGTAACCTTTATCAAGCAGTGGGTGGACCAAATCCCACACTATTTTCCCACTCACTCCCAGACCAGGTGGACATTCTGGGGGCTGGATCCTTGTGTCCTTTCCTTGATAAACTCTAAAGCTGAGAGTGTACCCTGAGGTACTCTCACAGATCTTGTAGAGTTTTATCCCGTACCTCGCCCTTTTGCTTGGCAGGTACTGACGGAACTGAAGCCTCCCTTTGAAGTGGATGAGGGATTCATCCACACAAATTTCCCTTTGGGGAATGTACACTTCAGCAAACTTGTTGCTGAAGTGTTCGATAACTGGCCGAATTTTGAACAGCCTATCAAAATTCGGGTCATCGCGAGGAAGGATGTCCGTATGGTCCCTAAAGTGGAGAAATTTACAGTGGGGAAAAAAAGTATTTAGTCAGTCAGCAATAGTGCAAGTTCCACCACTTAAAAAGATGAGAGGCGTCTGTAATTTACATCATAGGTAGACCTCAACTATGGGAGACAAACTGAGAAAAAAATCCAGAAAATCACATTGTCTGTTTTTTTAACATTTTATTTGCATATTATGATGGAAAATAAGTATTTGGTCAGAAACAAAATTTCATCTCAATACTTTGTAATATATCCTTTGTTGGCAATGACAGAGGTCAAACGTTTTCTGTAAGTCTTCACAAGGTTGCCACACACTGTTGTTGGTATGTTGGCCCATTCCTCCATGCAGATCTCCTCTAGAGCAGTGATGTTTTTGGCTTTTCGCTTGGCAACACGGACTTTCAACTCCCTCCAAAGGTTTTCTATAGGGTTGAGATCTGGAGACTGGCTAGGCCACTCCAGGACCTTGAAATGCTACTTACGAAGCCACTCCTTCGTTGCCCTGGCGGTGTGCTTTGGATCATTGTCATGTTGAAAGACCCAGCCACGTTTCATCTTCAATGCCCTTGCTGATGGAAGGAGGTTTGCACTCAAAATCTCACGATACATGGCCCCATTCATTCTTTCATGTACCCGGATCAGTCATCCTGGCCCCTTTGCAGAGAAACAGCCCCAAAGCATGATGTTTCCACCACCATGCTTTACAGTAGGTATGGTGTTTGATGGATGCAACTCAGTATTCTTTTTCCTCCAAACACGACAAGTTTTGTTTCTACCAAACAGTTCCAGTTTGGTTTCATCAGACCATAGGACATTCTCCCAAAACTCCTCTGGATCATCCAAATGCTCTCTGGAAAACTTCAGACGGGCCCGGACATGTACTGGCTTAAGCAGTGGGACATGTCTGGCACTGCAGGATCTGAGTCCATGGTGGCGTAGTGTGTTACTTATGGTAGGCCTTGTTACATTGGTCCCAGCTCTCTGCAGTTCATTCACTAGGTCCCCCCGCGTGGTTCTGGGATTTTTGCTCACCGTTCTTGTGATCATTCTGACCCCACGGGGTAGGATTTTGCGTGGAGCCCCAGATCGAGGGAGATTATCAGTGGTCTTGTATGTCTTCCATTTTCTAATTATTGCTCCCACTGTTGATTTCTTCACTCCAAGCTGGTTGGCTATTGCAGATTCAGTCTTCCCAGCCTGGTGCAGGGCTACAATTTTGTTTCTGGTGTCCTTTGACAGCTCTTTGGTCTTCACCATAGTGGAGTTTGGAGTCAGACTGTTTGAGGGTGTGCACAGGTGTCTTTTTATACTGATAACAAGTTTAAACAGGTGCCATTACTACAGGTAATGAGTGGAGGAAAGAGGAGACTCTTAAAGAAGAAGTTACAGGTCTGTGAGAGCCAGAAATCTTGATTGTTTGTTTCTGACCAAATACTTATTTTCCACCATAATATGCAAATAAAATGTTAAAAAAACAGACAATGTGATTTTCTGGATTTTTTTTTCTCAGTTTGTCTCCCATAGTTGAGGTCTACCTATGATGTAAATTACAGACGCCTCTCATCTTTTTAAGTGGTGGAACTTGCACTATTGCTGACTGACTAAATACTTTTTTGCCCCACTGTATGAATCGCCTCAAAACGTTTGCGATTCATAACCATGCCATATATTGGAGTTTGATATAAAATATCAGTACTCCAGTATTGGCGAATTTCTGGTTTCTTCACAATCCCCATGTGAAGGACCAGTCCCCAATATTTCATCATTTCTACAGAGTCAACGGGATTCCAAGTAGAAAATGATGAAACTGGGTTTTGGGAAAAAAATTGCAGGGCGTACAAATTTGTTTGCTCCACCAGGAGACTGACGATTGACTCCGAGAAAAAGACTTTGAAAAAGTCTATTTCCCGGAGGTTGGCAGTCTCAAATTGGATTCCTGATTGGGGAATGAAATCAGGAATCCGTGGAGCAAAATTTTCAGGGACGGGGGTCCAGATGGGGGCACTAGTGCTAGGTTGGGCGTGACTAGCACTAGGTTGGGGGTTACTTACTCTTGGCTGTGTGTCTTCTCCCCTGGACTGCGGACGATTTCTCGTCCTGCGACATCTTGGGGGTGGCGAGTCCGTGTCACTAGAGGAGGAAGAGTGGGAGGAGTACAGAAAAGTGGGGTCCTCTCCCTCATTATCAGCTTCGGAGGCAAGAAAGGAATATGCCTCCTCAGCTGAGTACAGCCTTGATGACTGGGATGAACGGGACATTGTGTGTGGGGTGTGTGCGTGTGTAAAAAAAAAACAACTAAACTTTATTATGGTGTTGCGTGTGCGTGTGTATGTGCGAGTGTTTGGTGAAACTATTCTGCAGGAGGAGGCTGTCAGGCGCGGGGGGGGGGGGGCTGTCAGGCGCGGGGGGGGCTGTCAGGCGCGGGGGGGCTGTCAGGCGTGGGGGAGCTGTCAGGCGCGGGGGGCTGTCAGGCGCGGGGGGCAGGAAGGGGCTGAGGAGATGCAGCGTCAGATGGAGCTGGCAGCAGCAAGTGATAAAGGGGGGTGATCAGGTGGGCAGGGGGTGATCAGGGGGGCAGGGGGTGACTAGTGGTGATCACTGAAGAGGGTGATCACTAGGTGAGGAGGGGCTGACAGGCGCAGGGGGCGGTAAGAGGAGAAATTAAAAAAAAAAAAGCACAGAAGCTGCAGGTGATAAAGGGGGGCAGGGGGTAATCAGTGGGGGGCAGGGGGTGATCAGGCGGGTGGGGGTGCGCGGGGGGGTTGGGGTTGATCAGGGGGTGATCACTAAAGAGGGTAATCACTAGGGGAGGAGGGGCTGACAGGCGTGGGGGATAGGAGAGGAGAAAACGGAGCAGGCAGCAGCAGGTGATAAAGGGGTGCAGGGGGGTGATCAGGTGTTCAGGGGGGGCAGGGGGTGATTAGGTGGGGCAGGGGGTGATCGGGGGGGGGCGGGGGGTGATTAGTGGTGATCACTGCAGAGAGTGATCACCAGGGGAGGAGGGGCAGACCGGCACAGGGGGCGGTAGGAGAGCAGAAAAACACTGCAGCTGCAGGTGACAAAGGGGGGCAGGGGGGTGATCACCGGAGCAGGGGGGCGATCAGGGGTGCAGGGGGGAGGGAGCGGAGGTTGGGGGGAGTGGAGGACAGGAGAGGGGAGTTACCTGTCTGCAGCAGCAGCTGGGGTACTGGCAGTGGCAGTGGGGGAGGCGGTGGCAGCGGCGGCGCCGACACTGTGAAGAGGTGTGCGGCGGCGATCACGGTGTCTGGGGGCACAGGTGGGCAGTCAGGCACTTCGCTCCTCAGCTTCCATGGATGGGATGAAGCTGAGGAGCGAGGCAGACATTGTTTTTCTCCGCCCCTCCACATCTAATTGGAGGGCTAGCGTCACATGGACGCTAGCTCCAATCAGATCAGAGGGGGGTGAAAAAAAGGTCAGCAGCGGTGATCGTAGACCCGGGGGGGCAAAGCCACCCCCCCTGGGGTCAAGTATAGGTCCCCCTGCACCTGCGGGTCGGGTGAACTTTCATTAACCCCGGTCACCCGGCCCGCAGGAACGCAATCCTTCTGTGACACAGCATATGCGTCACAGGTCGGATTGGCACCGACTTTCATGACGCATACGCTGTGTCACAGGTCGGGAAGGGGTTAATAAACTTTTTGAATGCGGTTTTGAGTACCTTGAGGGGAGAAGTTTTTAAAATGGCGTCACTTTTGTCACATAGGCCCTCAATGTGAATTCAAATGGGATGTCGCCCCTAAAAAAAACTTGATTTTGTAAATTTTTGTTAGAAAAATTAAAAATTGCTGACAAAGTTTTAACTTCCTAACAAAAAAACAAATGATGTTTCAAAAACGGTGCTGATAAGTAGACATGTAGGAAATGTTTAACTATTTGGTTTAAGGGCATAAAAATTCAAAGTTTGAAAATGTAAAAAATTTCAAATTGACAAATTTTTGTTATTTTCATAAATAAATGCAAAAAAAATCAATCAAATCTTACCACTATCATGAAGTACACCAAGTCATGAAAAAACAATGTCAGAATCAGTGGGATCTGTTGAAAGCCCCTGTCTTTGAACCAAGGTTTTCCTGTTGAGCGCGGTACTTATAGGATTGAAGGTGCAAGTTTCCATTATTTTGGCTTTATCTCCCAGAATAAAAACAAATAAAAACATAATAAATATTTTTATTTAGCAAAAATGTATCAAAAAGGTAATCTTTAGTGCGCAATGGTGATGTTAACCCCTTTCTGACAGTTGTCGGAATCCCTCCCTTTGATGTGTTCTCTGGCGCGGAGCCCACATGGGTTGGCTTGACAGCCAGAGGTCTCCAGCAGGCCACTATGGTTGTCATAGCCGAATTGACATGAGCGCCGCCCGGTGATCGCTGCTCATAGCAAGTGAGAATATCTGATACACACAGGCGATCTGATCGTCGCCTGTATGTAGCAGAGGCGATTGGACACCTGCAGCTTCTAGTCTCCCATGAAGACTATTGAAGCATGTACAAAAAAAAGTTTAAAAAAAATAAATAAATAAAAAATATAAAAGTTAAAATCACCCACCATTCGCCCCATTCAAAATAAAAAATCAAACCTACACATATTTGGTATCACCGAGTTCAGAATCTCCCGATCTACCAATATGAAATAAGAATTAACCCGATTGGTACACGGTGTAATGAGAAAAAAATTCAAAATGACAGAATGTTTTTTTGATCGCCACGACATTGCAATAAAATGTAATAATGGGCGATCAAAAGATGGTATCTGCACTGAAATAATATCAATAGAAACATCAGCTCAGCACACAAAAAAATAAGTCCTCACCCGACCAGAGATCATGAAACATGGAGATGCTACAGGTCTCTGAAAAAGGCGCCATTTTTTAACAAAAGTTTGGATTTTTTCCTGACCACTTAAGATAAAAAAGAACCTAGACATGTTTAGTGTCTATGAAAGCGTAATGACCTGGAGAATCATAATGACAGCTCAGTTTTAGCATTTCATGGTGGACATGTTAAAAAAAACAAACAAAAAAACACACACACCACAACAACTGGTGTGAATTGCACTTTTTTTTTCAATTTTACTGCACTTGGAATTTTTTTTCCTATTATCCAGTACATGACATTGTAAAACCAATGGTTTCATTCAAAAGTACAAATCGTCCCATAAAAAACAAGCCCTCACACGGCCATTTTGACGAAAAATAAAAAAAAAGGTATGGCTCTGAGAAGAAAAGGAGGAAAAACGAAAATAACTCTGGTCATTAAGGTGTTGGGTATGTCTGCTCCCAGCTGTGAGTTTGTAGGATGGGCTGCGTAGACATCTACTCGAGACATGTCGGGTGAGGGCAGCGTCCTGTCAGGTACCGTGAAAGCGCTTTCCTCTGTCACCAAACCTGCAGAGTAAAGCAGGAGGCGACCTTTGTAGCTGACGGAGGAGATTCAACATCCATCTCATCAGCCTGACAGGTGTATTGGAGGCCGGAGGGCGCCGCGGAGCTGCTGGAATAAACTACACAAACTGTCTTCATCCTGTGGTGGGGTTAGAGATATATATACACGGTACAGAATATATAGTGTAACACACACTTCTGCTCCGCACAGGCTGAGGACAGTTTCTATACGATCACACACGGCTTTGTTCTAGTAACATAGTAACATAGTAACATAGTTAGTAAGGCCGAAAAAAGACATTTGTCCATCCAGTTCAGCCTATATTCCATCATAATAAATCCCCAGATCTACGTCCTTCTACAGAACCTAATAATTGTATGATAATAATAATAATAATCTTTATTTTTATATAGCGCTAACATATTCCGCAGCGCTTTACAGTTTTTGCACACATTATCATCACTGTCCCCGATTGGGCTCACAATCTAGAATTCCTATCAGTATGTCTTTTGAATACAATATTCAATATATATGATACAATATTGTTCTGCTCCAGGAAGACATCCAGGCCTCTCTTGAACCCCTCGACTGAGTTCGCCATCACCACCTCCTCAGGCAAGCAATTCCAGATTCTCACCGCCCTAACAGTAAAGAATCCTCTTCTATGTTGGTGGAAAAACCTTCTCTCCTCCAGACGCAAAGAATGCCCCCTTGTGCCCGTCACCTTCCTTGGTATAAACAGATCCTCAGCGAGATATTTGTATTGTCCCCTTATATACTTATACATGGTTATTAGATCGCCCCTCAGTCGTCTTTTTTCTAGACTAAATAATCCTAATTTCGCTAATCTATCTGGGTATTGTAGTTCTCCCATCCCCTTTATTAATTTTGTTGCCCTCCTTTGTACTCTCTCTAGTTCCATTATATCCTTCCTGAGCACAGGTGCCCAAAACTGGACACAGTACTCCATGTGCGGTCTAACTAGGGATTTGTACAGAGGCAGTATAATGCTCTCATCATGTGTATCCAGACATCTTTTAATGCACCCCATGATCCTGTTTGCCTTGGCAGCTGCTGCCTGGCACTGGCTGCTCCAGGTAAGTTTATCATTAACTAGGATCCCCAAGTCCTTCTCCCTGTCAGATTTACCCAGTGGTTTCCCGTTCAGTGTGTAATGGTGATATTGATTCCCTCTTCCCATGTGTATAACCTTACATTTATCATTGTTAAACCTCATCTGCCACCTTTCAGCCCAAGTTTCCAACTTATCCAGATCCATCTGTAGCAGAATACTATCTTCTCTTGTATTAACTGCTTTACATAGTTTTGTATCATCTGCAAATATCGATATTTTACTGTGTAAACCTTCTACCAGATCATTAATGAATATGTTGAAGAGAACAGGTCCCAATACTGACCCCTGCGGTACCCCACTGGTCACAGCGACCCAGTTAGAGACTATACCATTTATAACCACCCTCTGCTTTCTATCACTAAGCCAGTTACTAACCCATTTACACACATTTTCCCCCAGACCAAGCATTCTCATTTTGTGTACCAACCTCTTGTGCGGCACGGTATCAAACGCTTTGGAAAAATCGAGATATACCACGTCCAATGACTCACCTTGGTCCAGTCTATAGCTTACCTCTTCATAAAAACTGATTAGATTGGTTTGACAGGAGCGATTTCTCATAAACCCATGCTGATATGGAGTTAAACTGTTATTCTCATTGAGATAATCCAGAATAACATCCCTCAGAAACCCTTCAAATATTTTACCAACAATAGAGGTTAGACTTACTGGCCTATAATTTCCAGGTTCACTTTTAGAGCCCTTTTTGAATATTGGCACCACATTTGCTATGCGCCAATCCTGCGGAACAGACCCTATCGCTATAGAGTCCCTAAAAATAAGAAATAATGGTTTATCTATTACATTACTTAGTTCTCTTAGTACTCGTGGGTGTATGCCATCCGGACCCGGAGATTTATCTATTTTAATCTTATTTAGCCGGTTTCGCACCTCTTCTTGGGTTAGATTGGTGACCCTTAATATAGGGTTTTCATTGTTTCTTGGGATTTCACCTAGCATTTCATTTTCCACCGTGAATACCGTGGAGAAGGTGTTTAATATGTTAGCTTTTTCCTCGTCATCTACAACCATTCTTTCCTCACTATTTTTTAAGGGGCCTACATTTTCAGTTTTTATTCTTTTACTATTGATATAGTTGAAGAACAGTTTGGGATTAGTTTTACTCTCCTTAGCAATGTGCTTCTCTGTTTCCTTTTTGGCAGCTTTAATTAGTTTTTTAGATAAAGTATTTTTCTCCCTATAGTTTTTTAGAGCTTCAATGGTGCCATCCTGCTTTAGTAGTGCAAATGCTTTCTTTTTACTGTTAATTGCCTGTCTTACTTCTTTGTTTAGCCACATTGGGTTTTTCCTATTTCTAGTCCTTTTATTCCCACAAGGTATAAACCGCTTACACTGCCTATTTAGGATGTTCTTAAACATTTCCCATTTATTATCTGTATTCTTATTTCTGAGGATATTGTCCCAGTCTACCAGATTAAGGGCATCTCTAAGCTGGTCAAACTTTGCCTTCCTAAAGTTCAGTGTTTTTGTGACTCCCTGACAAGTCCCCCTAGTGAAAGACAGGTGAAACTGTACAATATTGTGGTCGCTATTTCCTAGATGCCCAACCACCTGCAGATTTGTTATTCTGTCAGGTCTATTAGATAGTATTAGGTCTAAAAGTGCTGCTCCTCTGGTTGGATTCTGCACCAATTGTGAAAGATAATTTTTCTTGGTTATTAGCAGAAACCTGTTGCCTTTATGGGTTTCACAGGTTTCTGTTTCCCAGTTAATATCCGGGTAAAGTCCCCCATAACCAGGACCTCATTATGGGTTGCAGCTTCATCTATCTGCTTTAGAAGTAGACTTTCCATGCTTTCTGTTATATTTGGGGGTTTGTAACAGACCCCAATGATAATTTTGTTACCATTTTTCCCTCCATGAATTTCGACCCATATGGACTCGACATCCTCATTTCCTTCGCTAATATCCTCCCTTAAAGTGGACTTTAGACAAGACTTTACATAGAGACAAACCCCTCCTCCTCTCCGATTTTTACGATCCTTTCTAAACAGACTGTAACCCTGTAAGTTAACTGCCCAGTCATAGCTTTCATCTAACCATGTCTCGGTTATTCCCACTATGTCAAAGTTACCTGTAGATATTTCTGCTTCTAGTTCTTCCATCTTGTTTGTCAGGCTTCTGGCGTTTGCGAGCATGCAGTTTAGAGGATTTTGTTTTGTTCCAATCTCCTCGCTGTGGATTGTTTTAGAAATGTTCTTACCTCCCTTCTGAGTATGTTTTCCTGGATCTTCTTTGTTCAAGTCTAATGTTTTTCTTCCCGTCCCCTCTTCTTCTAGTTTAACGCCCTCCTGATGAGTGTAGCGAGTCTTCTGGCGAATGTGTGTTTCCCAGGTTTGTTGAGGTGTAGTCCGTCTCTGGCGAGGAGTCCATCGTACAAGTAATTCACACCGTGGTCCAGGAATCCGAATCCTTGTTGTCTGCACCATCATCTTAGCCAGTTGTTTGCATCAAGGATCCTGTTCCATCTCCTGGTGCCATGCCCGTCTACTGGAAGGATAGAAGAAAAAACTACCTGTGCATCCAGTTCCTTTACTTTCTCACACTAACCTCAGGGCTAACATTACTGATGTCACCGCTCAGCAATACAACCAGATGTAGCAGAGTTTGGGCTCGTCGTGGGATATCATGATGATGGATTCTCGGCGGTGGCTTTGATTTTTTCTGTGCGTGTGTCTTTCTTACTTTTGATTATGGGGTTACTAGTGGGGGTGTCTGATAGACACCTCTCCATTACTGACACCCGGACTTAATGTCATCGAACATTACGCAGCTGACCCTAACCCCAAATAATATAAACGGCAGCCAGAACTATTGGTGCATCTAATGTAAGTGCGGCTGCGGGTTGGGGATGGTTAAATATCCATGGCCACTTAGCCTGAGAGTACCAGCCCCCAGCTGTCAGCTTTACCTGTGCTTGTTATCAAAGATAGGAGACCCCAAGTCTTTTATATTTTACACAGTACACCGGCCAATCACTGCCATGCCAATACTTGAGGTGGCTGTGATGAGGTTGGAAGTGCCTCCACAGGAAAAGCTTATTGATTGGCTGCGTTGCACATATTCAACAAGCTATGTTCAGGCTCCCAAACCCAAACAGTAACACGGACATCTAGGAGAAGTCTATGATCAGGATCGTCCACCTCTAATGAAGACGTGACGACAGCGGAGAAACCGCGACTCACAGATCAGAAGAAAATAATCAGGAAATGAAAGCTGTTGTCAGACGGAGAAAATGTAGAGAAAACCGGAGCAAGTCTGGAGAAAACTCATCTATTATAGGACGACGCCGGAGAGACGTCATCACATTCACCGGAGCCAACAAGGAGCCTCTCACCTCGTGGTGTAAGAGGCCGGAGCTCCTCCATCATCACATCCTGGTACCGATCCTGGTGTCCTTCTAGATACTCCCACTCCTCCATGGAGAGATAGACAGCGACGTCCTGACACCTTATAGGAACCTGACAACAGCCACACCGTCATCACCCAGAATCCTCCAGTGCTGTATAATGTCCCAGCAGTCACCTCTCCGCTCACCACCCAGAATCCTCCAGTGCTGTATAATGTCCCAGCAGTCACATCTCCGCTCATCACCCAGAATCCCCCAGTGCTGTATAATGTCCCAGCAGTCACCTCTCCGCTCATCACCCAGAATCCTCCAGTGCTGTATAATGTCCCAGCAGTCACCTCTCCACTCATCACCCAAAATCCTCCAGTCCTGTATAACGTCCCAGCAGTCACCCCTCCGCTCATCACCCAGAATCCTCCAGTGCTGTATAACGTCCCAGCAGTCACCTCTCCGCTCATCACCCAGAATCCTCCAGTGCTGTATAATGTCCCAGCAGTCCCCTCTCCGCTCATCACCCAGAATCCTCCAGTCCTGTATAATGTCCCAGCAGTCCCCTCTCCGCTCATCACCCAGAATCCTCCAGTGCTGTATAATGTCCCAGCAGTCACCTCTCCGCTCATCACCCAGAATCCTCCAGTGCTGTATAATGTCCCAGAAGTCACCTCTCCGGTCATCACCCAGAATCCTCCAGTGCTGTCTAATGTCCCAGCAGTCACCTCTCCGCTCATCACCCAGAATCCTCCAGTGCTGTATAATGTCCCAGCAGTCCCCTCTCTGCTCATCACCCAGAATCCTCCAGTGCTGTATAACGTCCCAGCAGTCACCTCTCCGCTCATCACCCAGAATCCTCCAGTGCTGTATAATGTCCCAGCAGTCCCCTCTCCGCTCATCACCCAGAATCCTCCAGTCCTGTATAATGTCCCAGCAGTCCCCTCTCCGCTCATCACCCAGAATCCTCCAGTGCTGTATAATGTCCCAGCAGTCACCTCTCCGCTCATCACCCAGAATCCTCCAGTGCTGTATAATGTCCCAGAAGTCACCTCTCCGGTCATCACCCAGAATCCTCCAGTGCTGTCTAATGTCCCAGCAGTCACCTCTCCGCTCATCACCCAGAATCCTCCAGTGCTGTATAATGTCCCAGCAGTCCCCTCTCTGCTCATCACCCAGAATCCTCCAGTCCTGTATAATGTCCCAGCAGTCCCCTCTCCGCTCATCACCCAGAATCCTCCAGTGCTGTATAATGTCCCAGCAGTCACCTCTCCGCTCATCACCCAGAATCCTCCAGTGCTGTATAATGTCCCAGCAGTCACCTCTCCGCTCATCACCCAGACTCCTCCAGTGCTGTATAATGTCCCAGCAGTCACCTCTCCGCTCATCACCCAGAATCCTCCAGTGCTGTATAATGTCCTGTGAGATGAGGAGACGCTGCACATCCCCCATACAATGCTGCCCGTCCCCAACACTGAGGAGCCGCAGTCACAGGGAGCAGGAGCCTCCACAGGAACAGCTCTGATCTCACCCCACACTCTCCTCTCACAGATTTACCACAAACCCTCCTGTAATCTCACCGGAATGGCGGGAAATCTGCTGCTGGCTGACACCAGAGAACACGAGCTGCACACAACCAGGACGGAGCTGCTGCACTGAAAGCTGAAGGACCTGTGGTGACGTCCCCGTCATGTGATCAGGGTCGGGGCTCAGGAGAGAAGTGGCATGGACTTGTGGTGACGTCATTCTCACGTGACCGCGCACCGTGTTATGTCACGTGAAGGGGCGGGGCCTCTTTCTGCAGCGCACAGAAGATGTTGACAGACATGGATGTTCTCCATTATCTCCAGACCAGAGCCTTACAAATTGCTGCTCAGCACTAACTCCCACAGACTACAGCCTCTCACCCAGCAAACCATAACTTAACCCCTTCATGACCTTGGGATTTAACGTTTTTGCATTTTCGTTTTTCGCTCCCCTCCTTCCCAGAGCCATAACGTTTTTATTTTTCCGTCACTATGGCCATGTGAGGGCTTATTTTTTGCGGGACGAGTTGTACTTTTGAACGACATCATTGGTTTTACCATGTCCTGTACTAGAAAGCGGGGAAATAATTCCAAGTGCGGTGAAATTCCAAAAAAGTGCAATCCCACACTTGTTTTTTGTTTGGCTTTTTTGCTAGGTTCACTAAATGTTAAAACTGACCTGACATTATGATTCTCCAGGTCATTACGAGTTCATAAAGGCACAGATGATTGGCCTCGGGGAGACCAAAGCATCCAACACCGCGGAGACACCATCACGTGTTTCTCAACGCAGTGATTCCAGAACACTGCCCCCATCCCTTATGGGAAATATGCAGATGCAAGTAAAGAAGCTGCGGAGACACAATCACGTGTTTCTCGACGCAAGCAGTGAATAGCCAGGCCTTTCCCCGGGAAGGAACAACCACGGGAAGGGCAGCATCCTCATCAGTGTGGAGTAGGAATCTGGCTATTAGGAGCAGTGCCTAGTCACTGCTTGCGTAGAGAAACACGTGATGGTGTCTCCGCAGCTTCTTTACATGCATCTGCATATTTCCCATAAGGGATGGGGGCAGTGTTCTGGAATCACTGCATTGAGAAACACGTGATGGTGTCTCCGCGGTGTTGGATGTTTTGGTCTCCCCGAGGCCAATCATCTGTTACTTTATAGCCTTTTTACTAGGCACTGCTCCTAATAGCCAGATTCCTACTCCACACTGATGAGGGGCAAAAACCCTGAAACAGCTGTCTGTGGATGGATACCATGCTTGGCATAGGTGGCTTTCCTTCATAGGATGCTGCCCTTCCCGTGGTTGTTCCTTCCCGGGGAAAGGCCTGGCTATTCACTGCTTGCGTCGAGAAGCACGTGATGGTGTCTCCGCAGCTTCTTTACATTACGAGTTCATAGACACCTAACATGACTAGGTTATTTTTTATCTAAGTGGTGAAAAAAAACTCCAAACTTTGCTAAAAAAAAAAAAAAAATGGCGCCATTTTCCGATACCCGTAGCGTCTCCATTTTTCGTGATCTGTGGTCGGGTGAGGGCTTATTTTTTGCGTGCTGAGCTGATGTTTTTATTGATACCACTTTTGTGCAGATACGTTCTTTTGATCGCCCGTTATTGCATTTTAATGCAATGTCGCGGCAACCAAAAAAACGTAATTCTGGCGGTTCAAATTTTTTTCTCGCTACTTCGTTTAGCGATCAGGTTAATGCTTTTTTTAATAATAGATCGGGCGATTCTGAACGCGGCGATACCAAATATGTGTAGGTTTGATTTTTTTTTATTGTTTTATTTTGGATGGGGCGAAAGGGGGGTGATTTAACCCCTTTACCCCCAAGGGTGGTTTGCACGTTAATGACCAGGCCAATTTTTACAATTCTGACCACTGTCGCATTATGAGGTTATAACTCTGGAACGCTTCAACGGATCCCGGTGATTCTGACATTGTTTTCTCGTGACATATTGTACTTCATGATAGTGGTAAAATTTATTTGATATTACCTGCATTTATTTATGAAAAAAATGGAAATTTGGCAAAAATTTTGAAAATATCGCAATTTTCCAACTTTGAATTTTTATGCAATTAAATCAGAGAGATATGTCACACAAAATACTTAATAAATAACATTTCCCACATGTCTACTTTACATCAGCACAATTTTGGAACCAAATTTTTTTGTTTGTTAAGGAGTTATAAGGGTTAAAAGTTGACCAGCAATTTCTCATTTTTCCAACACCTTTTTTTTTAGGGACCACATCTCATTTGAAGTAATTTTGAGGGGTCTATATGATAGAAAATACCCAAGTGTGACACCATTCTAAAAACTGCACCCCTCAAGGTGCTCAAAACCACATTCAAGAAGTTTATTAACCCTTCAGGTGTTTCACAGGAATTTTTAGAATGTTTAACTAAAAATGAACATTTAACTTTTTTTCCACAAAAAATTTATTTCAGCTACAATTTGTTTTATTTTACCAAGGGTAACAGGAGAAAATGGACCCCAAAAGTTGTTGTACAATTTGTCCTGAGTATGCCGATACCCCATATGTGGGGGTAAACCACTTGGGTGCATGACAGAGCTCGGAAGGGAAGGAGCGCCATTTGACTTTTCAATGCAAAATTGACAGGAATTGAGATGGGACGCCATGTTGCGTTTGGAGAGCCCCTGATGTGCCTAAACATTAAAACCCCCCACAAGTGACACCATTTTGGAAAGTAGACCCCCTAAGGAACTTATCTAGATGTGTGGTGAGCACTTTGACCCACCAAGTGCTTCACAGAAGTTTATAATGCAGAGCCGTAAAAATAAAAAATCATATTTTTTTCACAAAAATGATCTTTTCGCCCCCAAATTTTTATTTTGCCAAGGGTAAGAGAAGAAATTGGACCCCAAAAGTTATTGTACAATTTGTTCTGAGTACGCTGATACCCTATATGTGGGGGTAAACCACTGTTTGGGCGCATGGCAGAGCTCGGAAGGGAAGGAGCGCCATTTGACTTTTCAATGCAAAATTGACTGGAATTGAGATGGGACGCCATGTTGCGTTTGGAGATCCCCTGATGTGCCTAAACATTGAAACCCCCGACAAGTGACACCATTTTGGAAAGTAGACCCCCTAAGGAACTCATCTAGGTGTGTTGTGAGAGCTTTGAACCCCCAAGTGTTTCACTACAGTTTATAACGCAGAGCCGTGAAAATAAAACATCTTTTTTTTCCCACAAAAATTATTTTTTAGCCCCCAGTTTTGTATTTTTCCAAGGGTAACAGGAGAATTAGGACCCCAAAAGTTGTTGTCCAATTTGTCCTCAGTACGCTGATACCCCATATGTGGGGGGGGGGAACCATCGTTTGGGCGCATGGGAGAGCTCGGAAGGGAAGGAGCGCCATTTGGAATGCAGACTTAGATGGAATGGTCTGCAGGCGTCACATTGTGTTTGCAGAGCCCCTAATGTACCTAAATAGTAGAAACCCCCCACAAAGTGACCCCATATTGGAAACTAGACCCCCGAAGGAACTTATCTAGATGTGTTGCGAGAACTTTGAACCCCCAAGTGTTTCACTACAGTTTATAACGCAGAGCCGTAAACTTAAAAATCTTTTTTAGCCCCCAGTTTTGTATTTTCCCAAGGGTAACAGGAGAAATTGGACCCCAAAAGTTGTTGTCCAATGTCTCCTGAGTACGCAGATACCCCATATGTTGGGGTAAACCCCTGTTTGGGCGGATGGGAGAGCTCGGAAGGGAAGGAGCACTGTTTTACTTTTTCAACGCAGAATTGGCTGGAATTGAGATCGGATGCCATGTCGCGTTTGGAGAGCCCCTGATGTGCCTAAACAGTGGAAACCCCGCAATTATAACTGAAACCCTAATCCAAACACACCCCTAACCCTAATCCCAACACTAACCCTAACCACACCCCTAACCCTGACACACCCCGAACCCTAATCTCAACCCTATTCCCAACTGTAAATGTAATCCAAACCCTAACTGTAGCCTTAACCCTAACCCTAGCCCTAGCCCTAATGGGAAAATGGAAATAAATACATTTTTTAAATTTTCTAATTTTTCCCTAACTAAGGAGTTGATGAAGGGGGGTTTGATTTACTTTTATAGCGGGTTTTTTAGCGGATTTTTATGATTGGCAGCTGTCACACACTGAAAAACGCTTTTTATTGCAAAAAATATTTTTTGCGTCTCCACATTTTGAGAGCTATAATTTTTCCATATTTTGGTTCACAGAGTCATGTGAGGTCTTGATTTTTTTGCGGGACAAGTTGTCGTTTTTCTTGGTAACATTTTCGGGCACGTTACAATTTTTTTATCGTTTTTTATTCCGATTTTTGTGAGGCAGAATGACCAAAAACAAGCTATTCATGAATTTCTTTTGAGGGAGGCGTTTGTACCGTTCCACGTTTGGTAAAATTGATAAAGCAGTTTTATTCTTCGGCTCAGTACGATTACAGCGATATCTCATTTATATCATTTTTTTGTGTTTTGGCGCTTTTATACAATAAAAACTATTTTATAGAAAAAAAATTATTTTTGCATCGCTTTATTCTGAGGATTATAACTTTTTTATTTTTTCGCTGATGATGCTGTATGGCGGCTCGTTTTTTTGCGGGACAAGATGACGTTTTCAGCGGTACCATGGTTATTTATTTCTTTTTGATCGCGTGTTATTCCACTTTTTGTTTGGCGGTATGATAATAAAGCGTTGTTTTTTGCCTCGTTTTTTTTTTTTACCGCGTTCACTGAAGGGGTTAACTAGCGGGACAGTTTTATAGGTGGGGTCGTTACGGACGTGACAATACTAAATATGTGTACTTTTATTGTTTTTTTTTATTTAGATAAAGAAATGTATTTATAGGAACAATATTTTTTTTTGGGGGGGGGGGGAATTTAAAAAAATTTTTTTTTACACATGTGAATTTTTTTTTTACACTATAACATTGCCGAGGGGGCCCCATCATGTTATAGTGTAAGATCGCTGATCTGACACTGCTGTGCACTGTGTTAGATCAGTGATCTGACATGCACAGCTCCAGGCTTCACAGTGCCTGCTCTGAGCAGGCGCTGTGAAACCACCTCCCTTCCTGCAGGACCTGGATGCCGCGGCCATCTTCGATCCGGGCCTGCTGCATGGTGGAGAAGTAAGAGACCCTCTCAGAAAAACACGATCACATCGCGTTGCTTCGGGGGTCTCAGAGAAGCCTGCAGGGAGCCCCCTCCCTGCGCAATGCTTCCCTATACTGCCGGCACACTGCGATCATGTTTGATCGCGGTGTGCCGGGGGTTTATGTGCCGGGGGCAGTCCGTGACTGCTCCTGGCACATAGTGCCGGATGTCAGCTGCGATAGTCAGCTGACACCCGGCCGCGCTCCCCCCGTGAGCGCGGCTGATCGTGCTGGATGTACTATTCCGTCCTTGGGAATTAAGGCCCACCCCACATGGACGGAATAGTACGTCCAATGACAGAAAGGGGTTAAACTTTTTTTTTCATATTTTTAAAAACTTTTTTTAAACTTTTGCCATACTTCAATAGCCTCCATGGGGGGCTAGAAGCTGACACCACTCGATCAGCTCAGCTAGATAGCAGCGATCATCAGATCGCTCCTATGTAGCTGAATTGCAGGTGTGCTATGAGTGCCGACCACAGGGTGGCGCTCACAGCAATCCGGCATCAGTAACCATAGAGATCTCAAGGACCTCTATGGTTACTATCCTGATGCATTGCCGACCCCCGATCATGTGACGGGGTCACCGCTGCGCTCATTTCCGTCCGGAAGCGCCGGTTAAATGCCGCTGTCAGCGTTTGACAGCAGTATTTAACTAGTTAATAGCGGCGGGTAAATCGCGATTTCACCCGCCGCTATTGCGGGCACATGTCAGCTGTTCAAAACAGCTGACATGTCCCGGCTTTGATGCGGGCTCACCGCCGAAGCCCTGCATTAAAGCGGGGGATCTGACCTCGGACGTACTATCCCGTCCGAGGTCAGAAAGGGGTTAAATATTTAATATGGAGCTGGCGCTGTGTGTTACGTAGGACTGCGGGTCTTGTTTTTTTCATGGGGTTACTGTTACATGGCACTGCCAGGGTAATGTGTGATGTCCCACACACTCCCTACCATTGGGCTACATGTGTGGTGCGCGGGGGAGTGTGGTGTCCCCTGTGTGGGGGCTGTATAGGGAGAGGCACCTATGGTGCGGGGGAGAGGATTATGCCCTGCACATGATCAAGCAACTTTTCTAGCTCTGGTGACCCATCACGCGGCGCTTTCTCCGATCCAAGGGCAGAGGGGCCGAGTTTCATCGCAGCATTTAGGGAGTTAAGGTGAGGAGAGCAGTGCGGGACCGCTCCTGGCACTTAGCACCAGCTGTCAGAATCAGCTGGCGCACGATCGCCCGTCCTGCGTCAATAAGTACTAGCATGCGTGGACATATTACTGTCGTTAAGTGTTGTGAATTCCGTTCTGGAGCTCCCTCCTGTGGTTGCTAATGGTATTTTTGTGAGTTCTGCCCTTGGGCTCCCTCTGGTGGTTTCGAGTGGAACTGCTGCTCCTTTAGATAGCTGTAGCAGCTGCCTTCACTAATCGCCTTGCCTGGGTTTATTATTTAAACCTGCTCTGGGCTTTAGTCCATGCCTGCTGTCAATGTTCTTGGTTGGATTTGGTTCTCTCCTTGGAATTTTCATATGGCCAGTCCTTGTCTGCAAAAGATAAGTTTTTGCTAGTTTTTGTTTGTCCATTTGTTTGGACTCTATTGCTTTGCAAATATGTCTCTTTTTGTCCAGCTTGTCACTATGTCATATTCAGGGTAGCTGGAAGCTCTGGGAAAGCAGATTTGCCCCTCCACACCGTGAGTCGGTGTGGAGTTCATTTTTGTAAACTCTGCGTGGATTTTGTAGTTTTTTATACTGACCACACAGTATCCTTTTCTCTCTGTCTATCTAGTTTAGTATTGGCCTCCTTTGCTGAATTCTGATTTCATTTCTGAGTACGTCATTTCCCTCTCCTTTCACAGTCAATATTTCTGGGGGGCTATCTTTCCTTTTGGGGGTTTTCTCTGAGGCAAGATAGCTTTCTATTTCCTTCTTTAGGGGTAGTTATTTCTTAGGCTGTGAAGAGGTGTCTAGGGAGAGTCAGGAACATCCCACGGCTATTTCTAGTGTTGTTGTTAGGATTAGGGACTGCGGTCAGTAGAGATACCACCTTCTCAGAGCTCGCTCCATGTTGCGTTTTAGCCACCAGGTCATATCAGTGTGGCCTCTTAACCACCAGGTCATAACAGTTAAGAGTTTAAAAAATGTTCTATGAAACTCCTTGTTGCCAAAATTTTTGAAATTTTTCTTGTGTTCCGTGAGATATTAACCCCTTCACGACATGTCCCGTACTAGTACGGCGCATGTCGTGTCTCCCCTTTTCATGTGGGCTCCAACGGTGAGCCAATATTAAAGTCGTAACATGTCAGCTGTTTTGTACAGCTGACATGTGCGCGCAATAGCAGCGGGTGAAATCACGATTCACCTACCGCTATTAACCTGTTAAATGCCGCTGTCAAACGCTGATGGGTCGGCGATGCATCAGGATGGTAACCATAGAGGTCCTTGAGGTCGGCGCTCATAGCAAGCCTGCAATTCAGCTACATAGCAGCGATCTGATGATCACTATTATGTAGCTGAGCGATCGAGTGTGCCAGTTTCTAGCCTCCCATGGAGGCTATTGAAGCATGGCAAATGTTAAAAAAAAATGTTTTTAAAAATATGAAAAAAAAAATATATATATAAAAGTTTAAATCACCCCCCTTTCGCCCTATCCAAAATAAAACAATAAAAAAAATCAACCCTACACATATTTGGTATCGCCGCGTTCAAAATTGCCCGATCTATCAATAAAAAAAAGCATTAACCTGATCGCTAAACTGCGTAGCGAGAAAAAAATTAGAAACGCCAGAATTACGTTCTTTTGGTCGCCGCGACATTGCATTAAAATGCAATAACGGGCGATCAAAAGAACATATCTGCACAAAAATTATATCCATAAAACGTCAGCTCGGCACGCAAAAAATAAGCTCTCAACCGACCCCAGATCACGAAAAATGGAGACGCTACGGGTATCGGAAAATGGCGCAATTTGGTTTTTTTTTTTAGCAAAGTTTGGAACTTTGTTTCACCACTTAGATAAAAAAGAACCTAGACATGTTTGGCGTCTATGAACTCATAGTGACCTGGAGAATCATAATGGCAGGTCAGTTTTAGCATTTAGTGAACCTAGCAAAAAAGCCAAACAAAAAACAAGTGTGGGATTGCTATTTTTTTGCAATTTCACCACACTTGGAATTTTTTTCCGGTTTGCTAGTACAAGACATGGTAAAACCAATGGTGTTGCTCAAAAGTACAGCTCGTCCTGCAAAAAATAAGCCCTCACATGACCATATTGATGAAAAAATAAAAAAAAGTTATGGCTCTGGGAAGGAGGGGAGCGAAAAACGAAAAAGGGCCGTGGCGGGAAGGGGTTAATTAAAAACTTACTTATCAAAAGGGGTGTACTCAATTATTCTGAGTAATGTTTATTAAAATTTATAAAACTCAGTGAACATAATTACAGTTTATTTCCTGCATGTCTTAAGTCATGTCTAAAAAGATTTGATTTATTTACAAAAGATTTCCCACACAGTGAACATGAATACGGCTTTTCTCCTGTGTGGCTTCTCTCGTGTGTACTTGATTAATGTGTAAAGCATTTCTCACACAATGAACATGAATACAGGTTTTCTCCTGAGTGAATACTCTGATGTTTATTAAGTGGTGATTTGCCTGTAAACAGTTTCCTCATTGGAAACATGAAAATGATTTCTTCCTTGTGTGAATTCTTTGATGTTTAGCAAGATATGATTTATCTCTAAAATTTTTCCCACATTCTAAACAGGAGCATTGAGTCTCTCCTGTATGAATTCTCCGATGTGTAGCAAAATTCCCTTTATTCGTGAAGCATTTTCCACATTCCGAACATGAAAATGGCTTCTCTCCTGTATGAATTCTCTGATGTATAATAAGACTCCCTTTATCTGTGAAGGCCTTCCCACACTCCAAACATGAAAATGGCTTCTCTCCTGTATGAATTCTCTGATGTATAATAAGACTCCCTTTATCTGTGAAGGCCTTCCCACATTCCGAACATGAAAATGGCTTTGCTCCTGTGTGAATTCTCTGATGTCTAATAAGACTCCCTTTATCTGTAAAGCATTTTCCACATTCCGAACATGAAAACGGCTTTTCTCCTGTATGAATTCTCTGATGTTTAGTAAGACGCCTTTTATCTGTAAAGCTTTTTCCACATTCCAAACATGAATATGGCTTCTCACCTGTATGAATTCTGTGATGTATAATAAGACTCCCTTTATCTGTGTAGACTTTCCCACATTCCGAACATGAAAATGGCTTTTCTCCTGTGTGAATTCTCTGATGTCTAACAAATTTTGCTTTCTTTGTAAAGCATTTCCCACATTCTGAACAGGAGTATGGCTTCTCTCTTTTATGTTTTCCTTGTGTTAAAAAATCTGAGCTTCTAGTCATTTGTTTTTCACACTGAAATCTTGTATCCACGTCATCACCTGGAATTTTGGTAACAATGGGAGATTGCTCAGGAGAGGGTTCCTCAAGAATAGGATGATTATAAGAAAGTGAAGTACTGTGAGGTCCCGGAGGTCCATGAAGGGTAAAGAGGTTTTCTCCATTAGAGTGCTTCCTGATATCTTCTTTACAATTTAGTGATAAACTATTATTCTCACAAGAATTTCCTATAAGAAATTTCAAAATTTATTTTTATTAAAAAAACAAATAGAAAGCGCTCCTTGTGTGAAACAGCAGATAATATTAGGTTAAGGTGAGTGACTACTACTCCCCTGGATTAGTTGTGCAGCTCCAGGCACAACCCTGGTGTTAACATGATTGATCCTCCATGGCTGCAGTGGTGCTGCCTGATCCCCCACCAAGAGGTCAAGATTGAAAGAATCAGGATAAAAAGATAAGTAAAAAAAATGGGCTTTGAAAAGCACTGACAAGGATTCAGGGAGAGTTCTTATCTAAGGGTTCCTTCTCACTTGCGAGAAATACGTCCAAGTCTCGCAGGTTAAAACCCTGCTCTGGCGCCGGCGCTCCAGAGTGGAGCGTGCAGCTCCATGTATTGCTGTGCGGCCGCAAGCTCCGCTCTGGAGTGTCGGCGCCAGAGCAGGGTTTTAACCTGCGAGACTCGGACGTATTTCTCGCAATTGAGAAGGAGCCCTTATTAAAATTATTTTATTAAGCTACGTGTTATGGAGCCTGTCCAGCTCCTTCATCTGACTAATACAAACTGAGTAATACAATGTGTAGTGGGCAAATAAATTTAAACATTGGAAATAAGGCTTTTTTCAAATACCTTCTGTTTCCAAATGTGCCTGTGAACGGGGCCATCACTGTACGCTCATCACCATTACATGACCCCCGGATGCAGCTGACTCTGATGTCCGGTGGTGTCACGACAACTTCTGGAATTGGAAGCTGAACTGGCATCACTGAGGCGGGACCCAGTCTTCCTCAGTCACTGTGCTGTGGGCGGAGTTTCATTGCGATGCTGGGCTGTGATGTGCGATGAAGCTCTTCCCACAGCTCAGTGACTCAGGGAGACTGGGTCCTGCCTCGATGATTATTACAAAATACCAGTGATTGTCTTTCCAATGTGTCTAACATCATGTCCTCCCTTTATCTGAAACTGTCAAAAACTGATCTCCTTGTGTTTTCTCCCTCCACTAACTTACCCATGCATGACATTGCCATTTCCGTGTGTGGTTCTACCATTACTCCCCAGCAACATGCCCGCTGCCTTGAATTCATACTTGATTCCGATCTTTCATTCACCCTTTACATCTGATCACTGGCTCGCTCTTGTTATCTGCACTCCAAAAACATTTCTAGAATTCAACCTTTTTTTTTACTTTTCACTCAGCAAATACTCTTATTGTCGCTCTTTTTCATTCTCAACTGGACTATTGCCATTTTCTACTAATCGGTCTCCCTCTTCCTAAACTCTCCCCTCAGAACTATCTGTTCTGATTGAAGTAGTCAGGTTCATATTCCTCAACAACCGTTACACCAATGCCTCTACCCTGTGCCAGTCATTGCACTGGTTACCCATCTGCTTCAGAGTTCAATATAAACTTATCACTGTCACCCACAAAGCACTCCACGCTTCAGAACCCCTCTATCTCTCCTTCTCGACCTAAAAAATGCATTTCTTCAGACTGACCTACCGCCTCAACACATTTATCTAACTATCCCTGTTTTGCCCACACAAAATTCACTACAAAACCAGTACACTCGTATCATCTGTTCTCACACCCTCCATGCACCTAATAGCCCTCTGTGTCTGTACACACACTGGTTGGTGAGTGGTTCTTGCATCATTACATGAACACCCTATTTATTACATTGATGGCTGGACCGTACAATACAAGCACTTGTTACCAACCACCTTTTGTCTCTCCTATATCCTCATAGATTTTAAGCAGCAGGGCCCTCATTCATCTTGGTATCTGTTGATCTAGGAGTTTATTGTTATTCTGTAATGTCTTTTATTGTCTGTAAAGTCCCCTGTAAAATCTAAAGTTCTGTGGAATATGTTGGTGCTATAGAAATAAAATTATTACTGTCTGTTATTGTCTGCTGACGTCTTATTGAGAGCACTATAGCCCATAAAGGGATTTTTGTGTACTGACCATAAAATCCTTTTCTCTGAGCCATTCATTGGGGGACACAGACCGTGGGTGTATGCTGCTGCCAATAGGAGGCTGACACTAAGTGATACAAAAAAAGTTAGCTCCTCCCCAGCAGTATACACCTTCCTGCTGGCTCTCAGCTAACCAGTTCGGTGCAAAAGCAGTTGGAGATCAACAACATATGAGAGTATAGCATGTCAAATTATATATGAGAGTATGGCATGTCAATTTACAAAACAAGCAGAGTCTAATAACAGGGTTGGAGCTGTGTCCCCCAATGAATGGCTCGGAGAAAAGGATTTTATGGTGAGTACACAAAAATCCCTATTTCTCCTTCGCCTCATTGGGGAACACAGACCGTTGGACGTCCCAAAGCAGTCCCTGGGTGGGACAACATCAGATCAGGCTCTGTGTAACTGCTACTTACAATAGCGCCACCGCGGCCTGCAGAGTCCGCCTGCCCAGACTCATAACAGTAGAAGTCTGAGAATTATAGTACTTCATGGCTGCATGCGGACTGGACAAACCCGCAAGCTTGCAGGCGTGCTTTATTTACGCCTGGTGCCTAGGGCCCAAGAAACCTCGATCAATAGAGTGGAGTTAGGCTGACGTCTAACCCGGAAGGACTCCTGGATGGTGTAACGAATCCACCAGGCTAACATGACCGATTAAATGGCTAAACCCTTCCTGTAACGATCAGGAAGCATTCCTCTGACTGTCAGGAAGCCCAAATAAGGTGTCCAACCTTCAGAAGGACACCGAGCTTGATACGTACCTACTCAGAGCACTTACTTCGTCCAGAACATGGAGAACCCATCCCCCTTTTGTGGACTGTTAACAAGGGACAGGGATGACCTGAGGACAACCTTGCCTTGGTGGTAATAAGAAAAAAAGTCTGAAGAACAGAGCGGCTAGCTCCGAAGACTCGCCAGGATGACGAGATAGAAGAGATAAAAGAGGAGACCTTCCCTGATAGTAAAGTCTGTCCGGATCAAAAATAGTCTACTGTAAGACTCCCAGGACCATTAAGAACCCAAAGATCTAACGGTATGTGAAAGGGAAGGACCACATGTGAAAACTCCTTGCGAGAAAGACCCTACTCGCAGTTTCGTTGGAATAGGTCCTAGCTCCGCAAACCCCCCCCCCAAAAAAAAACCTAACGTGGTCCCCGTGCGGATCTCACAAGACCACCGGGGCCCTTCCTGCTTCCAAACTACTCACGGAGGTAGTGCAATGATTTTTGGATTTCAAGGCCGAACTATGAACTCGAGTACATTGGCGTCCAGTCTGGACATCATCCGATCTACATCTGGAGTGCCTCAGAGAAGGCACATCTGATAGAAGACTTCCGAGAGAGGTTCCCACTCACTTGAGGCGCGACACTGACAGCTGAAGGAGTCTGCTGTCCAGAGGTCTACGCCTGGGATGTGTACTGCCGAGATCACCTAATGAGAGATCTCGGCCCATCAGAGAATGGGAGGCACCTCGTCCATGATGCCTGACCGTCGGTACCTGTTGGAAGATTGACGTATGGAACAGCGGTGGCATTATCTGATTGAATTCAGATGGGAGACCCACCAGAAAGCAGAGGACCTGCTGTAGGACTAGCCGTATCGTTCGGATCCCCAGAACAACGATCGGGAGAAGAAGGCTGTCAACGGCAGTTACTAATAATCATTGAACTGGAAGGAACTCTCCCGGATGAGGAAGGAGCTCAGAGACTACCTTCTGAAAGCCTATTTGAGCTACCGAAAACGAGTGAAGCGAAGGAAAACAGCTTCCATTGCTGTCACCATTTTTCCTCAAGACCCTCTGAGTTGAAGAGCCACGGCCTTGTCTCAAGGGAGAATTACCAACCCCCTGGAAGTGTTCAGGATCATCCTTAAAAAGGATATCTGCTGGGCTGAAAAAGAGGAAAAACTTGTCTAGATGAAGCTGCCAATCCAGGTGAGAGGGTATAGCAATTAATATAGACGACTCAGCGTAGTCCTGGAAGAGCGGCTAGAAAGTCGACCGGACAGGGCAGGACGACCACGCCACTAGGGTGCAAGAGGAACATGACAGCCATCATGACCCTTGTGAACACTCAGGGTGCGGTAGCAAGGCCGAAGAACCAGGTTGTGACTTGAAAATGCAGTTTGCGAATGGAAAAGCGAAAAAGAGGGGAAAATAAGAATGTGAAATTAAGCATCCCGAATGTCGGTGGATGCCAGAAACTCCACCCTTTTACGTTGAAGAAAGCTGAGCAGAGAAACTCCATCCGAAGAACGAGGACCTTGTCAAGCTTGGTAGAAGTTTGAGGTCCAGAATTAGTCTTACTTTTCGGTCCCTCTTTTTGGAACCAATATCCCTTAGATCTAGACAGTCCTGGAGAACTCTTCCACTGCTGGTTGGGTCTATAGGAAACGTGATCGTAGGGAGTGATGTCAGAGGCATTTTTGAACGCAGAGTACACTTCCATTCTCTGAACTATAATGCCCTTCTGGATGTAATGGTATTTGCTGCTGACAGCGCTGCGCAACTAGCCGCATCCGAGAGCCGTGAACCAGCTAGTCTCCCGCTCAAGAAATTTGATTGACCAGCTGTACTGTCTTCGGGAAAAGGTTACTGTTGTGAATCAAAGTAGTAAAGGTCTTCAACCAGGAGACCATTGCTCTAGCCACCCAAGAGGTGGTTAAGGAGAGCACTAAACCCGAGGCTGCAACACGGAACAAATCAGATCTGCTATCTGATAGTCTGTAGTAATTTTAATTCATAACCCCTCGGGCAGGAATACTAGTAGGTATGCCACAGGAGATTTTCCCCGGTTAATCTGCCAAATGGCAGAATGACCAGCTGCATCAAGAAGGTCAGAAAAAGCAGTCTCTTGCAACCTCCGCTCTCTTTTGACAGTGCGGAGTTAAAATGATGAACCCTTGATCCACCACCCTCTTAACAGGGAAGTGGAGAGGGATCGTCCGGCTTCTTGCCTCCTCTGCTAAATAGTGGTTATGCAGAGGGGAGTGCTTGGATGCCAAGAGAGGGGTGCCATTGTACATCCACAGAGTTCAGGTCTCCGGGTGGAAAGGGCTGGTTCCGGTGTTAGGTCTGGCTGCAGAAGAGTATACATGGAGGTGACACTCCATATGCTTGTCTATTGATGGTGTGGGGAGATCAATGCCCTTTAAAAGGAACCATCGCCCCTAAGAATCAGACTAGGGATGGCATCTCACATCATAGGGAGGTATACGTGGAGGGGATACCCCACATGTTTGCATATTGGCTGAAAAAAAGGATATGTTGGTGTCAACCTGAGCCTGCCTCCAGATATTTGGCTGAAAATCTGTGGGACTTAGATCCTCCTGATTTAGGCTGTTGTAACCACGTTTTTCCCAATGGGTTGGCTCTGTAAGAGATCTGACGATCTCTGTCTTGATTAGGTCAACCTGGGCCAACGGGGTTTGACGCTGTGGTCCACCCGAAAAGACTTAAAACGTGCCTGAAACTGGCGACGAAATGCTGCCTAAACCTTTGCTGTGAGAGAAAATTGCTTTCTCCTCCTGTGGTATCAGAAATGAGCTGATCCAATTTTTCGCCAAATAATCGGCCACTCTGATAGAGCAGAGCAGTAAGAGACTTCATCCAAGAACGCATTAATCAGATAGTGACCTGCTAGGGCGACCTGATTCAAAATCTCGGTCACCTCTGATGGCAGATCCTTATCCTGTTGAGCTCTCCTCAAAGACTCTGATCTGGATATGGCCTTGGCCACCCAAGACGCCGCAAAAGAAGGCGAGAGGGTTGAGCCTGAGGCCTCAAATACTGAACGCACCAGACCTTCCATAAGTCGATCGGTTGGATCCCTAATAGAAGAACCATTAGGAATGGATAATAACGTCTTTAGAAACCAAATGAGATACGGGAGGGTCTACTGAAGGGGATTCCGCCCACTTCCTACGGAACTCTGAGGCGAAAGGATATCTGCATTTAGAGCCCTCTGCCCCGAGAACGTCTATCCGGCTGCTCCCAGAGACGCTGTACTATATCCTCAAACTCAGGATGAGAACAAAATACGTAAGCTACTTACCAGTAGCAGTGTTTTTCAGGAGCCCATGACAGTACAACAAGAGAGGGGATCCTCACTTCAGGGACAGGAAACCTACAAACATAAAAGGGCGGCACCTCTCTCCCGCATCAGTTGGTTTACAGAGCATGAGAAGGCCTCCTAGGTTAGTAGCATAAAAACAACTTAATATATGGTACAATTCACCAAGTGAGCAAACTTTAGCACTTAAAGGAAAATAAAGTGTTGACCCATATAAGAAAAGGGTAGGGAATATAAGGGTGCTGTCATGGGCTCCTGAAAAACACCGCTACCGGTAAGTAGCTTACGTATTTATTCAGTCACCATGACAGCACCACGAGAGACTTTCAAAGAAGTAAAAAGGACTAGGGAGGGACAACTGCTTCAAGCACCCTTCTCCCAAACGTGAGATCAGAGGAGTTTATCTAGTCTATAGTGTCTTAAGAAAGTAGATGGAGAAGACCATGTGGCCGCCTTACAAATGTCTTCAATCGACACTTCAGATCTCTCCGCCCAGGATGTGGCCACGGCTCTAGTGGAATGAGCTTTAACACCTTCTGGGATCTCCATGCCACCTGCTGTATAAGCCATAGATATTGCCTCCCTGATCCATCTAGCTAGTGTGTTTTTAGATACTTTAAGTCCCTTTCTAACTCCCTGGAAGGATATAAATAGGGAATTATCTTTTTTCCAAGCGTTTGTAGCTGAAATATATTTAAGAAGACATTTTTTAACATCAAAGTATGACAATTATGTTCTTTATCATTAGTGGGATTAGGACAAAATGAGGGAAGAACAACCTCTTGTTAACCTATGAAATTTTGAAGCTACCTTTGCAAGATAAAAGAGGATCAGGTCTCATAACAACTCTATCTTCCCTAAACTGCATGTACGGAGGCTGTTTGGACAAAGCTTGTATATCACTAATCCTTCTTGCGGATGTAAGCGCAACCAAGAGAGCTGTTTTCAAGGATAGGATTTTAATTGGGGCATCATCAATAGGCTCAAATGGAGCTTGCGTTAAAGCTGAGAGAACAAGATTTAGGTCCCATGAAACTACTTTTTGTTTAATGATTGGTCTACATCTCATAACTGCCTTGAAGAACCTGACTATCCAATGATTGCTGGCCAAATTTCTATTGTATAGTGCCCCTAGAGCCGATACTTGAACCCTAAGCGTACTTTTGGCTAGGCCCATATCTAATCCTTTTTGCAGGAATTCTAAAATTTGTTTAATACAGGGTTCCTGACCAATTCGTGTTTCTGAAACTGATAAGAATTTCTTCCAAATCCTGACGTAAATGTTTGTTGTAGAGTCTTTTTCTACTTTTAAGTAATGTATTTACCAGGTCCCGCGAAAACCCCCTCCCCTTAGTAATGACCTTTCAAATTCCACGCTGCTAGATGTAAATTGGCCACTCGTGGATGGAGGATTGGGCCCTGGGAGAGGAGATTTGGTATTTCTGGAAGAATCCATGGCTGGGAAATGGACATCTTTCTTCTCAGCCAAGGAAACCATGATCTTCTGGGCCAGAACGGGGCTATCAGGACTATTCGGGCCCCGTCTTCCCGTATTTTCCTCAGAACTATTGGGATTAAGTTCAGAGGGGGAAACGCATAGGCGAGATTGAAGTGCCATGGGATTAGAAGAGCGACTACCGCATACGGATTGTCTCTGGGGTTTAAGGAGCAGAATCGATGTAGCTTTCTGTTTTCTCGGTTGGCAAAGAGATCTATGTCTGGACATCCCCACAATTGTATGATCTGATTGAAGATTGATGAGTTTAGTGTCCAATCTCCCGGTCTGAGTTGGTTGAGGCTTAGATAGTCGGCCATGATATTGTACTTCCCTTTTATGTGAAGAGCCGTGAGTGATAGTAGATGATTTTCGGCCATCTGAAAAATACGATCCGCGACCTCCATTAATGAAACGGACCGAGTACCTCCTTGATGGTAAATGTAGGCTACGGTTACCTGGTTGTCGGAGAAAAGTCTGATGTGCCGACCCTGTAGGGGTATAAGAAAACTACTGAAAGCGTGTTCTACCGCTAATAACTCCTTTAGATTGGATGACAAACTCTGTTCAGACTGAGACCACAGCCCCGGCACCCAACTACTTTCCCCTGGGGCTAGCATCTGCAGTTATTATCCAAGTTATATGATTTATCCAGGGAACACCCCTATGTAAATTTGGTACGTGTGTCCACCAATGTAGTGATTGAATGGATTCAACAGGCAATGAAAATTTACTGTCAAGATGAGCTTTTAGGCGATGGGAATTCTGTAAAATGTCCCACTGTAGTGTTCTGGTATGATATTGAGCCCAGAGAATCGCCGGAATACACGATGTGAGTGAACCCAATAGTGACATCGCCCCTCTTACAGAGGCTGATGGATTATTAATCATTCAGGTCGCTAGTCGCTGGATACCATCCACTTTTGGATCCGGCAGTGATTGGTACCGTAATCACTGGGCGGTCCTTCCTAGCCGGAGATGTTTTACGGCTTGAGGACTTGCTCTGCCTCGATTTTTGGATATTCTTGTCTCCACCAGTGCGACTACTGCCACTAGATCGCCGCTGGGATATAATTCGAGGCTCCTCAATGGGCTGAATCTGCTGCTGCTTGTCAGGCAGAGGGGCTCCCTGCTCCGGCGACTTTATCATCACAATGAGTCAGAAGCACTCAGCAGTCGTCAGACTCCTCATTAAATATGCCCCCAAGGTACCGCCCCCTGATGGGGGTCAGCAGGTTCTCCAGGTGATCTGCCCGGTACCATGTTTAAATGTTGGAGTGCCTCCCCCAGGACCGTTCCCCGGACCGACCGTAAACAGGCCTCCGCCCCCCCTTTGAAGGTCCATCCGCAAACCTGCCTCCACCGCTTATTTGCCGGATACCTGGATCAGGTTCGGACGCGATAGTGACATCATCGGCCGACGCGGTCCCACTGCACATGCCCTGCTGCCAGCTGCGTAATCCTGACACGCCCCTTCCGGTCGCGACCGGGGTGAGCGAGCCGACGCGCAGTCGAAGAAGCCAGCGCCGCCCAAACCGACGCGCACATCATCGCCAGGCCGCGGACAGACCCCGGGAGGACCCACGGGCGCGGCCACAACAGAAGACCCCATATACTCACCTGGTACCTGATGGCGACGGATCACTTAAGAGGCAAGCATTTAAATAAAAGCTGCCCCTCTCTGCTGACACCGACACCAGATGTTCCCCTGCTGTGTGGTGCTTCCGGCGTCCTGGACAGACCGAGGCAGGGGACTCCCACTACCTGAATCGGCCTGCCAGGACTGGGTTATCTTCATTTCTTCGACCTTCTTCATAAGGCCTGTCTGAAGAGGTTCCCCTGCCAGGGACAGGAAACCAACCTATGTGGGAGAGAGGTGCCGCCCTTTTATGTCTGTAGGTTTCCTGTCCCTGAAGGGCGGATCCCCTCTATCTTGGTGCTGTCATGGCGACTGAATAAAAAACTCTATGGGGCTGCTTAAAAGACACCTTATGACCGGAAGCCAAGGTGGGTACGTCCTCTACCCCCAGGTTTTGGTTGATGGCTTCAATGAGACTGTCTACTGACTCCTAGTAATCAGGCGCTTCTAAATTGAGGGACCCTTCGGAATCGTACTCCGAACAATGTTCACTAATCTCCGCTGGTGAGGGTGAACGAAAGATGGAACTCAGCGATGCAGATGCCGGGGGACGCGGTGTGGGTTCGTTTCCCCCACGTCTGCATAGTGAGAGAGCGGCCCCTGCAGGCCGGAGACTCCTGTGAGTCAGAGGACCTCTCCAGGACAGGCGAACCGCTGCTCCTGGACTAAGATGGGGTATGAAGGGACTCGATTGCCTTTGTTAGGGATGCCATAGATTGCGACAAAGACAAAGGCCATTCCGGGGGGAAGACCATGCTTTCTGCTCCTAACACACTGGGATGAGTCGCAGGGGAGGGCTCCTGAGCGTGCTCGGAACCGCAGGCCTCACAGAGACGTTTACTCTGGGTAAGCGGAAAAGCGGACCGACAGGCCATACATGAGGCATATATAAAAACGTATGAGACTGGGTCCTTCTAGCCATGCTGGACCTGCTGCTGTTATAATCAGAACTTGGATAAGCTGCAGGAATATATATTGCAGCTGCCAGGCTGGGGGGAGTAGCACTTACCCCAGTCCTGTGTCTCAGGAGGAAGCATCAGTGATGTCCCATATAAAAAATGCGCCCAATTGGTGGACGGTCCCATTGGAAATGGCGGAGTTTTGACTCGCGGCCTATCGGAGGCCGAAGCCGGGGGCTAAATTTTTCCCCGGCATCCGCCCGAGGTTGAGGCGGCTAAAAGAGGTGGGACTTCCACCTGCGGCCTAACCACGCCAGAAGCCAGGGACTAAATTATCTGAGGCCCACCCGAGTATGGAGGGGACGGACCCAGAAGAGGGAGGCAGGAACGGGATCTCGGCCCACGGACAGGCACCGCCAGCAGCAGGGAGCTCCCAGCACCCGCCCGAGAACATGGGCACGGGGCTGGAGCGTGGCTTCCCATCTTGAACGGCAGGGGAAAACTGCGCCGCAGCAGGATCCTTCCCAGCTCCCCACCTCGCATGGCTCCAGAGATTAAAGTTAGAGGGGGGGCTGTATAACAGACGGTGTAGGCACCCTAGCTCCATCTTCCCTTCAGGGGATGAGGAGAGGGACCGTCCGCCTCTTTCCATCACCGTTGTCTGAGCATTGGTGATGCAGTGGGGGCCGCACGGACTGTCCATATGCGCCTGTACAGCCTAGGGTTTCGTTACCTTAGGGTGGTCAGGGCTGAGTCTGGCATATTGTCCCACGTTGCGGGAGAGGATATGTGGAGGCGACACTCCACGTGCTCGCCCGTTGTTGGTTTGGAGAGATCGGACCCCTTCAAAAGGGTCCGTCGCCCCGTCTCGTCTTCCATGGTGAAAAAGAAAGGAAAAAAAAACGGAGGTCTGGAAACCAGACCTGTGCCTCCTAAGACACTAAGCATGAACTGGTTAGCTGAGAGCCAGCAGGAAGGTGTATACTGCAGGGGAGGAGCTAACTTTTTTTGTATCACTTAGTGTCAGCCTCCTATTGGCAGCAGCACACACCCACGGTCTGTGGTATCATCACTGCAGAAAATAACGGACATTTGTAGCAGCAACGGACACTCAGCACTGAACCAGGGGAGAGTGAATAAACCACAGGATTTTTGTTTGTTACTGAGAGACAGTGGTTTTCCAAAATCAGAAAACCACCTTTAAGAGATTAATATGATTAAATGTGTTTATAAAACATTTCCCATAGTGAACATGATTACAGCTTTGATCTTGTGTGACTTATTCATGTCTAACAAGATTTAATTAATCTCTAAAGAATTTCCCAGATAGTGAACATGAGTACGGCTTCTCTCTCGTGTGACTTCTTTCATGTACAACTATAGTGGATTTTTGTGGCAAACATTTCCCACATTATAGGCCTTACAGATCCATTTTTTTAAATTGTTTTTCCATCTTCACATTTCAGGAGTCATAATGTTATTATACACTAGGGGGCAATGGGGTTAGACGTTATATACCAGAGGGCACAACAGGGCTGGCTGTTATGCACCGGGGCTGGATGTTATGCACCGTGGAGGGGCAAAGGGGCTAGATGTTATACACCGGGGAGGTGTGTGTTGGGGGGGGAGGCGATGGTTGTCATACACCAGGGTGCAGCATCGGGGCCGGATGTTATACACTGGGGGGAACAATAGATGTTATATACAGGGGGATGCAATGGGGCCTGAAAGAAAATCCAGAATGCAATGATTGAGAGTGGCCCAATGCTTTTCGACCTAAAGTGAATCTATCTAGATTACAAGATTTGGCCAAAAATTACATGCTGACAGGGGATATAAGTGGATGGTAAAGGGTGCCTGCTCTGGGCAGCATCTTGTCTCCATGTTTATATGTTAATTGAACCAGGTCTCAAAAACTAATATGATTGTCAGATAACAAAAACTCTAAATGTGGCCATTGCAGCTGTTTCTAGATACAAACTCATAAACCCTTTTATGATAAAGCAATTCTCCACCCCGTCACAGAGGAGTGACCAAACACTTGCCATGTACTGTCACCTGCCTGGTGTCTTCTGCTTGCCTCCGACTGAGACTTTTGTTCTGGTCATTCTACATCCAAGATGGCCTCCATAGTGGCAGAGGGACGACAGCCGTATGTCTGACCCACACCTCCATAGCACGGCACTTCCTGACTTACCACAGGGCTCTCCATGCCACTGAGCGGCCTGCCTGGATGCAGAGAGACCAACATGGTGACCTCAGTGTAGGAGACAGTGGGAGGCATTATTATAATCACATGCCGGTCATCATCATCATGCACTGGACATTATTACACACCTGTGGAAACATCTCCCGTAATCTCCTCCTTCCCGTCACTCACACACGGCTGATCCCCCCTCGTCATCGCTTCTTCTTCTGTCTCTTCCTTCTCTTTATTCTTAGTCGGATCTTCCTCCTGATTTATCAGATGTAACAATCAGCACAATACAAGAAACCACCAAAATCTGTGACATCTATGACCTAGATCAGAAATGTCCCCCCATATACAGATCCGGTACAGGGCTCAGCACCGTCTACCTGATGATCCTCCGGGATGTTGTGATTCTCCTCCGGACAGTCCTGGGGATACAGAGGACGGGGACATCTCTCTGGTGGATTTCTCCTCCTGGATCCATCTGTAAAAAAACACACAGTGACGGTATAGATTGTGAGATGAGATGATGGAGTAGTAGTAGGTGTAGATGACCACAGAACAGACATGACAGTCTCCCCTCCTCACCCTGCTGACCAGCCCATATTGCGATCGCCTCTTGTGCTCCATGTATAACCTCAACCTTAATATCAACCAGATCTTCGCCCTAAAAAGAAAAATGTAAGATGAGCTCAGGTCCCATCACTTCATGGTCAGATGTTGTGGAGGCTTCAGTGTCATCTACCTGATGATCTTCCGGGATGTTGTGATTCTCCTCCGGACAGTCCTGGGGATACAGAGGACGGGGACATCTCTCTGGTGGATTTCTCCTTCTGGATCCATCTGTGGAAACACACAGGCTGAATACATGACCTGCCGTGTATCTGTCTATATATGAGACATAGTAACATAGTAACATAGTTAGTAAGGCCGAAAAAAGACATTTGTCCATCCAGTTCAGCCTATATTCCATCATAATAAATCCCCAGATCTACGTCCTTCTACAGAACCTAATTGTATGATACAATATTGTTCTGCTCCAGGAAGACATCCAGGCCTCTCTTGAACCCCTCGACTGAGTTCGCCATCACCACCTCCTCAGGCAAGCAATTCCAGATTCTCACTGCCCTAACAGTAAAGAATCCTCTTCTATGTTGGTGGAAAAACCTTCTCTCCTCCAGACGCAAAGAATGCCCCCTTGTGCCCGTCACCTTCCTTGGTATAAACAGATCCTCAGCGAGATATTTGTATTGTCCCCTTATATACTTATACATGGTTATTAGATCGCCCCTCAGTCGTCTTTTTTCTAGACTAAATAATCCTAATTTCGCTAATCTATCTGGGTATTGTAGTTCTCCCATCCCCTTTATTAATTTTGTTGCCCTCCTTTGTACTCTCTCTAGTTCCATTATATCCTTCCTGAGCACCGGTGCCCAAAACTGGACACAGTACTCCATGTGCGGTCTAACTAGGGATTTGTACAGAGGCAGTATAATGCTCTCATCATGTGTATCCAGACCTCTTTTAATGCACCCCATGATCCTGTTTGCCTTGGCAGCTGCTGCCTGGCACTGGCTGCTCCAGGTAAGTTTATCATTAACTAGGATCCCCAAGTCCTTCTCCCTGTCAGATTTACCCAGTGGTTTCCCATTCAGTGTGTAATGGTGACATTGATTCCTTCTTCCCATGTGTATAACCTTACATTTATCATTGTTAAACCTCATCTGCCACCTTTCAGCCCAAGTTTCCAACTTATCCAGATCCATCTGTAGCAGAATACTATCTTCTCTTGTATTAACTGCTTTACATAGTTTTGTATCATCTGCAAATATCGATATTTTACTGTGTAAACCTTCTACCAGATCATTAATGAATATGTTGAAGAGAACAGGTCCCAATACTGACCCCTGCGGTACCCCACTGGTCACAGCGACCCAGTTAGAGACTATACCATTTATAACCACCCTCTGCTTTCTATCACTGAGCCAGTTACTAACCCATTTACACACATTTTCCCCCAGACCAAGCATTCTCATTTTGTGTACCAACCTCTTGTGCGGCACGGTATCAAACGCTTTGGAAAAATCGAGATATACCACGTCCAATGACTCACCGTGGTCCAGTCTATAGCTTACCTCTTCATAAAAACTGATTAGATTGGTTTGACAGGAGCGATTTCTCATAAACCCATGCTGATATGGAGTTAAACAGTTATTCTCATTGAGATAATCCAGAATAACATCCCTCAGAAACCCTTCAAATATTTTACCAACAATAGAGGTTAGACTTACTGGCCTATAATTTCCAGGTTCACTTTTAGAGCCCTTTTTGAATATTGGCACCACATTTGCAATTGCGGTAATTCTAGGTTTCTGTATCAGGGACTAAATTACATTGTTGTGGTCCTCACCACCGGTACCGAGATCGCAGTACATTGTGAGCCTCAGGCATGAAGTAATAATCAGCGAGGACAATTCCTAATGCTCTCTGCTCTGCACTCGGAGGATGAGGACCCTGAGGAGGGGGACAGAGAAGACCCTCGTCAGTCAGATGGAGGAGCCGCACTAAGAAATACAACTTCTCCAAATTTGGTCTCCGCTAGGGATGGAACCACAGAGAAGCTCCACATTTTAACCCCCTAAATGCAGAGATAAATTAATAGCGATCGCAACATTTAGGAGGCCGGGAGAGGGCCGATAGTTGTATCATGGCAACACAAGATCGCCATGACAACCTCGGGATCTGCCAGTGTCAGCCTGTTTAGACCATACCAGGAGCACAGTCTAAGAGGCTTCTGTCGATGCAGTACATGTACACTGTAATGCCTTATATCTGAGATCAGAGTAATAAGTTAAGGTCCCATAGAGCAGAGGTGTCAAACTGCATTCCTCGAGGGCTGCAAACAGGTCATGTTTTCAGGATTTCCTCGTGTTGCACAGGTGATAATTTAATCACCTGCACAGAATGATTCCATCACCTGTGCAATGCTAAGGAAATCGTGTAAACATGACCTGTTTGCAGCCCTCGAGGAATGCAGTTTGACACCTCTGCCATAGAGGGACTAAGTAAAAAAGTAAAATAAATCACAAAATAAAAGAAAAAAACATACGAATAGATATTTATATAAATAAGAATGAAAAGTCATCTTGTCCCGCTAAAAAAACAAGAGGCCAAACAGCTCCATCAGTGTAGAAATAACATACCGTACATATAGCTCTCAGAATAAAGTGATGCAAAAACAATTTCATTTTACTATAAAATAGTTTCATTGTGTACATTTTTTTTTATAAATGTCATATCATTGTAATGGTACTGACCCAAAATTGTTTTACCACACGGTGTACAGCATAAAAAAAGAATAAAAAAAAATAAACTTAAAAATCAATTCCTAAATTGCTGTTTTTTTGTTCATTCTAACTCCCCAAAAATCAGAATGGAAAGCGATCAAAACATGTCATGTGCCCAAACATGGTACCAATAAAAACGTCAGCTCGTCCTGCAGAAAACAAGAACTCAAATCACTGTCGGCAGAAATATAGGAAAATTATAGTGCTCAAAATAGGGTGATGTAAAAACTTTATTTAGCAAAAAAAAGTGTCTTTTAGATTGCGAAAGAAACCAAACATAAAAACCCGATATAAATCTGGTATCACTGTAATCGCACCGACCCGAAGAATAAAGTCTTCTTATCGCTTATACCGTATGAGGAACTGCGTAAAAGAACAATTCTTTATCTGCTGTTAATTTGTTAATTCTGCCTTCCAAAGATTGAAGTAAGGTTGGGCTCACATTTATCCTGCACTCTACGCTGAACACTTACATCGGGGTGTCCGTAAAATTCTATGAAATATGGGATTCAAATGAAACTGCCGGTGGAAGATTCCCCATAATGAGGCAGATGGAGGCACTGTGTACACTGTCTGACCTGTGATGCAGAGGTGTCCGCCTTTTTAAGCGTGCTGTAGTGCAGTGGGTTTGGTGCAGTGCAACAGATAGGCATGGACCACAGAAAAGTTCAAAGTAAATGTCTTTAATGTCCAAAAACTCACACACAGAAGTGATGTCCTCCGGATCACAGCCGGGTCACCGTAAACACAGTCTAGAAATCCAAACTGGTTGCCGTGGACGATGGCACCGCTGTGTCTTTTGGGTGCAACAGCCACCTTGAGTTCCCTGGTTCTGTGTTAGCTTCACACAGTCCTAGGTTGCACAGAGACACCTGCCTCCACATCCACACATACAGTGGGGAAAAAAAGTATTTAAAGGGAACCTGTCACCCCGTTTTTTCAAGATGATATAAAAATAGCGCTAAATAGGGGCAGAACTGTGCTTTAAATTAGTGTATTTTTGGAGCCTTTATTCCCCACCTATGCTGCCAAAATACCTTTGTATTGTCTGGTCATATGGGCGTGGTGACAGCGCTGTTTCTCCCCCAGATCTCCGTTCGTGGCGTAGTGGTGTGTGCATGCCCAGCAGGCGAATCCAGTGCGCAGGTGAAGGAAAAAAGCGCGATCTGCGCTATTCCGCGGTTTATTGGTGGGCGCGGCCATCTTTGTGAGGCCGCGCGTGCGCAGATGGTACTTCTCGGCTTCCGGAAAATGGCGGCGGGATGCCGCGCGTGCGCAGATGGAGATCGCGGTGGCCATTTTCCTGAAGCCCCGGCACACCACTACGCCACCAACGGAGATCTGGGGGAGAAACAGCGCTGTCACCAAGCCCATATGACCAGACCAGCGTGAGTGACAGCCCAAAACGGCGACTTTACAAAGGTATTTCGGCAGCATAGGTGGGGAATAAAGGCTCCAAAAATACACTAATTTAAAGCACAGGTTCCCTTTAATCAGCCACCAATTGTGCAAGTTCTCCCACTTAAAAAGATGAGAGAGGCCTGGAATTGACATCATAGGTAGACCACAACTATGAGAGTCAAAATGAGAAAACAAAATCAGAAAATCACCTTGTCTGATTTGGCAAGGTTTATTTTGCAAATTATGGAGGAAAATAAGTATTTGATCACCTAAAAACATGCAATATTTCTGGCTCCCACAGACCTGTAACTTCAAGAGGCTCCTCTGTCCTCCACTCATTACCTGTAGTAGTGGCACCTGTATGAACTTGTTATCAATATAAAAGACACCTTGTCCACAACCTCAGTCACTCTCCAAACTCTACTATGGTGAAGACCAAAGAGGTGTCGAAGGACACCAGAAACAAAATTGTAGCCCTGCACCAGGCTGGGAAGACTGAATCTGCAATAGGCAAGCAGCTTTCTGCAATACGCAAGCAGCTTGGTGTGATGAAATCAACTGTGGGAGCAATAATAAGAAAATGGAAGACCGTATTTTTCGGACCATAAGACGCACTTTTTCCCCAAAAAATATTGGGGGGAAATGGGGGTGCGTCTTATGGTCGCAATGTACTTACTGTTTTCGGTGATCTCGCTCCCGTTCAATGGTGCTCGGTGCTGTGTGGGGCTCCGGAGACATTGTGCGGCAGTTTCGGCGATCCTCGGTGCTGTGCAGGACTCCGGGGACATGGTGCTCATTTTGAGCGGTCCTCTATGCTGCAGGGGGGGCTCCAGTGACATTATGCGAAAACTCGAAGCCCCGCAGTTCTATTTCCACCTGAAGTGGCGCATGTGCAAATTGAGATCTCTGTTCCGAGATCTCGTCTCCTGAGATCTCGGGACAAGATGTCGTTGCCGATATCTCAATCTGCGCATGCGCCGACTCCGGCGGCCATTTTCCCGGACGCCACAGCATCAAGGCAAGGGAATAGAGCTGCGGGGCTTCAGGCTTTCACATAATGTCGTCGGCCTACACCAATGCCTTCATTAATTCTTTTGAGGAACATTACATCTATTCAGAGGGCTTATTTATTGAACATGCCACATGCTATTATCGCTACATAGATCACATTTTTTTAATCTGGACAGGGACACCTGACTTACTACAATCATTCTATTTACCCTTGAACTCTGTCTACCCAGAGCTTCAATTTATTATGCACTATAACAAAGACTATATCTCCTTCCTGGACACCATGGTACATAAGGACATTTATGGGAAACTTATGACAGATTTGTTTGTCAAACCCACTGATTGCAATAGCCTTCTACATTATTCCAGAAGATATCCAAAAGCAACCAAACATAGTCTTCCCCGGTCTCAGTTTTCAAAAGTGTCTAGGATAGTCACTGACCCGGATATACTCCCTACTCGCCTGGATGACATGTCACTAAAATTTAGAGACAGACAATACCCCTTGAGATTATTAGAACAGGAGAAAGCCTGCATCCTATCTCCCCAGTTTCCCCTCCTCCACCTACATTTGCCAAGGAGAGGGTGCCTTTTCTACACACCTACCACCCCCTCATGCCGAAAGTCCATTCTATCACAAGAAAACACTGGCCACATCTTTCTAAAGTGTACCCCAATATTGAGGGTTTCAGCATGCCAACACTGACGTGCGATAGAAGGGCTCCCAAGATCAGGGACAAACTCGTACGGGCCAACATTGGCAGTGCACGTCTCACTACCACTCAACGGCTTCTATCTACATGTCGCCAAGGCACCTTCCCATGCCTCAATTGTGCTGCTTGCTCCAAAGTAAAAAAATCTGACAGTGTCACCCATACACGTTGGGGAAAGATGATGCATTAGGAGAGGAAAACAAGTTGGCAGGGATTGATACATTGGATGGGAAAGAACCAAGGGAAGGTGTGGACAGACTTGAAAACAAAGACACATTCGGAGGTGAGGGTGGAGGGGTTGGTTAATGTCTTTTAGCAGCTTTTCGTTTCCTGGACTTTGTTTTGCTGCTTCTTCGGTCTTTTGGTTCCTGTTGCTGCATGGTTGAAGTGGAAGGCTGGGCTGCTGCACTCAGCTGTGTGGTTGAAGGGGAAGGCTGGGCTGCTGCACTCGGCTGCATGGTGCAGCTGGGTACTGTTGGAACAGTCCTAATGTACAGCGGTGGTTGTGGTGGTGGTGGATAGTGCCACTGATGCTGTCCTGGAGCTTGTTGCCCTGTAGGGAATGAAGTTTATGCCTGCTGCTGATATCGGGACCGCTGTATGGCCTCGGTATAAGCAGCCTGACAGGCCTTCATCACATAGAGCTGGAGTTCATGCGTAAGGTTTTCCAACACGCCCCGCTCTATTGCGGTAAAAAAATGTTGCATCGGTCTCTGAAGGTCGGCTTCCAGGCGGTCAAGGTGTCTGTGGACTTCCTGGAATAGTGTGTTCACATGAGAGATCCCACTATCCAGTCTTTCTACAACCGCCTTGATCCCAGCCTGGAAGACCTGGAAGTGAATAAACTCAGGCATGACTGACCTCTCCCAGGCCCTCTGCCGCTGGCGAGCAGACTCAAGTAAAGTAGTGGCAGAGAGGAAAACCAGATGGACCAGCTTCCTGTTCCCCAGCTTGTGAAGCCTGCCTGGTTGCTACATTGCTGGTGGATGAGTGGGCCTGCTCGTTGGCTGGTCGATGAGGGGCTGCTCCAACAGAGGACGATCCAGGTTGTGTGGTGCTGCTCCAGGTTCTGTGTAGAAAATTAATGAAAATCATAAGTAGAAAAAAAAAGTTTAAATAATTGTTAGACAACATAAAAGATACTCACGTTCGCTGAGCAACCGCAGGCTTCAGAAAAGAAAGCTGATGATGGTACTTATATTTTCTGATTTTTCGAGCAGCACCACTTCGAACCCGAATCTCCTCTCTCATGTCCTTATTGAAGAGATCTTTCATCGAACGCCAACGGACTTTTATTATCTTCACTGTGAAGGGGGAAGAAAAAAAAAGTAACTGCACAAAGACACCAACATTTACAGCAAAAGCGACTCGTAAGACCACATTGCAATACTTACGAAAATCCTTTCTGACTTGCGGCCTTGCATGGTCCCAATCATCCAACAGCGATCTGGCCACTTCTTCCCAGAGTCGTCGGATCAAGGCTGAGTCGGAATGATTCCAATCACAGGGGTCCCACAACGCTGCTCGCTCTTGCACAGCTTGAATAGATGAAATGCAAAAAAAGAATTTTTAAGTAAAACTGAAAACAAATTCTATTACAACTCTGATAAAGGCTACTTACAACCCATCTTTCCTCATCAGCAACTTAAGGCCGACGACCCTGGGAAGATTCATTTCCACTTGACTGCTCCTGCTCTTCTGATCTGGAAGGTTCTTGTAAAGAAAATACATGACCGCATATGCCGAGTACGGTCTTTTCCTACGTATGTAACCTAACCACCAAGACTGCCCACCGACCCAACCTTTTCCTTAAATAAAAACATAACCAATTATTCTTTTGGATATTTTGGCCACAGCGGCCAACTTTTATTAACAAAATTAACATAAACATAAATACAACAGTATAAATTCGAGGGGAGGGTTCTTGGAGCTAAAAAGATCTGGCAAAACCCCACAAGAGAAGATCGACCACCATATTACCCTCAGCCGTGAAAACCAGCTCGAGGGCACCGTACATCCCGTTCCGGGAAGAGAAAAAACCACCGACAGCTCCCAGGGTAAAACCCCGTCCAGAGCCCATACCAAAATGCCAGATCCAACCCCACCACATTTTAAATTGCCTGCAATTATGCTCAAATTCCTTCCCCCAACCAATCAGCGTCAACTCCAAGAACCCCCACCCCCCCACCACACACGAACAGCCCTGACCACCTCAGGCTCGTGAGTGCCCCAACGCCACCAACGCCCGTTCAACTCCCTCTTGCAATGCTAAAGTCCACAAATCAATCCCAATCGCGTTTAAGTGGACTCCGTCCTCCAACCAGTAGTTACCAAGCCCTGACTCCAATTCAAAATGTCTCACACTCCGTTCCTGGAAACAAAACCCGCTATTGCCCTATTGAACTTGACCCTAGCCCTATTAATACCCTTCAAAGATCTAGCCCCCCTCCACTGTTTCCTAGGCACAATATCTGACCACACAATCAACACCCCAGGAAATGATACCTGCAACCTCAACAAATCGAACCGTATGTCCCTAATCAACTCCCTGACAGGCCGCACACCCAAGTCGTTCCCCCCCAAATGCACAATTAAAATGTCAGGTTGTCTATCTAAACGAACCGCCTTAGAAAATTCAGAAAGGGCCCTGCTCCACACCATCCCCCTATATCCCAACCACCGAATGACAACTTGACGCCTACTAAACCCCAGTTGCCTACCGTCCGGCCTGACCTCGGCCCGCAGCGCCCCCCAATGAACGAACGAATGTCCGAAGATCCAGGCTAAGTAAGGGGACACACCTGCAACAAGATGCATGAAGAAAAAACACTTGGGTCAAATACAAAATCATAATCACACCACTAAATTAATGACGGACGTAACTTAAGTAACGATTGGAAGTCCACCTACCAATTCTACAAATGTCTTCCGCGCCCAAACCCAAACTATCAGCTTCTGATGCCGCCCCGATACGAAATGAATGCGACCCAAACAAATCCGGAGAAAGGCCCAACTCCCGCAAGCCCCTTCTTAACACCGCAATGAACTGAAAGCGTGACAAAAAGGACCCCTCTATGTGACACAACAAAGGGCCAGATCTGCCTGACCATAACTGCCAGTATGCTTCCAGACAACCTCTAGGGCACATCAGAGACCCGCTAACCCTCCCCAGCACCACACGTTTTCCTCTCCCCATTTGGTCAGTCTTTGAACGCCGAATCCAAAAAACGATACCCCCCGTCCAAACTTCCACATCCTCCGCCAACAAACCCCCTGCTCGAACTCTGGAACTCGACACCAGCTCCCCAACACGCAATGCCCAAAAAAATGCTAATGAAAAAGCGAGACGAAATAATGCCAACTCAAAACTCGAACCACAAATAATCTCCAAAACTCCGCCCAACCGTTCCAAAAGGCTAAACGAAATGGGGCGGCGACGGTCAATCGACTGATTGCCTCTCCTAAAACCCCTAAGTGCTTGTCTGACCAAAAAATGCTTAGTCGCGTCCACCAACCCCTGCAACTTAAAAGCAAAAGCCAATCCAGCAACAAATTTGTTTACCTTCGAAATCGACCAACCTTCCTCGGCCGCCTTACCGATCAAGAATAACACCGCCAACATCCTATCTTCGTCAGACAGCAACTGGCCCCACACCGACACCCAACTTTGCCATACCCTCCAAGAGGCTTCGTATGATGCCCAGGTTTGACTTGTCACAGACTCCTGAATCAACCGGCCCGCTCGTCCATAATCACGCTCCAAAGATGCAAAGGGCATTCCTCTCCCGAGATCTCCGCGTCCGGCGCCAATTCCCGAAAACGGTCCCACTGGAAACGAGACAATGCATCAGCTATTGAGTTCTGCACACCCGGCACATGCACAGCCGAAATACAAGCGTTCAGCTCCAAGCACCAGAAAACCAACTCCCTCACCAACTTAATCACCGGGGGGGATGAGGCCGATAAACTGTTCATCACCGACACGACGCTCATGTTGTCGCAATGAAAACGAATCCTCCTGTTAGCAAACATTTCACCCCAAATGGAAACCGCCACCACGATGGGGAACAATTCCAGCAAAACCAGATTTTTTGTAAGGCCCAACTCCCTCCACTGGCCCGGCCACCGTCCGGCACACCAACGACCACCGCAATAGGCCCCGTAACCAGCCGAACCGGCTGCATCCGTATAAATCTCGCAATCAAAGTTTGTTAAGACCTCCTGCTGAATTAACGACCGCCCGTTGTAATTGCACAAGAAACGTTGCCACACTAGCAAGTCGTCTTTGTGTTCCTTGCTCAGGCGAACAAAATGATGCGGCTCTTTCACACCTGCTGTTGCGACTGACAACCTGCGACAAAATATCCTGCCCATGGGTATGATCCGACATGCAAAATTCAATCTACCCAAGAGAGACTGCAACTCTTTCAAAGTCAGCTTCCTCCTCCTTCTAGCTCTATCAACCTCCTGCTGCAGCATGGCCAACTTATCCTCCGGCAACCGACACTCCATTCTCTCGGAGTCAATTAAAATTCCCAAAAAACTCAACACCGTGGTGGGACCTTCCGTCTTATCCGCCGCTAATGGAACTCCAAAAAGCTCTGCTACCCAAAACATAGCCGTTAACGTATTACGACACACTGCGGAATCAGGCAGCCCAATAAACAAAAATCATCCAAATAATGGATAACCGACTGAACTCCCGCCACGACCCTAACCACCCACTCCAGAAAAGTACTAAATGTTTCAAACAATGAACAAGAAATGGCGCAACCCATTGGCAAACATCTGTCCAAATAGTAACCACCATTCCAAAAGCAACCTAACAACGGAACACTGTCCGGATGCACCGGAAGCAACCGGAAGGCCGATTCAATATCCGTCTTTGCCAACAGCGCCCCCGGGCCATGCCTTCTCACCCACTGTACCGCTGCATCGAATGATGTATACTCAACAGAGCACAGTTCTTGGGCGATGCCATCATTTACCGACCGACCCTTTGGATACGACAAATGTTGAATGAACCGAAATTTATTCGGCTCTTTATTAGGCACCACCCCCAAAGGGGAAACCACCATACCCTCAGTCGGCGGGTTCAAAAACGGCCCAGACATCCTTCCCAACTCCACTTCTTTCTTGAGTTTAACATCAACCACCTCGGCATGCAACATTGCCGACCGCAAATTCTTAATCGAAAAAGGAACCTCGTGACTCGGGGGAGGAATCCTAAAACCATCCGCAAAACCATTAAAAATAATACCTGCCTTCACCTGATCAGGGTACCTATTTAGAAAGGGGGCCATCTCGTGAAGCCTCACCGGGCTCTCCCCCTTGACCGGCACCCACAACTGGCTTTCCTTTCCCCTTCCTGAAACACTTTGAAGCCCCGTGTGAACTTCCATTACAGTGGGAACACACGTGCTTAAATTTACAGGTGTTACCGTATTTACACTGCCCGTCATTAAACTGCCAGCAGGTTCCAGACTTCTCCTTTGCTCCCTGTGCACCCTGACTACTGCTTCCGTGTCCCGCCTGCTGGCTGCCACCACCCCCGGACCCATGAAAGGACTGCCCATGTCTAGCTGGGGCCATAACCTTCAGCCAAAGGCCTATATCCTTCTGGTCCCACCTAATTTCCGGCCTCACCGCCTTCCTCTGCCTAAACTGCTCATCATACCGCAGCCACGTCTGACCGCCGTATGTACGATGCGCCTCCCCAATCGAGTCCAGATAGCAAAACAAACCCGAGCAATTCTCGGGCGCTTTCTCCCCCACTACGCTCGCCAATATTGCGAATGCCTGTAACCAATTCGCAAATGTCTGCGGAATTAACCGCCACCTCCGCTTTTCTTCCTCCTCCTTTTTGCTATCGTCTTTTTTCCCTTTATCCAAGTTAAACTTCTCCAACGGAAGCAGGGAAAAAATTTCCACATACTCGTCTCTCCAAATCTTCTCCTTCACCTCCTTTTTTAACGGCCCTTCAAAGCACACATAAACTTCCCCTTTCGCTCTGTCATCTAATTTAACCGTATCGCCTTTCTCCTTCTCTGTCTGAACCGAAACCGATACACCTGCCGATGCCACCTCCAATACCCGACTAGGGCTTACCAACCCACTTCCCGACGGGGGTACCACCCCTCGCCCAGCCAACCACGCCTCCACCGGCGATGCGGCAACCCCAGCTGCCGACCCCCCCTCCAATCTACGCAAAATTTGTGACATACCCTGCAATAAGTCCTGCATACCTGGCACCTCTGCCACAATCGGCCCACTCCTCTGCCGTTCCTCACACACCGCCACCCGACCTCCCCTAACTTCCTGCAACCCGGCCCCTGCGGGCGACAAACCAGACATAGACTCATACTCACAACGCTGTGCGGGTGCTGTGTCCCCGCCAGCCGGACCTCCGGATCCCTGTCGCTCCGACCTCCCTTGACGATCACCGCTGGACTCCGACACCTCCTCACCGCGTCGATGCCCTGGGCCCGCGCCCCTGGCCTCCTCGTCACCAGGGGGGACCCGAGCGTGTTGGAACTGCTGCGCCGCTAGCCCTCTCTGCCCCAGGCCCGCGCCCCTGGCCTCCTCGTCACCAGGGGGGACCCGAGCGTGCTGTAGCTGCTGTACCGACCCACTCCTCCGTCCGTGGTCAATCTCCCCCGCCACCTCACCGTCCGATGAGTAACGGGTAAATGCTGCTCTGTGCTCCGGAGACCTCCTGGGCGACCTCGACCGATCCCCGCGTTCCAACCCGGGCGAGCCCGCCCGGTCGTGTAACATTCTTCGCTCCCGAGCAGGCAGCTCGACACTGCTGCCTGCATCTCTCCCTCCGCTGCGCCGTTCTGTACAAGCGGGACGTATAAGATCCCCCGACCGCTGACCGTCCGCCGCCTGTGTACTCCTCGTGGTCATCCCAGCAGGCACCCTGGGAGGTGATGGGCTGTGGGTGCCTGCCGCCGGTAAAGGGTCCGGATTACTGGCTGCTGCTGCTGCTCTTCCTGGCCGTGCTGCTCCTCCTAGCCGCGCTGCTCCTCCTGGCTGTGCCGCTCTACCCGGCTGTGCTGTTCCTCCTGGCAGCGCTGCTCTTCCTCTTCCTGCCGCTGCGCGCCCCCTGGGCGCTGTGGATCTGCTGGGGGCAGGGGGAGCGGCGGCCGCTCTCCCTCTGGACACCGGCACAGCAGGAGAAGCCGGTGGAGCGGCGGCCGCGCGTCCCCTGGGAGCAGGAGACCTGACAGGAGCTGGGGAAGCTGCGGCTGCGCTCTGCCAGGATCGCGCGGGCCGCACTTCCGGTCCGGCGCTCCCGGCAGCAGCGGCGGTGTCCTGGGCCCGACTCCCGGCATCTGCAGGCCGGGTACTTGGATTCCTGCCGGAGCGGGAGCGACCGGAGGGGGCAGCGCCGCCGGACTCACCGCCCGCAGGGTCCCTGGAGGGGCTCCGGAGCCTGCGCCTGCCACGCGCCTGGACTTCGGGGGATAGTCTCTCTGGGGGCCTGGTCCTCCTGCCCCGTGAGCTCTGCCCGGATCCTCCTGCAGCACCGATGATGGAGGGCAGCTGGGCCTCAAGCCAGCCCCCTCTCCTGGACCTGGCCATCTCTCTCAGCTGGGACATCATTGAATCCGCCGACGCCATCCTGCACGTCTTCCTTCTCCTGAATTAAGGTAGGGAATGGCGGTTTTCCCGCACTTTCCCTACTACCTCCCCCTTCTAAACCCCTCCCCCCTTTCCATTCTCCTATCCCCAGCCGCAGCATTATTTAAAAAGACCGCCCGGCTCAAAGCAGTCATGGGGGGCCTCCTCCCAGCTGCGCTTTGTTCCAGCCCCCATCTTGATTTACCACATGTTTAGTATTGACAGTAAATACATACCAATCAGTAAATCAAATGTGATTACATAATCAGGGTCATGTCCACTTTCGAAAGCTTCAGTGGAGGACATGTTGGAAGAGCAGCCAGCAGTCAAGTGAAACACTACAGAAAAGAACAGATAAGAAAAATTAAACTTGTTAACAGCCAAACACAATGAACCCCCCCCCCAAAAAAAGAACAGTGGACACCAATACTTACATTACAGGCATTAGTCCAGCTGCACAGCAGTCAGGCAGTACCTGGAAGACATCAGCACCAGGAAGGCGGCAGCACCTGGAAGACGGCAGCACCTGGAAGACGGAAGCACCTGGAAGACGGCAGCACCTGGAAGGCGGAAGCACCTGGAAGACGGCAGCACCTGGAAGACGGCAGCACCTGGAAGACGGAAGCACCTGGAAGACGGAAGCACCTGGAAGACGGAAGCACCTGGAAGACGGTAGCACCTGGAAGACGGCAGCACCTGGAAGACGGCAGCACCAGGAAGACGGCAGCACCAGGAAGACGGCAGCACCAGGAAGACGGCAGCACCTGGAAGACGGCAGCACCTGGAAGATGGCAGCACCAGGAAGATAACAGCAAAGTCTGCAAGGAGAAGAAAAAAATTAGTACAGAGTACAGACTGCAAAGACAGACAGATATTTTCAAAGCTTCTATACTTACATCCAGAGTCTTGTCCAGAGTCTTGTGCTTCCATCCAAAGTCTTGAGAGTAATGGACTTCCTGTCTCCAGACCCCCTTTTATACATCAGGGATTTTGCAGGTGGTAACATCATTTCCTGGACATGACTAATGTGAAGTACGCATGTGTATCGAACGCATGCATATGCATGTCCTTGCGTACCAATGCGTTCCCATAGACAGTAATGCATTTTTTTACACACTCATCCGCAATCAGCTGCATGCAGACTATTGCGCAATATTTGATGCCTCAAAAAAATGAAACATGTTGCGTTTGCCAGACACCGCCGAACACTGCGAAATGACGCATGCGTACGCGTACGCATGCAAAAGTATGTCCCTGCATACACCATGTTAAAGATATGTATGCATGATGCATGTGGATCATACGCTGCGCACAGAAATGTTAATGTGAACCCGGCCTAACATGCTTGTTTTCTGATTTACCTGGTCGAGATACCTTGATATGAAGTGCACCCCTATAATTTGGACTTAGGTTTTTATTCTTAATTTTGGTATTACCCTGTGCTTCTCCTATTCCCTTTGTGTTATGATACTTGTTGTTTTTGATTCTTACATGTTTTCTCCTTGTCTTTTAGCAACCCCATGACTAAGACCTGGGAGGTCGAGACGTTGGGTGTTTTTGTCACACTGTATTATTGAGAAATCACAATTTTGTTGGCACCACTTTATTCCTTGGACAATTGTTAATATAATAAACTATTACCAATTTTTGCAAACAACCCATTAGCGTGTGCGGTGAATTATGACTTTACCTATCACAATGCATAAAAACGCGGTCTGCCAGTTTTGTGCACCTTTTAAAATAGTGGAAATCGCCGCGCAGAGGCCAGATGGAGTGTTTCTGAAATTTCAGCAACCCAAAGAATAAAGTCGCCTAATCACTTATACCACAAGAGGAACGGTGTAAAAAATAAATAAAACCAATTCTTCACCTACTGTTGATTTTTTTCATTCTGCCTCCCAAAGATCACATTAAGGGTCAGCGCACATTTATCCTGCGCTCTGCACTGAGCGCTTACACCGGGGTTTCCGTGTAAATCTCTAAAATACGTGAATCAGACGGAACTCCCGGCAGATTCCCTATAATGAGGCCGATGGAGGCACTGTGGACACAATGTGACTTGAGATCCGGCGGTGTCCGTCTTTTTAGGATTGCATAAAAGTGCCGTCGGCCACAATTTTGTGCACTTCTGAAAAAAAGGACACCGCTGTACAGAGGCCAGACGGAGTCCAGAGTAAAACTGCTGCTTCATTATAGTAACATAACATAGTAACATAGTTAGTAAGGCCGAAAAAAGACATTTGTCCATCCAGTTCAGCCTATATTCCATCATAATAAATCCCCAGATCTACGTCCTTCTACAGAACCTAATAATTGTATGATACAATATTGTTCTGCTCCAGGAAGACATCCAGGCCTCTCTTGAACCCCTCGACTGAGTTCGCCATCACCACCTCCTCAGGCAAGCAATTCCAGATTCTCACTGCCCTAACAGTAAAGAATCCTCTTCTATGTTGGTGGAAAAACCTTCTCTCCTCCAGACGCAAAGAATGCCCCCTTGTGCCCGTCACCTTCCTTGGTATAAACAGATCCTCAGCGAGATATTTGTATTGTCCCCTTATATACTTATACATGGTTATTAGATCGCCCCTCAGTCGTCTTTTTTCTAGACTAAATAATCCTAATTTCGCTAATCTATCTGGGTATTGTAGTTCTCCCATCCCCATAGTGAATGGATCCCTCGGGGTTTTCATCTGAATCACGTCACTCCGAGATTTAGACGGAAACCCCAAAGTAAGTGCTCAGCGTAGAGCGCAGGATAAATGTGATCCCAAACGTTATGTAAATGTTCCCAATAAAAGCTGCAACTCAATCCATAAAAAAAGTCCCCATTCAGGTCTGTCATATGTCAATGGAAATATTGTTACTAGTAGAACAAAGGCTCTGGAAAAGCAATGTGGAAATGGCTCCTCGCCCCCCAAAAGAAATTCAGCAAATTCTGCACTCCTAAATCCAAATGCCCCCCTCGTTTGTGAGCCCCACAGTGAGCCTAAACCACATTTAGCGTCCACATGTTTAGCATTTCTGTAGCAATGAGAGTACGCCTAATTTACAGGTACATGCGTCTAGAAGCAAGAGCTGGGCACAATGTATGGGCAGTACACTGTTCGATTTGTAATTTTCACTCAGCAACAACCACTGCTGCTTGTTTTTACTTTGACACCCATGGAGTCAAAATAGTCAGCAAACCTGTAGACAAATTCCTAGAGGGGTGTAATTTTCAAAATGTGGTCACTTGAGGGGAGGTTCTGTATATGGAGTCTGCAAACTATTCTACCATGATTTGCACTCCAAGAGTCAAATAGCGCCCCCTCCTCCCAAGTCAGAGTCTCACTGTGTGGCTAAGCAGTACTGTACAGCCACATATGGGATATTTCCACGTTAAGCAGAAACTGTAGGACAAATTTTGGTGCCATTTCTACCCATTTCTTGTGAAAATGTAAAATGTGGGGCTAAAACAATTTTTTGTGGTAAAAAATAATGATTTTTTCTTCACTGCTTAATGGAGTAATATTTTGTGTCACATTTGTGGTGTCACTATGATCCCTGCACCCCAAGATGAATTGATTGTGAAGTGTAATTTGTAATATAGTTCACTTATGGGGTTTCCACTCTTCTGGCACCTCAGGTGCTCTTCCAGTGGGTCATGGCACCTGCAGACCATAACAGCAAAGTACGCACTACAATTTGGCGCCCCTACCCTTCTGAGTTTTACACTGTGCATCAAAAGTGTTACGCTCGTGGTTGGGGAAACAGTATACCTCGGATCGGGGAAAGCCTGGAAGTATGTCACTAAGAGAGCACCAGGGTCTTCACTAGAGCCCCCTGATGGTGTGGTTAGATTGGGCCCATATTAACGCCAAGTTGTAGTGTGAACATAGTAATAGATATTTTGAGTATTGAAATATACAGAATGCATTCAAACCATGACAGAGCAGCATTGCTGGTCGTACATTTACAGGCAATGTCCATAGTGACACAATCTTGAGAAAGGTTTACTCCCATTGTCTGAAGGTTTTTACCCCACAAATAGTTCTACGTTGGTTGTTTATTGTAAAACATGGAGGTTTAATTGTACATGGGGGGCTGAGGTGGTGGTCACCCAGGGCCCCGCGCTCTGAGGGGGCCCACCGGGAGCTACGCTACTGTAACTGTTAGTTACATTTTGCAGAAGAGCAGGGAGAATCGATCTCCCTGCTCTGCTGCCCGGCCGCTACGGGCCCCTGAGCAGATTTGGGAAGCCCCGATGCCAGAAGTGGGCTCCCCGCCCGTCATCGCAAGGTCAGCTGATCGTATTGATAGGAGTGCTACGCTCCTTCTCCCATCATCCCCCTGTCAGCGTCTGGCGTCACAGACATGGACAGAGGGTGCGATGATGTCACTAACCGGCGCCCGCTGTCAGGAGATGAGCGAGCGCTCAGAGCTGTGGAGGAACCAGGAAAAAGAGAGGTGAGTATTTATTCATTTTGTTTTATGGAGGCTGCCTTATACTACAGGGTCTGCCTATAGGGATGCTGCATTATACTACAGGGTCTGCCAATAAGGGTGCTGCCTTTTACTACAGGGTCTGCCTATGGGGTGCTGCCTTATATTACAGCATCTGCCTATAGAGGTGCTGCCTTATACTACAGAGTCTGCCTATGGGGGTGCTGCTTTATACTACAGGGTCTGCCTTTGGGGTGCTGTCTTATATTACAGCATCTGCCTATGGGGTGCTACCTTATACTACAGGGTCTGCCTATAGGGGTGCTGCATTATACTACAGGGTCTGCCTATGGGGTGCTGCCTTATACTACAGGGTCTGCCTATAGGGGTGCTGCCTTATACTACAGAGTCTGCCTACGGGGGTGCTGCTTTATACTACAGGGTCTGCCTTTGGGGTGCTGCCTTGTGCTATAGAGTCTGCCTATGGGTGCTTCCTTGTGCTATAGAGTCTGCCTATGGGGGATGCATTATACAATATAGAGTTTGCCTATGGGGGCTGCCTTGTGCTATAAAGTCTGCCTATAGGGGGTGCATTATACAATATAGAATAGGCCTATGGGGAGTGCATTATACTGTATGGAGGCTTATTGGGAGTGCATTATACTACATTTAGGACTTCTGGTGCATTATACTATATGGAGGCTATCTAGGGGGCATCATACAGTGTGGAGATTACAGTGAAGGGGCCATCATTGTTGTGAATTCTGTTATCGAGCTCCCTCCTGTGGTCATGAATGGTACTTCGGTGAGTTCTGTCCATGGACTCCCTCTGGTGGCTGTGAGTGGAGTTGCTGGTTCTGAGGTTCCTTCCACAGGTGACCTAGGTTATTCTTGGGCTGGCTTCTCTATTTAACTCCACTCAGATCGTTACTCCATGCCAGCTGTCAATGTTCCTGTACTGGTTCAGTTCGCTCTTGGATCTTTCTGGTGACCTGTCTCTTCCTGCAAGAAGCTAAGTCCAGCCTCTTGTCCAGCTTGCTTTCATGATTTTGCTTTGCTAGCTGGAAGCTCTGGGATGCAGAGTGGTACCTCCGCACCGTGAGTCGGTGCGGGGGTCTTTTTGCACACTCTGCGTGGTCTTTTGTAGTTTTTTGTGCTGACCGCAAAGATACCTTTCCTATCCTCGGTCTGTTTAGTTAGTCTGGCCTCCCTTTGCTAAAACCTGTTTAATTTCTGTGTTTGTGACTTTCATCTTTACTCACAGTTAATATTTGTGGGGGGCTGCCTTTTCCTTTGGGGAAATTTCTCTGAGGCAAGGTAGGCTTTATTTTCTATCTCTAGGGCTAGCTGGTTCTTAGGCTGTGTCGAGGCGTCTAGGCCATGTCAGGTACGCTCCACGGCTATTTCTAGTTGTGTGATAGGATTAGGGATTGCGGTCAGCAGAGTTCCCACTTCCCAGAGCTTGTCCTGTATCGGTTTAACCATCAGGTCATTTCGGGTGCTCCTAACCACCAGGTCCATAACAGTACAGCTGGCCCAAAAGTGTTAATGCATCTCAATAGAGGGATAAGAGAAGTTCTGAGACCATTTTTTTTTCTCTGGAGTGTGTTTTGTCTCTCTTTTCCCCCTTTACCTTTGGGTGGTTCAGGACACAGGTGTAGATATGGACATTCAAGGACTGTCCTCTTGTGTGGATCATCTCACTGCAAGGGTACAAAGCATTCAAGATTTTGTAGTTCAGAATCCGATGTTAGAACCTAGAATTCCAATTCCTGATTTGTTTTCTGGGGATAGATCTAAGTTTTTGAATTTCAAAAATAATTGTAAACTGTTTCTAGCTTTGAAACCCCGCTCCTCTGGTGATCCCGTTCAACAAGTGAAAATCATTATTTCTTTCTTGCGTGGCGACCCTCAAGACTGGACATTTTCCCTTGCGCCAGGAGATCCTGCATTGCGTGAGGTTGATGCGTTTTTTTTCTGGCGCTTGGATTGCTTTATGATGAACCAAATTCAGTGGATCAGGCAGAGAAAATCTTGCTGGCTTTGTGTCAGGGTCAGGATGAAGCGGAGGTATATTGTCAGAAGTTTAGAAAGTGGTCTGTGCTTACTCAGTGGAATGAGTGTGCCCTGGCGGCAATTTTCAGAAAGGGTCTTTCGGAAACCCTTAAGGATACTATGGTGGGATTTCCCACGCCTGCTGGTCTGAATGAGTCTATGTCTTTGGCCATTCAGATCGATCGGCGTTTGCGTGAGCGCAAAGCTGTGCACCATTTGGCTGTACTCTGAGCACAGGCCTGAGCCCATGCAATGCGATAGGACTTTGACCAGAGCTGAACGGCAGGAACACAGACGTCAGAATGGGCTGTGTTTTTACTGTGGTGACTCCACTCATGCTATTTCCAATTGTCCTAAGCGCACTAAGCGGTTCGCTAGGTCTGCCACCATTGGTACTGTACAGTCTAAATTTCTTTTGTCCGTTACTCTGATTTGCTCTTTGTCGTCCTATTCTGTTATGGCATTTGTGGATTCAGGCGCTGCCCTGAATTTGATGGACTTGGAGTTTGCCAGGCGCTGTGGTTTTTTCTTGGAGCCCTTGCAGTATCCTATTCCATTGAGAGGAATTGATGCTACGCCTTTGGCCAAGAATAAGCCTCAGTACTGGACTCATTTGACCATGTGTATGGCTTCTGCACATCAGGAGGATATTCGCTTTTTGGTGTTGCATAATCTGCATGATGTGGTCGTTTTGGGGTTGCCATGGCTACAGGTCCACAACCCAGTATTGGATTGGAAATGTATGTCTGTGTCCAGCTGGGGTTGTCAAGGGGTACATGGTGATGTTCCATTGCTGTAAATTTCGTCTTCCACTCCTTCTGAAGTCCCTGAGGTTTTGTCGGATTACCGGGATGTATTTGATGAGCCCAAATCCGGTGCCTTACCTCCTCATAGGGATTGTGATTGTGCTATTAATTTGATTCCTGGTAGTAAGTTTCCTAAGGGTCGACTGTTCAATTTATCTGTGCCAGGACACGCCGCTATGCGGAGTTATACTGTATAAAGGAGTCCTTGGAGAAAGGGCATATTCGCTCGTCATCATCACCGTTGGGAGCAGGGTTCTTTTTTTGTGGCCAAGAAGGATGGTTCTTTGAGACCTTGTATTGATTACCGCCTTCTTAATAAGATCACGGTCAAATTTCAGTACCCTTTGCCGCTACTGTCTGATTTGTTTGCTCGGATTAAGGGGGCTAGTTGGTTCACCAAGATAGATCTCCGAGGGGCGTATAATCTTGTGCGTATTAAACAGGGCGATGAATGGAAAACAGCATTTAATACGCCCGAGGGCCATTTTTAGTACCTGGTGATGCCATTCGGGCTTTCTAATGCTCCATCTGTGTTTCAGTCCTTTATGCATGACATCTTCCGAAAGTACCTGGATAGATTCATGATTGTATATTTGGATGCTATTTTGGTCTTTTCGGATGATTAGGAGTCTCATGTGAAGCAGGTCAGAATGGTGTTCCAGGTCCTTCGTGCGAATTCCTTGTTTGCGAAGGGGTCTAAATGTCTCTTTGGGGTTCAGAAGGTTTCATTTTTGGGTTTCATTTTTTCCCCTTCTACTGTCGAGATGGACCCTGTTAAAGTTCAGGCCATTTATGATTGGACTCAGCCTACATCTGTGAAGAGCCTGCAGAAGTTCCTGGGCTTTGCTAATTTTTACCGTCACTTCATCGCTAATTTTTCTAGTGTTGTTAAACCGTTGACTGATTTGACCAAGAAAGGTGCTGATGTGGTCAATTGGTCCTCTGCGGCCGTTGAGGCTTTTCAGGAGTTGAAGCGCCGTTTTTCTACTGCCCCTGTGTTGTGTCAGCCAGATGTTTCACTCCCGTTTCAGGTCGAGGTTGATGCTTCTGAGATTGGAGCAGGGGCTATTTTGTCTCAAAGAAGTTCTGATGGCTCGGTGATAAAACCATGTGCCTTCTTTTCTAGAAAGTTCTCGCCTGCTGAGCGCAATTATGATGTTGGCAATCGAGAGTTGTTGGCTATGAAGTGGGCATTCGAGGAGTGGCGACATTGGCTTGAAGGAGCCAAGCATCGCGTGGTGGTCTTGACGGATCACAAGAATTTGACTTATCTCGAGTCTGCCAAACGGTTGAATCCTAGACAGCCTCGATGGTCGCTGTTTTTCTCCCGTTTCAATTTTGTGGTTTCATACCTTCCGGGCTCTAAGAATGTGAAGGCTGATGCCCTTTCAAGGAGCTTTGTGCCTGACTCTCCGGATGTTCCTGAGCCGGCTGGTATTCTCAAAGAGGGGGTAATTTTGTCTGCCATCTCCCCTGATTTGCGGCGGGTGCTGCAGAAGTTTCAGGCTGATAGACCTGACCGTTGTCCAGCAGAGAAACTGTTTGTCCCTGATAGGTGGACGAATAAAGTCATCTCTGAGGTTCATTGTTCGGTGTTGGCTGGTCATCCTGGAATCTTTGGTACCAGAGATTTGGTGGCTAGATCCTTTTGGTGGCCTTCCTTGTCACGGGATGTGCGTTCTTTTGTGCAGTCCTGTGGGATTTGTGCTCGGGCTAAGCCCTGCTGTTCTTGTGCCAGTGGGTTGCTTTTGCCCTTGCCGGTCCCGAACAGGCCCTGGACGCATATTTCCATGGATTTTATTTCAGATCTCCCTGTCTCTCAAAGGATGTCGGTCATCTGGGTGGTTTGTGATCGCTTCTCTAAGATGGTCCATTTGGTACCCTTGTCTAAATTGCCTTCCTCCTCTGATTTGGTGCCATTGTTTTTCCAGCATGTGGTTCGTTTGCATGGCATTCCGGAGAACATCGTCTCGGACAGAGGTTCCCAGTTTGTTTCAAGGTTTTGGCGGTCCTTTTGTGCTAAGATGGGCATTGATTTGTCTTTTTCTTCGGCTTTCCATCCTCAGACAAATGGCCAAACCGAACGAACCAATCAGACTTTGGAAACATATCTGAGATGTTTTGTTTCTGCTGATCAGGATGATTGGGTGTCCTTCTTGCCTTTGGCTGAGTTCGCCCTTAATAATCGGGCCAGCTCGGCCACTTTGGTTTCGCCTTTTTTCTCTAATTCTGGTTTCCATCCTCGTTTTTCTTCAGGGCAGGTTGAGTCTTCGGACTGTCCTGGTGTAGATTCTGTGGTGGACAGGTTGCAGCAAATTTGGACTCACGTAGTGGACAATTTGACATTGTCCCAGGAGAAGGCTCAACGTTTCGCTAACCGCCGTCACTGTGTAGGTCCCCGACTTCGTGTTGGGGATTTGGTTTGGTTGTCGTCTCGTTATGTTCCTATGAAGGTTTCCTCTCCTAAATTTAAGCCTCGTTTCATTGACCCTTATAAGATTTCTGAGGTTCTCAATCCTGTGTCATTTTGTTTGGCCCTTCCAGCTTCTTTTGCCATCCATAATGTGTTCCATAGGTCGTTGTTGCGGAGATATGTGGCGCCTATGGTTCCCTCCGTCGACCCCCCTGCCCCGGTGTTGGTCGAGGGGGAGTTGGAGTATGTGGTGGAAAAGATTTTGGATTCTCGTATTTCGAGACGGAAACTCCAGTACCTGGTCAAGTGGAAGGGTTATGGTCAGGAAGATAATTCCTGGGTTGTTGCCTCTGATGTTCATGCTGCCAATCTGGTTCGTGCCTTTCATTTGGCTCGTCCTGATCGGCCTGGGGGTTCTGGTGAGGGTTCGGTGACCCCTCCTCAAGGGGAGGGGTACTGTTGTGAATTCTGTTATCGAGCTCCCTCCTGTGGTCATGAATGGTATTTCGGTGAGTTCTGTCCATGGACTCCCTCTGGTGGCTGTGAGTGGAGTTGCTGGTTCTGAGGTTCCTTCCACAGGTGACCTAGGTTATTCTTAGGCTGGCTTCTCTATTTAACTCCACTCAGATCGTTACTCCATGCCAGCTGTCAATGTTCCTGTACTGGTTCAGTTCGCTCTTGGATCTTTCTGGTGACCTGTCTCTTCCTGCAAGAAGCTAAGTCCCCGATTGTTATTTTCTGTTCATTGTTCTCTTGTCCAGCTTGCTTTCATGATTTTGCTTTGCTAGCTGGAAGCTCTGGGATGCAGAGTGGTACCTCCGCACCGTGAGTCGGTGCGCGGGTCTTTTTGCACACTCTGCGTGGTCTTTTGTAGTTTTTTGTGCTGACCGCAAAGATACCTTTCCTATCCTCGGTCTGTTTAGTTAGTCTGGCCTCCCTTTGCTAAAACCTGTTTCATTTCTATGTTTGTGACTTTCATCTTTACTCACAGTTAATATTTGTGGGGGGCTGCCTTTTCCTTTGGGGAAATTTCTCTGAGGCAAGGTAGGCTTTATTTTCTATCTCTAGGGCTAGCTAGTTCTTAGGCTGTGTCGAGGCATCTAGGCCATGTCAGGTACGCTCCACGGCTATTTCTAGTTGTGTGATAGGATTAGGGATTGCGGTCAGCAGAGTTCCCACTTCCCAGAGCTTGTCCTGTATCGGTTTAACCATCAGGTCATTTCGGGTGCTCCTAACCACCAGGTCCATAACACATCATACAGTGTTGGAGCCATCAAACAGTTTGAAGTCTACTAAGGGGTCAGTATACTGTGTGGGTGGTACTATACAGTGAGGGGGCATTATACTGTGTATAAGAGAGCATCATACTTTGTATAGGGGAGCAGTACAGTGGGAGACTCGGGTCATTATTAAATGTAAAGTGGGCACTTATTGTTATAGGGGAAGTCAGGCTACTGTGACTATCAAAGGGGCACACAGGGCATTATTACTTTCTAGGGGGCAAAATGTGGGCACTGTTTTCTAGGGCACTTGCACCCGGCATTACTATATTCTAGAGGGTTGCTTTAGAATTTAGAAGGCACAGAGAACCACACAGCAGGTGCAGTAATAAGGACACATACGGCAGCAGTGGCTCAGTATTGGGGTATCAGGTGCAGTAATAGGGACACATACGGCAGCAGCGGCTCAGTATTGGGGTATCAGGTGCAGTAATAGGGACACATACGGCAGCAGATGCTCAGTATTGGGGTATCAGGTGCAGTAATAGGGATACATACAGCAGCAGCGGCTCAGTATTGGGGTATCAGGTGCAGTAATAGGGTCACATACGGCAGCAGCGGCTCAGTATTGGGGTATCAGGTGCAGTAATAGGGACACATATGGCAGCAGCGGCACAGTATTGGGGTATCAAGTGCAGTAATAGGGACACATACGGCAGCAGCGGCTCAGTATTGGGGTATCAGGTGCAGTAATAGGGACACATACGGCAGCAGATGCTCAGTATTGCGGTATCTGGTGCAGTAATAGGGATACATACAGCAGCAACGGCTCAGTATTGGGGTATCAGGTGCAGTAATAGGGTCACATACGGCAGCAGCGGCTCAGTATTGGGGTATCAGGTGCAGTAATAGGGACACATACGACAGCAGCGGCTCAGTATTGGGGTATCAGGTGCAGTAATAGGGACACATACGGCAGCAGATGCTCAGTATTGGGGTATCAGGTGCAGTAATAGGGATACATACAGCAGCAGCGGCTCAGTATTGGGGTATCAGGTGCAGTAATAGGGTCACATACGGCAGCAGCGGCTCAGTATTGGGGTATCAGGTGCAGTAATAGGGACACATATGGCAGCAGCGGCACAGTATTGGGGTATCAGGTGCAGTAATAGGGACACATACGGCAGCAGCGGCTCAGTATTGGGGTATCAGGTGCAGTAATAGGGACACATACGGCAGCAGATGTTCAGTATTGGGGTATCAGGTGCAGTAATAGGGATACATACAGCAGCAGCGGCTCAGTATTGGGGTATCAGGTGCAGTAATAGGGTCACATACGGCAGCAGCGGCTCAGTATTGGGGTATCAGGTGCAGTAATAGGGACACATGGCAGAAGCGGCACAGTATTGGGGTATCAGGTGTAGTAATAGGGACACATACGGCAGCAGCGGCTCAGTATTGGGGTATCAGGTGCAGTAATAGGGTCACATACGGCAGCAGCGGCTCAGTATTGGGGTATCAGGTGCAGTAATAGGGTCACATACGGCAGCAGCGGCTCAGTATTGGGGTATCAGGTGCAGTAATAGGGACACATGGCAGCAGCGGCACAGTATTGGGGTATCAGGTGTAGTAATAGGGACACATACGGCAGCAGTGGCTCAGTATTGGGGTATCAGGTGCAGTAATAGGGACACATACGGCAGCAGCGGCTCAGTATTGGGGTATCAGGTGCAGTAATAGGGTCACATACGGCAGCAGCGGCTCAGTATTGGGGTATCAGATGCAGTAATAGGGACACATACGGCAGCAGCGGCTCAGTATTGGGGTATCAGGTGCAGTAATAGGGACACATGGCAGCAGCGGCTCAGTATTGGGGTATCAGGTGCAGTAATAGGGACACATGGCAGCAGCGGCACAGTATTGGGGTATCGGGGGCAGTAATAGGGACACATACGGCAGCAGCGGCTCAGTTTCGGGGTATCAGGGGCAGCAATAGGGACATATACAGCAGCAGCGGCTCAGTATTGGGGTATCAGCAGGATGAGGAGTTTGTGCAGGTTGGGAATAGATGGTGATGGGGCTGGAATATGAGAAGTGAAACGTTGGAATCCCTCCCTTTGATGTGGTCTCTGGCGCTGAGCCCTCATCTTTCCCGGAACATGTCTGCTGTTTTGAACAGCTGACATGTGCCTCTAACAGCAGCATTTAAAATGGCACACCGGAAAACCCGATAGGTAAACGGCGTAACGAGAAAAAAATTTTAAACGCCAGAATTTCGTTTTTTTGAATGTTGCTACATTGCAATAAAATGCAGTAATGGGCAATCAAAAGATCGTATCTGCACCAAAATGATATCAATAGAAACATCAGCTCGGTACACAAAAAATAAGCCCTAACCAACCAGAGATCATGAAACATGGAGACGCTACAGGTCTCAGAAAATGGTGTCATTTTTAACCAAAGTTTGGATTTTTTTTTCACCACTTAAATAAAAAAGGACCTATACTTGTTTGGTGCCTGTGAACTTGTACAGGAAAGATATATATCTTGGTACCGTGTTAGCCAGGGGATAGAAAAATATTTAGAATTGAGAGTCCTCAGTGGTTGATACCTTTTAATGGCTAACTGAAAAGATGGTAACAAATTGCAAGCTTTCGAGACTACTGGTCTCTTCATCAGGCATAAACTATGCCTGATGAAGAGACCAGTAGTCTCGAAAGCTTGCAATTTGTTACCGTCTTTTCAGTTAGCCATTAAAAGGTATCAACCACTGAGGACTCAATTCGAAATATTTGTGAACTCGTAGTGACCTGGAGAATCATAATTTGAGGTCAGTTTTAGCATTTGGTGAACATGGTTAAAAAAACAAACAAACTGTGGAATTGCGCTTTTTTTACAATTTCACCAGACATGGAATTATTTTTCCTGTTTTTCAGTACTTGATATGAAAAAACCGATGGTGTCATTCAAAAGTACAACTTGTTCCGCAAAAAAAGACCAAACATGGTCAGTTTGATGAAAAATTAAAAAAGGTATGGCTCTGAGAAGAAGGGAGTAAAATTCGAAAACAAAAAAAGAAAATAACTCTGGTCGTTAAGGTGTTAAATATGTCAGCTCCCAGCTGTAAGTTTATATGACGGGCTGCTCAAGACGTCTGCTCAAGACATGTCGGGTGAGGGCAGCGTCCTGTACCGTGAATGCGCTTTCCTCTGTTACCTAACCTGACAGGACGAGCGGAGGAGCGAGTGCGGATTAAAGCACGAGGCGACCTTTGTAGTTGACTGAGGAGATTCAACATCTATGTCATCAGCCTCACAGGTGTATTGGAGACCGGAGGACGCAGTGGATCTGTTGGAATAAACTACACAAACTGTCCTCAGCCTGTGGTGGGGTTAGATATTGTGAGGCAGTGACCCCTGTTGCAGCTAGGGTACGCTGTTTGTGCTCTCCAGAATGTAACAGAAAAAATAAAATGATTCAGCTCACCCTTGTAATGGTATTCTCACAGCCCACGAGAAATTTGATCTGAGCACGGAAATGTCTCTGCTTGACGCCTGGTACTTGTGCATGAAAATGAAAGTATCCAGCTCAGGAAATAAAATCAAAAGTCTTTATTTGGTTTGGACAAATTTAAAAAGTAAGCTGCTTGACAAACCAGTGCATACTGGAGGAAGGAATGTCTTGAATAACTGGACGCGTTTCGAACACGTATAGTGCTCTTAGTCCTCAGTCTCTCCAGAATGCGCACGGAGGCGTAGTGAGGCCATGAGGGCGCACTGCAGACACAGGTGTGGCTGTAATTAGAATGGTGAAGCAGTGACTGATTAAAAGTCCTGTACTAGAGGGGGAGGTGTGTCAGTGTAGTTTTGGAGGCAGACCAAGCAGTTGTCTGCAGAGCTCTTTTTGTGTGGAGCAGCAAGACGGCAAGAGGAACCAAAGGGACTGACACCCTGCGTCCCTGGCTGTCTTATGTTTACCCGGCTGCAATCCGGAGTACAAAGAGTGCTGTGCAGAGACTTGGTACCGGCGTGCGCTTGCCCAGGGAAACTGCACAGAGGGAAGTCCGGCCTATTTATTGACTGCAAACTAAAAGCCTGTATTTCTAATGGACTGTATGAAGAAGCTGTTTACTGTATATTGCTAATAGACTGTGTGAAGTAACACATTAAAGAAACTTGAACTTGCTTGGGTCACTGCCGTTTCACTGCGTATGGTCCTACCGTTGCATCACAATATATACACGGTACAGAATATACAATGTAACACACACTTCTGCTCCGCACAGGCTGAGGACAGTTTCTATACAATCACACACGGACTCTCGGCGGACAGCTGACAATGTCTTTGATTTTTGTCTGTGTGTGCATGTCTTTCTTACTTTTGATTATGGGGTTACTAGTGGGGGTGTCTGATAGACACCTCTCCATTACTGACATCCGGGTTTAATGTCAGCGAACATTACACAGCTGACACCAACCCCAAAACTATTACCGGCAGCCAGAACTATTGGTGCATCTAATGTAAGTGCCTTTTCTGGGCAGCTGCGGGCTGCTATTTTAGGCTGGGGAGGTCTAAATATCCATGGGCCTTCCCAGCCTGACAGTACCAGCCCCCAGCTGTCAGCTTTACCTGTGCTTGTTATCAAAAAGAGGAGACTCCAAGTAGCTTTTTTTTTTTTTTTTTTACACAGTTCACTGGCCAATCATGGCCATGCCAATTGGCTGTGTTGCAGCTTTTCAACAAGCTATGTTCAAGCTCCCAAACCCAAACAGTAACATGGACTTCCAGGAAAAGTCTATGATCAGGATCGCCCACCTCTAATGAAGGCATGACAACAGCAGGGAAACCGTGACTCTCAGATCAGAAGAAAATAATCAGGGAAATGAAAGCTGTTGTCAGACAAAGAAAATGTAGAGAAAACCAGAGCAAGTCTGGAGAAAACTCATCTATTATAGGACGCCGGAGAGACGTCATCACATCCACCGGAGCCAACAAGGAGCCTCTCACCTCGTGGTGTAAGAGGCCGGAGCTCCTCCATCATCCCGTCCTGGTACCGATCCTGGTGTCCTTCTAGATACTCCCACTCCTCCATGGAGAGATAGACAGCGACGTCCTGACACCTTATAGGAACCTGACAACAAAGACACAGTTACAGTATCACCCAGAATTTCCCAGTGCTGTCCTGTATAATGTCCCAACAGTCACCTCTCCGGTTGTAGTGAAATATGTATAGGTATATATGTGTGAGCAGCAGTAATTTAACATCTGTCCCGAGACTGCAGGTCTCGCAGGGGGTCACAGCATATGTTATCCTAACAAGGCAGTCTACTGTCTCCAATCTTGCCAGGGGGTCTTGGTAAGAACCAGGAAGAAGGGGAAGCGTTTCACACCTTCAACTCTTTTGAAGATAGATGTCAATTACAGCCTCACATTATCTGTGAGAAACTTTACACAGGGAACTTCAGAGGAAATAATATATTCATTGGTGGAGTGTTCACGGCCCAGTCACAAACAAGCATTTATAAATACTAACATGAGGGGCTGGTCTAGAAATTTGACCTCCAGGGTGACTCTATAAATTAGACCTACACACAAAGGAGGGTGTTCACAGATTGAGGGCAGCCAAGCTGATGTGATCCATTCCAAATTCGCCACCCCAGGGAGCAGAAAGCAGACTACAAAGTTAGACATTTCAGTAACTTTTCTCCCGTTTATTTATATAACTGTTTTGCATATTTGTATGTCACTTTTATTACCTTATTTTTATACCATTTTTATTGTAAGCATTGTACCTTTTCTATTAAAGAATAAAACTTTAATAAGTTGAACCTCGTATGTTCTAAAGAATCCATAGCCTTAAATTGTGTGAGCCTTATGATTGACAGACAGTAGTAGTAATATTTCCGGGACTCATCGCCGCTGTGTTCGGTGAGTGGTGGCAGCGTGTATGAGCGGGTGTGTGGCATGGGCTGGTGTGTGATTATGCTCCCATTACAGCATAGAACAGAGGTTGAATGCTGAACTAAGAGAGGGGAGATAGATTAACCCTCGCAGGCGCAACCCCAAGTCGAGTGCTGAGAAAGGGGTATGTGACACCGGTCATCACCCAGAATCCTCCAGTGCTGTCCTGTATAATGTCCCAGCAGTCACCTCTCCGATCATCACCCTGAATCCTCCAGTGCTGTACAATGTCCTAGCAGTCACCTCTCCGCTCCTAACCCGGAATTCTCAGGTGCCGTCCTGTGTAATGTCCCAGCAGTCACCTCTCCGGTCATCACCCAGAATCCTCCTGAGCTGTCCTGTATAATGTCCCAGCAGTCACCTCTTCGCTCATCACCCAGAATCCTTCAGTGCCATCCTGTATAATGTCCCAGCAGTCTCCTCTCCGATGATCACCCAGAATCCTCCAGTGCCGTCCTGTATAATGTCCCAGCAGTCACCTCTCCGGTCATCACCCAGAATCCTCCAGTCCTGTATAATGTCAAAGCAGTCACCTCTCCGGTCATCACCCAGAATCCTCCAGTGCCATCCTGTATTATGTCCCAGCAGTCACCTCTCCGGTCATCACCCAGAATCCTCCAGTGTCATCCTGTATAATGTACACAGGAGGCTGTGTAATGTCCCAGCAGTCACCTCTCCGGTCATCACCCAGAATCCTCCAGTGTCATCCTGTATAATGTCCCAGCAGTCACCACTCCGCTCATCACCCAGATTCCTCCAGTGCCCTCCTGTGTAATGTCCCAGCAGTCACCTCTCCGGTCATCACCCAGAATCCTCCAGTGCCATCCTGTATTATGTCCCAGCAGTCACCTCTCCGGTCATCACCCAGAATCCTCCAGTGTCATCCTGTATAATGTACACAGGAGGCTGTGTAATGTCCCAGCAGTCACCTCTCCGGTCATCAACCAGAATCCCCCAGTGTCGTCCTGTATAATGTCCCAGCAGTCACCTCTCCGCTCATCACCCAGAATCCTCCAGTGCTGTATAATGTCCCAGCAGTCACCTCTCCGGTCATCAACCAGAATCCCCCAGTGTCGTCCTGTATAATGTCCCAGCAGTCACCTCTCCGCTCATCACCCAGAATCCTCCAGTGCTGTCCTGTATAATGTCCCAGCAATCACCTCTCCGGTCATCAACCAGAATCCTCCAGTGTCATCCTGTATAATGTCCCAGCAGTCTCCTCTCCGCTCATCACCCAGAATTCTCCAGTGCCATCCTGTATAATGTCCCAGCAGTCACCTCTCCGGTCATCACCCAGAATCCTCCAGTGTCATCCTGTATAATGTCCCAGCAGTCACCTCTCCGCTCATCACCCAGAATCCTCCAGTGTCGTCCTGTATAATGTCCCAGCAGTCTCCTCTCCGCTCATCACCCAGAATTCTCCAGTGCCATCCTGTATAATGTCCCAGCAGTCACCTCTCCGGTCATCACCCAGAATCCTCCAGTGTCATCCTGTATAATGTCCCAGCAGTCATCTCTCCGCTCATCACCCAGAATCCTCCAGTGCTGTATAAAGTCCCAGCAGTCACCTCTCTGCTCTTCACCCAGAATCCTCCATTGCCGTCCTGTATAATATCCCAGCAGTCACCTCTCCGCTCATCACCCAGAATCCTCCAGTGCCGTCCTGTATAATGTCCCAGCAGTCACCTCTCCGGTCATCACCCAGAATCCTCCAGTGTCCTCCTGTATAATGTCCCAGCAGTCACCTCTCCGCTCATCACCCAGAATCCTCTAGTGCCCTCCTGTATAATGTCCCAGCAGTCTCCTCTCCGCTCATCACCCAGAATTCTCCAGTGCTGTATAAAGTCCCAGCAGTCACCTCTCCGCTCATCACCCAGAATCCTCCAGTGCTGTATAACGTCCCAGCAGTCACCTCTCCGCTCATCACCCAGAATCCTCCAGTGCTGTATAATGTCCCAGCAGTCACCTCTCCGCTCATCACCCAGAATCCTCCAGTCCTGTATTATGTCCCAGCAGTCACCTCTCCACTCATCACCCAGAATCCTCCAGTCCTGTATAATGTCCCAGCAGTCACCTCTCCGCTCATCACCCAGAATCCTCCAGTCCTGTATAATGTCCCAGCAGTCTCCTCTCCGCTCATCACCCAGAATCCTCCAGTGATGTATAATGTCCCAGCAGTCACCTCTCCGCTCATCACCCAGAATCCTCCAGTCCTGTATTATGTCCCAGCAGTCACCTCTCCACTCATCACCCAGAATCCTCCAGTCCTGTATAATGTCCCAGCAGTCACCTCTCCGCTCATCACCCAGAATCCTCCAGTCCTGTATAATGTCCCAGCAGTCTCCTCTCCGCTCATCACCCAGAATCCTCCAGTGCTGTATAATGTCCCAGCAGTCACCTCTCCACTCATCACCCAGAATCCTCCAGTGCTGTATAATGTCCCAGCAGTCACCTCTCCGCTCATCACCCAGAATTCTCCAGTGCTGTATAAAGTCCCAGCAGTCACCTCTCTGCTCATCACCCAGAATCCTCCATTGCTGTCCTTTATAACGTCTCGTGAGATGAGGCAGAGACGCTGCCCGTCCCCAACACTGAGGAGCCACTGTCACATGAATACTCTTATTGGGAACAGCCGCAGCACACACAGGGATAGCTTTATCCAAACCAAATTTCCATAACATAGTCATCTTTCCGCTCATCACCCAGAATCCTCCAGTGCTGTGTAATGTACCAGCAGTCACCTCTCCGCTCATCACCCAGAATCCCCCAGTGCTGTATAATGTCCCAGCAGTCACCTCTCCGCTCTGTTACGAGTCGAATTCCCACCCCTGCACAGGGGGAATCTCGAACCATGTCTGCAGCGGTCTCCCATTCTGCATCAGCCGCAGTGGAACCTGCTCAGCAGAGACGTCGGTCCCAGCGTCTCACTCAGTCTGATACTGTGCAAAGGGTTACTGCTGCCTTTCTAGGCTCTGCTATTGTACCCTGCACTGGTCTGCGGCAAGCCGGCTTTTCTGGGACGAAGTCCTGCTTTGCACACAATGAGCATGCCCACAGGAGGACCTCTCATTGGAGGTCGGCGGTCACACGCTCAGGCCCTGTAGCAGCTCCCAGTGGTCCTCCAGGAAGGTCCTGTTGAGCTGCAACTATAAAATGTTCGCATGGCCGCACGGCCATGCGCTAGTGTCAATTTATGTATGAGATCAGCGCCAGTGTGGTCATGTTTGTGTGTGTATTCAGGGACCCGGCTGAAATAAGCCCCTAGAATGCTGGCACCTCCGGCGAGGAGTTTCATGTGAGTGGATTCAGGGCTGGCGTATAGCCATTAGAATTCCGGCTCCACCAAAGAGGAGCGGCATGTTTGCTATTGACTGCATGACCACTATCGGCTCTACTAAGTAGCTGTGTTCCTCTGTGAGCTTAACAGGGCACAGCGTTCTCTTTGCTAACAGACTCTGTGAAGTAACAGAGTTAGTTTATACCGCCATATTGTGCCGCCTTTACTAGCAGCAGGTTCTTTCCTGCACGGTGGACCCCGGGTTGCGAACGCACCTTCTGATATATATATTCTATTGCGTTCCGCCAACCCTAACTGTACACTAGCGCCAGGGTCTGGCTAGTAATGGCGGATGAACAGCGATTGCAGGGGTACATTCAGCTGCTGGAGGGCAGGTTGGTGGCTCTCGAGCGTGCAAATTTGGCGGTGGATGTTACCGCAATAGTTGTTCAGGCTGCTAGAGTGGCTGCAGCAACTTTACCCACTGCCACCTCTGTTCCGACCTTATCTCACCTCCCGCTGCCTGAAAAATATTCTGGTGACAGTAAATCCTGTAGGGGTTTCTTGAGCCAGTGCGGTACACACCTCGAGCTCCTGGCTGCACGTTTTCCCACAGAGCGGGCAAAGGTGGGATTCATAATCTCTTTTCTGTCGGACAGAGCTTTGGAGTGGGCTACGCCGCTGTGGGAGCGCAACGATCATGTGGTGCAGAGTGTTTCTCGGTTTCTGGGCACTCTGAAACAGGTCTTTTTGGGACCTCGAGTCACCCATGATACGGCGCTCCAACTGCTGGCATTGACTCAGGGTTCGATCATGGTCAGCCATTTTGCCGTCCACTTCCGGACATTAGCGTCTGAGCTGGAGTGGTCTGGCTGACCATGTGAAGGACTCTTTGGCCACTAGGGAGATTCCCGCCACACTGGAGGAGCTCATAGCTATATCAACTCGCATCAACCTTCATTTTCACTAGCGAAGGTTGGAGCGAGCCCAGTGTAGGCAGAGGTTTCGGCTGGCTCCCACCTTCGCCAAACCTTTAGAATCTCTGGTCCAGGCGCCCAAGTCACATGAGGCCATGGAAGTGTCATGAGCGGGATCCAAGTCCCGGTCCGCTCGTGCACTTAAGGTCTGTCATGTTTGCCGGCAGTCAGGACATCTTGCCTCCAAGTGTCCTCAGCGGTCGGGGGAACGTCAGCGTCTAGTGGCAGTTGGAGGAGGTACACTAGACACGGCGACGTTTACCTCTAAGTTGTCCTTCAAGGGGACAATTACCATAGGCCCATCCACGCTTATGGTAGAGCTTTGCGTGGACTCTGAGGGTAATTTTATGTCATCCGCTTTCGCCCAGCGACACGCAATACCCCTGGTGATGCTCGCCAAACCAGTAACCGTTCGAGTGGTAAATGGGTCGACACTACCCTCACAGATTACCCTCCAAACCATTCCTTTCATTCTGTGTCTTCATCACATCAGGAGATTATCTCTCTATTAGTCATTCCTGAGGGAATTGATGAGGTCCTGTTGGGGATACCATGGCTACGCTATCATTCTCCTCATATAGAGTGGTCCTCAGGGAGAATTTTGGGATGGAGTAAATCCTGTGAGGGTAGATGTCTGAGGGAGTGCGTTCAGGTTGCTACAACAGAGGTACCCGCAGATCTTTCCTCTCTCCCCAAGCACTATTGGCCCTATGCGGACGTGTTCTCCAAAAGGGCTGCGGAGACCCTTCCGCCTCACCGCCCCTATGACTGTCCTATTGACCTCTTTCCTGGTGCAGAGCCTCCCCGGGGTTGAGTCTATCCGTTATCTATCCCGGAGACTGAGGTAATGTCTCAGTACATTCAAGAGAATCTGGCAAGAGGATTTATTAGGAAGTTAGTTTTACCTTCAGGGGCTGGGTTCTTCTTCATGCACCCCCTGACGAAGGATTTAATCCGAAACGCGCATCGGGGTGCTCTGTGCTTGGAGGGATGAACTTTACCAGGTATAATCCTACTCATTATTTGTTTTCATTTATACTTGATACGACTTTTCTGCAGGACATTGGTCTCTTATAAATTGTTTTTCTTACATTGTGCTGTTTCTTATCATACTCCCCTCATTTTACATTGCTCAATATAGGTCACATTCCCCTAACACTTGTCTCTGGTATATTATACATTTGGGCAGGACATACTACCCAGATACATAGATTTATTATTTATTCCTTCTTATCAGCCTCTAGCCTAAGTTGCTTCAACACCCCTTGATTTATAATACTGTGTTTACATCAGCACATTGTTGTTTTTTCACTAGCTCCACATATATATCATATATATATATATATATATATATATATATATATATATATATATATATATATATATATATACAGTGGGGCAAAAAAGTATTTAGTCAGTCAGCAATAGTGCAAGTTCCACCACTTAAAAAGATGAGAGGCGTCTGTAATTTACATCATAGGTAGACCTCAACTATGGGAGACAAACTGAGAAAAAAAAAATCCAGAAAATCACATTGTCTGTTTTTTTAACATTTTATTTGCATATTATGGTGGAAAATAAGTATTTGGTCAGAAACAAAATTTCATCTCAATACTTTGTAATATATCCTTTGTTGGCAATGACAGAGGTCAAACGTTTTCTGTAAGTCTTCACAAGGTTGCCACACACTGTTGTTGGTATGTTGGCCCATTCCTCCATGCAGATCTCCTCTAGAGCAGTGATGTTTTTGGCTTTTCGCTTGGCAACACGGACTTTCAACTCCCCTCCAAAGTTTTTCTATAGGGTTGAGATCTGGAGACTGGCTAGGCCACTCCAGGACCTTGAAATGCTTCTTACGAAGCCACTCCTTCGTTGCCCTGGCGGTGTGCTTTGGATCATTGTCATGTTGAAAGACCCAGCCACGTTTCATCTTCAATGCCCTTGCTGATGGAAGGAGGTTTGCACTCAAAATCTCACAATACATGGCCCCATTCATTCTTTCATGTACCCGGATCAGTCGTCCTGGCCCCTTTGCAGAGAAACAGCCCCAAAGCATGATGTTTCCACCACCATGCTTTACAGTAGGTATGGTGTTTGATGGATGCAACTCAGTATTCTTTTTCCTCCAAACACGACAAGTTGTGTTTCTACCAAACAGTTCCAGTTTGGTTTCATCAGACCATAGGACATTCTCCCAAAACTCCTCTGGATCATCCAAATGCTCTCTAGCAAACTTCAGACGGGCCCGGACATGTACTGGCTTAAGCAGTGGGACACGTCTGGCACTGCAGGATCTGAGTCCATGGTGGCGTAGTGTGTTACTTATGGTAGGCCTTGTTACATTGGTCCCAGCTCTCTGCAGTTCATTCACTAGGTCCCCCCGCGTGGTTCTGGGATTTTTGCTCACCGTTCTTGTGATCATTCTGACCCCACGGGGTGGGATTTTGTGTGGAGCCCCAGATCGAGGGAGATTATCAGTGGTCTTGTATGTCTTCCATTTTCTAATTATTGCTCCCACTGTTGATTTCTTCACTCCAAGCTGGTTGGCTATTGCAGATTCAGTCTTCCCAGCCTGGTGCAGGGCTACAATTTTGTTTCTGGTGTCCTTTGACAGCTCTTTGGTCTTCACCATAGTGGAGTTTGGAGTCAGACTGTTTGAGGGTGTGCACAGGTGTCTTTTTATACTGATAACAAGTTTAAACAGGTGCCATTACTACAGGTAATGAGTGGAGGAAAGAGGAGACTCTTAAAGAAGAAGTTACAGGTCTGTGAGAGCCAGAAATCCTGATTGTTTGTTTCTGACCAAATACTTATTTTCCACCATAATATGCAAAAAAAATGATAAAAAAAAAACAGACAATGTGATTTTCTGGATTTTTTTTTCTCAGTTTGTCTCCCATAGTTGAGGTCTACCTATGATGTAAATTACAGACGCCTCTCATCTTTTTAAGTGGTGGAACTTGCACTATTGCTGACTGACTAAATACTTTTTTGCCCCACTGTGTGTGTGTGTATATATATATATATATATATATATATATATATATACATTGTTTGACACTCTGCACCTTTGTGTCTTGCATGTTTGCACAATTGTAGTTTTCTTCCACATGGCTATGGACTGATGAGAAGCAGCAATAAATAGCTACATACAATTGTTTATTCCTCTGTGGATATATTGTGCTGTTTATTCCAAGTCTTACACAAGTTGTATATATTATTGTCCGTCCTAATATTCACAATCTATTATGCTTAATTCTTTTATATATTTTTAACTTTTCCAAGTACAGGCACATGCTGTAGTGCCAGCTGTCAAAAATTAAAGGCAATTTTACCTATATATATTTCTTGGCCTTATTTATTATTCTATATTAGCTTCTTGTTATTTTTTCCAATCCCGCTCTGTTTGTTCATTTTACCAAAATACCCTGAGTGGTTTGCCACTCACTTTTTGTGTATCAGTAACCTCTCCGACTCTAATATTTTTATTGTATTTTATTACCTTTAAAATTTGTTTATAGTGGGTTAGTTCTATACGGTGTACATACTTTACTCATCGTGCAGAAGAAGAGTGGAGAACTGCGTCCATGCATAGACAACAGGGGTCTTAACTCCATCACCATTAAGAACAAGTACCCACTACCCCTGATATCCGAGCCCAGCAGTCACCTCTCCGCTCATCACCCAGAATCCTCCAGTCCTGTATAATGTCCCAGCAGTCACCTCTCCGCTCATCACCCAGAATCCTCCAGTCCTGTATAATCTCCCAGCAGTCACCTCTCCGCTCATCACCCAGAATCCTCCAGTCCTGTATAATCTCCCAGCAGTCACCTCTCCGCTCATCACCCAGAATCCTCCAGTCCTGTATAATGTCCCAGCAGTCACCTCTCCGCTCATCACCCAGAATCCTCCAGTCCTGTATAATGTCCCAGCAGTCACCTCTCCGCTCATCACCCAGAATCCTCCAGTCCTGTATAATCTCCCAGCAGTCACCTCTCCGCTCATCACCCAGAATCCTCCAGTCCTGTATAATCTCCCAGCAGTCACCTCTCCGCTCATCACCCAGAATCCTCCAGTGCTGTATAATCTCCCAGCAGTCACCTCTCCGCTCATCACCCAGAATCCTCCAGTGCTGTATAATCTCCCAGCAGTCACCTCTCCGCTCATCACCCAGAATCCTCCAGTCCTGTATAATCTCCCAGCAGTCTCCTCTCCGCTCATCACCCAGAATCCTCCAGTGCTGTATAATGTCCCAGCAGTCACCTCTCCGCTCATCACCCAGAATCCTCCAGTCCTGTATAATGTCCCAGCAGTCACCTCTCTCCTCATCCCCCAGAATCCTCCAGTCCTATATAATGTCCCAGCAGTCACCTCTCCACTCATCACCCAGAATCCTCCAGTGCTGTATAATGTCCCAGCAGTCACCTCTCCGCTCATCACCCAGAATCCTCCAGTCCTGTATAATGTCCCAGCAGTCACCTCTCCGCTCATCACCCAGAATCCTCCAGTGCTGTATAATGTCCCAGCAGTCACCTCTCCGCTCATCACCCAGAATCCTCCAGTCCTGTATAATGTCCCAGCAGTCACCTCTCCGCTCATCACCCAGAATCCTCCAGTCCTATATAATGTCCCAGCAGTCACCTCTCCGCTCATCACCCAGAATCCTCCAGTCCTATATAATGTCCCAGCAGTCACCTCTCCGCTCATCACCCAGAATCCTCCAGTGCTGTATAATGTCCCAGCAGTCACCTCTCCTCTCATCACCCAGAATCCTCCAGTGCTGTATAATGTCCCAGCAGTCACCTCTCCGCTCATCACCCAGAATCCTCCAGTGCTGTATAATGTCCCAGCAGTCACCTCTCCTCTCATCACCCAGAATCCTCCAGTGCTGTATAATGTCCCAGCAGTCACCTCTCCGCTCATCACCCAGAATCCTCCAGTGCTGTATAATCTCCCAGCAGTCACCTCTCCGCTCATCACCCAGAATCCTCCAGTGCTGTATAATGTCCCAGCAGTCACCTCTCCGCTCATCACCCAGAATCCTCCAGTGCTGTATAATGTCCCAGCAGTCACCTCTCCGCTCATCACCCAGAATCCTCCAGTGCTGTATAATGTCCCAGCAGTCACCTCTCCGCTCATCACCCAGAATCCTCCAGTGCTGTATAATGTCCCAGCAGCCACCTCTCCGCTCATCACCCAGAATCCTCCAGTGCTGTATAATGTCCCAGCAGTCACCTCTCCGCTCATCACCCAGAATCCTCCAGTGCTGTATAATGTCCCAGCAGTCACCTCTCCGCTCATCCCCCAGAATCCTCCAGTGCTGTATAATGTCCCAGCAGTCACCTCTCCGCTCATCACCCAGAATCCTCCAGTCCTGTATAATGTCCCAGCAGTCACCTCTCCGCTCATCACCCAGAATCCTCCAGTGCTGTATAATGTCCCAGCAGTCACCTCTCCGCTCATCCCCCAGAATCCTCCAGTGCTGTATAATGTCCCAGCAGTCACCTCTCCGCTCATCACCCAGAATCCTCCAGTGCTGTATAATGTCCCAGCAGTCACCTCTCCGCTCATCACCCAGAATCCTCCAGTCCTGTATAATGTTCCAGCAGTCACCTCTCCGGTCATCACCCAGAATCCTCCAGTGCTGTATAATCTCCCAGCAGTCACCTCTACGCTCATCACCCAGAATCCTCCAGTGCTGTATAATCTCCAAGCAGTCACCTCTCCGCACATCACCCAGAATCCTCCAGTGCTGTATAATGTCCCAGCAGTCACCTCTCCGCTCATCACCCAGAATCCTCCAGTCCTGTATAATGTCCCAGCAGTCACCTCTCCGCTCATCACCCAGAATCCTCCAGTCCTGTATAATGTCCCAGCAGTCACCTCTCCGGTCATCACCCAGAATCCTCCAGTGCTGTATAATGTCCCAGCAGTCACCTCTCCGCTCATCACCCAGAATCCTCCAGTCCTGTATAATGTCCCAGCAGTCACCTCTCCGCTCATCACCCAGAATCCTCCAGTCCTATATAATGTCCCAGCAGTCACCTCTCCGCTCATCACCCAGAATCCTCCAGTGCTGTATAATGTCCCAGCAGTCACCTCCCTGCTCATCACCCAGAATCCTCCAGTCCTATATAATGTCCCAGCAGTCACCTCTCCGCTCATCACCCAGAATCCTCCAGTGCTGTATAATGTCCCAGCAGTCACCTCAACGCTCATCACCCAGAATCCTCCAGTCCTGTATAATGTCCCAGCAGTCACCTCTCCGCTCATCACCCAGAATCCTCCAGTGCTGTATAATGTCCCAGCAGTCACCTCTCCGCTCATCACCCAGAATCCTCCAGTGCTGTATAATGTCCCAGCAGTCACCTCTCTGCTCATCACCCAGAATCCTCCAGTGCTGTATAATGTCCCAGCAGTCACCTCTCTGCTCATCACCCAGAATCCTCCAGTGCTGTATAATGTCCCAGCAGTCACCTCTCCGCTCATCACCCAGAATCCTCCAGTGCTGTATAATGTCCCAGCAGTCACCTCTCTGCTCATCACCCAGAATCCTCCAGTGCTGTATAATGTCCCAGCAGTCTCCTCTCCGCTCATCACCCAGAATCCTCCAGTGCTGTATAATGTCCCAGCAGTCACCTCTCTGCTCATCACCCAGAATCCTCCAGTGCTGTATAATGTCCCAGCAGTCACCTCTCCGCTCATCACCCAGAATCCTCCAGTGCTGTATAATGTCCCAGCAGTCACCTCTTCGCTCATCACCCAGAATCCTCCAGTGCTGTATAATGTCCCAGCAGTCACCTCTCCGCTCATCACCCAGAATCCTCCAGTGCTGTATAATGTCCCAGCAGTCACCTCTCCGCTCATCACCCAGAATCCTCCAGTGCTGTATAATGTCCCAGCAGTCACCTCTCCGCTCATCACCCAGAATCCTCCAGTGCCGTATAATGTCCCAGCAGTCACCTCTCCGCTCATCACCCAGAATCCCCCAGTGCTGTATAATGTCCCAGCAGTCACCTCCGCTAATCACCCAGAATCCTCCAGTGCTGTATAATGTCCCAGCAGTCACCTCTCCGCTCATCACCCAGAATCCTCCAGTCCTGTATAGTGTCCCAGCAGTCACCTCTCCGCTCATCACCCAGAATCCTCCAGTGCCGCCCTATATAATGTCCCAGCAGTCACCTCTCCGCTCATCACCCAGAATCCTCCAGTGCTGTATAATGTCCCAGCAGTCACCTCTCCGCTCATCACCCAGAATCCTCCAGTCCTGTATAATGTCCCAGCAGTCACCTCTCCGCTCATCACCCAGAATCCTCCAGTGCTGTATAATGTCCCAGCAGTCACCTCTCCGCTCATCACCCAGAATCCTCCAGTCCTGTATAGTGTCCCAGCAGTCACCTCTCCGCTCATCACCCAGAATCCTCCAGTCCTGTATAATGTCCCAGCAGTCACCTCTCCGCTCATCACCCAGAATCCTCCAGTGCTGTATAATGTCCCAGCAGTCACCTCTCCGCTCATCACCCAGAATCCTCCAGTGCTGTATAATGTCCCAGCAGTCACCTCTCCGCTCATCACCCAGAATCCTCCAGTGCTGTCCTGTATAATGTCCCAGCAGTCTCCTCTTCGCTCATCACCCAGAATCCTCCAGTCCTGTATAGTGTCCCAGCAGTCACCTCTCCGCTCATCACCCAGAATCCTCCAGTCCTGTATAATGTCCCAGCAGTCACCTCTCCGCTCATCACCCAGAATCCTCCAGTGCTGTATAATGTCCCAGCAGTCACCTCTCCGCTCATCACCCAGAATCCTCCAGTGCTGTATAATGTCCCAGCAGTCACCTCTCCACTCATCACCCAGAATCCTCCAGTCCTGTATAATGTCCCAGCAGTCACCTCTCCGCTCATCACCCAGAATCCTCCAGTGCTGTATAATGTCCCAGCAGTCACCTCTCCGCTCATCACCCAGAATCCTCCAGTGCTGTATAATGTCCCAGCAGTCACCTCTTCGCTCATCACCCAGAATCCTCCAGTCCTGTATAATGTCCCAGCAGTCACCTCTCCGCTCATCACCCAGAATCCTCCAGTGCTGTATAATGTCCCAGCAGTCACCTCTCCGCTCATTACCCAGAATCCTCCAGTCCTGTATAATGTCCCAGCAGTCACCTCTCCGCTCATCACCCAGAATCCTCCAGTCCTGTATAATGTCCCAGCAGTCACCTCTCCGCTCATCACCCAGAATCCTCCAGTGCTGTATAATGTCCCAGCAGTCACCTCTCCACTCATCACCCAGAATCCTCCAGTCCTGTATAATGTCCCAGCAGTCACCTCTCCGCTCATCTCCCGGAATCCTCCAGTCCTGTATAATGTCCCAGCAGTCACCTCTCCACTCATCACCCAGAATCCTCCAGTGCTGTATAATGTCCCAGCAGTCACCTCTCCGCTCATCACCCAGAATCCTCCAGTGCTGTATAATCTCCCAGCAGTCACCTCTCCGCTCATCACCCAGAATCCTCCAGTGCTGTATAATCTCCCAGCAGTCACCTCTCCGCTCATCACCCAGAATCCTCCAGTCCTGTATAATGTCCCAGCAGTCACCTCTCCGCTCATCACCCAGAATCCTCCAGTGCTGTATAATATCCCAGCAGTCACCTCTCCGCTCATCACCCAGAATCCTCCAGTCCTGTATAATGTCCCAGCAGTCACCTCTCCGCTCATCTCCCAGAATCCTCCAGTCCTGTATAATGTCCCAGCAGTCACCTCTCCGCTCATCACCCAGAATCCTCCAGTCCTGTATAATGTCCCAGCAGTCACCTCTCCGCTCATCACCCAGAATCCTCCAGTGCTGTATAATGTCCCAGCAGTCACCTCTCCGCTCATCACCCAGAATCCTCCAGTCCTGTATAATGTCCCAGCAGTCACCTCTCCGCTCATCTCCCAGAATCCTCCAGTCCTGTATAATGTCCCAGCAGTCACCTCTCCGCTCATCACCCAGAATCCTCCAGTCCTGTATAATGTCCCAGCAGTCACCTCTCCGCTCATCACCCAGAATCCTCCAGTGCTGTATAATGTCCCAGCAGTCACCTCTCCGCTCATCACCCAGAATCCTCCAGTCCTGTATAATCTCCCAGCAGTCACCTCTCCGCTCATCACCCAGAATCCTCCAGTGCTGTATAATGTCCCAGCAGTCACCTCTCCGCTCATCTCCCAGAATCCTCCAGTCCTGTATAATGTCCCAGCAGTCACCTCTCCGCTCATCTCCCAGAATCCTCCAGTCCTGTATAATGTCCCAGCAGTCACCTCTCCGCTCATCACCCAGAATCCTCCAGTGCTGTATAATCTCCCAGCAGTCACCTCTCCGCTCATCACCCAGAATCCTCCAGTGCTGTATAATGTCCCAGCAGCCACCTCTCCGCTCATCACCCAGAATCCTCCAGTCCTGTATAATGTCCCAGCAGTCACCTCTCCGCTCATCACCCAGAATCCTCCAGTCCTGTATAATGTCCCAGCAGTCACCTCTCCACTCATCACCCAGAATCCTCCAGTCCTGTATAATGTCCCAGCAGTCACCTCTCCGCTCATCTCCCGGAATCCTCCAGTCCTGTATAATGTCCCAGCAGTCACCTCTCCACTCATCACCCAGAATCCTCCAGTGCTGTATAATGTCCCAGCAGTCACCTCTCCGCTCATCACCCAGAATCCTCCAGTGCTGTATAATCTCCCAGCAGTCACCTCTCCGCTCATCACCCAGAATCCTCCAGTGCTGTATAATCTCCCAGCAGTCACCTCTCCGCTCATCACCCAGAATCCTCCAGTCCTGTATAATGTCCCAGCAGTCACCTCTCCGCTCATCACCCAGAATCCTCCAGTGCTGTATAATATCCCAGCAGTCACCTCTCCGCTCATCACCCAGAATCCTCCAGTCCTGTATAATGTCCCAGCAGTCACCTCTCCGCTCATCTCCCAGAATCCTCCAGTCCTGTATAATGTCCCAGCAGTCACCTCTCCGCTCATCACCCAGAATCCTCCAGTCCTGTATAATGTCCCAGCAGTCACCTCTCCGCTCATCACCCAGAATCCTCCAGTGCTGTATAATGTCCCAGCAGTCACCTCTCCGCTCATCACCCAGAATCCTCCAGTCCTGTATAATGTCCCAGCAGTCACCTCTCCGCTCATCTCCCAGAATCCTCCAGTCCTGTATAATGTCCCAGCAGTCACCTCTCCGCTCATCACCCAGAATCCTCCAGTCCTGTATAATCTCCCAGCAGTCACCTCTCCGCTCATCACCCAGAATCCTCCAGTGCTGTATAATGTCCCAGCAGTCACCTCTCCGCTCATCTCCCAGAATCCTCCAGTCCTGTATAATGTCCCAGCAGTCACCTCTCCGCTCATCTCCCAGAATCCTCCAGTCCTGTATAATGTCCCAGCAGTCACCTCTCCGCTCATCACCCAGAATCCTCCAGTGCTGTATAATCTCCCAGCAGTCACCTCTCCGCTCATCACCCAGAATCCTCCAGTGCTGTATAATGTCCCAGCAGCCACCTCTCCGCTCATCACCCAGAATCCTCCAGTGCTGTATAATGTCCCGTGAGATGAGGAGCAGACGCTGCACACCCCCCATACAATGCTGCCCGTCCCCAACAGTGAGGAGCCGCAGTCACAGGGAGCAGGAGCCTCCACAGGAACAGCTCTGATCTCACCCCACACTCTCCTCTCACAGATTTACCACAAACCCTCCTGTAATCTCACCGGAATGGCGGGAAATCTGCTGCTGGCTGACACCAGAGAACACGAGCTGCACACAACCAGGACGGAGCTGCTGCACTGAGAGCTGAAGGACCTGTGGTGACGTCACCGTCATGTGACCAGTGGGCGGGGCTCAGGAGAGAAGTGTTTGGACTTGTGATGATGTCATGCAGATGTGTTAGGCTATGTTCACACTTTGCGGATTCCACTGCGGATTTTTCCGCAGCAGAATTCCAAAATCCGCAGTGAAAACCCGTTGCGGTTTTTACTGCGGATTTATCGCGGTTTTTACTGCGTTTTCTTCTGCGGATTTTCATCTGCAGTTTTCTATTGGAGCAGGTGAAAATCCGCAGAAAAGAAGTGACATGCTGCGGAATGTAATCCGCAGCATGTGCACTGCGTTTTTTGTTTCCCATAGGTTTACATTGTTCTGTAAACTCATGGGAAACTGCTGCGGATCCGCAGCAAAATCCGCAAAGTGTGAATATAGCCTTAGGTGTCACTGCACAGGGGGAATCTCAAGCCATCTCCGCTGTGGTCTCCCATTCTTCTCCATCCGCAGTGGAGCCTGCTCAGCAGAGACATCGGTCCCAGCGTCTGGCTCAAGCTGATGCTTTACGTCTGATTACTGCTGCTATTCCAGGTTCAGCTATTGTAACCAGCATTAATCAGACGTTCCAGGGACTAAGTCCTGCTTTTTGTCAACTGAGCATGCCCGTGAGACATGGTCACATGCTCAGGTCCTGTAGCTGCCCTGATTGGACCACTGAGAAGTTCCCGGAAGGACGCAGCTATAATAGCTTTGCTTGGCCATGCGCTAGTATAAATCTAAATTCTGTATGTCTGGATGTAATTTGGTGAAAGCTCCTAATTGAGCCCCCTCCCTAGCATTGTTGACTGAGTGTGGGTGATTGGAGCTAACTTGTGCCATCCAGCGCAAGGCACGGAATACAGCGTCCGTCAGAGCGGCGCCGTGCACAAATACTGCGCTTTCCTGGCCCAAGTTTAGGGTGGTTAGTGGCGTCCGCCAGAGCGGTGCTGTACACACCTAGTGCTGTAGATCATTAGTATGGTTTCTGGCATCGCAGTTGCAGCGCTGAATGCTAGAGGGCCTCTAACCTGCATCCTTAGGGCAGAGTCCTGTGACCAAAACACTAGCGTTCACTCTGCAGTATTGCGGCCCTGTGACGTAACAGGGTGCGCCTCTTGTATACCGGGAGAAGTTACCCCACATGTTCACGTTATGCCGCCATATATAGGTGTCACTTCTGCATGGTGGACCCCGGGCTGTGAACGCACCTTATATCCTCTTTAATATTATTTGGTGCGTTCCACCAACCCTAACAACATGTGACCGTGCACCAGATTATGTCACGTGAAGTGGTGGAGCCTCTTTCTGCATTGCACAGCTGATAATGGCGGACTGCTATGTGCTCTGTAACCCACCCCGAGCCTCACAGATGGCTGCTCGCCAGTAACTCCCCCCAAATCCCACAGACAGCCCCCTCACCCAAAAGTGCAAGAAGGCGGTGAACCATAACTAAAGAATAAAATCTGGAAGGGGCACTGTTTATTACATAGGTCTGTGCGTCTATGTGGGGAAAGAGGGGGTCCTGTTTTTTGCATGGGGCTGCTGTTTCATGGCGCTGCCAGGGTAATGTGTGATACCACTTTCATTGGGCTGCATGTGAGGTGTGTGGGGGAGTGTGGTGTCCCCTGTGTGGAGGCTGTATAGGAGGGGCTCCTATGGTGCGTGGGGGAGTGTGGTGTTCTCTGTGAGGGGGCTGTATAGGGAGGGGCTCCTATGGTGCGCAGGGGAGTGTGGTGTTCCCTGTGTGGGGGTTGTATAGGGAGGGGCTCCTATGGTGCGTGGGGGAGTGTGGTGTTCTCTGTGAGGGGGCTGTATAGGGAGGGGCTCCTATGGTGCGCAGGGGAGTGTGGTGTTCCCTGTGTGGGGGTTGTATAGGGAGGGGCTCCTATGGTGCGTGGGGGAGTGTGGTGTTCTCTGTGAGGGGGCTGTATAGGGAGGGGCTCCTATGGTGCGTGGGGGAGTGTGGTGTTCTCTGTGAGGGGGCTGTATAGGGAGGGGCTCCTATGGTGCGTGGGGGAGTGTGGTGTTCTCTGTGAGGGGGCTGTATAGGGAGGGGCTCCTATGGTGCGCTGGGGAGTGTGGTGTTCCCTGTGTGGGGGCTGTATAGGGAGGGGCTCCTATGGTGCATGGGGGAGAGTGGTGTTCCCTGTGTGGGAGCTGTATAGGGAGGGGCTCCTATGGTGCGTGGGGGAGTGTGGTGTTCTCTGTGAGGGGGCTGTATAAGGAGGGGCTCCTATGGTGCGCAGGGGAGTGTGGTGTTCCCTGTGTGGGGGTTGTATAGGGAGGGGCTCCTATGGTGCATGGGGGAGTGTGGTGTTCTCTGTGAGGGGGCTGTATAGGGAGGGGCTCCTATGGTGCGCTGGGGAATGTGGTGTTCCCTGTGTGGGGGCTGTATAGGGAGGGGCTCCTATGGTGCGCTGGGGAGTGTGGTGTTCTCTGTGTGGGGGCTGTATAGGGAGGGGCTCCTATGAATGACAGGACTCTTCCTGCTTGTACATAAAGTTCTTTCTCCCATGAATAGTGGTGAGGACACAGGACTGCAGGGTTACACCCGGCCACCAGAGGGCTCCACATACAGAGCTCTCTCCCCTCCCTGTGCTGCTCAGTTTTAGCCTGGTGTCCATAGATGTCAGTAACCAATTGTATCCAGTCTCTGCATGATTTTTTTTTTCTGTTTTATTGTAACAACCCTGCCGGCATCACTGCATGGCCTCCCATCCCCCACCTGCCTGATACATCAACTTCCTCACTACTCTGGGCAATGCTGTGAGTCCTGTCTGCTGCCGGCTCCATGCGGTGTGCCTCATGTTGGCTGCCTGCTCTGTGCATGTTTCCTGGCTGTGTGCATAGGGAGGTGGCGCTGGCCATTCCTGATTCTTATTGAGCCTGTGTGAGTAGTGGAGCGCCCCCAGACGCAGGGTCGCGGGTTACTCAGTATCGGTCCTCTCTGTCTCGGTGCTGGGGTTGTCACGGTGGCTGGACCCGGTCCGTGACCCTGCTAAGGGGCGTCTAATAAAAGGGGTGATGAAAGTTTGTCAAGGGTTCGTGATGCCACCTGTGGTCTTCGGTCAGGGTGACCGACGCTGCTTGGGGGTCCGCTGGGGTGATGGAATGGCAACTAGATGGTATACCTTCCCACAGGTGAAGTATATCCCCAGGGCTTCCCAGTAGTGTAGGTGGTGATGATGTGAGGCGCAGTTAATAACGAGGACACAGGGTTGCAGTCTCTTTACCTTTTTACTGAAGACTTCGGGATCCGCAATCCAGAGCACTGCTAACTGGGCTGGCTGAGTCCGGCCGGTCCGAAGGCACATCCAGAGTTCCCTTTGCAGGTGGGAATCAGTGCCTACCAACTAGCGCCTGTGTGTTGTAGTCCTTCCCTGCTGAGCATTCGGGATAGTCCTCACAACGTTCGTGTTCGTTCTTTCTCTACTCCGTCCCCCAAGATTATCTGGCTAGGACGCACCCGTATGACGGGAAGGCTCGGAGCTATTCTGGGACCCTAGAGACGCCCCTCTCCAACTTTGCCCCCTATGTCTGCTTAGGTGATGTAAGGTAGACAGCCAACCTATAATCAACTGTAAAAAGAGATATGAATGGCACTGAGAAAAACCGCTCTTAAGGTACCTTCACACATAACAATATCGTTAACGATATCGTTGCTTTTTGTGACGTAGCAACGATATCGTTAAGGAAATCGTTCTGTGTGACAGCGACCAACAATCAGGCCCCTGCTGGGAGATCGTTGGTCGCTGGGGAAAGTCCAGCACTTTATTTTGTCGCTGGATCTCCTGCTGACATCGCTAAATCGGCGTGTGTGACGCCGATTCAGCGATGTCTTCACTGGTAACCAGGGTAAACATCGGGTTACTAAGCGCAGGGCCGCGCTTAGTAACCCGATGTTTACCCTGGTTACCAGCGTAAAAGTAAAAAAAACAAACACTACATACTTACCTACCGCTGTCTGTCCCCGGCGCTCTGCTTCTCTGCACTCCTCCTGCACTGGCTGTGAGCGTCGGTCAGCCGGAAAGCAGAGCGGTGACGTCACCGCTCTGCTTTCCGGCCGCTGTGCTCACAGCCAGTGCAGGAGGAGTGCAGAGAAGCAGAGCGCCGGGGACAGACAGCGGTAGGTAAGTATGTAGTGTTTGTTTTTTTTACTTTTACGCTGGTAACCAGGGTAAACATCGGGTTACTAAGCGCGGCCCTGCGCTTAGTAACCCGATGTTTACCCTGGTTACCCGGGGACCTCGGGATCGTTGGTCGCTGGAGAGCTGTCTGTGTGACAGCTCTCCAGCGACCAAACAGCGACGCTGCAGCGATCGACATCGTTGTCGGTATCGCTGCAGCGTCGCTGAGTGTGAAGGTACCTTTAGTACTCACTGATAAGGGATGAATGTGCTCTGAATCACGGACACATTCCAGAAACCTTCACCTTGCTGGAGGTGCTTGCTATGAAGAAGGTGCATACAGGGTCCAATAAAACAAGAAAAAAGCAGCAACACTCCACTTCTTGGTGAAAAAACAACCTTAGTCCTTTATTGCATAATAAAGATCATGGACAAGGTATTACGGGTAAAACAAGTGCAGGTTATGCAGGCAAATGAAGCAGGACGACGGCCGTTTCACGCAATATGCGCTTCTACGGGTTCAGATGGCATATTGCGTGAAACGGCCGTCGTCCTGCTTCATTTGCCTGCATAACCTGCACTTGTTTTACCCGTAATACCTTGTCCATGATCTTTATTATGCAATAAAGGACTAAGGTTGTTTTCTCACCAAGAAGTGGAGTGTTGCTGCTTTTTTCTTGTTTTATTTGAACCTATAATCAACTGTCCTGCCTCTGTTTGAAGTAATGCTTGGAGTCAGTTACTTCCTCGGCGTTCTGACCACCGGCTACGTGCCTCAGTAGGATGTTGCCGATCTCGGGGCACGACTCCTACTGGATATCTCCTTGTGCTGCGATTTCGTTTCTCACTTCTCCACAATATCCTTCGCTTCGTGTCCTTCCTTAGGATGCCGCCGCAAGGTAGTGCAGGCGCGGCTCCGTGTCATGCCGCTGCTGCTGCCGCCGCCTCTCCCCACTGCAGCTCGCCGGGTGCGCGCGCGTCGCATTCAGCTCTGCGTGTGCGCACATCTGATTCCTCTGTTGGCGCTCTTTCCTGTCCTCTCCGTCATCCTGGAGGACTGTAACCCGGAAGTAGCTCCCACGCTGCTATGTAAACTGCTTCCAGCTGCTTCTCTGTGCCTGATGTTCATTTGTGTTTACAAGTGCTTCTGGTTGCCTGTGGTCTCTGAGCGTTCCTAGGTCTCTGATCTTGGGTCTCCTCCTCTCTTTGCAGTGCCTGCCTGGTTCCTGTGTTCCTCCCGTGTTCCTTCAGTTCCTTTTCCTCTGCGGTATCTGCCCGGCTCCTTTATCCTTTCCTTGCTCCCGTCAGCCTCAGTGTCTCCATATTGTCCTGCCAGCCTCCGTGCCTCCGTAGCGTTCAGATCTTCTCCCTCGTCTCAGTAGTTCCTTTCTGTTCCCTCTGTCCCTTTTTGCCTACAGTGTACCCGTCTATCTCAGTCGATCCTCCAGCTTCCGTGGCAATAGTCCCTCTCGGGCCTGCCCCTAACTCTCCCTGTATAGGGGGCGGTCCACCTGGTCAGCTCGCCCGAGAGGGGTTCGTCGTCACGGTCCTGTGGGTCCACTCTCCCTTTTCCCTGTTTGAATCGACACGCTCAAATAGGACTGCACTCGGGTGACATCCGAGTGCAGCCAGATTCTTACAGCATCACACTCCGTAACGTTCTGTCCTTTCTGCTAGGTACCTGCCAGGAACCCACCCCTGACAGGTCCTCCCTGGAGCTCTCCCAGGCTGCGTTCTGTCCTAACTTCCTATCCAACCCCAGTTTTACCAAAGTTTGAGGAGTGGCCTAATACATAGTGCCTTTTGCTCCCCCTGGTGGCCGGAGTGTGAAGTGTAATGTGTGACTGTGATACCTGGTCAGGTGAACTCCTTTACTGCAATCAGACATAACATCACTCCCCTTAGTGGCAGAGCGACATTACTGCAACGACCAGGACTCTGGGGCGCTGCAAGTAGTGTAGCTTACATATCATTCGTCAAACTTGACAGGTAGGCCCGCCCCTATCAAAGTGTATCAAAAGTGTGTAAGCCCTCCCCTCCCTGTCAGTGTATCTGGATGCCTCCCCTTTTGATACGGGTTTGATATTGTTATCATACTATTTGATACAGCGCTTCTCACTTTATATCATATTAGATTCTCATTTTATATGAAGTTGATATGAGTTTGCTGGTGTTATCACCAGATCAATGTATTTTGTTTGTTAGTCCTAATGATCACGTAGAGCAAAATGATAGTGTTTCTGGCGTATCTTGTTCAGCAATTTATATGATTTTTATATCCTAGCAGTGTATTTATTTGCTACTGTGATTCTCATTTTACACATGGTTTGTAACACACCAGGCTCATTGTATGGGCATATTATGTATATGACCATGTTACAACACTATCAAGTATGAAGCGGGTGTTTTATACGTTTGTAAAAAAAAAGCAAAGACACAATATTGTAAAAGTTTAAAAGATTTATTGTTGTAAAATAAATGCATTTCAAAGACATTTCAATAATATAACAATTCTTACAGATTATAAAAAAAGCATAATTAAATAGTACAATTAACATACCGTACATCAACACACTTCTTACAAAATAAAAAATAAATAGTATCACAAGTACAATGAACATACATCATTACACTTCTTACAAAATAAATAATATAGTGTTATAAGCCAAGTACAGCATTTATCCAGTACATTCTTTACATTGTGAGCCACATGGTTTGTAGTATCGGTAGAGACCTTTTTTTAGGTAACAGAGTTCCGCGTGTGGTGCCTAATGACGGGGAATGTAAAGATTGAATTGTACGGGGCGTCGGGGCTAGCTGCTGTGGTGTAGATACAGCGCGTATCTCACTGCTGAAAATGTTTAATCCATCTAAAAGCTTCCTAGTAGTGGGGTTACCCACAACTGTAGATGGGATATTTAGCACGGCCATAGCCTGCATAAATGAATCCCAACCCGGCGGTAAATTTCTACTGTTCAGAGCATGACTCTGCGTTGTACTACGTACCAAATCCAGTAAGTTAGACCCGGGTATTACGGAGCCTTTGAAAATAAATTCAGCTTTATTATTCCAGGCTGTAACATTTTTATTCTACAGTAACCTGTTTAGTAAAAATTCAGCATTCTTTTTATATCTTTGGTTTATATGGCTGACAATTTCAGCAGCCTCTTGATTTTTATCAGAGTCGGTATTTGACAATTGTTGCTGATCAGGATCAGGAATGCTAACGAGATTTAAAGCCGCTACTTCTTTTGAGCTGTGTCGCGTATGTACCAAGTAGCGCTGTAGCACAGAGCTATACATTTTAATTTTCACATCATCGGGAATGTCACGACGTTGTAATATGGCACTTTCGCTTATATTATCTGTAGTAGGGGGTCTTAGTTTGTCTAGCTCCTGTTTGGGGACTAGATACATTTTCTCTGTATGCTCCATTATCTTCCTGTGAGCAGGCTTGTTATTATTGGAATTGAAAAACCTAACAGAGGGCCGATAAACCCGCCGGCCTGCTTTAGTAGGCGCTTCTTTTTCTTTATGGGCTGAAATCTGTCGCTCAGGGTTCTTATAGCTTTACGCCACTTCTTTAATATGCCCTTTTGGCGCTCTTTCAGCTGAATCCTGCCTTTTTAAGATGTTTAAAGCAATCTCGCCTATGGCTGTAATTAAATCATTGCTTGCATTGCACAAAATAGACTTTCTGACAGCGGGGGTTGCTTTCACCAGGGTTTTTAAGAGAACCCAGTTACGCCGGAGTCTTTCAGACATCTTTACATCACAACGCACACAGCATAGAATGTCTGATTCCACGTAAAATTCACTTTTTAGAAGTGTTTTTCTTTTGAACATGGACTGGTGGAAACATCCCAGTCCTTAAGATCCTCAGGGGTATTAGCTCTCAAATCTACCAGCAAATACCCGTAAGGCTCCCGCGTGGCATCCTCAAAAGCTTCTAGGAAAAAACGTGTTTTTCCGGGATACATCTGCCTGGCTAGAGTTAAAATTTGTAATTTATCTCAAGGATTATTAAAAAGCACCATGTACTTTGTGTTTAAATTTATTGTGCGGCTTTTCTTACCCTAGCAAAATATGTTTTGTAGCAGGTAGAAAATGCAGAGATTTCTGTTGTGCACATACTTGGTGAATGCTTTTCGCTAGCCCTCTCCATGAGATCATCAACAATAGTCAAATTCACCTTGTCTGGGGTGAATAATTCGTCATCTACGAATGTATTCGGCAGACCCTCCACAAATCTGGTGTTGGGAAAAGAGAGAGATTTCATCATATAGTTTTTGCCAGCATGAATATAACCAAACAATATTATCGGGTTTGTGATAAAATTTTTTTACTTTCAATATTATATAGCAGTTGTTTTACAAAATAGCTCTTTCCAGAATTAGACGGGCCTGCTAGAATGCATGAGAATGGGTGATGCAGGCGTGTATCCATCACAATTCTCAGCTAATAGCCAAAAGGCAAGGTGGTGAAATCAACTAATAGTCGCCGTTTTGTGTAAACGCACTTTTGTGTTTTGCGTAATGATCTTGTTTCGATGTCCCAGTGTTGAGGGAGGATCTAAATTGATCCTTCACGGTTGACTCAGTGATTTCCAAATTAATCTACAGGGCGTTGCCGGCAACTGAAAATGACCAGACGGAGACGCGTGCCTCTGTGTGGGGGATCGAGCAGATCTCTGGGCCCCCGTTTATTGTGTATGAGTTTTCATAGTCATAGAAATTATACTTCAACCAATCAGCATAAGAATACGCTCACAGTTCTTAACCTATAAGAATACAGGAAAAACTTAACCCATGAGGATACCCCAAGCAGGATGGCACCATTGAAGCTCTAAAAAACTATAGGGAGAAAAATACTTTATCTAAAAAACTAATTAAAGCTGCCAAAAAGGAAACAGAGAAGCACATTGCTAAGGAGAGTAAAACTAATCCCAAACTGTTCTTCAACTATATCAATAGTAAAAGAATAAAAACTGAAAATGTAGGCCCCTTAAAAAATAGTGAGGAAAGAATGGTTGTAGATGACGAGGAAAAAGCTAACATATTAAACACCTTCTTCTCCACGGTATTCACGGTGGAAAATGAAATGCTAGGTGAAATCCCAAGAAACAATGAAAACCCTATATTAAGGGTCACCAATCTAACCCAAGAAGAGGTGCGAAACCGGCTAAATAATATTAAAATAGATAAATCTCCGGGTCCGGATGGCATACACCCACGAGTACTAAGAGAACTAAGTAATGTAATAGATAAACCATTATTTCTTATTTTTAGGGACTCTATAGAGACAGGGTCTGTTCCGCAGGATTGGCGCAGAGCAAATGTGGTGCCAATATTCAAAAAGGGCTCTAAAAGTGAACCTGGAAATTATAGGCCAGTAAGTCTAACCTCTATTGTTGGTAAAATATTTGAAGGGTTTCTGAGGGATGTTATTCTGGATTATCTCAATGAGAATAACTGTTTAACTCCATATCAGCATGGGTTTATGAGAAATCGCTCCTGTCAAACCAATCTAATCAGTTTTTATGAAGAGGTAAGCTATAGACTGGACCACGGTGAGTCATTGGACGTGGTATATCTCGATTTTTCCAAAGCGTTTGATACCGTGCCGCACAAGAGGTTGGTACACAAAATGAGAATGCTTGGTCTGGGGGAAAATGTGTGTAAATGGGTTAGTAACTGGCTTAGTGATAGAAAGCAGAGGGTGGTTATAAATGGTATAGTCTCTAACTGGGTCGCTGTGACCAGTGGGGTACCGCAGGGGTCAGTATTGGGACCTGTTCTCTTCAACATATTCATTAATGATCTGGTAGAAGGTTTACACAGTAAAATATCGATATTTGCAGATGATACAAAACTATGTAAAGCAGTTAATACAAGAGAAGATAGTATTCTGCTACAGATGGATCTGGATAAGTTGGAAACTTGGGCTGAAAGGTGGCAGATGAGGTTTAACAATGATAAATGTAAGGTTATACACATGGGAAGAGGGAATCAATATCACCATTACACACTGAACGGGAAACCACTGGGTAAATCTGACAGGGAGAAGGACTTGGGGATCCTAGTTAATGATAAACTTACCTGGAGCAGCCAGTGCCAGGCAGCAGCTGCCAAGGCAAACAGGATCATGGGGTGCATTAAAAGAGGTCTGGATACACATGATGAGAGCATTATACTGCCTCTGTACAAATCCCTAGTTAGACCGCACATGGAGTACTGTGTCCAGTTTTGGGCACCGGTGCTCAGGAAGGATATAATGGAACTAGAGAGAGTACAAAGGAGGGCAACAAAATTAATAAAGGGGATGGGAGAACTACAATACCCAGATAGATTAGCGAAATTAGAATTATTTAGTCTAGAAAAAAGACGACTGAGGGGCGATCTAATAACCATGTATAAGTATATAAGGGGACAATACAAATATCTCGCTGAGGATCTGTTTATACCAAGGAAGGTGACGGGCACAAGGGGGCATTCTTTGCGTCTGGAGGAGAGAAGGTTTTTCCACCAACATAGAAGAGGATTCTTTACTGTTAGGGCAGTGAGAATCTGGAATTGCTTGCCTGAGGAGGTGGTGATGGCGAACTCAGTCGAGGGGTTCAAGAGAGGCCTGGATGTCTTCCTGGAGCAGAACAATATTGTATCATACAATTATTAGGTTCTGTAGAAGGACGTAGATCTGGGGATTTATTATGATGGAATATAGGCTGAACTGGATGGACAAATGTCTTTTTTCGGCCTTACTAACTATGTTACTATGTTACTATGATACAGGAAAAATGGAAACTACAGATATGGTCGTGTCTTTTTGGCATAAAAACGATATTAACAGATGCCTCAGTCTTGTATAGCGATACACCCACAAGTCTCTTATCTGGCTCGAGTTAGAATACTCAAGGTCTTTATACCAATTATAAATCATAGCCTAGTTGAATAACAAAATGTTATCTTTGTGAGAAACAGGACAGAGTTACTTCATAGCAGCTGTAACCTTCTACCTAAGTAAATAACAGAATTTATCTTTAACCAACAACAAAATGGAGTCAAAGCACAAAATGGAGAATCTTTCATAATTTGTTCCTTCACACCAGTACTTTTTATTCCTCACAATGGCCTTCTTCTGTACGACAATACGTTTCTGAGTTTCTGTGTCAGAATTAAGCAGGTAGTCCAGAACTATATCTTTTAGACTGTTGAAATTGATAGATTGAGAGTTACCGACATTTAGTGTTATACCCTTAACTTTTAAGAGAGTTTTACCGGTGTTGAGTTTGTATCCGTAAGTTTTGGGGGCCGTGGATACAAATTCTGTGATGTGTGTGCCATCGGGTATTTCACTGGTCAGCTCCCCCAGGTAATCGCCTAAAGGCGGCTGCCACTCACCTTCCCTATGTACAAAAATAACAGAATCTGTGTCGTGATAAAGGCACCTGTCCTGCAGCCAGTCCAGCAGCGAATAGAGCTGTAACCGAGCATACGCGGTTGTAAAACATGCTGTAAAAATGTTTGTGTTTTTGTTGAGTGTGTGGTGGCCTTCTGCATATTTCCAGTTAATGGTTGCGGTGTCATCATCAAGGAAATGTAACATCAAGATGTCATAGTAAGGCAGGAACAAATACTTAAAAAGCTCATCTGGGTCCCTAACAATGCTGGTGCATGATAGATTAGATCTCTGAGCAAACTTTCCCCATAAAGAATTTAAGAAAAGCTTGGAGATCTGTCTTTTAGCAGGGTTAACGCCTATATTTTCAGACCGTAATTGTATACCTTATTTTTCAAGAAAGGAGTCAATGTACTGCCTTTTCTTGATTTAATCAGTGCACCAGCTAGGATAACCAGAGCCTTCCTGCTTATCCCTAAGATGTAATTTAATGTAGGGAACAAACAGATCATCAGTGGTGTTAGGAAAATGCCATATTTCATAGATGTGCGCGATCCGATACCCTTTTTCTACCGAGATCTCGAAATCTATAGTGCACCAGGTGCCTGTCAGGGCACGTTCGTCGTCACTATGGGCACAAATATGTCTGTGAATTTACAGTGCATGTGTAGCAGAGGGGAAACATTAATTTTTTGTTGAGTTTTACAGGTAGAACAGGAAAAGATAAATCTCTCGGCGGATAGACCGTGACTTTAGCAATGCCAATGTATTTTTTAATGAATCCAAAATTGTCGTAGATGATGTCTGGATGGCCTACAGGGTATGTTTTAGTTTTGTTTACAAAGAGGTACAGGCTGGTGAAATCATAGTACTGTGAAGTCTCCCCTTCTTCTAGATGGTGATAGAGCTTAATGGCGTTAGTTCGGCCGCCATAAAGCGCATCACGGGGGTCTAAAGGAAGGGGAAATTCCATCTGGTGGAGAAATGTTTGAAGGTTAGAATCATTTTGAACCATTTCATTCCACTCATGCTCCCTCATCAGTCTTACTGTGTACCCGCAGCACTGTAAGTAGCGCTTTTTAGCTAGAAAGGTGTAATATAATTGGCTTTAGGAAGTGGTAAAAACATCCCTGAAATTCAAAGGCTATGTGTTTGTCGTTAACATAGGCATAGCCATCTAGAAAATATTTCCCGACTCATTTTTCACCGTCTCTCAAATCATGCTGGATGTCAATGTTCTCGGAGTGCGCTACATACATGAGCCATTGTATAGCGGGTGACGAGTAGCGCTTTTTTGCCTGCTGATAATTATCACCAGGTAAAATGGCGATGGTCTTTTTTGGAAGAAATGTAAACTGGTGCATTGCCATACACACCGAGGCCAGGGTGATGAGCTGAAAAGGATCAACACATCTGCTCACTACAATCATTTGCTTTTGACGCTTACATTATTTTTTAACATTTTTCTGTCATCTGCATAATAAGCTCTCTATAGATCTCACGGGAGTGTCTCAAAATTTGAACGTCCTGTTTGCAATAAAATTTTAGCTCTGCCATGTAGTCAAAAACTGTATGTTTCTGACTCTCATGCCACTCCATGAACTCTACCTTCTCACCAGGTGACATGTACTCTACCCCATAATATTTCACATCAGGTATGAGGCCTACATAGTTTTGGTTTTCTCTGGTAATAAATAAGTGTGGAAATGCCATTTGCCGCCTGAAAAACCCATGGCCTGTGGTAATTTACTAGGTTTCATGGGTATGAAATTTAGAGAGTCTATGACCCTTATAGACAAATCGGGTAGCGTCACACACAAGAGACGGCCACCTTGGGTTATCAACTTTACCTGTAGTTTTTCAAAAATCAGTTCCTTAACAATAAAGTAAGAATCGTACCGTCCTGCATTGTGGGCTATAAATGTATAACCTGAAAAATTTCCACTGGTAAAGAACTGTACAAAGTCATGTGTGCATGACTCACCTTCAAATTCCCAGGAAGGCGTACTATACAGCACTGTAGCATAAATATAATTTGGGATATGCGTACCTGTCTCCTGCATATATTCAAAGTCGTAAAATATATATTGATCAGTTTCCTCCCTTGGCACATACCACCGCTTGTAACAAAGATGCTCATCGAATTTATTTATGCGGGCTTGACATACAGGGCAGCGCAAACCATTACATTTATGCTCAGTCTCGCTATTTCTGAGCACAAAACGGTTGCATGCATCACAAAATGTTTTAAGCCTGCAGAATGATAGATCGCCTACAGCCAATTGTGTGTGATAATCTAAGCACTCGCTCGAGCGGCAATAAACCCTGCAAACAGGGCATCTGGGCTGTTGGGCGCCAGTGCTTTCTATACAATTCTCTCTCTGACAGGCTTTACAAAAATATTGACAGGATTGGTTGTTCTTGTAATGAAACACCGAATTACACCACTCACAAAAGTAAGCATCTCCGATAAGGCCTTTCATATTTTTGATACCGCAGTAGTGGTTATCATGGAACAATATGAATACGGTTTTACCATTAGCTGAATTGCCGGACTGAAAGTAACGCCAATCACCCTGACTATAGTACAGTACTTTAATGACAATCCCCAAATATTTTTCAAATGCTGGAATGTCACTAAAACTCAATAATTGATCATCAGGGATGGCCAGTGCTGTGTGTATGTTTTTAGAGCGGCTCAGTAAAATATCATCAAAGACATCCGTGTCGTCCATCAAGGCACACACACTAGCAGCCAAACACAGAGCCATTGTCTCTTTTAATGATCTGACTGCTCGCTATAAATTTCAAGCAACCTTTTTTACACCACCACGTTGGTTTTTAATGATGGTACAACTAGCTTTAACTAATTGGATGCTAGGCATTCAGCGTTACTTTGAAGTGTGCGGGCAACAGCATTTAAAAAAGATTCAGTATTAAAATCTTCCCGGGTTTGTTTTGTAGTGAAAATAGGGTCTAAAGTATCACCACCTTCAAGCCATCTTCCCTGTGCATGCCTCCTCCGAACCCCCTGGAAGGGCAATCCAACACTGTGTCAGAAGTCTCTGGTTTGCTCGTCATCAGGATGTGCCAACCCCAGCTTGCCCTGCCTATTCTCAGAACCGGGACAACACTGCTGATAGACGTCCAAAAGGACTCCAGTGCTCCCATCCGCACATTCCCCACTTGACTAGCGGTGGTGCTTCCAGGACCTGAAACCGGCACAACAAAGAGCCGTTCTTCCAGGACACTGGGCAAGACCTGGGTAAGTTTCCTTCTTGACTTTCTGCTCCTGATTCTTCAGCTTCACTCAAGAACAGGAAGCCAACTGATAAGGTGGAGAGGTCCTACCCTTTAATTCAGTAGATTTCCTGTCCTTATGGGGTGGATTCCCTCTCTTGTATGGTGCTGTCATGGGGGACAGGAATATTTTAGAAATTGTTCTCGTGTTCAGTGAGATATTAATTACAATCTTATCAAAAAGAGTGGATTCATTATGCAGAGCAATGTTTATTCAAATTTGTAAAACACAGAACATAATTAGTTTTTTTCCTGTATGATTTCTCTCATGTCAAACAAGATTTATTTACCAAAGATTTCCCACATAGTGAACATGAATACTACTTCTCTACTGTGTAATACTTGTAATATGTAGTAAGACTTGATTTATTTATAAAAGATTTTCCACATTCTGAACATGAATAAGGCTTCTCTCATTTGTCACAACACTTGATTTATCTGTAAAGCAGTACTCAGGGTAAACGAATGAATACGGCTTTTCTACAGTGTGAATTCTCTGATGTTTACGAAGTTGTGCTTTACGTGCAAAGCATTTTCCACATTGTAAACATGAAAACGGTTTCTCCCCTGTGTGAATTCTTTGATGTTTAACAAGATTTGATTTATCTCTAAAACATTTCCCACATTCTAGACATAAATATGGAGTCTCTCCTGTATGTATTCTCTGATGTTTAATGAGACTTCCTATATCTGTGAAAGACTTCCCACATTCTGAACATGAAAATGGCTTTTCTCCTGTGTGAATTCTCTCATGTCTAACACATATTGATTTATTTGTAAAGCATTTTCCACATTCTGAACACGAATACAGCTTCTCACCTGTGTGAATTCGCTGATGTTTAGCAAGATTTGATTTATCTCTAAAACATTTCCCACATTCTGAACATGAATATGGCTCCTCTCCTGTGTGAATTCTCTGATGTGTTACAAGACATATTTTATATGTAAAGCATTTCCCACATTCTGAACATGAATATGGCTTATCTACTGTGTGAATTTTTTCATGTGTAATAAGACTTCCTTTATCTGTGTAGGATTTCCCACACTTAGAACATGAAAATGGCTTCTCTCCTGTGTGAATTCTCTGATGTATAACAAATCTTGATTTCATTGTAAAGCATTTCCCACATTCTGAACAGGAGTATGGCTTTTCCCCTTTTTGTTTTTGTTGTGTTAAAAAATCTGAGCTTGTAGTAATTTGCTGATAACACTGAAATCTTGTATCCACTTTGTCACCTGCAATTGTGGTAATAATGTGAGATTGCTCAGGAAAGGGTTCCTCATGATTAGGCGGATTATAAGAAAGTGAAGTGCTGTGAAGTCCAGGAGGTCCATGAAGGGTAATGAGGTTTTCTCCATTAGCGTGCTTCCTGATATCTTCTTTACAGTTTAGAGATAATCCATTATCCTCAAAAGGATTTCCTATAAGGATGAAAAATAGATTGGATGTGAATTTTTTTCTACAACACAAAAGGGGATTTCAAAACTTTTTTATGAAGCTCACAGTAAAGACCCTCGTCAAAGTACCGATAATAAGGAAGACAACTACATGCCATAACAAACTCAATGATGAATAAAGTGAATAACACTTATAAACTGGTGACACTGGCAAGAGTCAGGAGTGGCAGAGATTAGTCAGCAAATAGGCTGTTCTTAAAGGGAAACTGTTATCAGGATTTATCGCATTTTATATACCACCAGTGCCATTTTACTCCCTCAAGCTTCCAATCATGCCCTTAATGTAGAAAAGAGTCCACGCAATTAAAAACGGAGTTTTATCCTTTCATTACTGCATGTAAATGAGTTGTCAAAAAGTGGCCCTACATTCAAGAGTAGTCGAGCTCCAGCCACCATAATTATGTACTCATGCCTAAGGGCATGATAGGAAATATTAGAAGAAGACTGAAATAGCTCTGAAGGCACATTAAGAGGTTAAATCCTAATTACAGGCCCCAGGGGTGGACACTGACTGTGAATGATCGTTGTGCAGGACTTGTGTCTGCTCCCTCATCCCCCCTTCTATAATTAACTATATATTAAGCATATATTGAAAAAAAGAGAGACATACAGGGGATTTCTTATCCCAAAGTTTGAGAAGGAAAATCTATATAGGTAGAAGTGGAACGATCACAGTATCTTGGCAGTATCCTGTAGTGCAAATGGGCCTCCCTTCCCCTTGGAGCCTCCTCTATCCCTTGGTGCCTCCCTACCTCCCCTGGGCTACTCTACACCCTGGAGCCTCCCTACCCCCTAGAGCCTCCCTACCTCCTTGGACACTCTACACCCCGGAGCCTCCCTAACCGCTCTGATCCTCCCTATTTTCGGGATCCTCCTTACAACCTGGAGCCTCCTTAACCCCTGGAGCCTCCCCTACCTCCTCCTGGAGCCTCCCTACACTGCTTGGCCCATATGCAGCTGAACCTGCTCCACATGTGATATGTCCACCACACCCATAACGCTAACTAAGTCTTTAAAAATGATCTTTATTAGTCCCTTCCTGCAGTCAGTAAACTCCAGCAGTCCAGGACTGCTGTCATTCAATCCTACTGTGCCGTGGGAGCCACCCACAGCACTGTGACTGACACCCCAGCGTGTGGTGGTGGAGGAGATGAGGGATGACGTAGTTATTAATCATATATACACTGCTCAAAAAAATAAAGGGAACACTAAAATCCCACATCCTAGATATCTCTGAATGAAATATTCCAGTGGTAAATCTTTATTCATTACATAGTGGAATGTGTTGAGAACAATAAAACCTAAAAATGATCACAATAAATCACAACTAATATCCCACGGAGGTCTGAAGTTGGAATAATGCTCAAAATCAAAGTGGAAAATGAATTACAGGCTTCAGTGGAAATGCCTCAAGTCAAGGAAATGATGCTCAGTAGTGTGTGTGGCCTCCACGTGCATGTATGACCTCCCTACAACGCCTGGGCAAGCTCCTGATGAGGCGGCGGATGGTCTCTTGAGGGATCTCCTCCCATACCTGGACTAAAGCATCCGCCAACTCCTGGACAGTCTGTGGTGCAACGTGACGTTGGTGAATGGTGCGAGACATGATGTCCCAGATGTGCTCCATCAGATTCAGGTCTGAGGAACGGGCGGGCCAGTCCATAGCTTCAATGCCTTCATCTTGCAGGAACTGCTGACACACTCCAGCCACATGAGGTCTGGCATTGTCCTGCATTAGGAGGAACCCAGGGCCAACCACACCAGCATATGGTCTCACAAGGGGTCTAGGGATCTCATCTCGGTACCTAATGGCAGTCAAGCTACCTCTGGCGAGCACATGGAGGGCTGTGCGGCCCTCCAAAGAAATGCCACCCCACACCATTACTGACCCACTGTCAAAGAGGTCATGCTGAAAGATGTTGCATGCAGCAGATCACTCTCCACGAAGTCTCCAGACTCTGTCACAACTGTCACATGTGCTCAGTATGAACCTGCTTTCATCTGTGAAGAGCACAGGGTGCAGTGGCAAATTTGCCAATCGTGGTGTTCTGTGGCAAATGCCAAGCATCCTGCACAGTGTTGGGCTGTGAGCACAACCCCCATCTGTGGTCCTCGGGCACGCAGACCATCCTCCTGGAGTCATTTTCTAAACGTTTGTGCAGACACATGCACATTTTTGGCCTGCTGGAGGTCATCTACGCTGACAGACCCAGAAAACCTTCTTGCCACAGCTCACATTGATGTGCCATCCTGGATGAGCTGCACTACCTGAGCCACTTGTGTGTGTTGTAGAGTCCGTCTCTTACAACCACAAGTGTGAAAGCACAACCAACATTCAAAAGTGACCAAAACATCAGCCAGAAAGTATTGGTACTGAGATGTGGTCTGTTGTCCCCACCTGCAGAATCACTCCTTTATTGAGTGTGACTTGATGATTGCCAATAATTTCCATCTGTTGTCTATTCCATTTGCACAACAGCATGTGAAATTGATTGTCAAACATTGTTGCTTCCTAAGTGGACAGTTTGATTTCACAGAAGTTTGACCTACTTGGAGTTATATTCTGTTGTTTAAGTGTTCCCTTTATCCAGTGTATATATACAGTGCCTTGCAAAAGTATTCGGCTCTCTGGAACTTTTCAACCTTTTCCCACATATCATGCTTCAAACATAAAGATACCAAATGTAAATTTTTGGTGAAGAATCAACATGTGGAACACAATTGTGAAGTTGAACGAAATTTATTGGTTATTTTAAATGTTTGTGGAAATTCAAAAACTGAAAAGTGGGGCATGCAATATTGTTTGGCCCCTTTACTTTCAGTGCATCAAACTCACTCCAGAATTTCATTGTGGATCTCTGAATGATTCAATGTTGTCCTAAATGCCTAATGATGATAAATGTAATCCACCTGTGTGTAATCAAGTCTCTGTATAAATGCACCTGGTCTGTGATAGTCTCAGGGTTCTGTTTGAAGCACAGAGAGCATCATGAAGACCAAGGAACACAACAGACAGGTCCGTGATACTGTTGTGGAGAAGTTTAAAGCCAGATTTGAATAAAAAATTATTTCCAAAACTTTAAACATCCCACGGAGCACTGTGCAAGCGAACATATTGAAATGGAAGGAGTATCATACCACTGCAAATCTACCAAGACCCGGCCGTCCCTCTAAACTTTCATCTCAAACAAGGAGAAGACTGATCAGAGATGCAGCCAAGAGGCCCATGATCCCTCTGGATGAACTGCAGAGATCTACAGCTGTGGTGGGACAGTCTGTCCATAGGACAACAATCAGTCGTACACTGCACAAATCTGGCCATTATGGAAGAGTGGTAAGAAGTAAGCCATTTCTCAAAGATATCCATAAAAAGTGTTGTTTAAAGTTTGCAACAAGCCACCTGGGAGACACCAAACATGTGGAAGAAGGTGCTCTGGTCAGATGAAACCAAAATTGAACTTTTCGGCAACAATGCCAAACAATATGTTTGGCGTAAAGGCAACACAGCTCATCACCCTGAACACACCATCCCCACTGTCAAACACGGTGGTGGCAGCATCATGGTTTGGGCCTGCTTTTCTTCAGCAGGGACAGGGAAGATGGTTAAAATTGATGGGAAGTTGGATGGAGCCAAATACAGGACCATTCTTGAAGAAAACCTGTTTGATTCTGCAAAAGACCTGAGACTGGAACGGAGATTTGTCTTCCAACAAGATAATGACCCCAAACAAAAAGCAAAATCTAAAATGGAATGGTTAAAAAAAATGTATCCAGGTGTTAGAATGGCCAAGTCAAAGTCCAGACCTCAATCCAATGGAGAATCTGTGGAAAGAGCTGAAAACTGTTTTGTACATCGAGAGACTGAAATTCTTGCCCATTCTTCCTTGGCAAACAGCTCGAGCTCAGTGAGGTTTGATGGAGTTTTCCTCACAAAAATGTTATTTTAGCTCCAAGTTTCTAATTTTTCTAAGGGCCAATAGGAATTTTTTTCACAACAAACTGAGGTCCATTTTTTCCTGAGTGCGCCAATGCCTTACATGTAATCAGGAAATATTTTTCAGGCACAAAACAATCTCAGAAGGCAAGGAGAGCCAGATTTTACTGTTATGGCTTGCAGGTGCCATGACCCACTGGGATATGCCAATGAGGTGCAACCGTAAGTTAGGCGGGTTCTCATTGCTTCAGAAATGCCAAACATGGACACAATATGTGGTTTACACTGTGGGACTCAGAAGGGAGGGGGCCATTTGGGAGCAGAAAATTTGCTGAATTTCTTTTGGCGGGTGAGGAACCATTTCGCTTTTCCAGAACCTTTGTGCTACCAGTATCGCGGAAGCCCCCTATATTTCCATTGACAGATGACGGACCCGAGTGGGGACTTTTTTTGTGGATTAAGTTGAAGCTTTTACTGGGAACATTTTACATCACGTTTTGGATCACTTTTACCTGGCACTCAACGCTGAGCACTTTCCTTGGGGTTTCAATCGAAACCCTTGAGGGATCCATTCACTATAATGAGGCAGCAGTGTTACTCTGGACTTCATCTGTCCTCTGTTTAGCGGTGTACTTTTTTTCAGAAGTGCACAAAACTGAGGCCGACAGCACTTTTATGCAATCCTAAAAAGGACACCGCCGAATCACAGGTACTATAGCGTCCACAGTGACTCCATCTGCCTCATTATAGGAAATGTTCTGCCAGAGCTTCTGTATGAATCATGTATTTTAGACATTTACACGGAAACCCGGGTGTAAGAGCGCAGGGGAGAGCACAGGATAAATGTGATCCAAAATGTTATGTAAAATGTTCCCAATAAAAGTTTAAGCTCAATCTACAAAAAAAAGTCCCCACTCAGGTCTGTCATCTGTTAATGGAAATATAGGGAGCTTCCACGTTACTGGTAGTACAAAGGATCTGGAAAAGCGAAATGGCTCTCGCCCCTCAAAAGAAATTCAGTGAATTCTGCACTCCCAAATCCAAATGTCCTCCTCCCTTCTGAGCCCCAGTGTGAATAGACCACATTTAGTGCCCATGTTTGGAATTTCAGTAGTGATGAGAGCCAGCCTAATTTACAGGTGCCTGTCTCCAGAAGCACGGGTTGGGCATAATGTCCTGGTCACTACAACGTACTGATCACTACAATGGTAGTTTGCAGTTTTCACTCAGCAATATCCACTGCTGCTCGTTTCTGGAAAAGCCCACGGAGTCAAAATCGTCACTACACCTGTATATAAATTTACAAACGGGTGTAATTTATAAAATGGGATCACTTGAGGGGGGATTCTGCTTTTTCTAGCACTTAGGGGTTCTGTATATGAAGTCCTCAAACTATTCTAGGAAAATCTGAGCTCCAGGAGGCAAATAGCTTTACGTTCCTCCCGAGTCTTGCTGTGTGGCTAAGCAGTACTGTACAGCCACATATGGGGCATTTCTACATTTAACAGAAATTGAGGGACAAATTTTGGTGCAATTTTTTACCCATTTTCCAATATGAAAATTTGAAATGTGGGGCTAACGCACATTCTTGGTGTTAAAAGTGTAAATTATTTTTTCTTCACTGCCCAATGGTATAAAATTCTGTGACCAACCTGTGGTGTCAATATGATCATTGCACCCATAGATGAATTGAGAGGTGTAGTTTGTAAAATGGGGTCACTTGTATAGGGTTCTGTTGTTCTGGTGCCTCATGGGCTCTGCCAATGTGACATGGCACACTCCAAAAAGTGCAGCAAAATCTGTACTGTAATATGGCGCTACTTCCCTTCTGAGCTTTGCACTGTGCCTCAAAAGTAGTTTTCGACCACATATAGGGTATCTGTTAGCTCAGGAGAAATTGGGGAAATTGGGGACCATTTTCTCCTGTTACCCTTGTGAAAATAGAAAATATGTGGCTAAAAACATTTTTGTGGTAAAAATTAGAGTTTTTATGTTTTCATGGTTCAACGTTATACGGTCTAGTTTCCAAAGTGGTGTCACTTGTGGGGTGTTTCCACTGTTTAGGCACATCAGGGGGCTCTAAAAACGCAATCCGCTAATTATTCCAGCAAATTTTACATTGAAAAAGTCATATTGCGATCCCCCCCCTTCCCCACATATGGGGTATTGGCATGCTCAGGAGAAATTGCACAACAAATTGTATGGTTTATTTTCTCCTGTTATCTTTGTGAAAGTAAATAAAAATTCGGTCTCAAAAGGAAATTTTTGGTGAAAAAAATGAAATGTTAATTTTTTACTTCCACATTCCATTAATTCCTGTGAAGCACCTGAAGGGTTAATAAACTACTTGAATGTGATTTTGAGAACCTTGAGGGGTGCAGATTTTAGAATGGTGTCACTTTTGGGTATTTTCTGTTATATAGGCCCCTCAAAGCCACTTCAAATGTGGTTCCTAAAAAAATGGTTTTGTACATTTTGGTGTAAAAATGAGAAAACGCTGGTCAACTTTTAACCCTTATAACTTCATTGAAAAAAATATATATATGTGTTTCAAAAATTGTGATGATGTAAAGTAGACATGTGGAAAAGGTTATTTATTATTTTGAGTTATCTAACTCTCTGATTTAAGGGCATAAAAATGTAAAAGTTTGAAAATTGCAATTTTTTCACAAATAAACGCAAGCCATACCAAATAAATTTTACCACCATGAAGAAGTACAATATGTCACAAGGAAACATTCTCAGAATCATTGGAATTCATTGAAGCGTTCCAGAGTTATGACCTCATAAAGTGACAGTGGTCAGAATAGAAAAAAATTGGTCTGGTCAGGAAGGTGAAAACAGGCTTCGGAGTGAAAGGGTTAATATGATGCAATTTGTTTATAAATCATTTCCCACATAATGAACATGATTACAGTTTCGATCTTGTGTGACTTCTTCATGCTTAACAAGACTTAATTTATCTATAAAGCATTTCCCACAGTCTTAACATCAATACGGCTTATCTCCTGTGTGAATTCTCCCATGTACATTAAGATTTATTTCTATGTTCCATATAGTGAACAGGAGTACGGCTTCTCTCTGGTGTGCCTTCTACCATGTACAACTGAAGTTGATTTTTGTGAAAAACATTACCCACATAATAGGCCTTACAGATCAAGTTTTCTATTGATTTTTATTTCTTTTTTTAAGTTTATTATCTTCACATTTACAGAGTAATAATGTTATTTTTCACTAACCTGTGTTCTTCTGCTATTCAACCTATAACTGTAAGAAAATACTGACAACTGGGTGTTACCATTCCCTTTGTCAAAAAGGGGCATTCTCCTACATTGTCCTAACAGTGCTGAGTGTCAGAAAGTGTGTGGACACATAAATGGAGAATGGTAACACCTCGTTATCATGTTATTTATAAATCTAGGAGGAACCGCTGTGCATCCGCACAGGAGTTTTTCTTTCTTTGGTAACACAATTCTTGTTGAAAATAATTTGATCCAATTTATTAGTAAAAAAAAAATGGGGGGGACATCAAAGAGGACACCTTCTTTTTGGAATTTATGTATTTTGCCATTAGAAAGAGATTTATTCACGTTACTCAGATGGGTGGACGATTTCTGGATGTTTTGTTTGTCTAGAGCTGGGATTTCAAACTTCAACACACAGAGGGCTAAAATGAAAAACTTAGTCACAGGCCAACCAGTATACAGCATAAAGGGCGCCTGCTCAGGGCAGGATCTTGTCTCCATGTTTATATGTTGAATGAATCAGGTTTCAAAAACCAACATTATTGTCAGATAACGAGAACTCTAAATGTGGCCATCGCAGCTGTTTGTACATACAAGCTCGTAATCCCTTATGAAGCAATTCTCCATGCCGGCACAGAGGAGGGACTAAACATTTGTCATATACTGTCACCTACCTGGTGTCCTCCGCTGTCTTCCGACTGAGACCGGTGTCAGGTCCTCCTACATCCAAGATGGCCTCCATAGTGGCAGAGGGACGACAGTCATATGTCTGACCCACACCTCCATAGCATGTACTTACTGACTTACCATAGGGCTCTTCATGCCACTGAGCGGCCGGCCTGGATGAAGAGGACCAGAACGTCGGCCTCGGTGTAGGAGGCAGTGGGAGGCAAAGAGAGGGGACAGGTAGGACGACTCTACATGTGACATGTGTCATCACTCGTCAGCACCAGGCAGAGGCTGCTACATCACCGAGATCCATAGGACGTAACCTGTAACACCAGCTCAGTCAATTATGTGGGAGCACCGGACTTGTGGAAGAAAAATATGGAAGCAAAGGATGGAAGTATTATTCACAAAGGTAATGGAAAACTAAATACAGTTGAAACCAGAAGTTTCCATCCACTATATATATATATATATATATATATATATATATATATATATATATATATATATATAAAGACACATCTGCAAGTTTTTCTCAACATCTGACATGACATCAGAATAAACCTTTCTTGATTAAGGTCAATTAGGATTACTATAATTATTCATATTTGCCAAATGCGAGACTGAGAGGGAATGTGTTACGGAATTTTTATTACTTACTGCAAAGTCAATATTTTCCATCCATTTCATTTGTATTTGGTGCCATTGCCCTTAAACTTGGGTCACATGTTTTGGATTTCCTCCCACAAGCTTCTCACAATAGTTGGCCGGAATTTGGGCACATTTTTCCTGGCAGAACTGGTGTAACTGATCCCGGTTTGTAGGTCGCCTTGCTCGCACCGGCCTTTTCAGCTTTGCCCATAAATTTTCAATAGGATTGAGATCAGGGCTTTGTGATGGCCACTGCAAAACTTTGACTTTGTTATCCTTAAGCCACTTTGTTACCATTTGGCAGTATACTTCGGGTCAATGTCCATTTAGAAGACCCATTTGCACCCAAGCTTTAACTTCCTGGCTGATGTCTTGAGATGTTGCTTCAGTATTGCAACATAATCTTCTTTTCTCATGATACCATCTATGCTGTGAAGTGCACCAGTCCCTCCTGCAGCGAAACAACACCACAACATGATGCTCCCACCCCCAATGTTTCACAGTGGGGATGGTGTTCTTAGGCTTCCCAGCTTCTCCATTTTTCATCCAAACGTAACAATGGTCATTATGCCCAAAAAGTTCAATTTTAGTTTCATCAGACCACAGGACGTCTCCAAAACTTAAGGTCTTTGTTCCTATCTGCATATGCAAATATTAATCTTGCTTTTCTATGTTTCTTTTGGAGTAATGGCTTCTTCCTGGCAGAGTGGCCTTTCAGCTCATGTTGATACAGTACTTGTTTCCCTGTGGAAAGTGACACAATCTTACCAGATTCCGCCATCATCTTCACAAGGTATTTTTCTTTTGTCCTTGGGTTGATATGCACATGTCAGACCAAAGCACGTTCATCTCTGGGACACAGAACCCATCTTCTTCCTGAGCGGTATGATGGCTGGACATTCCCATCTTGTTTGCACTTGTGTATAATTGTTTGTAGAGATGAACGAGGCACCTTCAGGGATCGTTAAATTATACCCAAGGATGAGACAGTCCTTGTGCAAGTCCACCATTCTCATCCTGATATCTTGGCTGATTTCTTTAGACTTTCCCATGATGCTACACAAAGAAGCAGTGTGTTTCAGGTGTGCATTAAAATGCACCCACAGGTGTGTCTCTAATTAACTCAGATGTTGGCAAAAAAACTATCAGAAGCTTACGAAAACATGACATAATCATATGGGCAGTCCAGAATTGTTTAAAAGCACAGTAGTCTTAGTGGATGTAAACTTTTGACTTTGCAGTAAGTAATAAAAATGCCGTAAAACATTCTCTCTCATTATTCAGTCATTTGGTGAATATTAATAATTATGGTAATCTTAATTAACCTAAAACGGGAAAGGTTTATTCTTATTTTAAGTCAGATGTTAAGAAAAACATGCAGATGTGTCTTTTATATAGTGGATGTAAACTTCTGGTTTTAACTGTATGTGCTTCCTAAATCATTAAGAAAAGGTGTGAAGGTGGCCCCATTATTCATCGGTGCACCGCCGGACTGTACAAGGGCAGCAGCGCCATCACCGGACACTTTTGATGTGATGTGGACAGTGGATAAAGCTTCACTGCAGCGGAGACTACACGTGATCTAACACTCCGGTCATCGACACAAGCCAGCCATCATAGTCACATGCCGGTCACATTACATACCTGTGGAAACATCTACCGGAATCTCCTCCTTCTCATCACTCACACACGACTGATCCCCCCTCGTCATCGCTTCTTCTTCTGTCTCGTCCTTCACTTTATTCTTAGTCGGATCTTCCCCCTGATATATCAGATGTAACAATCAGCACAATACAAGAAACCACCAAAATCTGTGACATCTATGACCTCGCTCAGAAATGTCCCCCCATATACAGACCCGTACAGGGCTCAGCACCGTCTACCTGATGATCCTCCAGGACATCATGAATTTCCTCTGGAGAGTCCTGGAAACACAGAGAGCGGGAAATCTTCTCTGGTGAATTTCTCCTCCTGGATCCATCTGTAGGAAACGCAAAGTGATGGAATAGATTGTATGATGAGATGATGAGAGTTGTAGTAGGTAACCACAGAACAGACATCACAGTCTCCCCTCCTCACCCTGATGATTGGCGTATATTGCGATCACTTTATGGTCAGATGTTGTGGAGGCTTCAGTGTCATCTACCTGATGATCCTCCGGGATGTTGTGATTCTCCTCCGGACAGTCCTGGGGATACAGAGGACGGGGACATCTCTCTGGTGGATTTCTCCTCCTGGATCCATCTGTGGAGACACACAGACTGAATACATCACCTGCCGTGTATCTGTCTATATATGAGACACGTCTCTCAGAACCGGTAATTCAAGGTTTATGTATCAAGGACTAAATTAAACTGTTGTGGTCCTCACCACCGGTACCGAGGTCCCAGCACATTGTGGCCCCAAGTATGAAGTGATAATCAGCGAGGCCAAAGCCTAATGCTCTCTGCTCTGCACCCGGAGGATGAGGACCCTGAGGAGAGGGACAGAGAAGACCCTCGTCAGTCAGATGGAGGAGCCGCACTAAGAAACACAACTTCTCCAAGTTTCCTCTCCACCAGGGATGGAACCACAGAGGAGCTGGAGAAAGCTCCACATTTCTATCCAGCGGTTTCTTCTCTCCTAATTCACCGTTATGGAGATTGGGGGAAGGACGGTTACCATTTACCAGTGATTGTTTTCTAAGAGCTCATGATGTCACCATGAGGACACGTCCTCTCTCCTCCTGGACAGGATCCTCTGGGATCACTAAGAGGAGAGAACCTGCCGTCCTCCTATTAAAAGATTAGTTACTGAATTTTTATTCTTCACTTCCTTTGTCAAATGGTTAAGTCCTGGCGATCGTACCAATACAGGAGCTGTGACCACGCGATTGCCGCTGGGAGCTCGGCTTATGTGATAGCAGAGACCCGGCTATCAATGCCAGGAGCGGTGCCCGCATTGCGCCCATCTGTTTAACCCCCTAAATGCCACAATTAATATTTTTTGCAACATTTAGGAGGCTGGGACTTTAACTTTTATTACTTTGATTGCTGGTATAATAAACTGCAATGCTTCATACCTGTCAGTGCTGCACTGACAGAAGCCTCTTGCGCCACGCTCCTGGACTAAATTACGTTTTCAGCGGTACCATTTTTATTTACATTCAACATTTTATTTCACTTTTTGTTCAGAGATTTGAGGAAGAAGCGTAGTTTTTTTTGCCAAACTTTTTGTATCTTTTTTATGTGCTCATTGAAGAGGTTAACTAGTGGGACAGTTTTATAGTTCGGGTCATTCTGGACGCGGCCATACAAAAATACGTGTATGAAGATTTTATTTTGTGTAATTTTAAAAAATATTTTTTTCAGTTTTCGAAAAACTTTTTTTTTTAAGTTTAAAAAAAAACTGAAAAAATATTTTAAATTTCACAAAATAAAAAAAATGAAAAAAAAAACATTATACCTATTATTATTATTTATTATTATAGCGCCATTTATTCCATGGCGCTTTACATGTGAGGAGGGGTATACATAATAAAAACAGGTACAATAATCTTAATCAATACAAGTCACAACTGATACAGGAGGAGAGAGGACCCTGCCCGCGAGGGATCACAATCTACAAGGGATGGGTGAGGATACATGAGGAGAGAGGACCCTGCCCACGAGGGCTCACAATCTACAAGGGATGGGTGAGGATACATGAGGAGAGAGGACCCTGCCCGCGAAGGCTCACAATCTACAAGGGATGGGTGAGGATACAGTAGGTGAGGATAGAGCTGGCCGTGCAGCGGTTTGGTCGATCGGTGGTTACTGCAGGTTGTAGGCTTGTCGGAAGAGGTGGGTCTTCAGGTTCTTTTTGAAGGTTTCGATGGTAGGTGAGAGTCTGATATGTTGTGGTAGAGAGTTCCAGAGTAGGGGGGATGCGTGGGAGAAATATTGTACGCGATTGTGGGAAGAGGAGATAAGAGGGGAGTATATAGTATATAGCAATAAATAGGTATAATTATGTAATAAAACAAGAACAAATAAAGTACACATATTTGGTATTGCCGTGTCCAGAATGACCTGACCCTATGAATCTGTTCTACTAGAACTACTTCTTTAATGAACACATTAACAAAAAAAGATAAAAAATGAGGCATAAACTACGCTTGTTCATCATATCTCTTAACAAAAAGTGGAATAAAATGTGATAAAAAAGTTGAATGTAAATAAAAATGGTACTCTTGAAAACATAATTTTGTCCAGCAAAACACAAGCCACCATACCATTCATTAATGCAAAAATAAAAAAAAACTATAGCTCTCAAAGTAAAGCAATGCAAAATAATTTTTTTTTCCTATGGAAATGTTTTTATTGTATAAAAACGACAAAACATAAAAAAACTATATAAGTGTGGTATCGCTGCAATTGTACTGACCCGAAGAATAGAGCTGCCTTTTTAACCACACGTGGAATGGCATAAAAAAACTCCCAAAATTTGCAATAGAAAGCGATCAGAAATGTCCGAAAATAGTACCAATAAAAATGTCAATTCTTTACCTGCTGTTGATTTATTCATTCTGCCTTCCAAAGACCGCAGTAAGGCTCAGCGCACATTTATCCTGTGCTCTGCGCTGAGCGCTTACACAAGGGTTTGCATGTAAATTGCTGAAATATGTGATTCAGACGAAACTCCCGGTTGAAGATTCACTCTAATGAGGCAGATTGAGGCACTGTGGATGCCGTCTGGCCCATGCTCTGGAGGTGTTGTGCATAAAAGTGAAGGCTGCCACAGTTTTATGCACTTCTGAAAAGAAGGACACCACTGAGCAGAGGCCAGACGGAGTCCAGAGTAACTTTGCTACCTCATTATAGTGAATGGATCCCTCTGGGAAATTATTGACGACGATTTTGACTCCATGGGAATTTTACAGAAACAAGCAACAATTGATGTTACTCAGTGAAAATTGCAAATCTGCCAGTGTAGTGCCCAATAGATTGTGCCCAGCTCATCCTTCTGGAGACATGCACTCATAAATTAGGCGGGCTCTCATCACTACAGAAATGTAAGGCATGTGGATGCTAAATGTGGTTCAGGCACAATGGGCTCAGAAGTAGGGCGGGTAGGATTTGAGGGAGTAGAATTCGCTGGATTTCTTTTGGCGGGTGAGGAGCCATTTCACTTTTCCAGAGCCGTTGAACTACCAGAAACATGGAAGCCACCTATATTTCCGTAAACAGACCTGAGTGGGGACTTGCTTTTTTTTGTGGATTTATTAAACCTATTATTGATTCAGATGAAACCCCCGAGGGGTGTAATTTCCAAAATGGAATCACTTGAAGGGAGATTCTGTCTGCTCTTCTGACCCTTAGGGGCTCTGTATATGGAGTACACAAACTTTTCTACGATAATTTGTTTTCAAAGAGTCAAATAGCATTCCGTCCCTCCGGAGTCTCACCATATGGCTAAGCAGTAAAGTGCAGCCACATGTGAGGTATTGCCACAATCAGCAGAAATTGAGCTACAATTTTTTGTGCATTTTTTTACCCATTTCCATGTGTGAAAATGTAAAATCTGGGGATAACACAACATTTTTATAGCAAAAAAGTGATTGTTTTTTTCTTTTCTGCCTAATGATATAAAATTACGTGACACACCCATGGTGTCAATATGATCACTGCACCCCAAGATCAATTCATTGAGAGGCATAATTTGTAAAATGGCATCACTTATTGGGGGTTCTGGCACCTCAAGAGCTCTACTAGGGAGTCATGGCATCCACAAACCATTCCAGACAAATCTGCATTATAATATGGAGCTTCTTCTCTTCTAAGCTTTGCACTCTGCCTGAAAAGTAGTTCTTGACCACATATGGGGTATTGGCGTACTCAAGAGAAATTGTGTAACAAATTGCACCATTGATTTTTTCCTATTAGCCATTTTAAAAATTGAAAACTTGGGCCCAAAGCAACATTTTAGTGGAAAAAAAATTGTAATTTTCCATTGACTTGATCCAATGTTATACTTCTCTGTGAATTGCCTGAGGGCTAAAATTGCTCACCACACTACTAGATGAATTCCTCAAGAGGTGGAGTTTACAAAATTGAGACATTTGTGGGGGTTTCTGCTGTACTGGCATGTCAGGGGTTCTTCAAATATGACATGACATTCGTTATCTATTCCAGACAAAATTGTGCTAAAGAATTCAATTGGCGTTCTTTGCCTCTTGAGTCCTGCCATACACCAAAACAGTAATTTTCCACCATATATGGGGTATCGGCATACTCTGGAAAAATCATACAACAAATTTTAGGGTCCATTTCCTCCCGTTACCCTTATGAAAATGAAAAATTTGGGGCTGAAGTAACATTTTTTTGGGAAACTGTGAAGCACTTGAGGGTTCAAGATGCTTACAAAACATCTAGATATATTCCCTGAGGGGTGTAGTTTGCAAAATAGGATCACTTATAGGGGGTTTCCACTGTTTAGGCTCTTCAGGGGCTCTCCAAACACAACGTGGTGTCTGCTATTTATTCCAGCCAATTTTGGGCCCAAAAGTGGTGGTCCTTTCTTTGTCGTGCACCCAAACAGTAGTTTTCCACCACATGGGGTGTTTTGACGTACACAGGAGAAACTGCACAACAAATTGTATGGTCCACTTTCTCCTGTTACTGTTGAAAATGCAAAATTAAGGTCTAAAGTGAAATTTGGGTGGGAAAAAGTAAAGTTTAAATTTTTTTCCCTCCACATTGCTTTAATTCCTGTGAAGCTCCTAAAGGGTTAATAAAGTTCTTGGCTGTGGCTTTGAGCACCTTTGAGGGGTTCAGTTTTTAAAATGGTGTCCCTTTGGGGTATTTTTTGTCACATGGGCAGCCCCGTAGTCACTTCAAATGTGAAGTGGTCCCTAAAAAAATGGTTTTGTAAATTTTGTTAGAAAGTTGAGAAATTACTGATAAAACCCTTCTAACTTCCTAACCAAAAAAAAGGTTAAAAAATGATGCTGATGTGAAGTAGAGATGTGAGAAATATTATTTATTAACTACAGCTCTGGAAAAAATTAAGAGACCGCTGCAAAATGTTCAGTTTGTCTGAGTATTCTCTTTATAGGTATATTTTTGAGTAAAATGTAAATTGTTCTTTTAGTCTATAAACTACTGACAACATGTCTCCGAAGTTCCAAGCAATACATTTAGCTTTTTTTCTGAGAAAGAATAATGGTCAAAATAAAAAAAAAACTCAGTGCTTTCAGACAGAAATAATACAAAGAAAACAAGTTCATAATCATTTAGAAAGAACGATACTAATATTTTAACTCCGGAACAGTTCAGAGATCAATATTGTGTGGAATAACCATGATTTTTGATCACAGCTTTCATGCGTCTTGGCAGCTTTCCACCAGTCTTTCACACTGCTTTTGGGTGACCTTATGCCACTCATGGTACAAAAATGTAAGCAGTTCTTCTTTGTTTCATGGCTTGTGACTAGTGATCAGCGAGTATACTCGTTGCTCGGGTTTTCCCGAGCACGCTCGGGTGGTCACCGAGTATTTGTGACTGCTCGGAGATTTAGTTTTCATTGCCTCAGCTGAATTATTTACAGCTGATAGACAGCTTGAATACATGTGGGGATTCCCTAGCAACCAGGCAACCCCCACATGTACTCAGGCTGGCTAGTAGCTGTAAATCATTCAGCTGTGTCAGCAAAAACTAAATCTCCGAGCAGTTACAAATACTCGGAAACCACCCGAGCGTGCTTGGGAAAACCCGAGCAACGAGTATACTCGCTCATCACTACTTGTGACTATCCATCTTCCTCTTGATTACATTCCAGATGTTTTAAATGGGGTTCAGGTCTGGAGAATGGGCGGCCATGACAGGGATTAGATGTGGTGGTCTCTTAATTTTTGCCAGAGCTGTATTTAGTTTGACATTTCTCTTTGATTTAAGCAAATAAAAATTCAAAGATTGAAAATTGCAACATTGTTTTTTCAAATGTTCAATATTTTCATAAATAAACGTAAAAAATATCGCCACGAACACGATCATGAAGTACAATATGACACGAGAAAACAGTCTCAGAATCAGTGGGATCCGATGAAGTTCCAGAGTTATTATCTCATTAAGGCTACTTTCACACTAGCGTCGGATTCGGCCCGTCGCATTGCGTCGGGCCGAGATTCCGATGTTAGCGTTTGGGTGCAGTGGATGCATTTATCCGGCGCATCCTCTGCCCCATTGTGAGGTGCGGGGAGGTGGGGGCGGAGTTCCGGCCGTGCATGCGCGGTCGGAAAAAGCGGTCCGTCGGCAGCAAAAAACGTTACATTTAACGTTTTTTGCTCCCGGCGGTCCGCCACAACACGGCGCAACCGTTGCACGACGGTTGCGACGTGTGTCAATACGTCGCAATGCGTCGGTAATGTTACTCTGTGGGGCAAAAACGCATACTGCAAACAACTTTGCAGGATGCGTTTTTTCCCCTAAACGATGCATTGCGACGTATTCTAAAAAACGCCAGTGTGAAAGTAGCCTAAGTGACAGTGGTCAGAATTGTAAAATTTGGCCTGGTCAGGAAGGTGAAAGCAGACTGGGGATGAATGGGTTAAACAGAAAAATCTCAACATCTGCATTGATATAAACACTAAAAAGGGCAACTAGTGCACGGAAAGTTCTTTGTCTCTGAAGGAGGAAAAAATTGGCACATGTATGGATAAAGGATGAAGTCACAGCGCTCGGGAGGACGGTGTTGTGGGGAGCCCCCGATACGCAACGGTTAGCGCCTATCAATGTGTAATATGAGAGGACAGTAGAGAGCCGGCTTTTTTGTACCATACGTTTGCTGTTCGCATGGCATTCTATGGTTTGAGGACCTGATCTGAGAGATCTACCCCCCAATGAATTTACACTGACAAGCAAAATGGTAACAATGTTCTGACCTTCTGACTTTCAGGCTCCATATCTCACCATCCACTACTGCGGAACGTGACACTCCCATCATGTTACAGACAATCATCTTGGCTATCTCATACAGAATTTTAACTTGAAGCCATTTAGCCTATGATTAGTTATGGTAAAGCTACTTGGTAATATTTTTTTTTTCACTAACACTCTGACATCTTGTTTGGTAGCAATTTCCGGAGATCACTGCTAAATGACTTCTCTCTCCATTGCTCACAGCTCCAAACAAACCTCCTATGAAGCCCGGTATTTATAGGATCGCAGGTTCAAGACCTTCAATATGTAACAACAGCGGAGAAACCGCGACTCACAGATCAGAAGAAAATAATCAGGAAATGAGAGCTGTTGTCAGACGGAGAAAATGTAGAGAAAACCAGAGCAAATCTGGAGAAAACTCATCTATTATAGGACGACGCCGGAGAGACGTCATCACATCCACCGGAGCCAACAAGGAGCCTCTCACCTCGTGGTGTAAGAGGCCGGAGCTCCTCCATCATCACATCCTGGTACCGATCCTGGTGTCCTTCTAGATACTCCCACTCCTCCATGGAGAGATAGACAGCGACGTCCTGACACCTTATAGGAACCTGACAACAGCCACACCGTCATCACCCAGAATCCTCCAGTGCTGTATAATGTCCCAGCAGTCACCTCTCCGCTCATCACCCAGAATCCTCCAGTCCTGTATAATGTCCCAGCAGTCACCTCTCCGCTCATCACCCAGAATCCTCCAGTGCTGTACAATGTCCCAGCAGTCACCTCTCCGCTCATCACCCAGAATCCTCCAGTCCTGTATAATGTCCCAGCAGTCACCTCTCCACTCATCACCCAGAATCCTCCAGTGCTGTATAATGTCCCAGCAGTCACCTCTCCGCTCATCACCCAGAATCCTCCAGTGCTGTATAATGTCCCAGCAGTCACCTCTCTGCTCATCACCCAGAATCCTCCAGTCCTGTATAATGTCCCAGCAGTCACCTCTCCGCTCATCACCCAGAATCCTCCAGTGCTGTATAATGTCCCAGCACTCACCTCTCCGCTCATCACCCAGAATCCTCCAGTGCTGTATAATGTCCCAGCAGTCACCTCTCCACTCATCACCCAGAATCCCCCAGTGCTGTATAATGTCCCAGCAGTCACCTCTCCGCTCATCACCCAGAATCCTCCAGTGCTGTATAATGTCCCAGCAGTCACCCCTCCGCTCATCACCCAGAATCCTCCAGTGCTGTATAATGTCCCAGCAGTCACCTCTCCGCTCATCACCCAGAATCCTCCAGTGCTGTATAATGTCCCAGCAGTCACCTGTCCGCTCATCACCCAGAATCCTCCAGTCCTGTATAATGTCCCAGCAGTCACCTCTCCGCTCATCACCCAGAATCCTCCAGTGCTGTATAATGTCCCAGCAGTCACCTCTCCGCTCATCACCCAGAATCCTCCAGTGCTGTATAATGTCCCAGCAGTCACCTCTCCGCTCATCACCCAGAATCCTCCAGTGCTGTATAATATCCCAGCAGTCACCTCTCCGCTCATCACCCAGAATCCTCCAGTCCTGTATAATCTCCCAGCAGTCACCTCTCCGCACATCACCCAGAATCCTCCAGTGCTGTATAATCTCCCAGCAGTCACCTCTCCGCACATCACCCAGAATCCTCCAGTGCTGTATAATATCCCAGCAGTCACCTCTCCGCTCATCACCCAGAATCCTCCAGTCCTGTATAATCTCCCAGCAGTCACCTCTCCGCACATCACCCAGAATCCTCCAGTCCTGTATAATCTCCCAGCAGTCACGTCTCCGCTCATCACCCAGAATCCTCCAGTGCTGTATAATGTCCCAGCAGTCACCTCTCCGCTCATCACCCAGAATCCTCCAGTCCTGTATAATCTCCCAGCAGTCACCTCTCCGCACATCACCCAGAATCCTCCAGTGCTGTATAATGTCCCAGCAGTCACCCCTCCGCTCATCACCCAGAATCCTCCAGTGCTGTATAATGTCCCAGCAGTCACCTCTCCGCTTATCACCCAGAATCCTCCAGTGCTGTATAATGTCCCAGCAGTCACCTCTCCGCACATCACCCAGAATCCTCCAGTGCTGTATAATGTCCCAGCAGTCACCCCTCCGCTCATCACCCAGAATCCTCCAGTGCTGTATAATGTCCCAGCAGTCACCTCTCCGCTTATCACCCAGAATCCTCCAGTGCTGTATAATGTCCCAGCAGTCACCTCTCCGCTTATCACCCAGAATCCTCCAGTCCTGTATAATGTCCCAGCAGTCACCTCTCCGCTCATCACCCAGAATCCTCCAGTCCTGTATAATGTCCCAGCAGTCACCTCTCCGCTCATCACCCAGAATCCTCCAGTGCTGTATAATGTCCCAGCAGTCACCTCTCCGCTCATCACCCAGAATCCTCGAGTGCTGTATAATGTCCCAGCAGTCACCTCTCCGCTCATCACCTAGAATCCTCCAGTCCTGTATAATATCCCAGCAGTCACCTCTCCGCTCATCACCAAGAATCCTCCAGTGCTGTATAATGTCCCAGCAGTCATCTCTCCGCTCATCACCCAGAATCCTCCAGTGCTGTATAATGTCCCAGCAGTCACCTCTCCGCTCATCACCCAGAATCCTCCAGTCCTGTATAATCTCCCAGCAGTCACGTCTCCGCTCATCACCCAGAATCCTCCAGTGCTGTATAATGTCCCAGCAGTCACCTCTCCACTCATCACCCAGAATCCTCCAGTCCTGTATAATGTCCCAGCAGTCACCTCTCCGCACATCACCCAGAATCCTCCAGTGCTGTATAATGTCCCAGCAGTCACCTCTCCGCTGATCACCCAGAATCCTCCAGTCCTGTATAATGTCCCAGCAGTCACCTCTCCGCTGATCACCCAGAATCCTCCAGTGCTGTATAATGTCCCAGCAGTCACCTCTCCGCTGATCACCCAGAATCCTCCAGTGCTGTATAATGTCCCAGCAGTCACCTCTCCACTCATCACCCAGAATCCGTCAGTGCTGAATAATGTCCCAGCAGTCACCTCTCCACTCATCACCCAGAATCCTCCAGTCCTTTATAATGTCCCAGCAGTCACCTCTCCGCACATCACCCAGAATCCTCCAGTGCTGTATAATGTCCCAGCAGTCACCTCTCCGCTCATCACCCAGAATCCTCCAGTCCTGTATAATGTCCCAGCAGTCACCTCTCCGCTCATCACCCAGAATCCTCCAGTCCTGTATAATGTCCCAGCAGTCACCTCTCCGCTCATCACCCAGAATCCTCCAGTGCTGTATAATGTCCCAGCAGTCACCTCTCCACTCATCACCCAGAATCCTCCAGTGCTGTATAATGTCCCAGCAGTCACCTCTCCACTCATCACCCAGAATCCTCCAGTGCTGTATAATGTCCCAGCAGTCACCTCTCCGCTCATCACCCAGAATCCTCCAGTGCTGTATAATGACCCAGCAGTCACCTCTCCGCTCATCACCCAGAATCCTTCAGTCCTGTATAATGTCCCAGCAGTCACCTCCCCGCTCATCACCCAGAATCCTCCAGTCCTGTATAATGTCCCAGCAGTCACCTCTCCGCACATCACCCAGAATCCTCCAGTGCTGTATAATGTCCCAGCAGTCACCTCTCCGCTCATCACCCAGAATCCTCCAGTCCTGTATAATGTCCCAGCAGTCACCTCTCCACTCATCACCCAGAATCCTCCAGTGCTGTATAATGTCCCAGCAGACACCTCTCCGCTCATCACCAAGAATCCTCCAGTGCTGTATAATGTCCCAGCAGTCACCTCCCCGCTCATCACCCAGAATCCTCCAGTGCTGTATAATGTCCCAGCAGTCACCTCTCCGCTCATCACCCAGAATCCTCCAGTCCTGTATAATGTCCCAGCAGTCACCTCTCCACTCATCACCCAGAATCCTCCAGTGCTGTATAATGTCCCAGCAGTCACCTCTCCGCTCATCCCCCAGAATCCTCCAGTCCTGTATAATGTCCCAGCAGTCACCTCTCCGCTCATCACCCAGAATCCTCCAGTGCTGTATAATGTCCCAGCAGTCACCTCTCCGCTCATCCCCCAGAATCCTCCAGTGCTGTATAATGTCCCAGCAGTCACCTCTCCGCTCATCACCCAGAATCCTCCAGTGCTGTATAATGTCCCAGCAGTCACCTCTCTGCTCATCACCCAGAATCCTCCAGTGCTGTATAATGTCCCAGCAGTCACCTCTCCGCTCATCACCCAGAATCCTCCAGTGCTGTATAATGTCCCAGCAGTCATCTCTCCGCTCATCACCCAGAATCCTCCAGTCCTGTATAATGTCCCAGCAGTCACCTCTCCGCTCATCACCCAGAATCCTCCAGTGCTGTATAATGTCCCAGCAGTCACCTCTCCGCTCATCACCCAGAATCCTCCAGTCCTGTATAATGTCCCAGCAGTCACCTCTCCGCTCATCACCCAGAATCCTCCAGTCCTGTATAATGTCCCAGCAGTCACCTCTCCGCTCATGACCCAGAATCCGCCAGTGCTGTATAATGTCCCAGCAGTCACCTCTCCGCTCATCACCCAGAATCCTCCAGTGCTGTCCTGTATAATGTCCCAGCAGTCACCTCTCCGCTCATCACCCAGAATCCTCGAGTGCTGTATAATGTCCCAGCAGTCACCTCTCCGCTCATCACCCAGAATCCTCCAGTCCTGTATAATATCCCAGCAGTCACCTCTCCGCTCATCACCCAGAATCCTCCAGTGCTGTATAATGTCCCAGCAGTCACCTCTCCGCTCATCACCCAGAATCCTCCAGTCCTGTATAATATCCCAGCAGTCACCTCTCTGCTCATCACCCAGAATCCTCCAGTGCTGTATAATGTCCCAGCAGTCACCTCTCCGCTCATCACCCAGAATCCTCCAGTCCTGTATAATGTCCCAGCAGTCACCTCTCCGCTCATCACCCAGAATCCTCCAGTGCTGTATAATGTCCCAGCAGTCACCTCTCCGCTCATCACCCAGAATCCTCCAGTCCTGTATAATCTCCCAGCAGTCACCTCTCCGCTCATCACCCAGAATCCTCCAGTGCTGTATAATGTCCCAGCAGTCACCTCTCCACTCATCACCCAGAATCCTCCAGTCCTGTATAATGTCCCAGCAGTCACCTCTCCACTCATCACCCAGAATCCTCCAGTCCTGTATAATGTCTCAGCAGTCACCTCTCCGCTCATCACCCAGAATCCTCCAGTCCTGTATAATCTCCCAGCAGTCACCTCTCCGCTCATCACCCAGAATCCTCCAGTGCTGAATAATGTCCCAGCAGTCACCTCTCCACTCATCACCCAGAATCCTCCAGTCCTGTATAATGTCCCAGCAGTCACCTCTCCACTCATCACCCAGAATCCTCCAGTCCTGTATAATGTCCCAGCAGTCACATCTCCGCACATCACCCAGAATCCTCCAGTGCTGTATAATGTCCCAGCAGTCACCTCTCCGCTCATCACCCAGAATCCTCCAGTCCTGTATAATGTCCCAGCAGTCACCTCCCCGCTCATCACCAAGAATCCTCCAGTGCTGTATAATGTCCCAGCAGTCACCTCTCCGCTCATCACCCAGAATCCTCCAGTCCTGTATAATGTCCCAGCAGTCACCTCTCCGCTCATCACCCAGAATCCTCCAGTGCTGTATAATGTCCCAGCAGTCACCTCTCCACTCATCACCCAGAATCCTTCAGTGCTGAATAATGTCCCAGCAGTCACCTCTCCGCTCATCACCCAGAATCCTCCAGTCCTGTATAATGTCCCAGCAGTCACCTCTCCACTCATCACCCAGAATCCTCCAGTGCTGTATAATGTCCCAGCAGTCACCTATCCACTCATCACCCAGAATCCTCCAGTCCTGTATAATGTCCCAGCAGTCACCTCTCCACTCATCACCCAGAATCCTCCAGTCCTGTATAATGTCCCAGCAGTCACCTCTCCACTCATCACCCAGAATCCTCCAGTCCTGTATAATGTCCCAGCAGTCACCTCTCCGCTGATCACCCAGAATCCTCCAGTGCTGTATAATGTCCCAGCAGTCACCTCTCCACTCATCACCCAGAATCCTTCAGTGCTGAATAATGTCCCAGCAGTCACCTCTCCACTCATCACCCAGAATCCTCCAGTCCTTTATAATGTCCCAGCAGTCACCTCTCCGCTCATCACCCAGAATCCTCCAGTCCTGTATAATGTCCCAGCAGTCACCTCTCCGCTCATCACCCAGAATCCTCCAGTCCTGTATAATGTCCCAGCAGTCACCTCCCCGCTCATCACCCAGAATCCTCCAGTCCTTTATAATGTCCCAGCAGTCACCTCTCCGCACATCACCCAGAATCCTCCAGTGCTGTATAATGTCCCAGCAGTCACCTCTCCACTCATCACCCAGAATCCTCCAGTCCTTTATAATGTCCCAGCAGTCACCTCTCCGCACATCACCCAGAATCCTCCAGTGCTGTATAATGTCCCAGCAGTCACCTCTCCGCTCATCACCCAGAATCCTTCAGTCCTGTATAATGTCCCAGCAGTCACCTCCCCGCTCATCACCCAGAATCCTCCAGTCCTGTATAATATCCCAGCAGTCACCTCTCCGCACATCACCCAGAATCCTCCAGTGCTGTATAATGTCCCAGCAGTCACCTCTCCGCTCATCACCCAGAATCCTCCAGTCCTGTATAATGTCCCAGCAGTCACCTCTCCACTCATCACCCAGAATCCTCCAGTGCTGTATAATATCCCAGCAGACACCTCTCCGCTCATCACCAAGAATCCTCCAGTCCTGTATAATCTCCCAGCAGTCACCTCTCCGCTCATCACCCAGAATCCTCCAGTGCTGTATAATGTCCCAGCAGTCACCTCTCCGCTGATCACCCAGAATCCTCCAGTGCTGTATAATGTCCCAGCAGTCACCTCTCCGCTCATCACCCAGAATCCTCCAGTGCTGAATAATGTCCCAGCAGTCACCTCTCCACTCATCACCCAGAATCCTCCAGTCCTTTATAATGTCCCAGCAGTCACCTCTCCGCACATCACCCAGAATCCTCCAGTGCTGTATAATGTCCCAGCAGTCACCTCTCCGCTCATCACCCAGAATCCTCCAGTCCTGTATAATGTCCCAGCAGTCACCTCTCCGCTCATCACCCAGAATCCTCCAGTCCTGTATAATGTCCCAGCAGTCACCTCTCCGCTCATCACCCAGAATCCTCCAGTCCTGTATAATGTCCCAGCAGTCACCTCCCCGCTCATCACCCAGAATCCTCCAGTCCTGTATAATGTCCCAGCAGTCACCTCCCCGCTCATCACCCAGAATCCTCCAGTCCTGTATAATGTCCCAGCAGTCACCTCTCCGCTCATCACCCAGAATCCTCCAGTCCTGTATAATGTCCCAGCAGTCACCTCTCCGCTCATCATCCAGAATCCTCCAGTGCTGTATAATGTCCCAGCAGTCACCTCTCCGCTCATCACCCAGAATTCTCCAGTGCTGTACAATGTCCCAGCAGTCACCTCTCCGCTCATCACCCAGAATCCTCCAGTACTGTATAATGTCCCAGCAGTCACCTCCCCGCTCATCACCCAGAATCCTCCAGTGCTGTATAATGTCCCAGCAGTCACCTCTCCGCTCATCACCCAGAATCCTCCAGTGCTGTATAATGTCCCAGCAGTCACCTCTCCGCTCATCACCCAGAATCCTCCAGTGCTGTATAATGTCCCAGCAGTCATCTCTCCGCTCATCACCCAGAATCCTCCAGTCCTGTATAATGTCCCAGCAGTCACCTCTCCGCTCATCACCCAGAATCCTCCAGTGCTGTATAATGTCCCAGCAGTCACCTCTCCGCTCATCACCCAGAATCCTCCAGTCCTGTATAATGTCCCAGCAGTCACCTCTCCGCTCATCACCCAGAATCCTCCAGTCCTGTATAATGTCCCAGCAGTCACCTCTCCGCTCATGACCCAGAATCCGCCAGTGCTGTATAATGTCCCAGCAGTCACCTCTCCGCTCATCACCCAGAATCCTCCAGTGCTGTCCTGTATAATGTCCCAGCAGTCACCTCTCCGCTCATCACCCAGAATCCTCGAGTGCTGTATAATGTCCCAGCAGTCACCTCTCCGCTCATCACCCAGAATCCTCCAGTCCTGTATAATATCCCAGCAGTCACCTCTCCGCTCATCACCCAGAATCCTCCAGTGCTGTATAATGTCCCAGCAGTCACCTCTCCGCTCATCACCCAGAATCCTCCAGTCCTGTATAATATCCCAGCAGTCACCTCTCCGCTCATCACCCAGAATCCTCCAGTGCTGTATAATGTCCCAGCAGTCACCTCTCCGCTCATCACCCAGAATCCTCCAGTCCTGTATAATCTCCCAGCAGTCACCTCTCCGCTCATCACCCAGAATCCTCCAGTGCTGTATAATGTCCCAGCAGTCACCTCTCCACTCATCACCCAGAATCCTCCAGTCCTGTATAATGTCCCAGCAGTCACCTCTCCACTCATCACCCAGAATCCTCCAGTCCTGTATAATGTCTCAGCAGTCACCTCTCCGCTCATCACCCAGAATCCTCCAGTCCTGTATAATCTCCCAGCAGTCACCTCTCCGCTCATCACCCAGAATCCTCCAGTGCTGAATAATGTCCCAGCAGTCACCTCTCCACTCATCACCCAGAATCCTCCAGTCCTGTATAATGTCCCAGCAGTCACCTCTCCGCTCATCACCCAGAATCCTCCAGTGCTGTATAATGTCCCAGCAGTCACCTCTCCACTCATCACCCAGAATCCTCCAGTCCTGTATAATGTCCCAGCAGTCACATCTCCGCACATCACCCAGAATCCTCCAGTGCTGTATAATGTCCCAGCAGTCACCTCTCCGCTCATCACCCAGAATCCTCCAGTCCTGTATAATGTCCCAGCAGTCACCTCCCCGCTCATCACCAAGAATCCTCCAGTGCTGTATAATGTCCCAGCAGTCACCTCTCCGCTCATCACCCAGAATCCTCCAGTCCTGTATAATGTCCCAGCAGTCACCTCTCCGCTCATCACCCAGAATCCTCCAGTGCTGTATAATGTCCCAGCAGTCACCTCTCCACTCATCACCCAGAATCCTTCAGTGCTGAATAATGTCCCAGCAGTCACCTCTCCGCTCATCACCCAGAATCCTCCAGTCCTGTATAATGTCCCAGCAGTCACCTCTCCACTCATCACCCAGAATCCTCCAGTGCTGTATAATGTCCCAGCAGTCACCTATCCACTCATCACCCAGAATCCTCCAGTCCTGTATAATGTCCCAGCAGTCACCTCTCCGCTCATCACCCAGAATCCTCCAGTCCTGTATAATGTCCCAGCAGTCACCTCTCCACTCATCACCCAGAATCCTCCAGTCCTGTATAATGTCCCAGCAGTCACCTCTCCACTCATCACCCAGAATCCTCCAGTCCTGTATAATGTCCCAGCAGTCACCTCTCCACTCATCACCCAGAATCCTCCAGTCCTGTATAATGTCCCAGCAGTCACCTCTCCGCTGATCACCCAGAATCCTCCAGTGCTGTATAATGTCCCAGCAGTCACCTCTCCACTCATCACCCAGAATCCTTCAGTGCTGAATAATGTCCCAGCAGTCACCTCTCCACTCATCACCCAGAATCCTCCAGTCCTTTATAATGTCCCAGCAGTCACCTCTCCGCTCATCACCCAGAATCCTCCAGTCCTGTATAATGTCCCAGCAGTCACCTCTCCGCTCATCACCCAGAATCCTCCAGTCCTGTATAATGTCCCAGCAGTCACCTCCCCGCTCATCACCCAGAATCCTCCAGTCCTTTATAATGTCCCAGCAGTCACCTCTCCGCACATCACCCAGAATCCTCCAGTGCTGTATAATGTCCCAGCAGTCACCTCTCCACTCATCACCCAGAATCCTCCAGTCCTTTATAATGTCCCAGCAGTCACCT